>NC_052150.1:126624111-127372420 GCF_902713615.1 Scyliorhinus canicula
CTGGCAGTACCAAGGTGCCCAGGTGTCAGGTTGGCACAGCCAGGAGTCTGGCCTAGGGGGTCTTGCCCATGACAAAGGGGTGAGGGGGCTGTTCTAGGGGTCACAAAAAGGTTGGGGAGGTGAAGGGGCTTGTGGTGAGATAACCACTGTAGTTATGTGTACTGCAGTAGGGGGATGTATGCCTGTACCTGTAATACAGGTTCCTCCGGTCAGCCCCTGCCGGCTAGCTCCGCCCACAGGGAGCTTGTGTATAAATATGTATGAGAGCTGCTTAGACCCTCAGTCTACAGTTGCGGATGGGGGGACAACATCGTACAGCAATAAAGCCTCTATTGTACTAGTCTCTAGGCTTTGAGTATAATTGTTAGCGCCACAATTTATTGCTGTACGATTTCCCAGTCACCATGGACATCAGAGTCAAGCCTGACCGTCTGCAGCTGGATCCACATTCGCCTCACGCCAGAAAAGACTTTGATCACTGGCTCGCAGTCTTAGAGGCCTACATCTCTTCAGCACACCCTCCCCCGACGGAGGCTCAGAAAAAGCAACTCCTGTACTCCAGACTTAGCTCCAGCGTCTTTCCGCTCATTCGAGATGCGACCGACTACACCGCAGCTATGGAACTGCTCAAGGAGAATTATGCACCATCGACGAACACCCTGTTTGCGAGGCATCAACTTTCTACTCGCGTCCAGCAGCCGGGTGAGTCGATTGAGGACTTCTGGAGGGCCCTTATACCTCTGGTACGAGACTGCGACTGCCGGGCCCTCACAGCCGCGGAACATTCGGACTTACTCATGCGCGATGCCTTCGTTACAGGCATTGCATCGGACCCCATCCGGCAACGACTGCTGGAAGGGGTCGCCCCCGACCTCGAGGCCGCAAAGGCCCTGGCGCTCTCCATGATGGCCGCCTCCCGTAGTGCGCACACTTACTCCGCTAGCCACTCGGCCCACCCGTCCTACCCCTCGTGGACCCCGCAAACGGCTCCCCAGGCCCATCCGTCCCACCCCTCGTGGACCCCGCAAACGGCCCCCCCAGCAGCCGCCCCCGCGCACTATGCCTGCGCTGCCCGCCGCACCGCACCCCCTGGGGGTCCCCACTGTTACTTCTGCGGCCAACAGAAGCACCCTCGCCAACGCTGCCCGGCCCGCACAGCAACCTGCAAAGCTTGTGGAAAGAAAGGCCACTTTGCAGCGGTGTGTCAGTCACGGACGGTCGCCGCTATCGCGCCGCCGGTCCCCACGCCTCAGCCGCTCCCTCAATGGGCCCCGCCGTCCGCTTCCCCCGACCCCACGTGCAATCAGTGGGCGCCGCCATCTTTTGCCGCCCCCGCCATGTGCGCCCCATGGGCGCCGCCATCTTCATCCACCACAGCCATGTGCGTTCCATGGGCGCCGCCATTTTGTTCCGACCCCATAACGTGCGCGCCATGGACGCCGCCATTTTACCCACAGATACTGCGGATGCCGCCATCTCGTCTCCAGGGGCCGCCATCACGGGACACGGGTCGATACCGCTCCTCGTCGGACTCATCTGACTCAACCGCCCACCAACCACTGCTCGCCTCCGTTACGCTCGACCAGTCCCGTCCTCGCAACCTGGCACCCTCTTCCACATCGGTGCTGGTCAACGGCCATGTGACCTCCTGCCTCATCGACTCCGGGAGCACCGAGAGCTTCGTCCACCCGGACACGGTAAGGCGCTATTCCCTTGCGATCCATCCCGCCGACCGGCAGATCTCCCTTGCCTCCGGTTCCCACTATGTCCCGATCCGGGGTTTCTGCCTGGTTAAACTCACTGTACAGGGTGTGGAATTCAACCGTTTCCGTCTGTACATTCTCCCCAACCTCTGCACTTCACTCCTACTAGGCCTGGATTTCCAGTGCAATCTCCAGAGCCTCACCCTCAAATTCGGTGGACCCCTACCTCCCCTCACCGTTTGCGGCCTCGCGACCCTCAAGGTCGAGCCCCCCTCCCTCTTTGCCAATCTGACTGTGGATTGCAAGCCCGTCGCCACCAGGAGCAGACGGTACAGCACCCAGGACAAGGCCTTCATCAGGTCCGAAGTCCAGCGGCTGCTTCGGGAGGGTATCATCGAGGCCAGCAACAGCCCTTGGAGAGCCCAGGTGGTAGTGGTTAAGACCGGGGAGAAGCACAGGATGGTCGTGGACTACAGCCAGACCATCAACCGGTACACGCAGCTCGACGCGTACCCCCTCCCCCGCATTTCTGATATGGTCAATCAGATTGCACAGTACCGGGTCTTCTCTACTATTGACCTGAAATCCGCCTACCACCAGCTCCCCATCCGTAAATCGGACCGTCCCTACACTGCCTTTGAGGCGGACGGTCGTCTGTACCAATTTCTGAGGGTTCCCTTCGGCGTCACGAATGGGGTCTCGGTCTTTCAGCGAGAAATGGACCGAATGGTTGACCGGTACGAATTGCAGGCCACCTTCCCGTACCTCGACAATGTCACCATCTGCGGCCATGACCAGCAGGACCATGATGCCAACCTTTATAAATTCCTCCACACCGCATCTCTCCTTAATCTCACGTACAACAAGGAGAAATGCGTGTTCCGTACAGACCGCTTAGCCATCCTTGGCTACGTAGTCCAAAACGGACTACTGGGGCCCGATCCCGACCGCATGCGCCCCCTCATGGATCTCCCAATTCCCCACTGCCCCAAGGCCCTCAAACGCTGCCTTGGGTTTTTCTCTTATTACGCCCAGTGGGTTCCGCAATACGCAGACAAGGCCCGCCCACTTATCCAGTCCACACATTTTCCCCTCTCGGCTGAGGCACAACAGGCCTTCGCCTGCATTCGATCTGACATAGCCAGGGCGGGGATGCACGCCGTAGACGAGACTCTGCCTTTCCAAGTAGAGAGCGACGCTTCAGATGTCGCCCTTGCCGCCACGCTGAATCAGGCCGGCAGACCCGTGGCATTCTTTTCACGCACCCTCCACGCCTCCGAAATTCGGCATTCCTCTGTCGAAAAGGAAGCCCAGGCAATCGTTGAAGCGGTGCGGCACTGGAGGCATTACCTGGCCGGCAGGAGATTCACTCTCCTCACTGACCATCGGTCGGTATCCTTCACGTTCAACAACACGCAGCGGGGCAAGATCAAGAATGACAAAATCTTGCGGTGGAGAATCGAGCTCACCACCTTTAACTACGAGATCTTGTATCGCCCCGGCAAGCTCAACGAGCCCCCAGACGCCCTCTCCCGAGGTACATGTGCCAGTGCACAAGTGAACCAGCTCCGTGCCTTGCACGACAGCCTTTGCCATCCGGGGGTCACCCGCTTGTACCATCTGATCAAAGCCCGCAATCTGACCTACTCCGTCGAGGAAGTACGGACAGTCACCAGAGACTGCCAGATCTGTGCGGAGTGCAAGCCGCACTTCTACCGGCCAGATCGCGCGCGCCTGGTGAAAGCATCCCGCCCCTTTGAACGCCTCAGCGTGGACTTCAAAGGGCCCCTTCCCTCTACCGACCGCAACACCTACATCCTTAGTGTGGTCGATGAATTTTCTAGGTTCCCCTTTGCCATCCCATGCCCAGATATGACGTCTGCCACCGTCATCAAGGCCCTGGATTCCATTTTCGCCCTGTTCGGTTTCCCCGACTATATCCACAGTGACAGGGGATCCTCATTCATGAGCGATGAGCTGCGTCAGTTCCTGCTCAGCAGGGGTATCGCCTCCAGCAGGACGACCAGCTACAACCCCCGGGGAAACGGGCAGGTAGAGAGGGAGAACGGGACGGTATGGAGGGCCGTCCAGCTGGCCCTACGGTCCAGGAACCTCCCAGCCGCTCGCTGGCAGTAGGTCCTCCCTGACGCGCTCCATTCCATTCGGTCGCTACTGTGCACCGCAACTAACAGTACACCCCATGAACGTGTTTTTGCCTTCCCTAGGAAGTCCACATCCGGAGTGTCGCTCCCGACTTGGCTCACGACTCCGGGCCCAGTCCTTCTCCGTAGGCATGTACGGCACCACAAGGCGGAACCCCTGGTGGACAAAGTACGCCTTCTCCACGCCAACCCTCAGTATGCCTACGTGGAGTTCCCCGACGGCCGCCAGGACACAGTCTCGCTCCGGGACCTGGCTCCCTCAGGTGCCGATCCCATGCCCACACCCCTTCCTGCGCCAACTCCAGCGTCCCCCTATTCGTCCCCATCAGGTCCATCCCTCATCCCCCTGCCCACCCTGGAGGACATGGAAGATTTCGACTTGCTCTCGGAGTCATCCCGCCAGCAGCCAGCACCAACACCGCCAGCACCTGCACCATCGGGGCCATCACCGCCTGTGCCGACGTCACCACCACAGCTATGCCGATCACAGCGGAACGTCCGACCACCGATTCGGCTCAACCTGTAACCTGCTAACCGGATGGACTCTTGATTTTCCTTGTTGGACCCTCTTGTAAATAGCATCCTTTGTATTAGAGTTACATGTCACCCCCGCCGGACTCATTTTTTACAGGGGGTGAATGTGGTGAGATAACCACTGTAGTTATGTGTACTGCAGTAGGGGGATGTATGCCTGTACCTGTAATACAGGTTCCTCCGGTCAGCCCCTGCCGGCTAGCTCCGCCCACAGGGAGCTTGTGTATAAATATGTATGAGAGCTGCTCAGACCCTCAGTCTACAGTTGCGGATGGAGGGACAACATCGTACAGCAATAAAGCCTGTATTGTACTAGTCTCTCGGCTTTGAGTATAATTGTTAGCGCCACAATGCTGAAGGAAGGGGGCTCCTGAAACCTGGGTAGGGGGATGTAGAGATGAGCCAGCCAGTCACAATTGCACCGGCGCAGTGCAGGAACTCTACTAAAGTGTAGCCTTGGCAGGGAGAAACTCCTTGAGGCCCAAAAAAGCAGCAAGGTGCCGGTGAATTGGTGGGGGTGAATATCGGTGCTGCAGCCACTAAGAAACACCCCGCCAAATACACCCAAAAGTGGACTTTGTTTTATGCCCGCGGCCAATGTGAAGTTATCCACTTTAGTAGAAAAAGAAAGACAGAGCTTTTCTTAAATGGTGAGAAATTGGGAAGTGTTGATATCTAAAGGGACCTGCTTGTCCTTGTTTATGCATCACTAAAATGATGCAGGTACAGCAAACAATTAGGAAGGGGATTGACATGTTGGCCTTCATGGCACAGGGGTTTGAGTCCAGGACTAAAGAAGTGCAGATATTGTATAGAGCTTTGGTGAGGCCGCACCAGGAGGATTGTGTACAATTTTGGTCTCCTTTTCTAAGGAAGAATATACTTGGCAGGATTGTCTTATGAGGAGAGATTGAGGAAACTGAATTTACATTCTCTAGAGTTTCAAAGAATGAGAAGTGATCTCACTGAAACTTACAAAATTCTTAGAGGGTTGACAGGGTAGTTGTGAATAGGATGTTCCTCGTGGCTGATGAATCTAGAACCAGGGTACACATCTTTGAATAAAGACTGAGATGAGGAGGTATTTCTTCACTCAAAGGGTGGTAAATCTTTAGCATTCTTTAGCCCAGGGGGACGTGGAACCTCAAATCATTTGGTCTGTTAAAGACAGAAATTGACAGATTTATGGATATTAATGGCACCAAGGGATATGAGGGTAGTGTGGGGAAGTGGTGCTGGAGTAGATGATCTGTGTAAATGGCAGAGCAGGCTTGATTGACTGAATGGCCTACTTCTGCTCATATGTTCCGATGTTGCTCTGTGGGTGGGCTCATCAGTTTATGCTCATTAGTATCCTCTACGTAGAGAAAAGGAACATTTTTGTAGGGTCATGAATCTTCACAAAAATAGTCTGCCTGCTGTTGTCTTCCAGGTTCCTAAAACTCTCCAACCATCCTCTCTCTCTCCAACCATCCTCTCTCCCACCACTCCCAACATACCCCACCCCACGCTGCGCCAATCATTTACTTTTTGCTGACTGGGCAGTCCTCAATTTTCCTGCACAGTGGCTAGCTCTGCTGCCTCACTGTGCAAGAGACCCGACTTCAGTTCCAGTCTTGGGTGACTGTCTGTGTGGAGTTTGTATGTTCTCCAAGTGTCTGTGTGGGTTTGCTTTGGTTTCCGCCTACAGTCTCAAATGCATTGGCGTATCTTTATTACTAACATGTATCAAAGCAGGTTACAGCGAATAAATACCATGGGAAACATACTTCCCAACAATCAACTATACAGTCTGTACAGATGTTTTCCATTTTTCACCCCCCCCACCCCTCAAACACGGTCACAAACATCCCCCACCTTTCCTCAAACCACCCCCGAAGAGCCCCTTAACTCATACTTTATCTTCTCTAATTGCAGGAAGTCGTACAGATCACCCAACCAAGCCGCTACCACCGGTGGCGATGCTGACCGCCACTCCAGCAAAATTCACCGTTGTGCAACCAGAGAGGCGAAGGCCGAGACATCGGCCTTCCTCCTCTCTATGAGCTCCAGCTTCTCTGAAACCCCAAATATCACCACCAAATGGTCCAGGTCCACCTCCCCATCCATATCCTGGCTAAGACTGCGAACACTCCCACCCAGAATCATCCCAATTTTTCACAACCCCAAAACATGTGCGCGTGATTTGCTGGCTTCCGCCCACACCTCTCACACTCATCTGCTACCTCCTGAAAGAACCCACTCATTCTCGCCTGAGTCATATGCACCCTGTGCACCAACGTAAACTGTATAAGGCTCATCCTTGCACAAGAGGAGGTCCCATTTACCCTACATAGTGCCTCACTCCATACTCCCCAATTGATCTCCCCTCCCAAATCCGCTTCCCATTTCTCCTTGATCTTCACCACCCACTCACCTCCCTGCTCCCCCAGCCACTTATATATATCCCCAATTCTTCCCTCCCCTTCCACATCCGTAAGAAGCAGTCGCTCCAGCAGGGTGTATCCCGGCAACCTAGGGAACCTCCTATAGACCTTTCGCGCAAAGTACCTAACCTGCAGATACCTGAACTCACTTCCCCTGGCAGCTCTACTCTCTCCCATAGCTCCTCCAGACTGGCGAACCCTTCCATCAAATACAGATCCTCATCTTGACCAGCCCCACTTCCCTCCACCTCCTGTATACACTATCCAACCCCTGGCTCAAACCCATGATTCTCGCACAGCGATGTTAGCACTGACATCCCTGCCACCATAAAATGCCTCTTCAACTGATTCCATATCTTCACTGTGGTCTGCACCACCAGGCTCCCTGAATACCTACTCAGAGCCATTGGCAATGCTGCCAAGACCATAGCCCTCAAAATAGACCCCTTATAATATTCCTCCTCCATCCTAACCCACTTTACCCTTTCTCCTTCCCACCACCGCCGCACCTTGTCCACATTCACCGCCCAACAATAATGAAGCAAGTTTGGCAACGCCAACCCCCCCTGCTGTTTCAGCCTCTGTAGCAGGGTCCTCCCCACCCTTGGCACCTTCCCCGCCCATACAAAGTCAGAAATGATCGTGTTCACTGTCCGAAAAAAGGCCTTTGGTATAAAGATCGGGAGAGCTTGAAAGATAAACAAGAATCTTGGCAGAATAGCATTGGTGTATCTTTGTTACGAATGTACCTCTGCGTACCGTACTATGCCTGTTTGAAAAGCGTAAACAATAACGGAAAAAACATCAAGGGTGGGATTCTCAAAGTTGCCCCTTCAATGCCCTATAGATCTCCTAAGCCTGAGTCTGATAGAAGTACGTGGCTCAGTGTAGTGCCCCTCAGATGCTGTACTTGTCACTTACAGAGGGACCATGATCCATGGTAGTAGGATCTGCATGTTTCCCTCCACAATTCATCTAGTTACTTCAAAATCTTCTTTGAAATGACCAAGGGGACATAATTCCTGCAGACAACATCATTAAGACAACATCCAGCAAGTTCAGCACTGATGTGGAGAATTCTTTGGAACTGATCACAGATGATAGGTACATTGAGCAAGTGGAAACCCTACCCATTCAGAAAGTTCTGAAGTTTACTGAAGAGGCGCTTGAAATGCGATCTGAGTCCTATCTATTGCACCCTGCATGTTAGGGAGCCCTCTTACACTGCTGCCTCCCTGTGATGCCAAGCTGAATGAATGATCTGACAATCTTTCCCACGTTTTAGTGATCTAATGAATGCCTGCTTGGAAGGCACCTTGAGTAATATTATACATTCCTGGTGGCAACTGAATTTTGCCTCGCAGAAATTGAATTTGGTGGGAACCTTTGTAGCCCAGACAGCTGATCTTGGCTGCATGTTTTCTTGCAGAAGGTGGCGTGGTCACTTTGGTGAATCTCATTCTTCCCTTATCAAGCTCCTCGTAAGGCCTTTGTAAGATCTACATGAGGTATAAATTCTTTATAGCTGTCGTGTTGTGTACTCTGGGATAACACAGGCTGCAACTGGATGCAGCTTTAACCAAATGATACTCCAGACCTTGAAGTTGGTTCAATCTGATTTATTGAACCTGTCACACAGTTAGCACAGTTCTCTATGAGTTCGACTCTCTGCTAACCTAAGTGTGGGTACTCTGTCTGACTGAACCAGACTAGCTCTTAGCCACGTGCTGGAGGTGTGATACTGTACATACACCCTGACTCACTCTGTAGATGTTCATCAGGGGAAAGAGGCGGAGTGTGAGTGCCTCGTGCCTTTTATAGTGAGATACCACATGTGAGTGTCCTCCCTGCCCATTGGTCATGACCTGTTCTCTGTGTTCATTAGCTGCCTGTCTGTGTCTGTCTGCATATCATTATCTGCATGTCTGCATATCATGACATCTCCCTTTTTTTATGTTTTGTTGGCACATGGGAACATACTTACATGTGGTGGCATATATTAACATATTTACAAGCGGTGGCATATGTGAATGTATTTGCATGTGAAGACAACTGTCTAATGTGAGAAATCAGAACATAGCAAACAAAACAAATGTTCACAAGTCCAGTCTCTGGGGCTTGCGTCTGATCCTTGTCGACCGCCGGAGAGGTGGTTGTGGGGACGATGGCGCCTTGACAGGTGGGATGGAAGCCTGACTAGTCATGTCCTGTTCTCTGTGTTCATTAGCTGCCTGTCTGTGTGTGTCTGTATATCATTATCTGCATATCATGACAATAGCGACATTATATTTTGTATCCTCCTTAAAAGCTATATCACTCTATTTCCAACATTCTCTTCCACCTCTTCCATTCAAATGACAATTCATTGGGAAACTCATACCTTTTATTTTGTGAGGGTACAAACATTTCCTGGTCATCTTCCACACAGGCAGATTTTCTCTACCTGCAAAGAAAAACAATTCTGGTCCTGAGTGTCTCTTTTAAGTCCAGCAATCTGGCTTTTCTCGAGTGAACCTCCAAAGTACAGAACTCCCAGTGTCAGCTGATGCTGGTAATAGATAGGAACACTAATAACTGGATTTAGATTGAGACGGTAGCACTGTGGCACAGTGGTTAGCACTGCTGCTTCACAGCGCCAGGGACCCAGGTTCAATTCCAGCCTTAGAACATAGAACATAGAACATAGAACGATACAGCGCAGTACAGGCCCTTCGGCCCTCGATGTTGCACCGACATGGAAAAAATCTAAAGGCCATCTAACCTACACTATGCCCTTATCATCCATATGCTTATCCAATAAATTTTTAAATGCCCTCAATGTTGGCATGTTCACTACTGTTGCAGGTAGGGCATTCCACGGCCTCACCACTCTTTGCGTAAAAAACCCACCTCTGACCTCTGTCCTATATCTATTACCCCTCAATTTAAGGCTATGTCCCCTCGTACTAGCCACCTCCATCCGCGGGAGAAGGCTCTCGCTGTCCACCCTATCTAACCCTCTGATCATTTTGTATGCCTCTATTAAGTCACCTCTTAACCTTCTTCTCTCTAACGAAAACAACCTCAAGTCCATCAGCCTTTCCTCATAAGATTTTCCCTCCATACCAGGCAACATCCTGGTAAATCTCCTCTGCACCCGTTCCAAAGCTTCCACGTCCTTCCTATAATGAGGCGACCAGAACTGTACGCAATACTCCAAATGCGGCCGTACTAGAGTTTTGTACAACTGCAACATGACCTCATGGCTCCGGAACTCAATCCCTCTACCAATAAAGGCCAACACACCATAGGCCTTCTTCACAACCCTATCAACCTGGGTGGCAACTTTCAGGGATCTATGTACATGGACACCGAGATCCCTCTGCTCATCCACACTACCAAGAATTTTACCATTAGCCAAATATTCCGCATTTCTGTTATTCTTTCCAAAGTGAATCACCTCACACTTCTCCACATTAAACTCCATTTGCCACCTCTCAGCCCAGCTCTGCAGCTTATCTATGTCCCTCTGTAACCTGCAACATCCTTCCGCACTGTCTACAACTCCATCGACTTTAGTGTCGTCTGCAAATTTACTCACCCATCCTTCTGCGCCCTCCTCTAGGTCATTTATAAAAATGACAAACAGCAACGGCCCCAGAACAGATCCTTGTGGTACGCCACTCGTAACTGAACTCCATTCTGAACATTTCCCATCAACTACCACTCTCTGTCTTCTTTCAACTAGCCAATTTCTGATCCACATCTCTAAATCACCCTCAATCCCCAGCCTCCGTATTTTCTGCAATAGACGACCGTGGGGAACCTTATCAAACGCTTTACTGAAATCCATATACACCACATCAACTGCTCTACCCTCGTCTACCTGTTCAGTCACCTTCTCAAAGAACTCGATAAGGTTTGTGAGGCACGACCTACCCTTCACAAAACCATGCTGACTGTCCCTAATCATATTATTCCTATCTAGATGATTATAAATCGTATCTTTTATAATCCTCTCCAAGACTTTACCCACCACAGACGTTAGGCTCACCGGCCTATAGTTACCGGGGTTATCTCTACTCCCCTTCTTGAACAAAGGGACCACATTTGCTATCCTCCAGTCCTCTGGCACTATTCCTGTAGCCAATGATGACCTAAAAATCAAAGCCAAAGGCTCAGCAATCTCTTCCCTGGCTTCCCAGAGAATCCTAGGATAAATCCCATCCGGCCCCGGGGACTTATCTATTTTCACCTTGTCCAGAATTGCCAACACTTCTTCCCTACGCACCTCAATGCCATCTATTCTAATAGCCTGGGTCTCAGCATTCTCCTCCACAATATTATCTTTTTCTTGAGTGAATACTGACGAAAAGTATTCATTTAGTATCTCGCTTATCTCCTCAGCCTCCACACACAACTTCCCACCACTGTCCTTGACTGGCCCTACTCTTACCCTAGTCATTCTTTTATTCCTGACATACCTATAGAAAGCTTTTGGGTTTTCCTTGATCCTACCTGCCAAAGACTTCTCATGTCCCCTCCTTGCTCGTCTCAGCTCTCTCTTTAGATCCTTCCTCGCTTCCTTGTAAATATCAAGCGCCCCAAATGAAACTTCACGCCTCATCTTCACATAGGCCTCCTTCTTCCTCTTAACAAGAGATTCCACTTCTTTGGTAAACCACGGTTCCCTCGCTCGACCCCTTCCTCCCTGCCTGACTGGTAAGTACTTATCAAGAACATGCAATAGCTGTTCCTTGAACAAGCTCCACATATCCAGTGTGCCCAACCCTTGCAGCCTACTTCTCCAACCAACACATCCTAAGTCATGTCTAATGGCATCATAATTGCCCTTCCCCCAGCTATAACTCTTGCCCTGCGGGGTATACTTATCCCTTTCCATCACTAACGTAAAGGTCACCGAATTGTGGTCACTGTTTCCAAAGTGCTCACCTACCTCCAGATCTAACACCTGGCCTGGTTCATTACCCAAAACCAAATCCAATGTGGCCTCGCTTCTTGTTGGCCTGTCAACATATTGTGTCAGGAAACCCTCCTGCACACATTGTACAAAGAATGACCCATCTAATGTACTCGAACTATATCTTTTCCAGTCAATATTTGGAAAGTTAAAGTCTCCCATAACAACTACCCTGTTACTTTCGCTCTTTTCCAGAATCATCTTCGCCATCCTTTCCTCTACATCCCTATAACTATTAGGTGGCCTATAGAAAACTCCCAACAGGGTGACCTCTCCTTTCCTGTTTCTAACCTCAGCCCATACTACCTCAGAAGAAGAGTCCCCATCTAGCATCCTTTCCGCCACCGTAATACTGTCCTTGACTAGCAGCGCCACACCTCCCCCTCTTTTGCCCCCTTCTCTGAACTTACTAAAACACCTAAACCCCGGAACCTGCAACAACCATTCCTGTCCCTGCTCTATCCATGTCTCTGAAATGGCCACAACATCGAAGTCCCAGGTACCAACCCATGCTGCCAGTTCCCCTACCTTATTTCGTATACTCCTGGCATTGAAGTAGACACACTTCAAACCACCTACCTGAACACTGGCACCCTCCTGCGAAGTCAAATCTGTGCTCCTGACCTCTATACTCTCAATCTCCCGTACCCTAAAACTACACTCCAGGTTCCCATGCCCCTGCTGAATTAGTTTAAACCCCCCCAAAGAGCACTAACAAATCTCCCCCCCAGGATATTGGTGCCCCTCAGGTTCAGATGTAGACCATCCTGTCTATAGAGGTCCCACCTTCCCCAGAAAGAGCCCCAGTTATCCAGAAATCTGAATCCCTCCCGCCTGCACCATCCCTGTAGCCACGTGTTTAATTGCTCTCTCTCCCTATTCCTCATCTCACTATCACGTGGCACGGGCAACAACCCAGAGATAACAACTCTGTTTGTTCTCGCTCTGAGCTTCCATCCTAGCTCCCTAAAGGCCTGCCTGACATCCTTGTCCCCTTTCCTACCTATGTCGTTAGTGCCAATGTGGACTACGACTTGGGGCTGCTCCCCCTCCCCCTTAAGGACCCGGAAAACACGATCCGAGACATCACGTACCCTTGCACCTGGGAGGCAACATACCAAACGTGAGTCTCTCTCGCTCCCACAAAATCTCCTATCTGTGCCCCTGACTATTGAGTCCCCAATTACTAATGTTCTACTCCTTTCCCCCCTTCCCTTCTGAGCAACAGGGACAGACTCCGTGCCAGAGGCCCGTACCCCATGGCTTACCCCTGGTAAGTCCCCCCCCCCACAAGTATCCAAAACGGTATACTTGTTACTCAGGGGAACGACCGCAGGGGGTCCCTGCACTGACTGCTTCTTCCCAGTCCCTCTTACAGTTACCCATCTATCTCCAGTCTTTGGTGTAACTATTTCCCTGAAGCTCCTATCTATGACCCCCTCTGCCTCCCGAATGATCCGAAGTTCATCCAGCTCAAGCTCCAGGTCCCTAACACGGTTTTTGAGGAGCTGGAGTTGGGTGCACTTCCCACAGATGAAATCAGCAGGGACACTGACGGCGTCCCTCACCTCAAACATTCTGCAGGAGGAGCATTGTACTGCCTTCCCTGACATCACCTCTAGATTTAAAAAATAACAAGAAAAAGAAAAAGAAAGGAAGAGCTTACCTGATATTACCTCAAACCCTGCTCCCGCTCAAAGGTAAGCAAATTTAAAGGCACTCACTCACCTTCACGACAGGCCCCTGCTCCCGCTTCCCAACCACCGTGGGGTGGGGGGGTTGGTTAGAGGAGGAGGTAGGGTGGGAAACACTCACGAAGTGTTTCGGGTTTAACTGTCACTTGCCAACAGCCTCTCCACAAACCACCTTCAACTTAGGCTGACCGCACTGCACGTATGCAAATTTCCCCAGAACAGCTGATCAGTAGCTCTGCTCTGCTGCCCTCTGCTGGATGATTGCCTTCACTCAAACTCCTCGGGTCCCCTTCGCAGATTCACCTTCAACTTAGGCTGACCGCACTGCACGTATGCAAATTTCCCCAGAACAGCTGATCAGTAGCTCTGCTCTGCTGCCCTCTGCTGGATGATTGCCTTCACTCAAACTCCTCGGGTCCCCTTCGCAGATTCACCTTCAACTTAGGCTGACCGCACTGCACGTATGCAAATTTCCCCAGAACAGCTGATCAGTAGCTCTGCTCTGCTGCCCTCTGCTGGATGATTGCCTTCACTCAAACTCCTCGGGTCCCCTTCGCAGATTCACCTTCAACTTAGGCTGACCGCACTGCACGTATGCAAATTTCCCCAGAACAGCTGATCAGTAGCTCTGCTCTGCTGCCCTCTGCTGGATGATTGCCTTCACTCAAACTCCTCGGGTCCCCTTCGCAGATTCACCTTCAACTTAGGCTGACCGCACTGCACGTATGCAAATTTCCCCAGAACAGCTGATCAGTAGCTCTGCTCTGCTGCCCTCTGCTGGATGATTGCCTTCACTCAAACTCCTCGGGTCCTTGGGTGACTATGTGGAATTTGTACGTTTTCCCCGTTCACAAGGGTTTCCTCCGGGTGCTCCGGTTTCCTCCCACAATCCAACAATGTGCATGTTAGGTGGATTGGCTGTGCTAAATTGCCCCTTATTGTCCAAAAGGTTAGGTGGGGTTACTGGGTTACGGGGAGAGAGTGGGGCTGTGGGCCTAGGTAAGGTGCTCTTTCAAAGGGTTGGTGCAGACCCGATGGACCGAAGGGCCTCCTTCTGCACTGAGTGTGTAGTAATCCACGGGAGGCAGGAGTTCCGTCACCACACCAATATTTATTTACAATAACGATATTACAGGAGCAGCTACAAACAGTGCTGCTAGCAGTCCAGTCAACTTAAGACTCGCTCACAAAGCCTACACAGGTGATTATATGGGCCCCCTCAATGAGCTATCATTGAGGGAGCTCATACTCCAATTGGCCAACCAATAAAGCCAATTGGAGTTCATTACAGAGTGGTTCTATAACTTCAACTCATTTGAGTTTAGGTAGTGTGTCCTATAATAACAACATAATAAATGGGAACACAAGGAGGCCATGAGACCCGCTTAGCCTCTCCACTATTCAATATGAGGAAAGACACATTATCCTGAATTTTGCTCAACATTAAGTTGGGATTTTCTGACCACTTTTCCACAGTAAGATCTCGGAGGTAAAATGAGATACTATTAAGTGTTATCTCTTGAGCTATGTGTCTTCTTGAAGAACTGCTGAGAAAATGGACAGCTAAGAAACTGATGAGCGAGTTTTGTTGTTGCTTCCCTTGTAGGCCATGGACAATAAGTTGCTTTAGCTTCCCCTTGTAATCAATATATGACATATGCTGCAGAATTGCGAATCCTGTGCACTTGGTGGGGCGTCGAGTAACCTTTCGTTTCGGATTGAACAGCAAGAGATAAAATGCAGAAGCACGGACGCTGGCAGGCAGTCAGTTTGTTTGAAACAGCAAAGGCTGTAAAATTTGTCAAGGTTTTGTAAGCTGGTGCTGTGGGTCAGTATGATTTCACAAAGGCTTTGAGAAATTTGGCCTGGATCTGAGATGAAAGTTATGACATAGTAGATGGATCGTTTCCCCAGAAGAAAAAACAAAGTACAACTGTGAAATAAGAATACTGATACAAAGTGGTCTTGTATACCTTAAAATGGAACACCAGTTAAAAACTGGGAAATAAGAATACTGGTACAAAGTGGTCTTTTATACCTTAAAATGGAACACCGGTAAAACCTGGGAAAGAATACTGGTCTGAACTGTTTTTTTCCCATAAAGTAAATTTCAATCTATTATGAAGGATAATGTGCTTGTGAGACTTGTTGCACTAAGTGTCATAGGGAAGGTTTAGCAAAGTCTTGAACTGCTACTTCTGTCTAATCACATGCATAAACCAACTTTTTGACTTGCAGTTGACTTTGTTGCATCAAGTGCTTCCTTGGAGACACACATGCATCGGGAGCGATTTTCAGCCCTTGTTGGCCATCAGCCCTTGTTGATGCGGGCTGAAAACATGGTGAGAATCGGGAAACGCGATTCTTGCCAGTGAGATTGCATTTTGCAATTTTCCAGGCCCCTTGCTGGTGGCATAATGAGAATCCCACCACGGAAGGTTGGGAACTTCATTTAAATGCATTACCATCTTATTAGTGAGCCCTCCCACTGGGACTTCCCCCTCCCCGCCCCTCACTGACTATTCATCGAGTGCTGGCATGACATCACGCCGGCGCAGTTTGCAACTGTTTGAAAATAAGAATATGGTGACCACACCTCCAAAGAGGATATTGGAGGTGAGCACTCAGATCGTCATCACCCTCCAGGGTGCCAATTGCAGAGGGGGCACTGGAAAGGACAAGGGGACCCAGATAAGTGCAACTTGGAGCCGGGAGGGGGTTAAGTCTCAGCATCTTGGGGTGGTGGGGTCGCTCACAGGCCTTAGAGGCCCTTCATGGCTGTCAGCTTCTAGGTTTAAAGGGGTCTGGTGACAGGTTTGCAGGCAGCGTTTCTTGTGTCCTCCTTGCTGGGTTTATGGTAATATTACCGCTGAGGGATTGCCATTCCAGAGTGGCAGCTGGAAAATGAGTGGGAGCAGGATAATCCACAGGGTCAGCACAAGGGGTACCTGTGAGATTCCTGGGTAGGGTCCCCTGAGATGCCAGGTTGCATAGGCAGAGTGGGAAACTTCATGAAGGCTAAAGACCCTCACATATGGATGCGGTCAGAATGAACCCCCACACTCAACCTGCACGTTGAAGCCAGAGGGCGTGAGGTGTCTAGAAGTTCATGGCCACTGGTTTTGGAGGCCAGGATGTCAGCGATTGTGTACAGGTGGCTGGCTTTTCAAGTTGGAAGGCTCGTTTAATCCGTAGCCCTTGAAGCAGGGGGAGTGAGGGTGCCTTCTAAGGATGAAGTTGACTGCAGATTGCGTCTTCAAACAAATCAGGTTTTTCCTGCCAAAAGAGAAAGCTAGTTGTCCTGGATAAGTCAATTCCCGTATCAGCCTCCCCGAACAGGCACCGGAATGTGGCGACTAGGGGCTTTTCACATTAACTTCATTTGAAGCCTACTTGTGACAATAAGCGATTTTCATTTTTTCATTTTCATTCAATTTACTGCATGAGAGTGTCAGTGATTGGCGCCCAATTGTTAACTCTTTGAAAGCAAGAACTCCAAGGCTAATTATCAGATCTCCATAACAGAGAGGTGACACAGATATGGCCCCCTGGGGCAGGCCTGCTATGTGTTCGATGCCAATGGCTCTGCCGTCCTGACGCGCCTGGTCCTGGTCTAAGTTGACGTGCATGTGGGCCTCGCGAATAGCGCATTTGTAACCTCCCCTAATGCACTTGTGTACGTCTGGCTGAGAGATGCTACACAGGTCATCCATGTTGCCTGGAACGAGCTGCTGGCATAGATGTTCAGAGTGGCAGTGACTTTCAAGGTCACAGGCAATGTTTTATGGTGTTATGGTGAAGTCGCTCATCAGTCACACCCTTCAGAGAGATGACAGCTGGCATCGTCTCATTCCCCCGTGAGGTCAGAATGCAGGTCCACTGAATGTACTCAACTGCTTAATCTTGAGGCAGTGGTGCAGCCCGCTAAGACTGTCAAGGGTCAAGGCTCTTCATCCAAGTAGAGTTGAAAGGGGCAACTGTGGGGAAGAGGCTATTGTGTGACAGGGGAGGGAATGTGTGACAATGTATGGGTGGATGTCCCAGATTCTAAGAGAACATAGAACATACAGTGCAGAAGGAGGCCATTCGGCCCATCGAGTCTGCACCCACCCACTTAAGCCCTCCCCATAACCCAATAACCCCTCCTAACCTTTTTTTTTGGTCACTAAGGGCAATTTATCATGGCCAACCCACCTAACCTGCACATCTTTTGGACTGTGGGAGGAAACCGGAGCACCCGGAGCAAATCCACGCAAACAAGGGGAGAACGTGCAGACTCCGCACAGTGTCCCAGCAGGGAATCGAACCTGGGACCCTGGCGCTGTGAAACCACAGTGGCATCCACTTTCGCTACCGTGCTGTCCTAAGGGGTCATGGCATTGTCAGGACTCCTTATCCCTCACTTTGATGTTTTCTTCCTTTCAGTTTTTGATTCAGCAGAATCATAGAGCCAGTCGAGCTGGAAATTCTATTGGCTGCGATTGAGCAGCAGCAGTGACATCAACGTGCCGCTGCCCACAGCCAGGAACAGCGCCCTGCAGGCTATCATCGACTGCACCCATGTAGCTCAGCAGTTTCCATGGCAGCATGGGGCACCATTTGTGAACCGTAAGGCATACCACTCCCTCATTGATCAGAACGTCCATGACCACATAATGTACATGATACATTGTGTGTCCATATCCCAGAGAGCATCATGATAGTTATATCTTGCAGCGTTTGCAGATTTGAGGGAGAGCAGTGTTGGTTTCCCAGGGACAGAGGCTGATTAACCCAGTACGGGAGGCCCCAAACACCGGCTGAGACTCACTATACGAGGCTCATGTGTCAATGCGTGCGCTGGTGATCGACCTGCTCAAGATACGTTTCTGGTGCCTGGATTGGTCGGAGGGAGTCCTCCAATACATCTCCAGGGGTATCCCACATCATAGTGGACTGCTTTACACAGCTGGGCCTGCCGAGGCACGAACAGCTGGACCAGGAGGAGATGGAGGAATACTACTCAGATGACTGGGATGTCAAGGAGGGTGATGTGGGCCAACTGTTGAGGAAGAGGAGGAGGAGAAGGACCTCGGCAATGGCCAGGGCCCACACTGGGTGCAGGGCTAGGGATGCCTTCATAGCCTCTCGGTTTGATGACGACCAAGACTAGGGTGTGAAGACCTCTCCTGCCATGGGGTCTGATATCTGCTTTTTACTGTGGTGCCTGTGGAAGATCATCGTGATGGGGCTACATTCATGGGCAGGATGCTAAAGTGTTTGACCAGGCGCTGCCTGGGCCCCAGCGGTGTCCTGGGCTCTGGGCATCTTTCCGAGAGCCGAATCCCTAGGATATTCCTTCCTCTGCCTGCTCTGCATCTTCAGCTCATCAGTGAGTGACCCAGAAGCCTGGTTGCCAGTTAATCCCACGACTGGAGGATGGTGCGGGTAGACACTTTGATGCCTTCTCAATGCTTGTCTCCAAGATGTCTGCCTTAGAGATGCTTGGGTCTGTGGTCTCCAGAGGGTACAAGGTTGGCCCAAGCTAGTTGACCTGCAAGAGAAGTGAGATGGCAGTGCATCACGAGGACAGACTGATGGGAGAAAATTAACTAACGTGAGGCTTGCACCCTATCTGCATGTCTTGATGGTTCTCACTTTTGTCTGCTGCCCCACCTGGCCCTCTGCACAGGTATGCCCTGCTCCTTAAAGGGCATTAGGCATCTCAGATCAGGCATGACTCCGGCAGGCTGTGGCCACTCACGCTGGTTGTGCTTGAGCTTGTCCTGCAATGAGAGGCAGATGTGGAGAGTGTCGGCAGGAATCCTGCCGGGTCAGGTGGTGGTGGCAGCCATGGGACCTGAGTGAAAGTGGGGATGTGAGGAGCAGATTGTCTACTGGGGGGGGGGGGGGGGGGGGGGGGGGGGACAATGGGAAGTGGAGGGTGAGGAGGAGGGGGGGGGGGGAGAGAGAGCACCACAACAGGTTTTGGGACCCCGTGAGGTGGCTGGGGGGTGGGGTTATCGGTAGAGATGTGATGGATATGTGAAGGGGTGCAGCGGGAGACACGAAGATGGTCATTCATCGTCTTTCTGCTCTGAAACCCTGTCTTCTTGTGGAGTGAACTGGCGCTCACTATCACAGCCACAGCCTCCCCAAGGGTTGATGACCTTGCTTGCTGGACATCTGGCCGATCTCGGGTACAGGATGTTACTCACACCTCTGCTCGACACCATCTAGATCAGGGGTGGGCAAACTTTTCCGTGCAAGGGCCACATTCAGAAATTCACAATTCACAAAGGGCCGCATAGTATATTAAGTAAAATAATTACTTCACCCGGTTATGATTCTGGGCGCCTCATATAGAACATAGAACAGTACAGCACAGAACAGGCCCTTCGGCCCTCGACGTTGTGCTGAGCAATGATCACCCTACTCAAGTCAACGTATCCACCCTATACCAGTAAGTAGCCCAACAGCCCCCCCCCCCCCCATCAACCTTAAAAAAAAATTATAAAAAAAAAAAAATCTTTTTTAAAAAAAAATTTTTTTTTTTTTTTTTAATGACTTGGTGGGCCGCAGAAATACCTTTGGCGGGCCGCATGCGGCCCGCGGGCCGTAGTTTGCCCACCCCTGATCTAGATGAAGGTTTGGTGAGGGTTCCCTCCTGGCAGCCACCTCCTGGCTGGACTTGGAACGAGTGCTGTGGATGTTGGGGAGGCGTTTCAAAGGAGAGCCCCACTGGTAACCGGGATTGGGTTTTCCGAGCCGAGTGAATCAGAGGCCACCCGCCACAAGTGTGGCGTCAATCATGTGGAAAAAAAAAGAGTTAAAGAGGCTGAATATACTTTGAAAAAATATGGGAAAATTCCGCCTGTGGAAGGACATGAATATCCATTTCTGATCACAAGGGGATGCTGTTGCTGTGCTCCAGGGTTCCACTAATAAAGTCGATTTAAATTATGGGGGAGCTAATCCTGGAAAAATAAGATGCTGAACGACTTCTGGAACAGCATTGAACTCAAGACAGTTCTTAGAACAGAGATGGGGCAATTTAATGGCCTTGTCTCGCCCGACATGGTGTCGGGATGAAGCCGTTGAATATCGCGAAAGGCCAGATTTATAGGAGTCTCTTGAGTTGTAGTGGTCTGGATCTTGCCTTCACTGGGCATAACCCAGATCTGCATATTAGGCTCATTAAATAGGCATTTGCAGGATTCTCCCAGTGCCCGGGACCTAACAGCCGTGCCTGGGACACCTCGCCAGGGTGCTGTTTAGTACTTCCACAAACGTGGCTCAGTCATAATGGCACCTGGGGGTGGGTCTCCCAGACATTTAGAGACCATCTCTGGGTGGTCAGAGTTAGGGCAGGGTCGTTCCCTGGCATTCCCTCTGACACTACTAGCCTGGCACCCAGGCAGTGTCACCTGGGGATCCTGGCCATGCCAGACATGGCCGGGCTGGTGGGGCCACTGCCAGGGTGTCAGTGCTTGGGTGCCAGCTTAGCACTGACATGGATCATGCCGGGGGGGGGGGCCTTACCAATTGGAGGAGGGGGTGTTCCTGGTAGCCTTACCGAGGTTGTGGGGGCGGGTGGGTGAAAATGGGGGTGGGGCTAAAAGTGGGGGGAAAGATTGGGGCAGCCAGACAAAATGATGACCCAATCTGCAAGGAGCCTTTCCTGAAAGGATTTTCAGCAGGAAATGACTCAAAGTGCAGCTTCAGCAGAGAGAAACTCCCGAGGCGAAAGAACCGGCAAAGTGCCGTTGAATAGCAGGGTGCTTCTCATCACTGCAGCCACTGAGGATCATCCCACAAAATGCTCCCAAATCTGGACATAGATTTTCTTTCGCTTTAAATCGCGCCCAAGAATAAGGGCACAATTTAATTCCTTCTGGCAGCTATTAAACCTGTCCTAATAAACATTGCAGTGTTACACTGTGGCACTGTGCCATAATGTGGCATAATAACAGCTCCAGGGACCCGGGTTCAATTGCGGCCTCGGGTGACTTTGAGGATTTTGCATGTTCTCCTCATGTCTGCGTGGGTTTCCTCCAGGTTCTCCAGTTTCCTCCCACAGTCCAAAGATGTGCAGGTTAGGTGAATTGGCCGTGATCAATTTCCCCTTAATGTCAAAAGGTGGGTTTACTGGGTTAAAGGGATAGGGTGGTGCCCTGACCCCAGGTAATGTACCCTTTCAGTGGGTCAGTGCAGACTCAATGGGCTGAATGGTCTCCTTCTGCACTGTAGTGATTCTATGATCCTACTAATTATCAGAGAACATTTATTGTGCCATGAAAAGGTGTTCTGCTGCTGTATTAATAATGGGACCCTTATTGATTTACATTGTGCTCCCAAATTGTACACAAATATATCAGTGCAACTGCTTTTTCATCTATTGTTGTCACAAACCATAGAAAACGTGAGCTACAAACTCAAACTTTCTTGAATAGATAAATTATTCCTTCCAAATTCCATCTGCTTTCTTAATTAATATAATTAAGTTGTGTAACCATGGTTATGAGGAACTAAGAGATAACCATTGTAATATAAGCATAACAATAATATTACAAACACACAGACAAACAAATTAGAAGAGGAGCAGACCACTGGGCCCTTCCTTCGAGTCTGCTCCACAATTCAATAGGATCATGGCTGGTCTGATTGTAACCTCAACCCCACATTCCTGCCGGCGATAATTTTTCACCCCTTTGTTAATCAAGAATCTAACCAGCTCAGCCTTAAAAATATTCAAAAGCTCTGCTTCCACTGCCTTTTGAGGGAGAGAGTTCCAGAGACTCAAGACCCTCTGAGAGAAACATTTACTCCTCATCTCTGTCTTAAATGAGTGACCCCTTATTTTTGAAGAGTGTCCCTTAGTTCTAGATTCTCCCACATCCTCCCTGTTAAAATCCCTCAGGATCTTAAAGGTTTCGATCAAGTCGCCTCTCACTCTTCTAAACTCCAGTGGATATAAGCCCAAGCTCATAAGGCAACTCACCCATTCCTGGAAATGGTCTTGTAAACCTTCTCTGAACTACTTCCAATGTATTTCAACTTTTCATTAAATACGGGGACCAGTACTGTACACAGTACTCCAGATGTCCTCTCAAGAATTCCCTGTACAATTGTGGCATAATCTCCCTACTTTTGTAATCAGTTCCCCTCACAATAAATGCTAACATCCTATTGGCTTTCCAAATTAATTGATGTACCTGTATTCTAGCTTTTTGTGATTCATGCACAAGGACACCGGGCAGTGCCATGCTGGCTCTGCCAGGGTACCTGGGTGGCACTGCCAGATGGAAGGTGCATTGCCATGCTAGCAGGCTGGCACTGCCAAGGTGCCTGGTTGCCCGTGCCCGGGGTCAGGCCCGTGGGAGACCTTGCTCATAAGACGTCAGGTGATGGAGGACTTGAGGACCCCGGAAGAAATAAGTTGGGTGAAGTAGGGGGGGTCCGGAAGCCACGGGGGAGTTGGTTTAAAGGAGGGCTGCCTTTAAACATGGCCCCCGATCGGCGAGTAGCCTTCCTAATCTCAGTGCAAGAAATGACTAAAGTGCCGCCTCAACGGGGAGCTCCTCGCTGAGGCAAAAAAAATGGAAAAGTGCCGTTGAATAGCCAGGTCTTCTCAGCGTTGTAGGTACTGAGAAACACCCCACTAAACACCTCAAAACTGGAGGTAGAATATGTTTGGTTGAATCACACCCATGAATTCCCTTTGACAAAACCATGCTGACTCTGCTTGATTGCCTTGAACATTTCCAAGTGCCCTGCAGGCCATTACTAGATTGGCCATGACTGAGGCCTTGGCCAATGGCCAAATAGCTGAAAATATTGAAAATGATTGTATCTTCAAGCCTATTCCTGTTTCTCACACCCTACCTCCCACACTTACCTCTTCTGATTTACAAGCTGCAGATGGTGTAAGCATGCATCTCTTACAGGCCACAACCAGCAGCCCCCGTCCCCACCCCCCATCCCATCACCATCACTTGTGACTTTCTCTTTTCATATACCCAAGGATTGCAACTTGGACAGGCAGTAGTTGGAGGGAAAGAAGTTGAAGAGCAGGAGGACAGTAATGTCGCTCACTATCACATTTACAGCCCCCCAGCTCAGATACTGACATTGTGTTTACTTTGCAGGATTGCATAAGGTGGTACCTGCACATGATGAGACACAACTGTGCTACAATTAAGACAGGGAAGAAAGGCTAGTACACGAACCAGTGGCTGGAAGGCTAGGTGTCACACAAGTTATGTTGTGGGTAACTAAAGTGAGGACTTTGAAGTGTCAGCATCCTGACAAAAGCTGATGGGTATGCACGATGAAATGCATGGTGCATTGGCAAGTGTACTAAAAACCTGTGGTCAAGGAGTATGGAGGGGTTCAGCACCAACTTGGTACAGGGCCTTTCACAGAACTTGGAGCCCATCCTTCCCTTTGTGGAAGTGGTGCTGAGCTCTATGAGAAATGTTTACCGATGTACTAATGATCCAGCACCTGATGACTTCCAATGCAGACAAGCAGAAGCTATCCAAAGTTTGGGAGCTGCAGTAGAAGCTCAGACTGAAGCCTTCCCTCTGTCTTCCTCTTCTCTTTTCCAGCAACTTGTCCTGCTCTGTGCCAACTCTGCTCAATCCACATGTTATGTTACAGTTCAAGGGGGATGAAAATTATTGCGACCATGTCTCGGAGAAAGTGGCTTGTCTCAAACCCTTGAAGTTAGGACCAAAGTCTTCAATATCTGGTACAGCACTCACTGTAGATCTTCCTTAACATGAAATAACAAGACAAACCTCCAAATATTTCTAAAAACTCAAAAACAGTTGGAAGAAATAATCCAGCAACTAACTCAAATGTAGTTGATCATCGCTTTAAATAGCAGTTGTGGGACAGTGTTGTTGTTGAATGCACAGAAGGTTAAGAGAAAATGATAGGTGCAAAAATGATTTCCAAAATGGTGTCATGCTGATAGACATCACAATCTGTCTACACAAGCTAGCATTTATTATCCATCCCTCATTGCCATTTACAAGGTGGTGAGCTGCCTTCTTGAACCTCTGCAGTACATCTGGTGTAGGTATAACCATAGTGCTTTTAGGGAGGGAGTTCCAGGATCTTAACACAGTGACAGTGAAGGAACAACGATATATTTCCAAATAAGTATAATGTGTGATTTAGCCAAAAGCTTGCAGTTTGTGATGTTCCAATATATCTGCTACCCTTGTCCTTCTAGGTGCTCGACATCACGGGATTGGAAGGTGCTGTCGAAGGAACGTTGGTGAGTTCCTGCAATGCATCTTGTAGATGGCACACACTATTGCAACTGTGCGCTGGTGGTGGCAGGAGTGGATATTGAAGGTGGTGGATGGGGGAACGATCAAGCAGCTGCTTTGCCCTGAATGTTGGCGCTGCACTCATCCAGGCAAATGGAAAGAATTCCATCACACCCCTGACCTGTGCCTTGTGGATAGATTGTGGAGAGTCAGGAGGTGAATTACATACTACAGAATTTCCAACCTTGGACTTGTTCTTTTGCCACAAAATGTTTAAGACTGAGCATCAGTGAGCAGTGTGCAGGTTATTGCTGAGTAAGTGCCGCTTGATAGCACTGTTGATGACACCTTCCCACCACTTTGTTCATGATCGAGTGTAGGCTGATGGGACGGCAATTGTCGGGTTCGATTTGTCCTACTTTTTCTGCACAGGACAAACCTGGGCAATTTTCCACATTACTGGGTACATGCCAGTGTTGGCTAGTGGCAGCGCGAGCGCAGAGGTCGCCTTCATCAATACTGTCACAGACATATACACCTGTGACAGGTAGATGAGGAAAAGTAGGTTTTTCCCTCTTGTTTGTTCCCTCACCATCTCCTGCAGGCCCAGTCGAGCAGCCAAGTCCTTTAGGATTTGTCCATTTCTGTCTGTGGTCGTGCTACTGAGCCCCCCTTGGGGATGGACATTGAAGACTCCCATCCAGAGTACATTCTGTGCCCTTGCTATCCTCAGTACTTCTTTCAAGTACTTTCATGGTGAAGCACTTGGGAAGTAAGTATGATTCCCAGGGTATTTACTTGCTGTAACCTGCTTTGATACATGTTTGTCATAAAATATGTTTGAAAATAAACATGGTGAAGTACTGATTCATGAGCTGAGGTGGGAGGGAGGTGGGGTTAGGTGGTTCCCAACAGGAGATTTCCTTACCCATGTTTGGCTTTATACTATGAGACTTCATAGGGTTTGGAGTCAATGTTGAGAACTCCCAGGACAACTGCCTCCCGACTGTAGACCGCTGCGTCACCGCCTCTGTTGGGTCTGTCCTGCTGGTGGGGCACGACATACCCAAGGATGGTCATTGTGGTGTCTGGGACGTTATCGGTAAGGTATGACACTGTGGGTATGACTATGTCAGGCTGTTGCTTGAATCCTCTGTGGGACAACTCTCCCAACTTTGGCACAAGCCCCCAGTTGTTAGTAAGCAAGGCTATGCAAGGTCTACATGGCTGAGATTGCCGTTTCCAGTGCCTGGGTCGACGTTGGGTAGTCCATCTGGTTTCATTCCTTTTAGACTTTGTAACGGTTTTATACAACTGAGGGGTTTGCTAGGCTATTGCAGAGCATTCAACATTCAACCACATTACAGTGAGTCTAGAGTCACATTAAGGCCAAATCAGGTAAAGAAGGCAGATTTCCTTCCCTAAAAGGGCATTAGTGAAGTTGAAGAGGTTGAGGGTGGTGCGTGTATGTCTTGCAGTCTGAAGTACAGGGGCCGGCATATAATAAATCAGAGCATGCTGCAGGGTCACCTTAGTCTAGCTTTCAGCCAGTTGTGATTGAAAAGCTTCCTGTTGAGTGAAAACTCAATCGTGACCCCTTCTGGAAGTCGGTCATTGATTAAGACTGCCCTTGTGTTAATGTATTCTCCTATACACTTAACTAGGCAGAAATTTGCCCTAAATTTCTCGAATGCGAAATGAAATTTTATTGGTATCTATTGATTATAAAGAGAGTAATCTTCTTGTAGTTACAAAATCAAATGTTCTCAATACAGGCCTTTGCCAGCAGAAGGCTTTACTTGGGATGATTATACTTAGGAACTGTCATGGGAATGCCACTTTAAGAAATGTTTGTCTGCTCAAGTGGCTGCAGTGATGTCAGAGTGTGGGTGGAGCTGAGCTCTGGCTCTGCTTTTTAGTTGTGCTTTGAGGAAACGCTTGGGGGTGTCTGTGTTTTTGAGTTTTGTTTTAGTGTTGGAGCTACAGCCAGCCAAAGAAGGTGTAATTTTGTTCCCTCTGCCATCTAAAGACTGTCTATAGATAATTTGGTGAATACAGAGTGATAACTGCTTTCAGTAGCAAATTTAAACCTGATGTGCTTCTGTAAAAGGGGTTTTTGTCTTATGGAAGTTAAAAGGAAAGTTTAAGGATTACTTAGTATTGTATTCTTTGGGGGGTGTATTTGAATTGATGGTTGCTAAGATGTTCACTGTATGTTTTAAAAAGGATAACTGAGTTCATACAATAAACATTGTTTTGCTTTAAAAAATACTCTTAGATTTCTGCTGGACCACACCTGTATAGTGGGCCGTGTGCTCCCCATTCCACAATCTAGTAAAAGTCGTGGGTCAGGTGATCTCCATTATATACTTTGGAGTTCTCTAAACCCTGGCCCATAACAGTAACTTACAGAACAACTTGAATTCAAAATACGATATCAGCAACGGTTTCTTTGCTCAAAGCAAACAGCTGCGCAGGTTAGAAGTGAAAATGGAAAATATGAAACAAAGATAGCCAGGCAAACAGTATAAGATGATTCTAGAATGGAAATAATAGCAGAAAACTATTACCTTTAAGGAATTTGTTATCAGTCTAAGTCAATCTATTCCTACCCCTGTAACATGCTGATTGGTTTGGGTGAGTCTTCAATACATTTGATTCGATGATTGGTTTGTCAGTCTTC
This sequence comes from Scyliorhinus canicula, assembly GCF_902713615.1. Lineage (NCBI taxonomy): Eukaryota > Metazoa > Chordata > Chondrichthyes > Carcharhiniformes > Scyliorhinidae > Scyliorhinus > Scyliorhinus canicula. The sequence goes on from NC_052150.1 coordinate 126,651,535, forward strand.
AATATGCAACATTAACTTTGAATTATTAGCCATGTTGCATCTTCGAATTCTTTAGTGTGCGTTGGAATGCAAACTCTGTTCTTACCATTGGACTGGTATGTGCTGAATCCTACAATTCACTCTTTTGAACAATGGAAAGCTCATATGAACTCTAATGTCAGGATAGATAGGATGAATGCGTGGCTCAAGAGATGGTGCAAGAGGGAGGGATTCAAATTCCTGGGGCATTGGGACCGGTTCTGGGGGAGGTCCCCAACAGCTCTAGCAAACACCCCCCCCCCCCCCCCCCCCCCCCCTAGGACATTGGTTCCAGTCCTGCCCAGGTGCAGAGCGTCCGATTTGTACTGGTCCCATTGTTTCAAATGCTGTGTCTCATTTTTGCAAGCTTTGCGCTTTACATAAGAACTAGGAGCAGGAGTAGGCCATCTGGCCCCTCGAGCCTGCTCCACCATTCAAAGAGATCATGGCTGATCTTTTGTGGACTCAGCTCCACTTTCTGGCCCAAACACCATAACCCTTAATCCCCTTATTCTTCAAAAAACTATCTATCTTTACCTTAAAAACATTTAATGAAGGAGCCTCAACTGCTTCACTGGGCAAGGAATTCCATAGATTCACAACCCTTTGGGTGAAGAAGTTCCTCCTAAACTCAGTCCTAAATCTACTTCCCCTTATTTTGAGGCTATGCCCCCTAGTTCTGCTTTCACCCACCAGTGGAAACAACCTGCCCGCATCTATCCTATCTATTCCCTTCATAATTTTATATGTTTCTATAAGATCGCCCCCTCATTGTTCTAAATTCCAACGAGTACAGTCCCAGTCTACTCAACCTCTCCTCGTAATCCAACCCCTTCAGCTCTGGGATTAACCTACTGAATCTCCTCTGCACACCCTCCAGTGCCAGTACGTCCTTTCTCAAGTAAGGAGACCAAAACTGAACACAATACTCCAGGTGTGGCCTCACTAACACCTTATACAATTGCAGCATAACCTCCCTAGTCTTAAACTCCATCCATCTAGCAATGAAGGACAAAATTCCATTTGCCTTCTTAATCACCTGTTGCACCTGTAAACCAACTTTCTGTGACTCATGCACGGGCACACCCAGGTCTCTCTGCACAGCAGCATGCTTTACTATTTTATCGTTTAAATAATAATCCCGTTTGCTGTTATTCCTACCAAAATGGATAACCTCACAATTGTCAACATTGTATTCCATCTGCCAGACCCTAGCCCATTCTCTTAACCTATCCAAATCCCTCTGCAGACTTCCGGTATCCTCTGCGCTTTTCGCTTTACCACTCATCTTAGTGTCATCTGCAAACTTGGACACATTGCCCTTGGTCCCCAACTCCAAATCATCTATGTAAATTGTGAACAATTGTGGGCCCAACACGGATCCCTGAGGGACACCAGCAGCTACTGATTGCCAACCAGAGAAACACCCATTAATCCCCACTCTTTGCTTTCTATTAATTAACCAATCCTCTATCCATGCTACTACTTTACCCTTAATGCCATGCATCTTTATCTTATGCAGCAACCTTTTGTGTGGCACCTTGTCAAAGCCTTTCTGGAAATCCAGATATACCACATCCATTGGCTCCCCGTTATCTACTGCACTGGTAATGTCCTCAAAAAATTCCACTAAATTAGTTAGGCACGACCTGCCCTTTATGAACCCATGCTGCGTCTGCCCAATGGGACAATTTCTATCCCGATGCCTCGCTGTTTCTTCCTTGATGATAGATTCCAGCATCTTCCCTACTAAGTTAAGCTCACTGGCCTATAATTTCCCGCTCTCTGCCTACCTCCTTTTTTAAACAGTGGTGTCACGTTTTCTAATTTCCAATCCACCGGGGCCACCCCAGAGTATAGTGAATTTTGGTAAATCATCACTAGTGCATCTGCAATTTCCCTAGCCATCTCTTTTAGCACTCTGGGGTGCATTCCATCAGGGCCAGGAGACTTGTCTACCTTTAGCCCCATTAGCTTGCCCATCACTACCTCCTTAGTGATAACAATCCTCTCAAGGTCCTCACCTGTCATAGCCTCATTTCTATCAGTCACTGGCATGTTATTTGTGTCTTCCACTGTGAAGACCGACCCAAAAAACCTGTTCAGTTCCTCAGCCATTTCCTCATCTCCCATTAATAAAACTCCCTTCTCATCCTCTAAAGGACCAATATTTACCTTAGCCACTCTTTCTTGTTTTATATATTTGTAAAACCTTTTACTGTTTGTTTTTATATTCACAGCAAGTTTACTTTCATACTCCATCTTACTCTTCTTTATAGCTTTTTTAATAGCTTTCTGTTGCCCCCTAAAGATTTCCCAGTCCTCTAGTCTCCCACCAATCTTTGCCACTTTGTATGCTTTTTCCTTCAATTTGATACTCTCCCTTATTTCCTTAGATATCCACGGTCAATTTTTCCTCTTTCTACCATCCTTCCTTTTTGTTGGTATAAACCTTTGCTGAGCACTGTGAGAAATCGCTTGGAAGGTTCTCCACTGTTCCTCAACTGTTCCACCATAAAGTCTTTGCTCCCAGTCTACCTTAGCTAGTTCTTCTCTCATCCCATTGTAATCTCCTTTGTTTAAACACAAAACACTAGTATTTGATTTTACCTTCTCACCCTCCATCTGTATTTTAAATTCCACCATATTGTGATCACTCCTTCCGAGAGGATCCCTAACTATGAGATCATGAATCAATCCTGTCTCATTACACAGGACAAGATCCTGGACCGCTTGTTCCCTCGTAGGTTCCATTACATATTGTTCTAGGAAACTATCGCGGATACATTCGATAAACTCCTACTCAAGGTTGCCTTGACCGACCTGGTTAAACCAATCGACATGTAGATTAAAATCCCCCATGATAACTGCTGTACCATTTCTACATGCATCAGTTATTTCTTTGTTTATTGCCTGCCCCACCATAACGTTACTATTTGGTGGCCTATAGACTACTCCTATCAGTGACTTTTTCGCCTTACTATTCCTGATTTCCACCCAAATGGATTCAATCTTATCCTCCATAGCACCGATGTCATCCCTTACTATTGCCCGTATGTCATCCTTAAATAACAGAGCTACACCACCTCCCTTACCATCCACTCTGTCCTTCCAAATAGTTTGATACCCTCGGATATTTAACTCCCAGTCGTGACCATCCTTTAACCATGTTTCAGTAATGGCCACTAAATCATAGTCATTCACGATGATTTGCGCCATCAAATCATTTACTTTATTCCGAATACTACGAGCATTCAAGTAAAGTACACTTATGTTGGTTTTTTTACCTTTGTTTTGAATCTTAACATCTCTAGTTTTATTCCTTTTTGTATTACTGGGCTTATTCACTGAGCTCCCCTCAGTCACTGTACCTTGTACTGTCGCCCTTTTTGATTTTTGACTATGTCTTCTCTGCCTTGCACTTTTCCCCATTACTTCCTTTTGCTTCTGTCCTTGTTTTACTACCTTCCAACTTCCTGCATCGGTTCCCATCCCCCTGCCACATTAGTTTAAACCCTCCCCAACAGCTGTAGCAAACCCCCCCCCCCCCCCTAGGACATTGGTTCCAGTCCTGCCCAGGTGCAGAGCGTCCGATTTGTACTGGTCCCACCTCCCCCAGAACCGGTCCCAATGCCCCAGGAATTTGAATCCCTCCCTCTTGCACCATCTCTTGAGCCACGCATTCATCCTATCTATCCTGACATTCCTACTCTGACTAGCTCGTGGCACTGGTAGCAATCCTGAGATTACTACCTTTGAGGTCCTACTTTTTAGTTTAACTCCTAACTTCCTGAATTCAGCTTGTAGGACCTCATCCCGTTTTTTACCTATATTGTTGGTGCCTATGTACACCACGACAGCTGGCTGTTCACCCTCCCCCCCAGAATGTCCTGCAGCCGCTCCAAGACACCCTTGACCCTTGCACCAGGGAGGCAACATACCATCCTGGAGTCTCGATTGCGTCCACAGAACCGCCTGTCTATTCCCCTTGCGATCGAGTCCCCTATCACTATAGCCCTGCCATTTTTCTTCCTGCCCTGCTGTGCAGCAGAGCCAGCCATGGTGCCATGTACCTTGCTGCTGCTGCCTTCCCCTGGCGAGCCATCTCCCTCAACAGTATCCAAAGCGGTATATCTGTTTTTCAGGGAGATGACCGCAGGGGACACCTGCACTGCCTTCCTACTCTTGTCTGGTCTTTTGGTCACCCATTTTCTATCTCCCTCAGTAACTTTCACCTGCGGTGTGACCAACTCGCTAAACGTGCTATCCACGACCTCCTCAGCATCACGGATGCTCCAAAGTGAGTCCTTGCGCAGCTCCAGAGCCGTCAAGCGGTCTAACAGGAGCTGCAACTGAACACACTTCCTGCATGTGAAGGAGCAAGGGACAGTGGACATATCCCTGAGCTCCCACATCGCACATGAGGAGCATGACACGGGTCTGGGATCTCCTGCCATGTCTTAAACCTTAGGTAAACTTATACAACTGCAATTTCAAAAAACGAAAGAAAAATAAATAAATTAGACAATGAAAAGAAAAACTACTTACCAGTCACTTACCAGGGTTAAAATGCACCTCCTCCCCACCCAGCTTCGAATTCCCACCTAGCTTCAAATTCCCAAACTCACTCTTGGTTGTGCCTCACTCTGGCTGTGTCTTCTCTGGCTCACTGGGAGAACTCACCCAGGGTCTCAGATGCTCTCTGGTTCTCTCCCTGCAAAGGCCTTTGACGGATCAATAACAGCCATGGAGAGCTCTTGTCGTTGTTTCAGACGTTTTTCTTGGATGAGTCGACTGTCAAAGATAATGGGAGAGATATTACACACCTCCCGTGGCGTAATTCCCGGTGGAAGCAGACGGCCCGCCATTGCCCGTCGGTGGGATCTACTGGCCTCGCATCTGTCAATGGGGTTTCCAATTTAATCCACCCCCCATCCCCCACCCCCCCACCCACCCACCACCACCACCAGGAAACCCACAGCGGAGATTCGCCATCAGAGGGACCAGAAGATCCCGCTGCGGGAACGGATGGTAAATCCCTCACTGCCCCCCCACCCCCATGTCTGTGGTTCTGCTGGATGTCTTTGCTGACAGCTGGGAGGTGGCTCAGGAGGAATCGTATGAGAATCTTCCCCATAGTGGACAGAAGATAATTCCTACAAATTAATTTATCAGACTTCTTGAAGAGTAGAGTAATGATGGCGTTGCAGAAATTGCCCCCCCGCATTGAAGTGACGGGGAAATTCTACTGGTTCTCTGAACAAACAGGAGGCTAGGGGTGGGGTGGGGGGATGCTAGTGGAAATCCATGACCTGGGAACAAAATCCCATCACTGTGTCATCCTGATTCTCTGACAAGGAGGTGTCTTTTTTATGGTCATACTTAAGGTGAGGATTATCTCTTGATTATTGGGGCTACTGTCTGCCTGATTTCCCTCCTAGTGGTTCTATTTAAGTGCCCTCTGGTAGATATAAGGCATAAAATGTTGGACAAACTTTCTTTCACAAGCACGTTCCCAGTCTGTTGAACATCTACTTCAGTGTCACCTGGAGGATGGTTTACAAACTTTCATTCTTGTCATATTTTACGGGGGGTGATAAAAGGAACATAAGCCCCAACAAACTTTATTGCAAAAAATAAACTGATTACAGTGGATATTTAAACTTTCTGAAAAAGAGTAATGGATGAGAGTTCTCCAGCATGGCACTAAACTCATTGTAAATAAGCTATGTCAGTCATACTTTGTGTTGCTTACTACCACAGTTTTGAAACTGGCTGTGGGATGGAAATCACAATCCAATATCAACAGTGGACCGTTTTGACACAGAGGGAGTGATTATAGAGCATGTGCTCACAGGAATACTTTGTGCAGCAATGTGACAGGCAGAAACCAGCAATAAAGGATTGGACAGTAATTTTATTCTGTTAATATTACAACAGATAAAGGTTAGTATAGATTTATGGGCTCAGGTCTCTTTCTGCTTCCTCCAATAAAAGACATTGGTGTGATTTATTGAAATAGCAGAGTTGCTACTACAGTTGCAGGTCTTGATAGCGTACACATCCATCATAGATTGATGTGCTGGTATCAGCGAGAAATAACTAGTATCTGACGTAGAATTGGTTAGGTAAAAGTTATAGCTTCTTGGTCAGGAATTATTTACTATAGATATTTGCAACAGCTTCCCGGTCAGCTATTCCATGGGTTTAGTGCAGGACACAACTCTCTGATCAGGTATACTGTAGATTGAACATATGGCTCTTCTCTGGTTGAGGTGTACCTTTGGTTATATAAAGGCTACGTTTCCCTAGTCAAGTGCATCTCACTGAACCCATGGTTCAGGCGCAAAGCAGGCACTTAACTATCAAATAAAAAGAGGAGGTGTTGGAATTCCTCAGCAGGTCTGGCAATATCTGTGGAAAGAGAAGCAGAGGCCGAGGTTTTCCAGTTGCTTATGCTGGCGGGATCTTCCAATCCTGCTGACGGCGCACCACTGTCACAGATTTCCCAGCAGCATGGGGTGGATTCAATGAGAAATCCCATTGGCAAGGGCAGGACCACAAGATCCGGCTGCCGGCAAATGGTGGTCTCCCTCCCGTTGCTGAGGAACATGCTGGGGGTAGGCCAGAATTAATGTTTCAGATCGTGACCTTCCATCAGGACTTCCACAATCGATATGCTGTAAGAGATGTGCTTCCTTATGATGCGTTAGAAATCCATTAGCCGCAACTGTCATGTGTAGCCTGGGAGGGCTAGAGGCACAGCAAAAGCAGGAGGCAGACGGGGGGAGAAGAAGCAGCTCTCAGTAGAGTGAGGAGGAGGATCTAGGGCAGGAGGTCTTACTAACTCCAGTTTCCAGGGTGGATTTCCCTCAAAGGAGCAATATCTCAGGTACCTTGGAGAAGCGGAGAATCCACTTTCACGCCGAAATCGGGCCGGGCGCTAGTCCGGCGATTGTCTGGGACCCTAGAATCGGCGTGATCACGGAATATGGCGCGCAGCTGGGGGCTCATTGACAGAGGCCCACCCAGTGATCCTCCGCTCCCGACCGGCCAAGTTCCCGATGGCGTGGAACTAACCACCTATTGCCGGTCGGGATGCTGGCGTGGCGGCTGCGGGCTCAATCAGCGGCCACCCTGGTGGGGGGGGGGGGGGGGGGGGGGGGGTTATCGGACACTGGGGTGGGGCCCTTACAGGTAGCAGGGGTTAGAACCATGCGGTTTGATGCTAGAGCCCGCGGCCAATCAGGGCGATCTAATTTTTGTATCTGGCTACGTGGTCCAAGTCTGCCATGGAGCTCGGCATGGCCGCTGGAGGCCGGCGCCGTGCGCATGCGCGGACTATGAACCAGAAGTGCGGGGGGCCCATATCGGTAGCTAAAGATGCAAGAATCCCTCCGGATCCCTCCGGATCCCTCCTAGCCCCCTGCAGGGCATTGAATTGGCGGATCTTTTTTCCAGGAATCTCTGGTGTAAAACTCCAGAGCCTTTACGCCGATGTGGGGACATGGTCCCATTTTGAGAGAATCCAGCCCCTTAATTTTACAAAGGAGCTTGTTACCTGAGCCACATCACTTAGCTCTCATATGAGAGCATGGATACCACTGACTGTGGCCCTTAACTTTTAGACATCAGGCTCCCTTCAAAATTGGAGTGACATTTCCTAGTTTGCTACTCACCGCAGGAGCAGGGAAAGCTGAAGTTCTCTACAAAGGAAGAATACCTACAGCACTTTCCCAAAGGACAAGGCATCACAACTGAAAGGACCTCCCACTCATGGCACATTGCAGGAATTCAGAGGGTGAGTTATGCCTTATGGTCCCCCGGAGTTCGAAATAATCACACTTTTAGACTCAAATGTTGGAGTCTTATTAAATGTGTCTCTCAGAGCATTCCGTATGTGCTGTGGACCTTTTTAAAACTATTTTTTACGGGATGTGGGAGTCACTGGCTAGGCCAGCATTTGTTGCACATCCCTAATTGCCCTTGAGGAGGTGGTGGTGAGCTGCCTCTTTGAACCACTGCAGCCCCTGTGGTGTAGGTACACCCACTGTGCTATTAGGGAGGAAGTTCCAGGATTTTGACCCAGCGAAAGTAAGGAAATGGTGATATATTTCCAAACCAGGATGCTGAGAGACTTTGCACCAGGCTTCACGGTGGAAGGCACCAGTGGGATACCAGAACTTCAAGAGAGTCAGGGGCAGAGGTGAGTGTTCTCTGAGAGACTTGGAGGGGAGCTTCCAAGTCGTGGTGTTCCCATGTATCTGCTGCCTTTGTCCTTCTAGATGGTGGTGGTCAGTTCCTGCAGTACATCTTGTAGACCGTGCACACTGCTGCTACTGTTCGTCGGTGGTGGAGAGAGTGAATGTGTGTGGAAGTGGTGACAATCAGCAGGCTGTTTTGTCCTGGATGGTGTCAAGCTTCTTGGGTGCTGTTGGAACTGTAAGTGGAGAGTGTTCCATTACACTCCTGACATGTGCCTTGTGGATGCTGGACAGGAGGTGAGTTACTCACCGTTGTTTTCATAGCCCTGGTAGCTACAGTATTTATATGAATGCTAACATTGCATTTGCCATCCTAGCTGCCCACTGAAGCACAGTCCCTTTCTGCTTCTGATTTCCGAAGCCTTTTCCCATTTAGAAAATAGTTTATGCCTCTATTCTTCCTACCCTAGTGCACAGCCTCACACTTTTCTACATTGTATTCCATCTGCCACTTCTTTGCCCACTCTCCTAGTCTATTCAGGTCCTTCTGCAGCCTCCCTGCTTCCTCAACACAATCTGTCCCTCTACAGATCTTGTATCATCTGCAAACTTAGCAACAATGCCCTCAGTTCCTTCTTCCAGATGATTAATATATATCGTGAATAGCTGCGATCCCAACACCGACCCTTGCGGAACACCACTAGTCACTGGCTGTCATCCTGAAAAATCCCCCTTTATCCCCACTCTCTGCCTTCTCCCAGTCAGCCAATCCTCTATCCATGCCAGTACCTTGCCCCTAACACCATGGGCTCTTATCTTATTAGCAGCCTCCTGTACGGCACCTTGTCAAAGGCCTTCTGGAAATCAGAATAGATCACGTCCACTGATTCTCCTTTGTCTAACTTCCTTGTTACCTCCGCAAATAACTCTAACAGATTTGTCAGATGTGACCTCCCCTTGACGAAGCCATGCTGACTCAGTCCTATTTTATCATGCACTTCCAAGTACTCCGCAATTTCATCTTTAATAATGGACTCTAAAATCTTACCAATGACCGAAGTCAGGCAGCCTGTAATTTCCCGTCTTCTGCCTCCATCCCTTCTTAAACAGTGGTGTTACTTTAGCCATTTTCCAGTCCTCTGCGACCTCCCTGCCTCCAATGATTCCTGAATGATCACCGTCAATGCCTTCACAATCTCTTCAGCTATCCCCTTCAGAACCCTGGAGTGTAGTCCATCCGGTCCAGGTGATTTATTCACCCTCAGACCTTTCAGTTTTCCCAGCCCCTTCTCCTTAGTGATGGCCATGACAGTAACCTCTGCCCCTGGCTCTCTTGAAGTTCTGGTATCCCACTGGTGCCTTCCACCGTGAAGCCTGATGCAAAGCATCCATTCAGTTCCTTTGTCACTTCTTTGTTCCCTATTACTACTTCTCCAGCCTCATTTCCAGTGGTCCAATGTCCATTCTTGCCTCTCTCTTACGTTATATATATTGAATAAAACTCTTGGAATCTTCTTTTCTATTACTAATGTTTCCACTCATAATTCATCCTCTCCCCCCTTATTGCTTTTATAGTTGTGCTCTGCTTGCTTTTAAAGGCTTCCCAATCCTCTGGCTTCCCACTAATCCTCGCCACTTTGTATGCTTTTCCCTTTGCTTTTAAGCCGTTGTTGACATCCCTCGTCAGCCATGGTTGCCTTGTCCTCCCCTTAGCATGTTTCCTCCTCCTTGGGATGAATTTCTGTTGTGCCTCCCAAATAACCACAAAAGACTCCTGCCATTGCTGTTCCACTGTCTTCCCTGCTGGACTCCCCTTCCAATCAACTCTGGCCGGTTCCTCCCTCATGTCTTTGTAGTTACCCTTATTTAATTGTAAACCCATTACATCTGATTTCAGCTTTTCCCTCTCAAACTACAGGGTAAATTCTATCATAAATAATGATGGACATTGTACAATCATCAGCGAACATTCCCACTTCGGACATTATGTTGAAAGGAAGGTTTTGATGAAGCAGCTGGGCCTAGAACACTACCCTGAGGAACTCCTGCAGCGATGGCCTGGAGCTGAGATGACAGCCCTTCAACAACCACAACCATCTTCATTTGAGCTAGGTATGACTCCAACCTGTGGAGAGTCCCCCCCCCCCCCCCCCCCCCCCAAGCTTCCCATGGACTTGAGTTTTGTTTGGGCTCCTTGGTGCCATACTTTATCAAATGCTGCCTTGATGTCAAGGGCAGTCACGGTCAGCTCACCTCTAAGTTCAGTTCATTTGTCCATGTTTGAACCAAGGTTGTAATGAGGGCGGAGCTGAGTGACCCTGGCGGAACCCAAACTGAGCGTCAGTGAGCTGGTTATTGCGAAGTTAGTGCTGCTTGATTGCGCTATTGATGACCCCTTCCACCACTTTGCTGATGGTGGAGAGTAGACTGATAGTGTGGTAATTGGGGTGGCATAGTAGCACAGTGGTTAGCACTGTGGCTTCTCAGTGCCAGGGTCCCGGGTTCGATTCCCGCCTTAGGTCACTGTCTGTGCGGAGCCTGCATGTTCTCCCCATGTCTGCGTGGGTTTCCTCCCACATATCCCGAAAGACGTGCTTGATAGGTGAACATCCTGAATTCTCAGTCAGCATATTTGAACAGGCGCTGTAGTGTGGCGACTAGGGGATTTTCATAGTAACTTCATTGCAGTGTTAATCTAAGTCTACTTGTGATACTAATAAAGTTATTATTACTATCATTAATTGGCGAGATTGGATTTGTCTGGTTGTGTACTTGGATATACTTGGACAATTTTCCACATTGCCGGGTAGATGCCAGTGTTGTAGCTGTACTGGAACAGCTTGGCCATGGACGTGGCACGTTCTGGAGCACAGGTCTTCAGTACTATTTTCGGAATATGACCAGGGCCCATAGCCTTTGCAGTATCCAATGCCTTCAGCTGACTCATGATATAACATGGGGTGAATCGAATTGGCTGAAGACTGACATCTGTGATGCTGGGGACCTCTGGAAGAGATCCAGATGGATCATCCACTTCTGGCTGAAGAGTATTATGAATTTCTCAGCCTTGCCTATATTATTTATTATGTTTGAATAAAGCTCATAGTCCTCCAGTTGAAGTAAATGCTTTATTGAGTTTAGTTGGAAGATCAAATTCAAGAGCGGACTATATGGTCAATGGAAGGGTCCTGGGGAAAATTAATGTACAGAGAGATCTGTGAGTTCAGGCCCATTGTACCCTGAAGGTGGCAATGCAGGTCGGTAGTGTGGTCAAGAAAGCATACAGCATGCTTGCCTTCATCGGACGGGGTATTGAGTACAAGAGTCAGCAGGTCATGTTACAGTTGTATAGGACTTTGGTTAGGCCACATTTGGAATACTGCGTGCAGTTCTGGTCGCCACATCACCAGAAGGATGTGGATGCTTTGGAGAGGGTGCAAAGGAGGTTCACCAGGATGTTGCTTGGTATGGAGGGGGCTAGCTATGAAGAAAGGTTGAGTAGATTAGGATTGTTTTCATTGGAAAGACGGAGGTTGAGGGGGGACCTGATTGAGGTCTACAAAATTATGAGAGGTATGGACAGGGTGGATAGCAACAAGCTTTTTCCAAGAGTGGGGGTGTCAGTTACAAGGGGTCACGATTTCAAAGTGAGAAGGGGAAAGTTTAATGGAGATGTGCATGGAACGTTTTTTACGCAGAGGGTGGTGGGTGCCTGGAACGCTTTACCAGCGGAGGTGGTAGAGGCGGGCACGATAGCATCATTTAAGAGGCATCTAGACGGGTATATGAACGGGCGGGAACAGAGGGAAGTAGACCTTGGAAAATAGGAGACAGGTTTAGATAAAGGATCTGGATCGGCACAGGCTGGGAGGGCCGAAGGGCCTGTTCCTGTGCTGTAATTTTCTTTGTTCTTTGTTTCTGTTCTCCAGAGATTCTCCTAGATGTTACATGAGAGCTGTCTGTCTGTATCCTGCCACTAGCTACCGTTCCATTGAAGAGTGAGGTCCTGGATCCCATCTGTCTATTTTATACCTCTCTAGTACTCCCTCTAGTGATTATTTAGTTGTAGTGTATTTAAATTAACCCCTTGGATACATGCAGATGTGCAGATCACTGCATCCCCCTTTTTTCTTTTTACATATTTTCTGTACAGTGTTAAGGAAAATTGTACAAAGCAGGTAGATAAATGATGATAAGTACAAGTTGTGATGATATTGAGAATTATACAAGGTCAATTAATATTTATGAGTCCAATCATTATAAAACATTTTAATGAGTCCAAGCTTTATACATTTACTCAGTTGAGTTGCTTTCTTCTGTTGTTGAGGTGGTGATATTGATATTATAATTTCTTTGTGAATGTTGTCAGTGTTCTTGTGTTTAAGTAACCAACAAGTCATCACGAGGTGTTCGAATAGTCGAATCACTTTTGTTGTCTGACCTGGACTTTTTCCTGTGCTTGCAGTATTGATTCTATATGGCTTCTGCCTTGAAAACTGGTTTGCTTGTTTGTTGTGCAGCAGATGTGAATTTGTGATATTCATTGGCATGCCATGTTATGTTTGTACTCTTGCCATTGTTTTGATCTTTGCTGCTACATTGTCCTTCATGTGCAGATGTGTACCATGTTGTACAGGTCATTGTTTCATTGTTGTTATTTTTGTTGTTTCTGTCACTTCTGTCTTTGTTGTTTTCATTGTTCTTGATGTTGCTTTTTTTGTGCTTGTTGTTTCTGTTTTTGTTGTTTTCATTGTTTTTCTTGTTGTTTTGTCATGCTTGTTGTTTCTGTTGTTGTCTTTATTATGCTTCTTGTTGTTGTTTTTGTTGTTCTTGTTGTTTTTGTCATGACTGTTGTTTCTGTGTTGTCTTTGGTGTGCGTCTTGTTGTTGTTTTTGTTCTTGTAGTTTTTGTTGTTGTTCTTGTAGTTTGTGTTGTTGTTCTTGACTGTTCCATGTGGATAATTTGAGTAATTCTCAATGTTATTGGTATCAGTATCCTTTGTGCTATCTGATGTTTCATTGAGCATTTTGACTTGAAGATTTTGAGAATGATCTGATGTTGCATTGATCCTGGTGACATCAGTCATTTGTGGTTGATGTGATTCCTCTTTGATTCCTTGGTGGTCCTCTTCTGGAGTCATTTCTGGTTGATTTGCTTCATCGTTGATCTCTTGGTGCTCCTCTTCTGGAGTCAATGTCGTCAAGATTTCAGTTTCTTGTGGGTTGTCAAGAGTGGATGAGATTTTAATTGATGCAGTCTCACTGGACTCAAGAGTAGTTTTACTTTGATTGTTGAGTGCTTCTGTACAGACGAGCTGAGATCTGTCAGTCTCGCTGTGATCTTGCAGATTATGTATGCTGATTGTGATCACTGTATCACTATCCGTACATACAGTAGTTGGACATTTATTGTCTTCTTGTCGTTCAAATGAGCTGGGTAGACTTTCATAGTCTTCTTCTGGTTGCTCAAATAAGGTGGATAGACCGTCATAGTTTTCTTCATGCATGGTTATTGCTCTGGAGTCTTTAATTACTTCCATTCTGGAGTCTGTCAACAAGCTCTCTGTGGAACCTTGCATTGCTCTCTCTGTGGAGTCTTTCATCACTCTCTGTGTGGAGTCATGCAGTGTTCTCTCTGTGGAGTTGATCAGTGCTCCCTCAACGGAGTCGGTCAGTACTCTCTGTTTGGCGTTGTTTTCTTCTTGGCTATTTGACAGGTTGCTGTCATCCAATTCATCAACGATCTGCCATTGCATCATGGTGTTGGATTCATCTACCATGAGTAGAGTTGTGTTGAGCTTTTCAACCGTGGTGCTGATGCTTTCATGATCATCATATCTGAACAACTCAGCCATGTCTGAGTAGTATTCTTTGATAAACAAATTATCTTCTGTGGTTTTGGATTTGTTTTTGTGCTCTTCCCTTTTAATTAACAAATCATCTTCTGTGGCTTTGGATTTGTTTTTGAGCATTTCACTTTTAATTAACAAATCATCTTTATCAGTTTTGGATTTTTAAAATTTGCTCTTCATTTTTTATGCTACAAATTGCTAGTTCCGGGGTGCTGCAAAAGTTATTTTCAACTTCTTGTTGAAGTTCAGAAAATGTTGTGCCTTTTGAGGTTAAAATTTGGGTTTTGTACCTTTTAAGAGTCTTAATTGTGATTTACAGGCATTTCCCCTTTAAGTGGGCATGGATGGAGACTTCTGACGTCATGAAGCTTGTGATGTAATGCATACTACTCGATTGCGCATACGCAAATCAATCATTAGGCGTGGTGCGGTTTTTCTTCAACTGCGCATGTGCGGCTTTGGTTTCAGGCACATGCGCAGAATGGAGTTTTTTCGGTTTGCATCTTTTGTGGATGTGTGTATATACGCACTGCCCCTGGTCATCGTGAATGTGGTTTAAAATGTGCTGTTGCTCCATTTTAACTGCCTCAGCTACATGGAGTATTTTCTTCCCGGTTTTACTCTGTAAAGGCTCAAGGTACTGATTTTGCTTTGGTTCATGAGTAAGGCAGTTTTGTGTAGTGGTTTCTAATGTTAAATCCTTTTCTTGTAAAAGAGCTTGCCTTGAACTTCCATCTGCTAGTCCGTGAATTAATTGGTCCATGACCAGTGAGTCTCTTAAAACAGCATAATTACAAGTGTTACAGTGATCTTCAAATTTGTTGAGTATTACTTTTAATTTGGTGTTGTCTTCACCTTCTAACTAATTAAAGGAGTTATAGATTTCTCTAGCTTGATGTCCTGCTAGTAGCAGTGCTATTTTCGTTTCTTCAGAGGCTGTGTTCAAACCCTTAGCTACGATATATATTTGGAACATTTGTTTAAACATTTTCCAGTTATGACTTAAATTGCCGGTTGTTTCCAGCTGCGGTGGAGTTCCAACGAGTTCCATTGAATCAGCGAAGTCTCTCCACGTCGAATGTCCGGTCCGAGTTTTCTTCTTTTTTCGAACTTTCTTTGGCTGCATCTTGTGTAATCTTCTAGTAAGCATTCTGAAGCTAGTCCTGGTACCATATATTATTTCTTATGTCTGAATAAAGCTCTTAGTCTTCCAGTTGAAGTGAATGCTTTATTGAGTAAGTTTGTTCTCTCTCCAGAGCTTATACTAGATGTTACATGAGAGCTGTCTGTCTGTGTCCTGCCACTAGCTGCCGTTCCAGTGAAGAGTGAGATCCTGGATCCCGTCTGTCTATTTTATACCTCTCTAGTGCTGCCTCTAGTGATTACTTAGTTGTACTATATTTACATTAACCCCTGTTATACATGCAGATGTGCAGATCACTACCTTGTCTTTTGCACAGGCGTGCTGGGCTCCTCCATCATGGAGGATAGGGATATTTGCAGAGCTGCCACCTCCAGAGAGCTGTTTAATTGTCCAGCACAATTCATGGCTGGATGTGGCAGGACTGCAGAGCTTAGGTGTGATCCATTGGTTGTGGGATCGCTTAGTCCTGTCTATCACTTGCTGCTTATGCTGTTTGGCACACAAATAGTCCTGTGTTGTAGCTTCACCAGGTTGATACCTCTTTTTTCTGTATGCCTGGTGTTGTTCCAGGCATGCTTTCCTGCACTCTTCATTGAACCAGGGTTGACCCCCTGGCTTGGTGGTAATGGTAGAGTGGGGGATATACCGGGTCATGAGGTTGCAGATTGTGGTTGAATACAATTCTGCTGCTGCGGATGGCCCACAGCCTCATGGATACCAAGTCTTGACTTGCTAGATCTGTTCTGAATCTATCCCATGTAGCACAGTGGTAGTGCCACACAACACGATGGTTGGTATTCACAATGTGAAAGCGGAACTTTCTCTCCACAAGTCTATGTTGTGGCCACTCCTACCTCTACTATCATGGACAAGATGCATCTGCAGCAGGGATGTTGTGAGAATGAGGTCCAAGTATGTTTTTCCCTCTTGTTGGCTCCCTCACCACCTGTCCCAGACCCAGTCTAGCAGCTATATCCTTTAGGACTCGGCCAACTCAGTCTGTGGTGCTACCGAGACACTCTTGGTGATGGACATTAAAATCCCCGACACAGATTAGATTCTGTGCCCTTGCCACCCTCAGTAATTCCTCCAAGTGGTGTTCAACATGGAGGAGTACTGTTTCATCAGCTAATGGTGGCTGGTACATGATAATCAGCAGGAGATTTCCTTGCCCATGTTTGACCTGAAGCCATGAAACTTCATGGGGTCCAGAGTCGATGTTAAAGACTCCCACAGCAACTCCCTCCTGACAGTATGCCACTGTGCCACCACCTCTGTTGTATCTGTCCTGCTAGTGGGGCAGTGCATATCCAGGGATGGTGACAGTGGTGTCCATGATGTTATCTGTAAGGTATGATTCTGTCAGTTTGACAATGTCAGGCTGTTGCCTGACTCATCTGTGAGGCAGTTTCCCCAATTTTGGCGGACGCCCTGGGTGTTAGAAAGGAGGACTATGCAGGGTCGACAGGGTTGGGGCTGGGTTTGCCCGTTGTCAGTACCTAGGTCGATGCCGGAAGGTCTGTCCAATTTCTTTCATTCTTATAGACTTTGTCGCAGCTTTATATAACTGAGTGTATTGCTAGGTCATTTCAGATCAATCATATTGCTGTGGATCTGGAGTCACATGAAGGCCACACCAGGTAAGAATGGCAGATTTCCATCCCTAAAGGATATTAGTGAAAGACCTGGGTATTTTACAACACTCAACAATTTCACTTTTAATTCCAGATCTTTATTGGATTCAATTTCAACCACCTGCCGTGGCGGGATTGGAACCCCAGGCCCCAGCGTATTGTCCTGGGTCTCTGGATCACCAGTCCAATGACAATACCACTATGCCACTGCATCCCCTAACACTGATACAATGTTGCTCGATACCCTGACTGTATTGCAATGGTGAGTGATGTGGCTGAGTGTAAGGTGCCACAGACCCACATGCACCCACATTGCTTTGCAAGTTCCCCATCACTAGCACCTACCTCAAAATAGAGGGGCTGCACTTCTTCAGTATCCAGCTCATTTGTGGCCACAGGTTCTGTACCCAATTTCCTGGCGGCAGTCATGATTCATTTACCCTGTGTCAGACTTCTCTGTTGTGATTCATTCTTCCAGCTGAGCGATCAGAGAGGGGAGCGATTTTTGGAGGGGAGAACTGGAAGGTAAGCTGAGTTCTTGATTTTTAACTTACTTTTTCGGAGCAGGAATCCGGAAGTCGGTCCTGGGGAGACCTGGGAAGGTTGTATTACCAAATAAATTTGTACAGTGAGGAAACCCGAGATACTACACGTGTAGTGTCTTTCACCCGCTCTCCCCCTCTAACCTAAAAAAAAGACTCACTGCTGTGAGCAGGTAAGATTTTTACTTTTTTTAAAAACTTTTTTACTGGGAGACTAAGTAGAGGGATGGCAGCGTGGAACCCCAAGGCCTTTTGCACATATGTGAGAAATATGAGAATGACTAGAGCGAGGGTAGGTCCGATCAAGGACAGTAGCGGGAGATTGTGTATTGAGTCTGAAGAGATAGGAGAGGTCTTGAACGAGTACTTTTCTTCAGTATTTACGAATGAGAGGGGCCATATTGTTGGAGAGGACAGTGTGAAACAGACTGGTATGCTCGAGGAGATACTTGTTAGGAAGGAAGATGTGTTGGGCATTTTGAAAAACTTGAGGATAGACAAGTCCCCCGGGCCTGACGGGATATATCCAAGGATTCTATGGGAAGCAAGAGATGAAATTGCAGAGACGTTGGCAATGATCTTTTCGTCCTCACTGTCAACAGGGGTGGTACCAGGGGATTGGAGAGTGGGGATTGGAGAGTGGCGAATGTCGTGCCCCTGTTCAAAAAAGGGAATAGGGATAACCCTGGGAATTACAGGCCAGTTAGTCTTACTTCCACGGTAGGCAAAGTAATGGAAAGGGTACTGAGGGTTAGGATTTCTGAGCATCTGGAAAGACACTGCTTGATTAGGGATAATCAGCATGGATTTGTGAGGGGTAGGTCTTGCCTCACAAGTATTATTGAAATCTTTGAGGAGGTGACCAAGCACGTGGATGAAGGTAAAGCAGTGGATGTAGTGTACATGGATTTTAGTAAGGCATTTGATAAGGTGCCCCATGGTAGGCTTATGCAGAAAGTAAGGAGGCATGGGATCCTGGGAAATTTGGCCAATTGGATAACAAACTGGCTAACCGATAGAAGTCAGAGAGTGGTGGTGGATGGCAAATATTCAGCCTGGAGCCCAGTTACCGCAGGGATCAGTTCTGGGTCCTCTGCTGTTTGTGATTTTCATTAATGACTTGGATGAGGGAGTTGAAGGGTGGGTCAGTAAATTTGCAGACGATACGCAGATTGGTGGAGTTGTGGATCGTGAGGAGGGCTGTTGTCGGCAGCAAAGAGACATAGATAGGATACATAAGAATATAAGAACTAGGAGCAGGAGTAGGCCATCTGGCCCCTCGTGTCTGCTCCGCCATTCAATGAGATCATGGCTGATCTTTTGTGGACTCAGCTTCACTTTCCGGCCTGAACACCATAACCCTTAATCCCTTTATTCTTCAAAAAACTATCTATCTTTACCTTAAAAACATTTAATGAAGGAGCCTCAACTGCTTCACTGGGCAAGGAATTCCATAGATTCACAACCCTTTGGGTGAAGAAGTTCCTCCTAAACTCAGTCCTAAATCTACTTCCCCTTATTTTGAGGCTATGCCCCCCTAGTTCTGCTTTCACCCGCCAGTGGAACCAACCTGCCCGCATCTATCCTATCTATTCCCTTCATAATTTTATATGTTTCTATAAGATCCCCCCGCATCCTTCTAAATTCCAACGAATATAAAATTATGAAGGGAATAAATGAATACTTTGCATCAGTATTCACCAAAGAGAAGGAATTGGTAGATGTTGAGTCTGGAGAAGGGTGTGTAGATAGCCTGGGTCACATTGAGATTCAAAAAGACGAGGTGTTGGGTGTCTTGAAAAATATTAAGCTAGATAGGTCCCCAGGGCCTGATGGGATCTACCCCAGAATACTGAAGGAGGCTAGAGAGGAAATTGCTGAGGCCTTGACAAAAATCTTTGGATCCTCACTGTCTTCAGGTGATATCCAGGAGGACTGGAAAATAGCCAATGTTGTTCCTTTGTTTAAGAAGGGTGGTGATGAACCATCAATCGAACGCGAGACGAGTTGCTGTACAAAAGTTAGGCTTTAATAAGCTAGAAATTAGACCTGCGGTCGACTACAGTAAATGGACGACCGCCGGGCATTCTGGGTATTTATACCTCGCTCTGGAGGCGGGGTTAACTCAGCCTCTCGACCAATCGGAGAGTCGTCACATGACTGGTCTCAACCAATCGGTCGAGAGGCACATGACCGACCCGGGCCAATGGTAAGCCAGTGTTCTGCACCAATGGCAGGCAGCTATGCAAATCATACCACCACAGTTAGCAAGGATAATCCAGGGAACTACAGGCTGGAGAGCCTTACGTCAGTGGTCGGGAAATTAGTGGAGAGAATTCTTCGAGACAGGATCTACTCCCATTTGGAAGCAAATGGATGTATTAGTGAGAGGCAGCATGGTTTTGTGAAGGGGAGGTCGTGTCTCACTAACTTGATAGAGTTTTTCGAAGGGGTCACAAAGATGATTGATGCAGGTAGGGCTGTGGATTTTGTCTATGTGGACTTCAGTAAGGCCTTTGATAAGGTCCCTCATGGTAGACTGGTACAAAAGGTGAAGTCATACGGGATCAGAGGTGAGCTGGCAAGGTGGATACAGAACTGGCGAGGTCACAGAAGGCAGAGAGTAGCAATGGAAGGGTGCTTCTCTAATTGGAGGGCTGTGACTAGTGGTGTTCCGCTGGGATCAGTGTTGGGACCTTGCTGTTCGTAGTATATATAAATGATTTGGAGGAAAATGTAACTGGTCTGATTAGTAAGTTTGCAGATGACACAAAGGGTGGTGGAATTGCAGATAGCGATGAGGACTGTCAGAGGATACAACAGGATTTAGATCGTTTGGAGACTTGGGCGGAGAGATGGCAGATGGAGTTTAATCCGGACAAATGTGAGGTAATGCATTTTTGAAGGTCTAATGCAGGTAGGGAATATACAGTGAATGGTAGAACCCTCAAGAGTATTGAAAGTCAGAGAGATCTAGGTGTACAGGTCCACAGGTCACTGAAAGGGGCAACACAGGTGGAGAAGGTAGTCAAGAAAGCATACGGCATGCTTGCCTTCATTGGCCGGGATATTGAGTATAAGAATTAGCAAGTCATGTTGCAGCTGTATAGAACCTTAGTTAGGCGACGCTTGGAGTATAGTGTTCAATTCTGGTCGCCACACTATCAGAAGGATGTGGAGGCTTTAGAGAGGGTGCAGAAGAGATTTACCAGGATGTTGCCTGGTATGGAGGGCATTAGCTATGAGGAGCGGTTGAATAAACTCGGTTTGTTCTCACTGGAACGACTGAGGTTGAGGGGCGACCTGATAGAGGTCTACAAAATTATATGGGGATAGACAGAGTGGATCGTCAGAGACTTTTCCCCAGGGTAGAGGCATCAATTACTAGGGGGCCTAGGTTTAAGGTGCGAGGGGCAAGGTTTAGAGTAGATGTACGAGGCAAGTATTTTACACAGAGGGTAGTGGGTGCCGGGAACTCGCTGCCGGAGGAGGTGGTGGAAGCAGGGACGATAGTGAGATTTAAGGGGCATCTTGATAAATACATGAATAGGATGGGAATAGAGGGATACGGACCCAGGAAGTGTAGAAGATTGGAGTTTAGTCGGGCAGCATGGTCGGCACGGGCTTGGAGGGCCGAAGGGCCTATTCCTGTGCTGTACCTTTGTTTGTTCTTTGTTCTTATGCCGGCATTGGACTTGGGTGAGCACAGTAAGAAGTCTTACAACACCAGGTTAAAGTCCAACAGGTTTGTTTCAAACACTAGCTTTCAGAGCACTGCTCCTTCCTCAGGTGAATGAAGAGGTAGGTTCCAGAAACATTTATATAGACAACATCAAAGATGCAAGACGATACTTTGAATGCGAGCATTTGCAGGTAATTAAGTCTTTACAGAGAGGGGTAACTCCAGGTTAAAGAGGTGTGAATTGTCTCAAGCCAGGACAGTTGGTAGGATTTCGCAAGCCCAGGCCAGATGGTGGGGGGTGAATGTAATGCAACATGAACCCGGCCATCAACGGCCGGTTGCGGCCGTACTCATGTGTGCGGAACTTGGCTATAAGTTTCTCCTCGGTGATTCTGCGTTGCCGCGTGTCCTGAAGGCCGCCTTGGAGAACGCTTACCCGAAGATCAGAAGCTGAATGCCCTTAACTGCTGAAGTGTTCCCCGACTGGAAGGGAACATTCCTGCCTGGCTATTGTTGCGCGATGTCCGTTCATCTGTTGTTGCACCGTCTGCAAGGTCTCGCCAATGTACCACACTTCAGGACATCCTTTCCTAAAGCATATAAGGTAGACAACATTGGTCGAGTCGCACGAGTATGTACCGCGTACCTGGTGGGTGGTGTTCTTACGTGTAATGGTGGTACCCATGTTGATGATCTGGCATGTCTTGCAGAGATTGCCATGACAGGGTTGTGTGGTGTCGTGGTTGCTGTTCTTTTTACAATAAATTTAGAGTACCCAATTCATTTTTCCCAATTAAGGGACAATTTAGCGTGGCCAATTTATGAACCCTGCACATCTTTTGGGTTGTGGGGGCGGAACCCACACAAACACGGGGAGAGTGCGCAAACTCCACACGGACAGTGACTCAGAGCCGGGATCGAACCTGGGACCTCGGTGCCGTGATGCTGCAGTGCTAATCACTGAGTCACCGTGATGCCCTCGTGGTCGCTGTTCTGAAGGCTGGGTGGTTTGCTGCAAACAATGGTTTGTTTGAGGTTGCACGGTTGTTTGAAGGCAAGTAGTGGGGATGTGGGGATGACCTTGGCAAGATGTTCGTCTTCATCGATGACGTGTTGAAGGCTGCAAAGAAGATGTCATAGTTTCTCCGCCCTGGGGAAGTACTGGACGATGAAGGGTACTCTATCGGTTGTGTCCCATGTTTGTCTTCTGAAGAGGTCGGGGTTTTTTTTGTTGTGGCGCATTGGAACTGTCATATCCCATTCATACGAGGACATCTTTCAGGGTCTGTAGATGTCTGTTACGCTCCTCCTCATCTGAGCAGATCCTGTGTGTACGGAGGGCTTGTCCATGGGGGATGGCTTATTTAATGTGTTTAGGATTTTGAATCATGGTACTGTAAGTCTGTAAGTTGGGGCAGCACGGTAGCATTGTGGATAGCACAATCGCTTCACAGTTCCAGGGTCCCAGGTTCGACTCCGGCTTGGGTCACTGTCTGTGCGGAGTCTGTACATCCTCCCCTTGTGTGCGTGGGTTTCCTCCGGGTGCTCCGGTTTCCTCCCACAGTCCAAAGATGTGCAGGTTAGGTGGATTGGCCATGATAAATTTTCCTTAGTGTCCCAAATTGCCCTTAGTGTTGAGTGGGGTTACTGGGTTATGGGGATAGGGTGAAGGTGTTAAACTTGGGTAGGGTGCTCTTTCCAAGAGCCGGGGCAGACTCGATGGGCCGAATGGCCTCCTTCTGCACTGTAAATTCTATCTATGATAAGTGCTTGACTTCTGTGCTTGTTTTCTTACCCTGGGCCAGGGTTTGCCAGATGGTGGGGTTTTCACACACAGGCCGCAGCCATTCAATGCTGTGATGGCTGCAGACGGGACCTCCCACCCCTCACCTGGTTGGAAGTCTCGCCTCGGAGAACTGCTGACCAATCAGAGTGCTGGCAGCTCTGTCGCCCCGGCAGTGCCAGTGGCAATCACGCCTCGGATTACAAGCAGTCCTTGAATTCTAAGACCTAGATCCAGGCCCAGGTAAGTGTTTGGGGAAAGGGTGCCCCACAACTGGGTTGGGAGTTGAGGCCTGGGTGTTGGAAAGGGGGGAAGGGATGGAGGTCTTGATGGAGACACCAGAAGGGATGGAGTACTCAGGGGGCAGACCATGTGGGGCTGGGTGGGTGGGGGGATAGGGGCTGCTGTGTAGAGCAGACCATTGAGAGAGGCCTTCCCTTATTTCCCACATGAGACCCAACCAGGGTGATCATCTTCCTTCCCTACCCTTGATCTCAGCCCGCCAACCCCAAAATTGTTGTCGGATAAGAAATCTTCCCGAGGTGGACAATAATTGGTTACTGAAGGACCTGAATTGGGGTGAGGGAGGTTGGGCTTCCCTAGGCCTATGCCCACCCCCTGTAAAATTGTGGACAAATTGGCCGGGGGGGAATCCCGTACCGGCCTCCCTGAACAGGTGCCGGAATGTGGTGACTAGGGGCTTTTCGCAGTAACTTCATTGAAGCCTATTTGTGACAATAAGCGATTATTATTATTATTTCTTTGGCCTCCCCCACCTGCTAACCAGCCAGCAGTGGACTATGAAATTCCTCCCTTTTCTTTTGAGATGTCTCCCCAGTGTTTGGGAGGAAGCTGGAGGGCTGCTGAGCTTGCATTGAGGACAGTAATAGACAATCTGGGCTATCTATGAGCCCTGAGTACTTGATTGCAGATTGTGTTACCCTGGGATGAGATGGCCAGACTGGTTTTGCTGGCTGTGCAACATTGACAAGGGCACTGGGGGAGTGAATGGCCAAAAAGGAGATATGCTGTCATCGTGCAATTGGCTACTCATCCCCTGGCTCTTACAGGACTGAAGAACCCTGTACCTGCTTCACACCCACCAGCTAAAATCAGAACCAGGATCATTAATGGGAATAAGTGGCAATTAACTGAGAACTATCTTTTGCTCGTGTGCAATGGCTTTAGGATTTGTACAGTCACAATGACCTAGTAAAACCTCTCTCATTCTAAGTGCTTAACATAATATTGAAAAAAAAACCTGAAGTTGGGGTTGTAGAAGAAGCAAGTTTATACAGTGAATTTATTTCAAATGTAAAGCCTCAGGCAGCCATGCATGACCTCATGGATTCGGAGCAGTAGAAGAGGATTGAAGGTGGATTATCAGGCAGATATTAATATAAGCAATCACACAGCAGTTGCCATTACATGAAAAATTACTTTTCCCACTGCCTGCAACAGGAATACCAGTTCATTTTTCAACCCACTGCCCGATTTCCATTATCTAATTCTGTCATACCATCTTTTACAACTGAATAGGTGAAGTAAAAATCAATTAAACATCCATTAACTGAAGTATTTTCAATCCAGATACTGGCTTTGCCTTTGTTATTAGGCTGCATGGTTGCTATAAGCATGTACCTTCTCTTTTTTTGTGAACTGTTATTTACTGTGTTCTACTTTACTCTAATATTTATGTTCCATTTACTTTTATACATAATTGTCAATGTGACTGCAGAATCCTGCAGTTTCAGCTTTTATTCTTTTCAACAGGATTACTTTTTATCACAGATCTTCCTTATTCCAGTGATGTCAGTATTTCACTTCTTTGTCAAGGAGTTAAACACAAAGCACTTACGTGAATATTTTTGCTGATTTGAATTTTACCAATAAAATGGGCCAGAATTTACTGCCATCTAAACTCAAGTGTATCACACTCACTATTTGAGCAGAATTTAGAAAGTGCACCTTAGATGTGTGTCCACGGGAGCAGTCATGACATAAATGCACTTTGACACTCCCAGGTGCCACAGCTGCGGAACGCCCCCGTCATCCCATGCACCTTCATGGATAAATCCTGAAGGACAAGGATTACCGACTAAAGTCATGGCTGATGATGCTGCAGCCAAGGAACATTAAAATACTGCAGAGGGTTGACTGGCTAATTGAGCAGGCATTGGTCTCCTAAAGATACGATTCCTTTGCCTGGACTGATTCGGAGGAGCACTACACTATACTCCAGCGAGTCTTTCCCATATCAACACCTTTGATATCTCTCGGAGAGGATGATTCCCTGTCACACATCTTCTGTTGGTCTGGAGGTGTCAAATCCAATTTCATTTTGCCCCCTCAATTAATAATTCCCCCCTTTATTTCATGAGGAACTTTGTTGAAGGTTTTTGAGAAATCCAGTATTGCCATGAGTGTTTCAACTCTTTCGAGACTTGAAGCTAGGTTATTGACAGTCTGCAAAAGCTGTGTTTCCTCCAGATCTTTCATCCCACAATCTCTTCTGATTTAGGCGGTGGAGAGTAAGAACTGGAAAGAGATGTAATGCCAATGCGGGGTGGAGTTTTTATGATGCAGGCATTTCAATGGCATCATGGTGGCAGGAAGTGGGTGTGAGTTCGCCTCCCGACAAAGCCCGATTCCTCTTTGAGTCACACAGACTCGAACAGTTAACTCTCCCTCTCTCTCCACACTTGCTGTCAGGCCTGCTGAGTTTTCCCAGCATTTTCTGTTTTTATTTCAGATTTCCAGCATCCTTTGCTTTTGGGGGGGGGGGGCGGTTCGCAAGCTTGGAGGAGTTGGGGGTGAAGTTTGGGCTCCAGCGTGAGGAGGGCTTCAGATCATGCAGGTGTGGAACTTTGCGAGAAAGGTCTTCACAAACTCTCCGGTGGCACCGATCTCTTCTTTGCTGGAGAAGGCTCTGTCAGTGATGGGGCTGGAGGGTGGGGTCGTTTGGCGACTTACAGTAGGTTTATGGAGAGGATAGGGTGTCCATGGAAGGGATTAAAGCCAAGTGGGAGGAGGGGCTAAGGATGGTGCAAGGTGCTGCGCAGGGTTAATGCCTCATCCTCGTGCGCGAGGCTGAGGTTGATTCAATTAAAAGTGGTGCACAGGCGCACTTAACGAAGGTGAGGATGAGCCGGCTGTTTGGGGTGGGGGGGGGGTGAAGGACAGCTGCAAACAGTGCAGCTTCGCTCCCCATACACACCATCCCAGCCAACAAGGTGGCACTGGTTGCACTGGAGCATGGCCATACGGATGATGGGTCGGCTGAGGCCAGAGGGCACCCGGGGGGGGTGGCCTGGGGGGACTTCTATATGACCCATGGCCCTAAGTTCACAGTGGGCAATCAGTGGCATACGCAGTGGCATGACTGCCTTACCGGCATGGCAATGGTGTCCCATGCCTGTCCACCCTGACCCCACAGCCAATCTCTTGGTCACGCCCCACTCCCCCCCCCCCCCCCCCCCCAGGCTTTGGCAGAAGACACCCTGCTAGCAGCTTAACTGTCAGCAAAATATGGCGATGTTAGACACCTTCCTTACCCTCTATCTCTCCCTCAGCAGCCAAGGCACCTGTTTCACGATCTTTAAAAGCCCAAGTGGGGAACTCGGTCCATTGGAGGCGGAGAATGGCGGAGCCCCGTAGAATACGGAGTCGGGCCTGCTAATGATATGCCAATGTCGTTTACTGTCTGTGCATTCTGGAGCACATTGGCGCTGCTGTTGAAACGACGGAGAATTGCTATTTGGCGTGACACCAGCTCCCACCGTTATTCCGGCATCGGAGCCGTTTCTTCGCCCAATTGGGTATCCCGGATTGTGGTGTCGGCGGACAGAGAATCCCACCTGGGGTTTATTTATCTTACACTTTGGGGATCTGGGGCAGGATTCTCCGATCCCCCGCCGGGTCGGAGAATCACCGGGGGCCGGGGTCAATCCCGCCCCTGCCGTGTCCCGAATTCTCCGCCACCAGAGATTTGGCGGGGGCAGGAATCGTTCCGCGCCGGTCCCCCCCCCCCCGCCCCCGCCCCCTCGGCGATTCTTCGCCCCACGATGGGCCGAAGTCCCACCGCTGTCAACCCTCTCCCGCCGGCGTGGATCAAACCACCTACCTTACCGGCGGGAGCAGGCGGCGCGGGCGGGCTCCAGGGTCCGTGGGGGGGGGGGGGGGGGGGGGCGAGGGGCGATCTGCCCCCAGGGGGTGCCCTCATGGTGGCCTGGTCCGCGATCGGGGCCCACCAATCGGCGGGCGGGCCTGTGCCGTGGGGGCACTTTTCCTTCCGCCTTCGCCATGGTTTTCACCATGGCGGAGGCGGAAGTGACCCCCTCCCCTGCGCATGCGCGGGGATGACATCAGCAGACGCTGACGCTCCGACGCATGCGCAGACTTACTTTCAGCCCCTGCTGGCGTGGCGCCAAAGGCCGTCCACGCCAGTCGGTGGAGCGCCAACCACTCCGGCGTGGGCCTAGCCCCTCAAGGTGAGGGCTTGGGGCTTCCGCACCTTTGGGGCGGCCCGACGCCGGAGTGGTTCACGCCATTCCATCCCGCCGGGACCCCCTGCCCCGCTGGGTAGGGGAGAATCCCGGCCCTGGTTGCCATCAAGGGGTGGGGGGGGGGAGGGGTTACGTTTATTCTTCATGAAAATGTTAAAATACTGACAATCTGAGTGAACATATTTCTTAAAAAATGATTTCCAGCATCTGAAGTATTTTGCTTATATTTTGGAATTGCCAGGACCAATGGAAGATGGTATTCAATGCCAATGAATGTTGTGTCTTATTCCAAACAATAAGGATTCACCAACAGACTATACTAAATTCTGTAATCAAATTCGCCAATAAATAGATGCATAACCATAGCTGGGGATTCATTCTAATAACTATCTTCGATGGGGATTCCATGTGCAGCAAATAACATCCATATTAAACAGGGTTCTTGGATTTCCAAGCAGGAATCTTTGGTATGGTGACACAAATATCAGGGTTACAGCTTACCAAGCATTTGTTCGTCCAATCCTGAGGTATGCAAATTGTGTGTGGGTTTCATTTGTGGCGGGAAATGTAAAAAAGATGAATTCGATACAAAGACAATTTTGCACAAGTCAGTATGGGAAATATAGCAGTGTCACATCCTTCATCATAGATTTGAAATGGGAACCACTACAGCAAAAGAAGGACAAAAATAAACTGAGCCTATTCTGTAAAATATGGAATGAACTTGTTGGAATTGACAGAAACAAGTACCTGGTATCCTCCAGCAGTGACAAGATATGAGGTAGCCATCCATACAAACTACAAAGGCTGGGGCAGGATTCTCTGTCCTGCCAACCCCATTTTCCGGTATAACAGCGGGATTCTCCATACCCGCAGCCACCCAATGGGGTTTCCGATTGTGGGCCGCCCCTTGCCATCGGCAAACGCGTGGTCGTATGTCCGCTGCCAGCAGGGTGGAGGTTCCGGCGACGGAGAATCCCGCTGCACTTGTTTCAAGGTAGTGTGTCAACAATGCTTCTTCCCATGGACAACTCCACAATGGAACAAGCCGCCAAAGGAAATACTTACCGTCTCATCACTTGAAATCTTCAAGATCCATCTTTAGAATATTTCCATTTATATGTTTTTCAATATCAAGATTACTGTCTCAGCAGCTCAAGTTTGGTTAACTAGTCGTTAACCATATAAAAGTTGTCAGAATACAGCTGTTATTCTGTGACACCGACACAATTAAAACAGAAGCAGAAGAAGATTAAGTAAGAGAATATTGGCAAAGGTGTCCACCCTAATATTGCCACAGCCTCAGCAATGACTGTCCGAAGAATGGCCAGCACTGTCACCCCCATGGGAGTTAGAACATGCTTTTGCGGCCTCCTGCTGTTTGCCACCTTGTCCTGTAAGAGAATGGGAGGTGCGCCAGTGAGTATTGTGCAATCATTTTAGTGGATGTGACTGTCATGCTGAATATAGGAAATCTGGGAAGGGGGGATGGCGGTGTGAGGGGGGTGTGAAGAATATGAGTGTCAAGTATGAGTGTTAATTGATAGAGATTGTTCCGAGCGTAATGAATTGAGCTTTGGCTGAGGTTAGTGGTGTAGTTGGTAGGATAGAGCATTTGAAAATGCCTTACTGATGTGAAGTAATTGAACTTCCTGTCATACTGTATCTAGGTCCTCAAGGCTTGAATCCTGGCACTGATCTTCAGGGATATCTGATGCAAAGACCTTTTCAGCAAGTGTCAGTAGAACCTTCTGACCCTTTTGGATATAAGACATTGCTCCTCCTTCCCACTTTGTCCACTAGAAGTCCAGTCCAGAGTCAGTACACATTGTTGCCCGTTCTCTCCCACATTTTGTCATTCCTGCTTTCCCAGATCACATTCACATCAACCCCAACTCCCAACATGTGTTTGAGCCACAATACATCTTTGCTTTAAGCAGCATAGGCTCATGTTTGGTGGTGCTAACTACTCACCACAGTGGCCCCCTACTGATGTGCCCTGCCAATGAACAGCCTGATTAGCATTGGCTGGATGCAGAGGTCATTCAAAAGATCAATGGCTGTGGGTTAATCATGTATCTTTCGAGGGCTGTCTAATTTAGCCCCTGTCACATCAAACACAGATTAACTTCAACTTGTACTCTGAATATAGCTGTAAGTTATTCCCCGACCAAAATTTATTGTCCTAAACTCAGCTGTTTTCAGTCCTTCAGTGCCCTTCCATGAGCTGATGAAATACTATTATGAGAACAAGATTCTACAAGGGCCAACAAGTAAAGAACAAAGAAAAATGACCTGCCAAATGGAAACACAGGCAACCACACACATTCAAAAATGCAGTTAACTCTTTAAAAGCAAGGTTTGTTCAGAATATTTCCAAAGAAAAACGATCCTTCAGAAGGCAATAGGTAGACAAATGTTGTTTGAGCAAATGATTCAGAAAATTATTAAATTTCAAATATGTCTTCCATCTTACAGCCAGGAGATATGATTATTCACCCGTGTAACTAAAGCTTAGAATACATTAAAGTAACCAAGGAAAGGGGTTACTTAATCTTCCACCAGCAGACCAACAAGTTACACTTTCCTATTCACTTAATCTCACAAGGGTGAGTAACAGTAATTATAACTCTGTGAAACTATTTTCTTGCCTCAAGTGTAACCAAACAAAAATTCAATCCAATATCAAGTTTTTTTCAACCCTGGCCAATTGCATTATATAGGCAACATAGAACAAACATTCTAGCTGGGAGAAACTGTTTATCCTGTCAGGTAAGTGGGTAACGAGAAGCCACAGATTTAAGATAATTGGGAAAAAGAACCCGAGGGAAGATGAGGAGAAATTGCTTCATGCAGTAAGTTGTCATGATTTTCAATGCACTGTTGAAAGAATGGTGGAAGCAGATTCAATATAAACTTTGAAAAGAGGATTGGATATGGAGTTGAAAAGCAAAAACTGGCAAGATATCGCTGGAAGCACAGCTGACTGTCTGAATATTCGTTCTGTGTACAGATTGAATAATTTTGGCGACAATACACATTTCTGATTGTCCATCATCCAGCCTCATGCTCACTATTTGGCCCCAATACAGATAGGCACTGGATAAATAAATTGGAGGCAAGAACATAACAAACTTGTGGTGTGCTAATGACATAGCACTATATGCATGATCGGAAGAGGCTCTACAAAATATTGTCCATCAAGTAAAATCTATGGATTGAATATGAACACCAACAAGACAAAACAATGGTAGTTAGTAGGAATACATTAGAAGAAGCTAGAAGGGAGACTGAAGTGGATGGACATTGGAACAAGTAGATAAATTTGTTTACTTAGGTCAAATAATACCAGAAGATGTTAGATCTTATGTTGAAGCCAGAAGAAGAACAGCATGACCATAAGTAATTTTATGAAGATGAAGAATATGTTAACAAAAAGAAAACTCAAGCTTAGAACAAGGAAAAAAAACACAAAATGCTATCCACAGCACCTGCAACATGCATCGGGGAACTCTGTCAGAGTAGAGTAGAGTTGGGGAAGACAGAACCTGTCTCCTTTTTAACAATATTAGCTGCCATATGGTAAGTTTAAAAGTCCAGTCTTACTGACTGGGTAAGTGGATGAATGGGTGATTGGGTAGATGGGTGAGGTGAAGTGGGTAGGTAGGTGCAAGTGATGGTGATGATGTGGCTAAATGGTAAGTGGGTAAGTAGGTAGGTGAGTAAGTGGGTAGGTGGGTGAGGTGGGTACTGATTGAATGCACTTTACAGAGTGAGGGAATTTGGTGAGTGAGGGAGTTTGGTGAAGGAGATGCTACTTTCTTCTTCTACCTTTTTCAGCCTCCAGTATTTTGTTTGTACTTCAGTACAGGAGAAAAAGCTGATCAGTGAAAAATAGGTAAGCTTTTTTTCCTTATTCAACTTACAATAAATAGCTTGTGGAGTTAAGGTATGGCAGGGCAGCTTGGTTGATTGGACTGTGCCTCCTGGGGCATGTGGAAAGTCTCCGGCCCGCAATGGGCTGAGCGGCCGCCCATTTTTGTATGTTGCTACAGGTACTTACTGGCGGGACCTGGCTCTGCGGGCAGCCTCCGAGGTCCTTGGGGGGGGGCGTGGGGGAATCTGGCCCCAGGGGGTGCCCCCATGGTGGCCTGGCCCACGATCGGAGCCCACCATTCCACAGGCAGGCCTGTGCCGTGGGGGCACTCTATTCCTCCGCGTCGGCTGGTGTACCGGTCCGCGATGGCCGGCGAGGAGATGAACACCCCCTGCGCATGCGCTGGGATGATGCCAGCACACGCTGGTGCTCCCGCACATGCGCCAACACACCCCGGCCGGCGGAGGCCCTTCGGCGCCGGTTGGCATGGCGCCAAGCCCATTCCGCGACGGCCGGCGGCGCGCAAATCACTCATGCGCCAGCCTCGCCCCTGTAGGTGAAATGAAATGAAATGAAAATCACTTATTGTCACAAGTAGGCTTCAAATGAAGTTACTGTGAAAAGCCCCTAGTCGCCACATTCCGGCACCTATTCAGGGAGCCTGGTACAAATGTGGAGGATTCCGCACCTTCGGGGCGGCCCGATGCCGGAGTGGTTGACGCCACTCCTTCGCGCCGGAGTTGCCTGCCCGCCGGTTTCCAAAGAATCCCGCCCAAGATTTCTGAGGCACTGGAACCAGTTCTGGAGCAGGTGGGACCTGAACAAGGTGGAAGCTTTGCATCTTAGCAGGGCCAGGGTTAACATCTTTACAGGGCAGGGAGATTTGTAGAGAGAATAGTGGAATAGTTGGGGAGGGTTTAATCTAGGATGGCAGGGGAATGGGAGCCTGAGAAGAAGCTCAGAAAGTAGGGAAGTAAAACTGGCTTCAGAAAGTTGAAACATAGGAAGCAATTTTAGAAGGCAGACAAGCGAAGCCAAGTGTCAAATAGGATCAAAATGTGGAATAACGTTAAAAAGAACAAGTCAAGGGCACACTATCTCAATTCACGCAACATTCATAATGACGTAAATAATTTGAGGACACAAATAGTGTTAAATGGGTATGGTTTAATTGTTATTATAGAGAAGTGGTTACAAAGTGACCAAGCCTGGGAATTGAATATTCAAGGATACTTATCATTGAGGAAAAATAAGCAAAAAGGAAAAGGAAGTGGGATAGCATTGTTACTAAGTGAAAAGATAAGTATATTAGTGAGAGAGGAGTATAGATGAAGAATCAAGATGTAGAATCAGTTTGGGTGGAGCTAAGAATCAGCAAGGGGCAGCAAACATTGGTAGGAGTATTTTATAAGCCACCAAACTGTAGTGGCAACATTGAGGGCAGGAAATTGGAGATGCATTTAACATGGGTAATACAATGTTTTAAAAAAAATATTTTTATTCTCCTCCTTTTTCACATTTTCTCCCAAATTTGAACCCACCATCAATAAACAATAATCAGTAACGAATATAATGTCAATCCCCATATCAGTAACAACGATCCCATCCTCCCACCAAACCCCAAACATTAGCCCGCATGTTAACATAAACAAATGACAAAAGAATCAGGAATCACCCATAGCCACTATTAATACACACAGTCCCCCTCCCCCCAACCCCCCCAACCACCCCCCCCCCCCCCCCCCACAACTAATGCTCGATAGGATCCGATTCTCAAAAGTGCATAATTAAGAATGCCCATGAATTGTAGAACGCCTCCATCCTTTCCCTCAGTTCAAACTTAACCTTCTCAAGAGTCAAGAATTCCAACAGGTCCCCCCGCCACGCCAGGGCACAGGGTGGAGAGGCCGCTCTCCAACCCATCAGGATCCACCTTCGGGTGATCAACGAGGCAAGGGCTACAACATCTGCCTCCGCACCCACTTCCAACTCCGACACCCCAAATATGGCCACCCGGGGGCCCGGGTCCAGTTTCACATGCACCACTTTAGAGATTACCCTAAAAACCTCCTTCCAGTAATCCTCCAGCTTCGGACAGGACCAAAACATATGAATGTGATTTGCAGCCCCCCCCCCCCCCCCTGCAATGTTCTCACACATCTTCTACCCCTTCAAAGAATCGGCTCATCCTCGCCCTTGTGAAATGTGCTCTATACACCACCTTCAGCTGTATCAGCCCCAACCTCGCGCAAGAGGTGGAGGCATTCACTCTCCGGAGCACCTCACACCAGAGCCCCTCCTTCATATCCTCTCCCAACTCTTCCTCCCACTTTGCTTTGATCCCTTCTCGCAGTGCCTTCTCCTCTTCCAAAATAACTCCGTAGACCGCCAACACTACCCCCTTCTCCAGCCCCCTGTCGTCAGCACCTCCTCCAGCAATGTGGAGGCTGGCTCTACCGGGAAGCTCTGTATCTCCCTTCTGGCAAAATCTCGAACCTGCATGTATCTAAACATTTCCACCTGCTCCAGCCCATACTTTGCTCCCAGCTCCTTCAATCCTACAAACCGACCCCTAAGATACAAATCTTTTAGTGTCTTAATCCCCTTCTCCTCCCATTTCCGAAAATTTCCATCCCACTTCCCTGGCTCAAATCTGTGGTTGCCCTGAATCGGCATTTCCCTTGACCCTGCCCCCAACCCAAAGTGTTGGTGAAACTGCCTCCAAATTCTCAATGAAGCTATTATTACCGGAGTATTTCCAGCGCCGGCCCTAGGGTTGCTGGCGTCCCGGGCAAGCTGAACTTCGGCGCCCTTGGGGGGGCGGGGCCATGGGGGGGGCCATGGGGGGGGAGGCATGGGGGGGGGGGGCCATGGGTGGGGGCCATGGGGGGGCCATGGGGGGGCGGGGCCGGGGCCATGGGGGGGGGGGGCCGGGGCCATGGGGGGGGGGGGGCGGGGCCGGGGGGGCGGGGCCGAGGAGGGGCCGGGGGAACGGGGCCGAGGAGGGGCCGAGGGGGGCGGGGCCGAGGAGGGGCGGGGGGGCGAGGCCGAGGAGGGGGACCCGAGGGGGAGGCGGGAGGCGGGGGGGGGGGGGGGGGCGGACACGAGGAGGGGGTGGACCCGAGGAGGGGGCGGGGGGGCGGACCCGAAGGGGTGCGGACCCGAGGGGGGGGCGGACGGACCCGAGGAGGGGGCGGGGGGGGGGCGGACCCGAGGAGGGGGGCGGGGGGGCGGACCCGAGGATGGGGCGGGGGGGGCGGACCCGAGGAGGGGGCGGACCCGAGGGCAGGGCGGGCCCGAGGGCGGGGCGGGGGGGGGCGGACCCGAGGGGGGGGGCGGACCCGAGGAGGGGGCGGGGGGAGCGGACCGAGCGGGGGGGGCGGGGGCCGCCCTGGGGGAGGGCGGCCACCGCGCATGCGCTGGTTGGCACCGGCCCAACTGCGCATGCGCGGGACCCGAGTCTGGCGCCCCCTAGCACATGGCGCCCCGGGCGACTGCCCGAGTTGCCGGTGCCTTGAGCCGGCCCTGAGTATTCCCTGGGGCTATCGGGAGCGGCGCTGTTGCTAGCACCTTCAATTCCAACCCCCTGCACAAACTCTCCTCCATCCTGATCCACTGGGAATCAACCCTTCTGACCCAGCTCTGCACCTTCTCCACATTTGCCGCCCAGTAAAAATATATCAGGTTCGGAGGACCCAAACCCCCCTGCCTGCCTTCCCCAACGAGGTAATCATTCCTTCAGGAAAATTGGCAGGCATTGGAAAATAAACAGAAATCACAGCAACACATTCATTTTAACCGCCTGTACCCGACCTGCCAGTGACAGAGGGAGATCACCTTGCCAAATGAGCTTTCACTCTGCCCACCAAACAAGAAATGTTGTACCAGCGGAGCCCCCCCCCCCCCCCCCCCCCCCCACTCCCGGGTAAGCTGCACCCCCAAGTATCTAAAGTGAGTCCCTGCCCTATGGAATGGCAGCCCCCCAACCCCCGGCCGAGACACCACAAAGTACTCACTCTTGTCCAGATTTTATTTGTACCCTGAGAAAAACCCAAACACCCGAAGCAGCTCCAATATTCCCCCTATCGACCCACTCAGTTCCGACACGTATAACAGCAAGTCATCGGCATATAAGGACACCCAATGCTCTGTTGCCTCAGCCCCCCCCCCCCCCCCCCAGCACTATCCCTTTCCATATCCCCAATCTTCTTAACGCGATGGCCAACGGCTCAATCGCAAGTGCAAACAGCAGGGGGGACATAGGACATCACTGCCTAGTCCCACGGTGGAGAGAAAAGTATCTCGAGCTGATGTTTGTGCGGACACTCGCCTCGGCTACTTATATAGTAGCTTTACCCAGTCCACAAATCTTGGTCCGATCCTAAACCACTCCAGAACTGCAATCAAGTAACCCCATTCTACCCGGTCAAACGCCTTCTCAGCATCCAATGCCACAACCACCTCTGTTTCCTTCCCCTCCGCCGGTGCCATAACCACGTTCAAAACCCTTCTAACGTTTGAAAAGAGCTGTCTCCCTCTCACAAACCCCATCTGATCTTCACCTGTCACCTTCGGGATGCACTCCTCCAGCCTACCCGCCAGTACCTTCGCCAATACTATTGCGTCCACATTCGGAAGTGATATGGACCTATACGACCCACACTCCGTCGGATCCTTATCTTTTTTAAGCAACAGTGAAATTGATGCCTGCCCCAAAGTTTATGGTAACACCCACTTCTCTATCACCTCTTCAAACATCCCCACCATCAGGGGTGCCAGCTCATCCTTGAATTTTTTATAATATTCCCCACCACAAAGAAGTCAATCCACGAGTATACCTTACGGACTGGCAAGAAAAACGAGTACCCCCTCGGGTGCAGAAACCTCCAAGGGTCCACCGCTCCCATTTCCACCATTAGCCCAGCCAATGCCTTTGGGACCTGATGGGACCAGCGAGCGTGGCCATGATCTGTCCAACCTTGGCGCCTGCACCAAGTTCCAGTAGCCCCCACTATCAGTTCGGGTGTGTCCATGTCTGGGATGGCCCCAAACTCCTTCTTTGTGGATCCCACATCGTCCAAATTGGGACAGTATACACATACCAGCGCCACTAACCTCCCCTCCAGCGCCCCTGTCACAATCACATATCTACCCCCCTGATCTGCAACCACATTCTCCATCTGGAAGCGTACTCTTTTGCTGACCATAACCGCTACCCCTCAAGCCCTTCTGTCAAATCCAGAGTGAAACACTTGGCTAACCCAGCCCTTTTTAAGTCTCACCTGGTCCTTCACCCTCAAGTGAGTCTCCTGCAGCATTACTACATCGGCTTTCAAACGTAAAGATGCGCAAGCACCCTTGACCTCTTGACTGGCTCTCCTAACCCCCTCATGTTCCACATGACTATCCTAACTGGGGGTCTCTCACCACTCCCCCCCCCCACCCTTCTTATCCACCTTCATCATACCACAGGGCCCTGCCCCGTAGCCTGACCTGCCCCTATCCATTATTAACATCAAACCCCCTCCATACACTTCCTCTCAAGAAAACATCTCCCAGTATCGACCCCCCCCCCCCCCACTTGCTCACCTCGTAGGCCCATCGAAACCTGCTAACCACGCTCCAATGTCCGCAGCCCTCCTCTCACTTCACCTCCGTTCACTGGCTGACCTTGGTTAGCTAGCTCGGGTGGCTCCTCCCCCCTCCCCCCCCATCAAGGTATACTGTCCACTCCCACCCAGTCCCAGAGGAAAAAAAACAACAATCCAACCCATACAATTCACTAAAGTAAGATATAACTGTTGCAAAAAAAATGCCAATCAACCCAAACAATAACTTGAACTCTGTAACAATATGAAGTGAAGTAAATTACAGTACACGTCAATGAAAACAAGTTATAGCATTTATACATTTTCCAGCTCCCCAATCACAGTCCACAGTCTCTCTTCCAGCTCCGCTCCTCACGTCTGTCCCAAGCCCTCACGAACGCCTCAGCCACCTCCACTGTTCGCTGGCTTTGAAAGCAGACCAAGGCAGGCCAGCAGCACGGTTCAATTCCCGTACCAGCCTCCCCGAACAGGCGCTGGAATGTGGCTACTAGGGTCTTTTCACAGTAACTTCATTTGAAGCCTACTTGTGACAATAAGCAATTTTCATTTCATTTCATTTTTAAAAGTCTTTGGCGTTAAACGTCACCCTCAGCTTCACCGGGTATACCATACCAAGCCGCACCCCCTTGTAGAATGCCGCCTTCACTCGGCCGAACGCCACTCGTCTTTTTACCAACTCCACTGTCATGCCCTTGTAAATCCGAACTCTAGCACCATTCCACTGCACCACGTGCTTCTGCTTTGCCTTCTCCTTAACACCTTCTCCTTTATGCGGTATTTATGGAAGCAGATAATTACCGCGGTTCATTTACTTTGGGCTTTGGCTTTAATGACCGATGAGCTCGGTCCAGCTCATACCAGAAGGGGTTCACCCCCTCCCACATCAACTCTGCCAGCATCTTCGCAAAGTACTCTGTTGGCCTTGGACCCTCTATCCCTTCGGGCAAGCCCACAATTCTCAGATTGTGCTGCCTCGAGCGGTTCTCCAAGTCCTCGAGCTTTGCTCGGAGTCCTCAGTTGACGTCCACCACCCTCCGCAGCTCGTCCCCCATCGAGGTGAGCTGGTGGTTATACTCCGTCACGGCCTCCTCTACTTCCTTCATCTTCTTGCTCTGCTCTCTCACCTCGGCCGATGTCTTTGCCACAACTACTCTCACCGGGACGATTGCCTCCTCCACCAATGACTTCAATGCAACCGCCATCTCCTTCCTCAAAGTCTCCATGTGCCTCGCAAACTGCTTTTCCAACTCCACAACCATCATCTCGGTCATCTTTTCCACCGTAAGCAGTGCGGCCCCACCGTCCGGTCCGGCATCCGCCATCTTGTCAGCGCTTTTGCTGGTCCTCTCATTCGGCTGTGAGCCCACATTTCCTCCCTTCTTCGCCGCTGCTTTTCGCATCCTTTAACAACTTATTATTTTTCTCTTTTCTTTTCTTTCTTCAATTGTTGTTTTAAAAACTTCTTACTTCAAAAAAAGAAAAAAAAATCTTTCCAAAAAAATTGGGGCTTTTCCAAAAAAAGCCTCAGCACTAGCTGCCCGACACTCGCCCATTTTCTGCAGAGGTGACAACTTTGGGACTTGTTTAGTCTAATTTTTGTGCCTTGACCCTTACATAGCTAAGTGCTGGTATCCCAATTCATTCTCATGTTTTAATCTCCTCCGATCACATAGAGGGAAGGTAACTTACAGTGGAAATATCACCATTGGTATTCATTTTAAAAATCAAATGGTTATAAAATTACCATCGGCATGATCCAACAGCCTTGTTAGATTTGGGTGCAAATCACCCAGTGAGGGTGTGAACCTTACTTCCATAGATCTTAATAAATTTTAATATAATTAACGGGCTTGCTGGTATAGCATCCATTCACGAGTAACCTTCCCCACCCCCGGTGCCGTGACATCATGCCGGCGTGAATCACTACGGGTTTCCAAAAGCGAAAACCAGTCGTGATGCCCATGCCGGGAACGCGGAGGTGCCTGAAGACCTCGGGGTTGAATGATAAGGCTGGGTATTGCTCGCTAGCACCCTGGCAGTGTCCCTAGCAGCGCCCCCTGGGCCCATGCCCCCAGATTTTATGTGAATTAAATGCCTGTGTATCTGGAGAGGAACACGCCATTTTCAGTTACAGTTTGACACTGTGACAAATTTTGGGAACATTCCGCTTAATCCAAAATATTTGTTTGATTTTTTGTTTCTCCCTGTTTCGATTCTGTGCTTGGATCAGGTACGAGCCTATTCTTTTAACAGAATAGAATGAAAATAACGTGACCTTTTGAAGCATCTGGGTTAATGACAGTATCACATTGCTGGATTGGATACAAGGTTCAATTATGTCTCTAATTCAATTCACCACAATGTAATTCATATTTACCATTTAAACTAAATATCAATAAATGGATAGATAAAAATTAAACTCAGTATCAGTGAACCAGAGTACTTTATAAAAAGCTAAAAGACCTAATGTTGAAATCTCTCCATTGCAACGGATTAGGATGATTCCAATGTGACAGTAAAACTGTCATTGCCTGAACCAGGGAGAGGGAAATACCAGCCCATGTTCCAAGTCCTAAGGCTTGTGTCT
Source organism: Scyliorhinus canicula (assembly GCF_902713615.1). NCBI lineage: Eukaryota > Metazoa > Chordata > Chondrichthyes > Carcharhiniformes > Scyliorhinidae > Scyliorhinus > Scyliorhinus canicula. The sequence goes on from NC_052150.1 coordinate 126,690,971, forward strand.
CTCTTTGTTCCCAGCTGTAATGGTGCAGGATCTTGGCAACAGGGCGAACTCCTGTTGCTTCTCTCACCAGACCTCAATTTCCTGAGATAGGTTGGCTGGCTGCCCACTCCAGGCATATAAATGTGAACAGCAAGGGACTCAGGTAAGATACAGCCTCATGCCTCATTTTCCTCCAGTCCACCCAGCTCTCTGGGCCCTCCTTCTGAAGAAAGCCTGGTGTAACATCAGTAAAGGCCCTGATTTTGTCACATGGATGGACAAGGTTTAGGGTTGGCCACCTCTGCTCCAATTTGGCACCACACCTTTACATTTATAGGTAATCGGTCTATAACTTACAATAGCTGCAGATACTTCATGCCACAAAACATTTTTGTTCCTTTTATAAAACCTTCAGGAAAAGTTCCCACTGTTACTGCACACTTAAATGTAAAACCACACTCCTAATTTTGCATCAATTTTGCATCCTGAACAATGAATATACATGGCTTATCTGTGAGGGCAGATTCAGATTTGATCCTCCCCATATGCACAAGGGACCACAATTTATTGAGGAGCTGAAGGACTGCCAGTATTGGTGCAAGTGTATCATTGCTTGAGTCAATGCCTTGGGGGAAGAAGGCTGGACAAAGAACCTTCATTAATGTATTGAAAGCTGCAGCATTAGAAGTTGTGTGCAGAATAATAGAACATGGGTTCCTGTACACAACAGCGCAGAGAAAGAGGAGGATAAATGCACCTGTCCATGCAATCTACCATCAACTCGACAGTGAATAACATTAGCAATTCCCTAGGAGCCAGTCAATTGTCTGTGCTGACTGCAGATGGCATCTTGTACTGGAGAGAAATAAACGACTTGCATTTTTATAGTGCTTTTCACATCCTCAGGACATCACAGTTCATTCCACAACCAACAAATTACTTACAAAGATTGAAAAGATTCGAAACAGTCAGCAGGTCTGGCACCAGTTGTGGAGATTGAAACAAAAGTTAGCAACTGCAATGCTAACCTGCAGGTGGCTTTGGTTGACTTGAGTGGGGACTGGGAGGCGGTTGGGGGCAGCGGCAGGGTGTGGCCATTGTGTGGGTGAAACCTGAATGTCAGCTCAGTGGGTCAGAATCTGCAATTGCAATGGAAACTAAATTATTAATTTTGACCTCTGGGTTTTGCTCCTTCAAGCTGTCCATTGGGTGTGAGGCGCAGTCTCATGATACAACCCCACCTGTATTTAAAGGTACAAATGGTGGATACTCATAATGAATGGTGGACATAAGAGAAAAGGCCGCATCCAGATTCCATGAGACTTCACTGTAATTACTGCTGGGTGCAGTCAGGAAGAGGGGCTTACTTTTCCCTAGTATGTAAAGTAAAGTCGCCATAATCCCAGATGACCATAGGCTGCTTTCCCCTTTGAGGATAAGAGCTGACTGGGAATGATTTAACCTGAGGATCACCACACCTCAGGCGAGGAGGAAAGTTGAGAATACCGTCAGCTGGTACAGGGATCAAGCTGGCCTTGCTCTGCATCACAAACCAACTGTCCAGCCAAGTGAGCTAAACCGGCCCCGTTTTCACTCGCAATGGGTAGAAGAAACCTGCAGCTCACACTGAGAGAGCAAGTTTCAAATAGAGGAGGTAAGCAGCAGGTGTATTGTTCCCAGGTCTTGGATGCAGTGTATGAAACAGTTTAACAAGTAATATTTAAAGTCAGGGAGATTACTCACAGGCATCCAAACAGGCCCCCATTAAGCTCAGATGTAGGCTTGTTGAGACCAGGTTGCTGTCATGATCTGGAATTCAATTATTTTATTTACATGCCTGGCCTCAACATTTCAGGTCGCTAGCTTTTCATGAGAACTGATGAAGTGTAGTTGCTGTTAAAATGTGGGGCCAGTTTTGAAAAGCAAGCAACCCAGTTAATATGTTATTGTGGTGCTATTTAAAGATAGCTGGTTGGGATACTGGGGGCACTTTTTGTTCCTCAGAACAAAGCACAAATTTTACCTCCCAACCACAACCCAATGCAAAGATGGCATTAGTGGATGAGGCAGTTATAGGCATTTATGGGCAGAGATTTTCAACCATGTCCCAGTGTTAACTTTCTGAATTAAACAGGTGAATGAGCCACCAATCAGAAAAATACCCATTTATTCCAACTTTTTTGCATCCTGTTTGCTAACCAGCTTTCTATCCATCTCAAGACACTACCCATAATCCCATGGGCTTTAACTTTATATAATAATCTGCTATGTGAGACCTTGTCAAGAGCCTTCTGAAAGCCTAAATAAACCACATCAACCGGTTCTCCCTGGTCAACTCTACCAGTTACATCTTCAAAGAATTCCAGTAGATTTGTCAAGCAGGATTTCCTGTTTGTAAATCCATGTTGACGTTGTCTGATTACACCAGTGCTTTCCAAATGCTGTGCTATGAAATCCTTGATAATGGACTCTAGCAACTTCCCTACTACTGACATTGTGCTCACTGGACTATAGTACTCTGTTTTCTCTCTATATCCTTTTTTGATTAGTGGGGTTATATTAGCTACCTTCCAATCTATATGAGCCATTTCAGAAATGCATTGCCCCCCGCCCTGCTTCCAGAAGGTCTGGATTAGTTAGATCCTGCAATGCATGTTGGTTACTAATTGTACACCATGAAATTGCAACATTAATATAATTTTATTAATTTACTCCCTGTTTGAAGGATGTAAAATTCTGTTCATTTTTAAAAATTAAAACCATATCTGTGTCAACTGAAGCTTAACATTATGGTTTCTTATTGTTTCTATTCGGCCTCAGAGAGAGACAATAGAATAAAGCTCAACATTTAAAATTTAATTAAAATTCCACTAATTACTAGTCGCAAATTCTGATTAGAAACTGTGATTAAACCGTGACTAAGAATTATGATTCAGCTACATAAATATGCTTGTGGAATTAAGTGAATAAATCAGAATGTAAGGGGCAAAGCTGCAGATCTCATTGTCCCTCTTGATGACAAGCAAGATAACCTTTTCAAGATGACCCAGTAAACAACTTCACACCCAGGCTGCTTGAATATGGATTACTGAGTGTGTCAACATCAACCCAGGACCTGAAGGGCATGACAGGAGGGAATTTGTACCGTGACTTGAGGAGAATCACTGTGATTTTATTGAAATGGATAATGCAAATCCTACTGTGTACTGCAGTCATTTTTTAAAAATCAGATAGCTTAAGATATTCCAAATGTTGTCAAGAGGGCAGGGACGTTGACAGAAATTTTGAGGTGTAGGTATCCCAGTCTGAAGAACCAATATAAATACAGCATATGAGCGCAGGCAACCTAGCTTTATTTCTGTAGAATGTGAAGAGAGGAATTGAAGTACTGCCCATTGTCACCCACATTTGTGGAAGTATAGCACAGTAGCCCAGTTGCTTCACAGCGCCAGGGACCTGGGTTCGATTCACGGCTTGGGTCATTGTCTGTGCGGAGTCCCCCTGTCTGTGTGGGTTTTCTCCGGACACTCTGGTTTTCCTCCGGGCACTCTGGTTTCCTCCCACAAGTCCTGAAAGACGTGTTTGTTAGGGGAATTGGACATTCTGAATTCTGCTTCAGTGTACCCAAACAGGTGCTGGAGTATGGCGACTAGGGGATTTTCACAGTAACGTCATTGCAGTGTTAATGTAAGCCTACTTGTGACACTATTAAAGATAATTATTATTTTTATTTAACGTCTAAATTTCACAGCAAGACGTTATCCTGATAATACTTTGAACAGAAGGCTTCACTTCTGTGTTAAGAATAAATTGTTGATTACCCAATGTTTTATAAAAATTTCAGTCACTGTATTTAGTTTTGTCAAGCTAGATATGAGGAATTTTGAATATCTGAGAACAACCACACTTCAATATCTATATTCACTGCTTTGTTATTGATTTGAAGAATTTGACATTTGCATTTATGACAAGAATATTTAGTACAGAATCTTGAACAACTAGGCTCCAGATATTTAATGGACCCAGCCGTTACTCTAAAGTCTGCAATGATTCTATGTCCTAGATTTTCCAATCACAGAATAATACAGAACAGAAGAGGTCCTTCGGCCCATCGAATCTGCACTGACAATTTAAAAACATCTAGCCTGCCTACCTAATCCCATTTGCCAGCACTTGGCCCATAGCCTTGAATGTTATGACGTATCAAGTGCTCATCCAGGTACTTTTTAAAAGCAACCCGCCTCTATCACCCTCCCAGGGAATGCATTCCAGACCATTACCACCCTCTGGGTAAAATAGTTCCCCCTCAAATTCCCCCAAAACTTCCTGGCCCTGGCCTTGACCCTTCAACTAAGGAGAACAGCTGTTCCCTATCTACCCTGTCCATGCCCATCATAATCTTGTCCACCTTGATCAGGTCATCACTCAATCTTCTCTGCTCCAGAGAAAATAACCCAAGCCTATCTAACCTCTTTTCATTCCTGAAATATTTCATTCCAGGCAACATCCAAATCTAACTAGAAATCAAGTGGTATGTGAAGAGCCCGCCCTAAAATGGCAAATCCACCTACACTTGGTATAATGGAGATGAGATGCTTACATGAACAATGCTTATTACTGGGAAGTAAATTGCTTTCCACAAATTAATGAGATGAAAAGTAATCATTATTGTTTCTGACCTTTCAAGACTGGAAACCTTTTTGGTGGGCCACAATCATAGATCATAGAATTTACAGTGCAGAAGGAGGCCATTCAGGCCATCGAGTCTGCACCAGCCCTTACAAAGAGCACCCTACTGAAGCCCACGTATCTACCCTATCCCCGTAACCCAGTAACTCCCACTCAACATTTTTTGGACACTAAGGGCAATTTAGCATGGCCAATCCACCTAACCCGCACATCATTGGACTGTGGGAGGAAACCGGAGCACCTGGAGGTTACTCACGCAGACACGGGGAGAATGTGCAGACTCCGCACAGACAGTGACCCAGCCGGGAATCAAACTTGGGACCCTGGAACTGTGAAGCAACTGTGCTAACCACTGTGGTACTGTGCAGCAAGAAGCAAGATACAGGAGACCTTTCTGTTTAGGGCTGGGCATTTCAGGTCCCCAACAAAAATGGTGGATGTTGGTACCAATGTAAATGCTATGAACACCATGGCACCTAGAGACAATGCTGGAAGATGTTTAATAACCTCGCCAGAGTATACATGATTTGGAAATCCATTGTTACCTTCTATTAAATGAAGTAATCTGAGTATCTAAAGAACATTTAGAAAAATCTCTCAAAGTCTTAAAAGGACGTTCAGTGGCTGACATGAATGCCTATCAAACTGCAAGATTTGCTTTGCACCATCAGTCTTTCTTTGAAATTCCTTCATTCATGTCCTTGTCAACATTCAGCTCAAGATAATCCTCCTCTATAATGCTGTGACAGCAGAGTGAGAAGGCAGCTAGGTGACTGGAGGAAGTGTGGCCCAAATAGGAGTTAGCACTTTGACAGCACCTTCCAAACCTGTGAGTTCGACCACATAGAAGTGCAAGGGCAGCAGACACATGGGAACACCATTACCTGAATGCTCCCCCCCCCCCCCTCCCAAGCCACACACATTCCTCATTCCTTCTCTGTCGCTGAATCAAATTCCTGGAATCATCCCTAACAGCACTGTACATGTACATACACCACATACCGCAACAGTTCAAGAAGGCAGCTCACCATCACCTATTCATGGGTAATTAGGGATGGGCAAGCCCTCCATGGGCCATAGGGTGCCTGATTAGAAGTTTTCCCATTTCCCAAACCTGCAAAGAGTCTGCCACGTATTATCTGCTGGTCTCCCTACATGGCGCTGGGCAAACCTGTCGCTGGTAAAATGCCATTGGTGGCAGGTTGAATCTCTTATTAGGCCCTGCCTCACTTGGCCTCTGATAGAATGCCAGCAATGGTGGAAAGGTGATGGCCACATTTCCCCTGCCCTCCTATTTGATTTTCTGGGCATCACTTCCATCCCACTCCCTGGAGACCCCGTAGAAACATAGAATGATAGAATCCGTACAGTGCAGAAAGAGACCACTCAGCCCATCGAGTGTGCTTTGAGCCTTTGAAAGAGTATTCCACCCAAGCTCCCTTCCTGACCCGATCCCAATAACTGCTTAACCATGGCCGATCCACCTAACCTGGACATCTTTGGACTGTGGGAGGAAACTCGCGCAGACACGGGGAGAAAGTGCAAACTCCACACAGACAGTCTCCCAAGGCTGGAAGTGAATCCGGGTCCCTGGCGCTGTGAGAAAGCAGTGCTAACCACTGTGCCTCCATGCCGTCCAACCCCAACCACAAACCCCAACCAGTTGGTGAAGCAATGAACTTGGGAGGTTTCTAATTCCTTTCTCCTCCAATCCATCCTAATGACTCCGTAACCAGAATTGAGATTGTCCTTTCTTCAAAAGGAAACAAGGATCAAAACTCCAATGGAAAAAATAAAAATAGAACTCCCCACCCCCCACAAGTTAAATGGGAGGGTCACTTGATCCTGCTATACCAGGACCTTAATGTTGAGATGGTGGAAAAAAGAGCAGCATTTAATCGGACAAAATCTGCCCTATTCATGAAGGATATCCGGTTTGGGTTACTTTACCCGGCCCGTCTTCGAGTCTCGGTCGAGGGAAAGGATCACTTCTTTCACTCCCCAGATGAAGCAAACACTTTTGTTCAGAAATTTGGTTCAAATTCTGCGTAAATCTTTCTCTATTGTTGTCTAAAATTGCCGTATGCCCGGAAGTTATATTATTGTTGTTTATGTGGCTGATTTACAGTGCAAAGTTATAACTGTTGAAGCATTCCATTTTCTTCATGTTATGCTGTATATATTGCTCTTACTATGCTGTCATTAACCAGATTGGTATATGTGAATTTTTTATGAATAATGTTAATGAAATTTCTCAACTTTTAATATAGGGCCGGACGGAGAGCCTCACAGCTAAAGCTAGCGATGGGCCTAGAGAAGGGACGTTATAAATGTGGGTATTCTGCATCAAATATGCAAATACTTGACGACGGGGAGCTCGGATTACAGTGTTAAAGAGTTTATGCTTATATAAGTTTGATGTTTTTGTTGGGGATTGCAGGGCTAGGGGGGATAGGGGGAGGGAGGGGGGCATAGCTTGTAGTCTGACGATATCCACTAATTTGTACTCTTCCAGCCTTAGGACTGTCACAGACTGCTGTCCTCATGGGATCTCCTCACCATGGCATTACAAAATGTCTTACTTGCTGAGCTACAGGTGTAAACGCTGACCCCAGTGGGAGACGCGGTAGAGGTTCTCCTCTCTGTCTTATAACCTGGAATGTCAGGGGTTTGAATGGACCAGTGACGTGGGCAAGGATCTTTGCACACTGAAGGGTCCAGCCCCGGGTGCTGTGTTTTTACAGGAGACCCACTTGTGAGTGAAAGACCAGATGAGGCTTCGCAAAAATGGGTCGAATAAACCTTTCACTCAGGCTTTAATGGTAGGGGTAGAGGCACGGCAATACTAATCCACAAAAAAATACAATTTACTCCCTTCCGGATTATGAATGACCCCAATGGGCGCTACATTATTGTCTGTGGTTCACTGGAAACACTGCGGTTATTTTGGTAAATATTTATGCTCCCAATTGGGGATGACCTGAGCTTCATAAACTCCCTGGTGAATGTCTTCCTGACTTAGACTCACATTGGATGATTCTAGGAGGAGACTTAAACTGTGACTTGGACCCTAAACTGGACTGCTCCATGTTGAAATCCCGGCCCAAACTGGGATGTCCAGGGCATTGACCTCTTTCATGGATAGGATTGGAGGGGTCGACCCGCAGCATTATCTGCATCCAAACAGGAAAGAATTTTCCTTTTTTTCGCATGTTCACTGGCCATTTAACCTTAGCATTGAGGTTGTCAGAGGGATGGAGGGGAATACAGGGAGAGGGGGAGGAGCACTGGAACTCACCAGAGGCTGGTTTAGCACACTGGGCTAAATCGCTGGCTTTTAAAGCAGACCAAGGCAGGCCAGCAACACGGTTCAATTCCCGTACCAGCCTCCCCGAACAGGCGCCGGAATGTGGCGACTAGGGGCTTTTCATAGTAACTTTATTGAAGCCTACTCGTGACAATAAGCGATTTTCATTTCATTTCATTTCACTGTACGCAGATGACTACTTTTATACATTACGTTTCCGGTCTCCTCAATACAAAATGTCATGAAGATTTGGCACATTCTCAGGCAATTAATTGAATGTCAGTAAAAGTGAGTGCGTCCCAGTGAACTCGATAGCTAGAGGGGCTCAGCTTGGTTCCCTGCTGTTTTACCTCTCGCCCGCTAATTTCTGTTACCTGGGGATCCGTGTGGCCCATAGCTGGGCCTTACTGCACAAACTGAACTCTTCAAGCCTGATCGGTAAGATTAAAATTGATTTACAGAGGTGGAATAATCTCCCTCTGCCTCTAGCGGGCGGGATCTAAACTGTTGAGATGAATATGCTACCTAGGTTTTTATTCTTATTCCAATGTATCTCCATTTTCTTCCCAAAACATTTTTTATTACAGTCAACAAATTAATATCGGCATTTGTCTGGGAAGATAAGAGTCCCAGAGTCCACAACACTCTGCTTCAGAGATACAGAGGATCAGGAGGCTTACCCATTCCGAATCTCTTCTTTTATTACTGGGCTGCCAACAGACAGAAAATCTCACAATGGCTCAGTCACCCAAAGTCAAACTGGACGAGATTGGAGGCACGGTCTTGTGCCACAGCCTCATGCCTACACGCCATAATTACCACACCACTGCCCTTCTCCCAGGTAGGACTTACCTCAAACCCTGTGGTTATTCCATCATCCAGGATTTGGAAGCAGTTTTGACAGCACTTCACTTCTCTCACTGTCCTCACTTGAACCTTTGGGCTTAGACCCATCGTTCAGGTCCTCGAGAACGGGAGGTCTGGTACAATTTGGGAATTTATTCCTAGATGGAGGCTTTGTCAGACTTGAAATAAGTCAAGCTTTGACAAAGAGTCATCCAGACTTGAAACGTTAGCTCTTTTTCTCTCCACAGATGCTATCAGATCTGCTGAGGTTGTCCAGTATTTTCTGTTTATGGCTCGATGGACATTTGGGTTAAACTGAAATGCTGTCATAGTTGGTTCCACAACTGGAGTGTGGCTATCACCACTGGCTCGTTGAGTGTTTGTTTGGTGGGGGTGGGAGTGCTACCATGGCCAGGGCCCGGAGGGAGGTCCCCATGCAGGAGACGTCCTCAATTTGCACCCACCCGGCTTCTGGCTCCTTTATCCACCCCTTTAACCTTTCCTCTGTTGCTGCCAAGTGGTAATAATGCAGGTATAGAATGGCTGCCCCCCCCCCCCCCCCCCATGTTTCTTGTTCTCTGCAGGACATTTTTGGGAACCAAGTATTCTTCCCCCTCCACACAACTGCCATGACCAATTTTTCCACTGAGTTGAAAAGGTTTTGGATATGTAGATTAGAAGGAATCTGAACAAGAAGAGGAACCTGGGCAGTAACTTCATCTTGATCATCTGCACTCTCCCTGCCAGAGAGAATGGGAGTGTGTCCCACCTCTGCAGGTCCTTTTCAACTTTCTCCACTAGGCTGGTCAGGTTCCACTTGTGGAGCGTGTCCAGTTAAGGGCAATTTGGATCCCCAGGTAGTGGAATTTGTGTCAGGCCTGTTTGAATGGCAGTCCCACCAGCTCTGCCCCTCGCCCTTGCGGCTTCACCAGGAAGATCTCAATTTTTCTCAGGTTAAGTTTGTAGCCCGAGAACACTCCAAGCTCTTTCAAGAGCGCCATGATTCCCTCCATGCTGCTTTGCGGGTCCGAGATGTAGAAGAGCAGGTCAACCGCAGAGAGCGAGACTCTTTGCTCTCTGTCTCCTCTCCGGATCCCCTTCCAATTATTTGCCACCCTGAGTGTGATCGCTAGTGATTCGATCACTAGGGCGAACAGCAGAGGGGACAGTAAGCATCCCTGCCTTGTGCCTCTGTGCAGCTCGAAGTACTTAGAGCTGGTGGTGTTTATCTGTACGCTCGCTGTGAGAGCACCAAACAGGAGATTCACCCAGGCGATGAACCCTGTTCCAAGCCCAAACTGCTCCAGTACTCCTATGAGGTACTTCCATTCAACTCTGTCAAAGGCCTTTTCTGCATCCAGGAAGATGATCACCTCTGGTGTTCTCTCCCTGGGTGGGGTCATTACCACTTTCATCAGATTCCTGGGGCGGGATTCTCCCCTACCCGGCGTGACGGAGGGTCCTGGCGTAGGGGAGTGGCGCCAACCACTCAGGGGTCGTGCCTCCGCAAAGGTGGGGAATTCTCCCAACCTTTGGGGGCCAGCCCCACGCCGGAGCGGTTGGCACCAGAAGACTGCCGCAAAAAACCGGCGCCCCCGGCAGCGGGGCTGGCCGAAAGGCTTTCGCCGGTCGGCGCATGCGCGATGTGGGGTTCTCTTCCGCTTCCGCCATGGCGGAAGCCGTGGCGGCCGCGGAAGAGAAATAGTGCACCCAGGGCACTGGCCCGGAGTCTGAGCGGGGGGCCCCGATCGCGGGCCTGGCCACCGTGGGGGCACCCCCCGGGGTCCGATCGCCCCCCGCCTCCCCCCCAGGACCCCAGGGGCCCGCTCGCGCCGCTGATCCCGCCGTTACAGAGGTGGTTCAAACTTCGGCGGCGGGAGAGGCCTCCCAGTGGCGGGACTTCGGCCCATCCGGGCCGGAGAATCACTGCAGGGGCCTTGCCGATCGGAGTGGCGAGATTCCGCAGCCACCACTTTCCGGGTGGCGGAGAATCTCTGCCACGGCGGGGGCTGGATTTTCGGCGGCCCCAGGCAATTCTCCGACCCTGCTGGGGGTCGGAGAATTTCGCCCCTGATGTTCAATGTTAGCTGTCTAACTTTGACAAAGCCCATCTAGTCTTCAGCCACCATCTCTGGTGCGCTGTCTTCCAGTTTCTTGGCTAGGATCTTGGCCAGTAGTTTCATGTCTATGTTTAGCAGTGAAATGGGTCTTTCAGACCCACATTTTGTTGGGTCTTTCTCTTTCTTGGGTATCAGTGAGATTGAGGCTTGTGCTAGGGTAGGTGGCAGGGTGCCCTTCGCCTGCAGAGTGAACATCTCCCGCAAGCGTGGGGCCAGTGCTGTCGCGAATATTCGGATTGTTGTTAGTTTGGGTGCGGGGATCGTTTTTTCCCTGTATTAACGGGCTATTTCGAGTAAAGAGCCTATTTTGGGGTTCGTACAAGGAGAGCCATCTGATCTGCGACTACTCAGCACATCCCCGTCACCTGAAGACCCCCCCCCCCCCTCCCCCCACTGTTTTTACTGCATTTAGTACTCATCTTGATTCAGTGATTTCAGTTCTGTGGCAGAAAGCCTTTTGGCACTTTGGCGCCCAACCAGTATTCAACACTCAGCCAGGATTAGGTGCAAGGTAAACCCTCCTACAATATCACTCCAACAATTTAACATGATCTCGACTGCAGAATATTTAAAAAAAAATTTAGAGTACCCAATTAATTTTTTCCAATTAAGGGGCAACTTACTATGGCCAAGCCGCTTACGCTGCACATCTTTAGGTTGTGGGGGCGAAACCCACGCAAATACGGGGATAATGTGCAAACTCCACACGGACCGTGACCCAGAGCCGGGATCGAACCTCGGAGTCGTGAGACAGCAGTGCTTACCACAGCACCATCGTGCTGCTCTCGACTGCAGAATATGACCACGACTGATTAACCATTGTACTATTTTCCACAGCCACTGTGTTGATGACCTCGTTGAGAATTCTATAGGTAGTTGAATTCTATTTAACTTTTCAATTATTGATGCCACATAGTCTAAATTCTTTCCCATCATGGTTTGATATTCAATCCATTTACTTTAAACAAATAAGAATCCTTAAGATTGTTATAAATGCTGGTGCAAATCAATGTCTTCAGTTTTTTAATTACATATTCAGTTCTATATGGCATATCCATAAAAACTCAAATTATAATTAGTTTGATAAAGTTAGTGTTATAACCCACAAGTAGCCTGTGGGTGGGAACAATTAACTTCTGCGTGGCCCTTGCAGAATACGAGCCCTCCATTAAGGGGGTGGGGACCTCTTAACAATGTATAGCTGCCCATATATAAAGCCGGCCAGTTTAGGCACTGACAAGACTCAGTAGGGAACTACTGGAGTTGTACATAATAGTTAAGTGTAAAATAAAGTAAGTTTATTTCTCGACCAACTTGGTGTGGACTCTTTGTTGCCCTTACAAAAGTTAGCAACATTCATTATATTAGGACAGACATTTCTAATATAACTTCAGATTCTTACATCTATGAGAGGGGTTGGAGGAGTTTAATCTCCTAAATTTGAACTAAAGTTCAAGACACCAGTTGCAAAAGGCTGGTATTTTAATCAATCTTATCATGCTGTTCTTCACCCTAACAATTTAACTGCTGCCCCTGTCATGGCATAGTACTCTGGGAATGACAGTTTTAAGTCTCAAAGTTTGGCAGATTTTTAATCTATTGCCTCAAGTTCAGTCAATGTTAGGCTGGATGTAGAGCTGGTTATAACATTCCATGGATTGTCAAGGATCTGAGTGACAGATCAAGTACTCAGTGACGGATATGGCAGAATAAATAGTTTGGAGGCTGATGAGTTGAAATCATACATCATAGGAGATTAAAGTATGTTTTGTTGTGGAAACGTTTAATTGATTCATAGGAACTATTCTGAGCTGACTTTTGATGTTCAAATTTCTCAAAGTGAGCAGAAATGCTGACTCAGACACTGAGTTAAGGCTGGAATCCAGAATCCAGGAGGAATTTCAGCAGAGAATAATGTAGGAAACATAGCGGAAGATTGAAAATATTTGATTGATAAGTTGGCCAAAAGACTAACGTTCAGCTCAGGCAGGAATCTCCAAATAAATTTCAAATAGTTTTAATTGTCTTTGTCCAAATGTTTGACTGACTGTTTTGACTCGGTTTAACTCACTTCTGTTTGACTATATTCACAACATGGTGAATCTGAGGGGGAGCGGCGGCTTAGTGGTATTGTCGCTGGACATGTAATCCAGTTCGGTAGTACCACCAAGTGGCTGGATTCTAAAGGACATAGCTGCTAGACTGGGACTGGTGAGGGAACCAACAAGATGGAAAAACATACTTGACCTCATCCTCACCAACCTGCCTGCTGCAGATGCATCTGTCCATGACAGTAGTGATAGAAGTGACCACCGCACAGTCTTTGTGGAGACAAAGACCCATCTTCATATTGAGAGTACCCTCCATTGTGTTTGTGGCATTACCACTGTGCTAAATGGGATAGACTTCCAATAGATCTAGCAACTCAGATTGGGCATCCATGAGGCGCTGTGGGCCATCAGCAGAAGCAGAGTTGTACTCAACCACAATCTGCAACCCCATGGCCCAGCATATCCCTGACTTTACCATTACCACCAAGCCAGGGGATCAACCCTGGTTCAATGAAGAGTGCAGGAGAGCATGCCAGGAGCAGCATCAGACATACCAAAAAATGAGGTCAACCTGGAGAAGCTCCAACACAGGACTACTTGTGTGCCAAACAGCATAAGCAGCAAATAATAGACAGTGATAAGTGATTGTACAACAAACACATCAGATCTAAGCTCTATAGTCCTGCCACATCCAGCCGTGAATGGTGGTGAACTGTTAAACAACTCACTGGAGGAGGCGGCTCCACAAATATCCCCATCCTCAATGCTGAAAGAGCCCAGTACATATGTCCAAAAGACAAGGCTGAGGCATTCACAACAGTCTTCAGCCAGAAGTCCCCAGCATCACAGATGTCAGTCTTCAGCCAAACAATTTACTCCGCATGATATCAAGAAACAGCTGAAGATACTGCATAGAGCTATGGGTCCTGACAATATTCCGGCAATAGTAATGAAGACTTGTGCTCCCCAGCCAAGCTGTTCCAGTACAGCTACAACACTGGCTTATGCTCAGCAATATTGGAAATTGCCCAGGTGTGTCCTTTACACAAGAAGCAGGACAAATCCAGTATAGCCAATTACCACCCTATCAGTCTACTCTCCATCATCAGCAAAGTGATGGAAGGGGTCATCAACAGTGCTATTAAGTGGCACTTACTCAGCAATAACTTACTCACAGACACTCAGTGTGGTTCCGCCAGGGTCACTCAGCTCCTGACCTCATTACAGCCTTGGTTCAAACATGTACAAAACATGGAATGCCAGAGGTGAGATGAGAGTGACTACCCTTGATATCAAGGCAGCAAGGAGCCCGAGCTAAACTGGAGTCGATGGGAATCAGGCGGAAACTCTTCGCTGGTTGGAGTCATACCTGGCACAAAGGAAGATGGTTTGATGGTTGGAGGTCAATCATCTCAGTTCCAGGACATCACTGCAGGAGTTCCTCAGGGTAGCGTCCTAGGCCCAACCATCTTCAAATGCTTTATCAATGGCTTCCCTTCCATCATAAGGTCAGAAATAGGTATGTAATCTTTATTATTGTCACAAGTAGGCTGACATTAACACTGCAATGAGGTTACTGTGCAATCCCCTAGTTGCCACACTCCAGCGCCTGTTCGGGTACACTGAGGGAGAATTCAGAATGTCCAATTCACCTGACAGCACATCTTTCGGGTCCTGTTGGAGGAAACCGGAGCACCCAGAGGAAACCCACGCAGACTTCACACAGACAGTGACTCAAGACGCGAATTGAACTTGGGACCCTGGTGCTGTGAAGCAACAGTGCTAACCACTGTGCTATCTTGATGTTCACAGATGACTGCACAATGTTCAGCACCTTTCTCGACTCCTCAGATAATGAAAAGTGAAAAAAAAGTGAAAATCGCTTATTGTCACGACTAGGCTTCAAATGAAGTTACTGTGAAAAGCCCCTAGTCGCCACATTCCGGCACCTGTCCGGGGAGGCTGGTACGGGAATTGAACCGCGCTGCTGGCATGCTTGGTCTGCTTTCAAAGCCAGCGATTTAGCCCTGTGCTGAACAGCCCCTAATGAAGCAGTCCATGTCCAAATGCAGCAAGACCTGGACAATATGCAGGCTTGGGCTGATATGTGGCAAGGTACATTCAAGCCACACAAGTGTCAGGCAATGACCATCTCCTACAAGAGGCAATCTAACCTTTGCCCCATGACATTCAATGGCCCCCTTGAGATTACCATTGATCAGAAACTGAACTAGACAATCCATATAAATACTGCATCTACCAGAGCAGATCAAAGGCTAGGAATCCTATTGCGAGTAACTCACCTTCTGACTCCACAAAACCTGTCCACCATGTACAAGGCACAAGTCAGGAGTGTAATGGAATACTCTCCACTTGCCTGGATGAGCACACCTCCGACAACACTCAAGAAGCTCAACACCATCCAGGACAAAACAGCCTGCTTGATTGTTCTCCCACAAACATTCAAACCCTCCTTCAGTGATGAACTGTGGCAGCCGTGTGTACCATCTACAAGATGCACTGCAGTAACTCACCAAGGCTCGTTAGGCAGCACCTTCCAAACCCATGTCTGCTATCATTCAGAAGGACATGAGCAGCAGGCACCTGGAAACCCCACCACCTGGAGGTTCCCCTCCAAGTTACTGACCACCCTAACTTGGAAATATATCGCCATTGCTTCATTGACGCTGGTTAAAACCCTGGAACACCGTTCCTAACAGCACAGTGGATGCACCTACATATAAGGGACTGCAGCGGTTCAAGAAGGCAACTCGCCACCACCTTCTGAAGGGCAACTAGGGGTGGGCAATAAATGTGGCCTAACCAGCGCCGCCCATATCCTGTAAATTAATTTTTTTAAAATCTTTGGCCGAGGTTCTCAGTTTGGGAGACTAAGGGCGGAATTCTCCGCTCCCCACACGGCGTGGGAGAATCGTGGGAGGGCCTCCCGGCATTTTCTATTCCCCCCTGGCGCACCCAGCGATTCTTCTCCCCCCCCCGCTCGGAAAAATCGGCTCTCGCCATTTGTCACGGCGAACGGCGATTCTCCAAGCCCGATGGGCCGAGCGGCCGGCCCAAAACACCCGTTTCACCACGGCAGCAACCACACCTGGTCGCTGCATTTGTGAAACGGGCGCCAGATGCCCGGTTGGGGCATTTAAGGGCCCAATTGGCACGGGAGCACCACGACTGTGCTCAGGAGGGGACAGGCCCGCGATCGGTGCCCACCGATCATCGGGCCAGCGTCCAAAACGGACGCACTCTTTCCCCTCCGCCGCCCGGCAAGATCAAGCCGCCACGTCTTGCCGGGCGGCTGAGGAGAAAGACGGCCACCGCGCATGCGCGGGTGACTTCACATTCTTGGCGTGACGAGGTCGCTGCCGAGAAAGACGGAGGCCCGCTCCTAGCCTCCCGGGTGGGAGTTAATTAGGTGCGGGGAGCGGGCTCCGAGGCCGTCGTGAACCTCGGCCGAGTTCACGACGGCCTTCACGAATTCGGCCCACTGCGGAGTATTCCGCCCCATGTGTTGATGCCGGGACTCAATTGCACCCGGTTCACGTTCCCGTTGGGGCCGCTATTTGTGGAGCAATTCAGAACATGCTAATGGGCCAGCACTCTGCCCCCCTGTGAATCTAGAGCAATTCTAATTCCCGCTGGCATGAGATTCGCTGGGGGCGGAATTGGTGCTGGAGAATTTGACAAGCTGGAGCTGCTTATAAGCACTTCACTCCCCACACATTCACATTCCAGCGAAGAAGATGGCTCCACAAATACCAGACCCCTGGTTCCTGGACTCCGGCTTTGACAGAATGCTAGACGCAGTGGTGGATGGAATTGACCAGGGAGGTGCAGCAGAGGGCTATCTCCAAATTGGAAGTCAGCATGCGACAACCAAGTGAGCTCTCAATGTAGAGTGATATCCTAATATCAAGTGAGTCACCCCTCTCCCCCAGCCCACTCCTTCCCAAGATTTCACCATGGGCGAGATTCTCCATTTGGGAGACTATTTTCTCCCTGCGGAGCTGAATTGCATGTGATTGGCGCCCCTGCTGGGAGTTACATACTGTCAATTTCTGGCTCAGCACATCAAAATCACTCAAGCGTGAAGAGGCTGATTGGAATGCATTTAACTCTCTTTGATGTGTTTGATGTCTGTAAACATTGTGGTTCCAGCACTTAGATTTACTCATCCATGAAGAAGATGAATGAAGCAAGGCACACAGTTGGATTGTGGAAGCTGTCAATCACAGCCCACTACTAGAAGTGAGTGAATGGCTTTCAGCTAATGGATCTGAGGGGTTTAAACACTGCTCTGTAGCAGGGGCCTCTTTTCTAGGGTGAGGGTGAGTGGGGCTGTGTAGGTGGTCCCTTTTAGGAGGTCTCTGGGGTGGAGTGGTCTGGCAGGGAGGGGTGGGCAGGCCATACATTGTGCAGTGGGATTGGTCCTCGGATGGACTTTGCTGGCAACTCCCTTAAGGAGTTATCCCCTTGGCCTACTGCAAGGATCACCACATCAGGTTCACGTTTGGTGATAGCTGTTGTAATCCCTGCTCACATGATTCCCGCCCAAGGGGACCAGAGAATCACGAGGGGCCCGGAAACTCTGGTGCCAGGCCCGCTGAGTGGATCCATTAGTATCCTCCCACTGGCCTGCAGGCGCAGAGCCTGATCCCCCCCCCCCCCCCCCCCCACAACAGCGGGGATCCTGATTTTTCCCAGACGGCCTATTCTCTGCCGCATTGGGGATCCCGCTACTGGCGGCGGAGAATCCAGACCCTTGTCTCTTGTGTTTTTCCTGCAGGATCACCATCAGACCAGGCCATCTGGGGACCTCACTCCCAGCCACATCCCCAGCACACCTCGGAGCACCAGTCTGAGGAAGACTCTGACTTCTCACCACTGCTTTCATCTGCATCCTCCACCATCACAGAGACTATCACCTCAGTGGAACACTTAAGCGAAGATGCTCCTGGGTCACCTCATGGTCAAGACGTTCAAGGCCTGGGCACACTGTGTGTTTGATGGCTGAGGCTCAGGAGAGGGGAACCCAGTCACAGGGAAACATGTACTGGGCCCACATGGACTTTGCTGTTCCAGAGCTTGGCCTGTTCACAAAGGGTCATAGCTGAGGGCAGCGAGAGAATTAGCTGGGCAGTCACAGAGGGATGTGGAACAGTCCCAGAGGGACATGCTCGAGGCAATGAGGGACATGTCTCACTTGCTGAGGGACATGGCCCAGTCTCAGTGCTCCATAGATCAGGGCATCGGGATCCTGCTTCAGACGAGGGCAGGCCTCCAGGAATTACAAGCGTGAGATAACGGTGGAGCCTTTGCAGCTCGCTCTGGCCTCACCTCTATCCCATGAAGTAGCCCGGGGCCAACGAGCACCTCGAGGGAGGAGGAAAGGAAGGGGCCTATGCCAGTGCCTCCAACAGGGGATGTGCTGGAACACCTCAGCACTTCTGAATCACCCCCACCTGATACCCGCATCTCATGGGTAACGGGCAGAAGAGGATAGCACCTCCTCACCTGTGACACCCATAAGCCGGCCCATCATTATTCAGACCCTCCAGAGGACGGCTGCCAAAAGTATCTCAGGTCAGAGGGCAAGATACGCAGCAGGCCATCTCTATGTTTGATGTGCTATCTGGGGTCACACAGAGAAGAAGGGGTAGGCCTCATAAGATAAGAAAGTTAGACACCGGTTAAGTTGGCATGGGTGCAGCACATTGGTTAGAGGTAGGGGTCAAAGCACAACAATTGTATATGGTCACTATTACACACCTTTTCACCAACATTCTGACCTGCCTCAATCCTCCGTCTGAAGGGTGTGAAGGATGAGCTGGACTGGGTGTAGAGGGTGTGCCGGGTGGGAGATGTGGGAGGTCGGTGATATAGGGTGTGGGTGTTGGAGGATTGCTTGGTGTAGGGTCCCCAGGACAATTGACCCTTCCACCTGGGATCACCCTCAGAGGTGGCAGAGAACGGGGCCAGAAATGAGAGGCTGCCTTGTAGGACAGCCTACCAGGGAGTAACCAATCACTGCTCCCCATCTTCATAACCACACACCCCAGCCTTCAAAGGATAAATGGGCCCTTGAGATGGAATGGCCAGCACGCATGCAGTTTTCACCCGGGTGAATAGTGGAATGTGATCCAGAAGGCAGGAGTCAGACTTTGTCAAATGATGAAGAGCACCAGAGCTCATCTCACAGCGAGTTGTCATCACCCTCCGTCCCATGGACAAGACCTGCTGATACTGCCTGTCCAGGGCCAAATCCCTTTAGTGATGCTGGCAGGACCCTCGGAGGGGGGAGGGGTAGCTGGGTTAGTAGGATGGAGTGTAGTGAGGAGAGACAGGGGAGGATGTGAGCAACTACGGGAAGGAGACAACACCTGGAAGGGGATGGGGAGAACAGGGAGAGAATGGAGAGGTGGGATAGGGTGGCAGAGCTGCCTGTGGTCAAGCATCTTACTCAGCACATCTGGAGGTAATGAGGCTGTCCATGTGCGGCGGTCCTGGAGCATACATTGGACGGCCTGCCATGCCAGCCTTTGCTCCATGCCCAATTCTTCCTGGCCATCTTCCTTGTCAGATGAGGCCTGGCATTCTTTCTCCCTCTGCTGTGTGATGTTGTGTAAGGCGCAGCAGGCCAGTATGATTTTATAGACCGTCCTGGGGCTATATTGGGAAGTCCCACTGGAGTGGTCCAGGAATCGGAAGCACAACTTGAGGATGCCGATGCACCACTCAATGACACTGCTGGCTGCTGCATGGGCGTCATTATAGAACATAAAACATAGAACAGTACAGCACAGAACAGGCCCTTCAGCCCTCGATGTTGTGCCGAGCAATGATCACCCTACTCAAACCCACGTATCCACCCTATACCCGTAACCCAACACCCCCCCCCCCCCTCCCCCAACCTTACTTTTTTAGGACACTACGGGCAATTTAGCATGGCCAATCCACCTAACCCGCACATCTTTGGACTGTGGGAGGAAACCAGAGCACCCGGAGGAAACCCACGCACACACGGGGAGGACGTGCAGACTCCGCACAGACAGTGACCCAGCCGGGAACCGAACCTGGGACCCTGGAGCAGTGAAGCATTTATGCTAACCACCATGCTACCGTGCTGCCCAAAACTGTTATGACAGTTCTCCATGTCAGTCTGGGGTCTCCGGACAGGAGTCATTAGCCAAGATCTCAGCAGGTAAGCCTTGTAGCCCAAGAGCCACCTCAGTCAAGGGAGCGCCTCGAAGGTGCCCGGATGTATACGAGTGTGCCAGGATGTATACGTTGTGTGCGATGCTTGGATATCGAGCACAGATGTGCATGATGTGCAGCTGGTGGCCACTTAGCAACTGCACATTCAGTGAGTGTCACAGAATCGCTACAGTGCAGAAAGAGGCCATTCGGCCCATCGAGTCTATACCAACCCTTCGAAAGAGCACCTTACCTAGGCACAATCCCCCACCCTATTCCTGCAAACCCCCCCCCCCCCCCCCCCCCCCCCCCCAAAGGGAAATTTAGCACAGCCAATCCACATAACCTGCATATCTTTGGACAGTGGGAGGAAACCGGAGGATCCAGAGGAAACCCACACTGACATGGGGGGAAAGTGCAAACTTTACACAGCTATTCACCGAAAGTTGGAATTGAACCTGGGTCCCTGGCATTGTGAGACAGCAGTACTAACCACTGTGCCACCCTTCGGATTGATGAAGGGCACCCCCTAATAAACCTTGCTCGTGGTTTTAGATTTATTGTCACATGTACCGACGTACAGTGAAAAGTATTGTTCTGCGTAAGTCCAGACAGATTGTTCCACACATAAAAAAACATAGGACAACTGATAAATACACAATGTAAATACATAGACATGGACATTGGATGAAGCATAGGGAATGCAGTGCTACTTACAGTCATAGAGTCATAGATGTTTACAGCATGGAAACAGACCCTTCGGCCCAGCTTGTTCATGCCGCCCAGTTTCTATCACTAAGCTAGTCCCACTTGCCCGCATTTGGCCCAGTTCCCTCTGTACCCACCCTGCCCATGTAACTGTCTAACTGCTTTTTAAAGGACAAAATTGTACCCCCCTCTACCACTGCCTCTGGCAGCCCGTTCCAGATGCTCACCACCCTGTGTGTGAAGAAATTTCTCCTCTGGTCTCTTTTGTATCTCTCCCCTCTCACCTTAACCTATTAATTCTGGACTCCTCTAACTTTGGGAAAAGATGTCGACTATCTACCTTATCTATGCTTCTCATTATTTTATAGATCTCTATGAGATCACCCCCGAGCCACCTACGCTCCAGGAAAAAAGTCCCAGCCTCTCTTTATAACTCAGACCATCAAGTCCTGGTAGCATCCTCGTAAATCTCTTCTGCGCTCTTTCTAGTTTAACAATATCCTCCCTATAATAGGGTGACCAGAACTGAACACACTATTCCATGTGTGGTCTTACCAATGTCTTGTACAACTTCAACAAGATGTCCCAACTCCGATATTCTATATTCTGACCAATAAAACCCAGCATGCTGAATGCCTTCTTCATCACCCTGTCCACCTGCGGCTCCACCTTCAAGGAGCTATGAACCTGAACTCCTAGTTCTGTAACTCTCCCCAACCTCCGACCATTAACTGAGTAGGTCGTACCCTGATTTGATCCATCAAAATGCATCACCTCACATTCATCCAAATTAAACTCCATCTGCCATTCATCGGCCCACTGGTCCAATTGGTCAAGATCCTGTTGCAATCTTATATAACCTTCTTCACTATCTACTATGCCACCAATCTTGGTGTCATCTGCAAAGTTATTAACCATGCCTCCTACATTCTCACCCAAATCATTTATATATATAGAACAAATAACAGTGGAACCTTAGTAGAGAAGATGCTTAGAGAGATCAGATCAGTCCATAAGAGGGCCATTCAGGAGTCTGGTAACAGTGGGGAAGAAGCTGTTTTTGAGTCTGTTAGTGCGTGTTCTCAGACTTTTGTACCTCCTGCATGATGGAAGAGGTTGGAAGAGTGAATAACCCGGGTCTTTGATTATGCTTCCCGCTTTCCCAAGGCAGCGGGTGTTGTAGACATCTATCACTCCCTGGATGTGGTGTATGCCAGCGATGACTGTAAATCCTGCTGCCTGGGCACCCTGGTGTGCCTGGTCCAGACTGAAATTGACACAGTCTGCAGCCCAGGTGTTTCATAGAAGTTACAGTGCAGAAGGAGGCCGGTCAGCCCATCGAGTCTGCACCGGCAGACTCACCCAAGAGCACCCCACCCAAGCCCACATCTCCACCCCATCCCCATAACCCAGCATCCCCACCCAACACTAAGGGCAATTTTGGACACTTAAGTGCAATTTAGCATAGCCAATCCACCTAACTTGCACATCATTGGACTGTGGGAGGAAACCGGAGCACCCGGAGGAAACCCACGCACAAACGGGGAGAAGGTGCAGACTCTGCACAGACAGTGACCCAGAGGGGAATTGAACCTGGGACCCTGGAGCTGTGAAGCAATTGTGCTCTGCACTAACGGGCATCTGTCATAGCGTGGATTCACCTGTGTATGAACGTCTGAGAGATTCTTTCTCGGCCCTTACAAAGACCCAGAGGCATAAAGTTTCAGTCATAGAACATAGAACATAGAACATACAGTGCAGAAGGAGGCCATTCTGCACCGAGCCACTTAAGCTCCCACTTCCACCCTATCCCCGTAACCCAATAACCCCATCTAACCTTTTTTGGACACTCAGGGCAATTTATCATGGCCAATCTGCCTAACCTGCACATCTTTGGACTGTGGGAGGAAACCGGAGGGCCCGGAGGAAACCCCGCAGACATGGGGAGAACGTGCAGACTCCGCACAGACAGTGACCCAGTGGGGAATCCAACCTGGGACCTTGGAAATGTGAAGCAAGATGAGGGTTCCCTTACCCATCCAAATCCAACAGGCTACAAGCTGATCCTAACTTCACGACAACTCAACCCTCCACAGTGGGCCTGGGTAGGGTGTTCTTTCAGAGGGTCTTTGTAGACTTGATGGGCCGAACAGCCTCTTTCTGCAATGTAGGGATTCTATGATTCTATTCTGTTATTCCCCCCAATCCCACCCCCACCTCTCAGCCATTGCCCCCGATATGTTGCCTTCCACACTGCACCCCTTTCCCCAGCAGTGATTGTCACCGGGGAACCTCTGCCTCACCCCCTGCCCCTGTCAACAGGGGTAGCAGTGGCTACCACAATCCATGTCAGCAATAGGCTCTACGGCCCCTATCCTGTCTCCCCAGTGGGGTGTACTGTGGGTGTCATCATTGGGTGGGCTGTGTGTTATCCCGCCAGTAGGGTGGCAGCTGGTTGTGTGCTGGAGAGAGTCACCATGTGCCACCAATCACCTCCATGCTTAGAGGCTTGTGTGTGAGCAGATCTACAGTAGGGGTGAGGCAGGAAAGTGTGTCTGCTGGAAGCTTAGCTCAGTGTGATGTGGGCCCTGGGTGTGACACACAGGTTGTGGGCAGGTAGGGCTTGGAGACAGCTGGTGTTCCTGTGGAGTGGGCTGGCTAATAGTGTTACTGATGTGGCCCCTTTCCTGAGAGGGGCAGTGTGTCAGGGAAGGTGCCAAAGGCCACGGTGCATGTGTCATTTGTTTGGGGTGAGCTCTGCTATTCCCCTGCTTCGCCTCAGTTGGGGCTGCGCTTCTGATGAGGCGAGAGGTGGCAGCACCTAGTGTGTCACTGATTGAGCTTGGCCACGCCCATCGCATCGATGGGTCAGCTGGGGTCTGAAGGTGGCCTAAGTGGGCTCCCAAATGACTAGAGGCTCTGTGAATATTTACAGGACACTAAGCAGTCAGCAGAATGAGCAGCTAGGGCCCTGTAATTGTACCAAATAGGTGCAATTTAAACAAATGCTGAAGAAACGGCGGTCTGAGCCAGGCCACCCCGATCCCAAGGAGGACACCCTGAATCCATGGAGCTATCAGCAAGTTGCTCCCCGCTATTCCCCCCAGCCCTGGCAGCCGCACCCCAGCAAGCTCTACAATTTTTAACAATTTTTCAAACTTTGCTCACATTCTCTCTCTACCTCAGCAGCCATGGCGCCCAGTCCCATTTGTAAATACCTGTAGTAAATCGCGCCTGCGTGACATCCACCTGAGAAGCCCGGAGCTCAGTGGGGCGAATGCGCTCAATAAATTGAAATGAATGCAAATGCCGGTTTCGTACGCCCCTGCTGGCGCAGGGCACAAACCTCGTTATCACCACCAGGAAGGGGCCAGAGCATGGTTCCCGAATCAGCAATGGGCGCAGACCTCAATTTTGGCTGTACCTCTCCGCCCGATCACAGTTTGCGTCTGCAGCAAAGAATTGCACCCTTTGTCTTTTTTTACAACTTGTGAAAGAAACTGCACACTTACCATAATGCTTCTGCAAACAACCAATGTTTTCTAAGTTCCTCAAAACTTTACTGTACTTACTTGAGACAAAAGTTAAACAGATACCAGAGTATAACTGCTGTCCATCTAGTTACAAAGTACCATGCTGAGAGTACACAGATAGGAAGGACCATCTCACACCGTGGTGGCAGCAGCAGAGACATTAATGTAATCACTGTTCTCCAAGGAACTACAGAGTGAAGAAAACTTCAAAAGGAGCTTGTACCTACAACGTAATGGAAGGAGGGGCCAAACAGGAGAGGTAATAATGACTGTACCTGGTGTGTAGTCCTTACCTCTATCCTGCTCATTAGACTGTTGAGGATCCACAGAGGGGGCAGAAGTGGGAATTATTGAAAGACCATAGGGCGGGATTCTCCATCCTGCCAGCCCCATTTTCCAGCAAGGCGGCCGGCCAATGGGGTTTGCCATTCTGACCACCCCACACTGTTGGGAAACCCGCGGGCGTTGGTATGCTGCCGGAGAAGCGGAGGATTCCGCCAATGGAGAATCCCGCAGCATTTCCTTCAATATCAAGCAACATCAGGCCTACGCACTAAAGAATGGAAGTATCAAGTCAGTTCTTTTCTTTACGCTGTAGGTCTAGGAGTAGGCGATGTTCTCCAGAGGCATCACAGATTTTGAGATTATTCTTAAAGCCTTTTGCACCTATTTTAGTCCCAAGTGAAACTATAGAATGAGAACAGTGACCTGGGGAATCAATTGAATTATTTCTAACTGACCTGCATCACCTCGCTAGTTCATGCAGATATATGGCTCTAAATAACGAGCTAATGAGTGGCTGCATGATCATGGCCACCAGGATGAGAAGCTCTCTGACTTTCTGCAGATCAAACATGACTTAACTTTAGATCAAGCGGTTCAGGCAGGCCAAGCCTAGAGAATTTAACCATGCTATATTTCAGTACAACTCTGAGGCTTCTTATGATTCCGTTGAATGGGTAGACCCAGGAGCAGTGGCCTGATCCATTAAAAACCCACCAACCTAAGTAAAAGGACAGGAAACTCTGCACTAGTAGCTATTTTGAGACGCTTGTGTTGTGGGATGAAAAACCAACATAGATGCCAGGACTGCCCAGCAAAATGTTTCCACTGCAGCAAAACAGAACATTTCAAGTGTTTCTGTAAATCCAACACGAGGTAGAAGACAAGACAATATTCATGAAACATATCCAAGAAATTGGAGATCAAGATAAAGACAAAATTACAAAATTCCTCGGGGAAGTTGATGGCCTTAGTCCAGACTATTGGTCAGTTACAGTGCAAATTCAAGACCACATCTCAAATTGATACTGGAGCTGTACACATACTCAGCTGGGTTCACCACTGCTTGATGCCAGTAGAGATTCACAATCAGGTGGAAAATCCAGTGTAATCCAGAAAATGGGACCGGCATCGTGCGCCGATCTGTTTCTGATACACTAGTCCCCCACTGGCAGTGGTATTGAGGTTCATGCCCCGCCCAAATGGGAGGATGTAAATAGGTCAAAGTGATCCATTTACGTCCTATTAATGGGCTGGGCACAAGATTCTCCACGCCTCCGTGATTCTCTGGTCCTCTGGTTCGGGATTCCCGTGGGTGTGGATTGGTGCAGGGGTTTGTCAGCGTGGCCCTGGTGCTCTCTTTTTCTCTGAAGAAAGCACTTTACTGCTTTTGATATGATCAAGAACTGTAATCATAGCTAGATGTTTATAAACATTGCGGTTAGTTTCACAGCAGGGTACTTAATATCCATTCAAGCATGAAAGGAAATTAAATTAAAGACTCCAGACAGCTGGCTGTCTGGAAGCTGCCAATCACAGCCAAGTACAAGCAATTTCTCATTGATGTGAATGAAAGTCTTACAGATCAAAGATCCAAGGAAGTTTAAACACTAGAGATGTGAGGCTGGATTCTCCGTTTGCCGACACCAGAATCATGAAATGCGGATTGGCCGGAGAATAGCTTCTGATGCTGAAATTGCGGTAGGCGTGGTTTGACGCCAAATGCTTCAGCACTCCCAAAATGGCGTAAATGTTGTGCTTGCTGCTCGGGCCGAAAGTACAGTGTTATATTTTAAATAATGACTTATCTATAATATATATATTACTCTTGAATCCACCAGGATGATAAAATGTCCAATAGTCTTCTTGTTCAAATCTGAACTATTTAATGAGCAATCAAATAATAAACTGAGTCCTTTTACTCAATACTAAACTAACAATAAAGAATTAAAGTACAATACAGATAACTATATAACTATACACTATTATAACAAACTAGTCCTAACTTCTCTCACTCTAGCTATTCTATATCTTGCTTGTTCACTGTTCTGAATCACATCATCATGTCATCTGACTTAGAAAAGGCGGGAAACCAGTTCTTATAGTATTTGACTGTGAGCCATCTAGTGTTAAAATGACAGGACTATATTTACTTACATTGATCATGTATATTGATATCTGAATATCACTACAGCCCCCTTTCTTTTTAACATTTTCTTTGAAATATTTGAAAAGAAAATGCACATAAGAAACACAGTGTAAACAGTATACAGTAATCACTAGATTATTGAAAAAGTTTACAAATACAGACGATTGGGTTTTCTTCTTTTCCTTGTCGATATTCTCAACTTCAAAGTTTATGAAAAATTCTCCAGTTTGTTGTGAATCAGTTTACTTTGGATTACATTCTTCTTTCAAGTTGTTTGGAAACAGTCTGGTTCAAATCAGGATCTGGAACAACCTTGACGGTATCTTTGACTTGAAGTAGATCTCTTCTATTTCGTCTTCGAATGGTTCCATCAGAAGTTCTGATCAGATAAGATCTTGGTAAGAATTGCCTAATTATGTGAGCTTTGTCAGACCGACCTCCTTCAGGAAGTCTGAATCTAACTATATCATCATTAGATAGAGTAGACAGTTCTTTCAAATGTTGATCAAAATATCTTTTCTGACTCATTTTCTGTTGCTGCATTCTTTTAAAACGATTTGGTTGTTCTTGATCAGGAAAGTGTAATTGCGGTAATGTTGTCCTCAACACTGTTGTACAACATTTGAGATGGAGATACGCCTGTTGATAGAGGAGATGTTCTGTAATTGAGTAAAGCTAAGTAAAAATCAGTATCAGATTCTTTAGATTTGCTAAGTAGCTGTTTCATGATGTGAACACCTTTCTCTGCTTTTCCATTTGATTGCGGAAGTGTGGGCTTGAAGTAATATGTTGAAAATTGTATTTCAATGAGAAATCATGCCATTCATGACCTGAGTAACAAGGGCCATTGTCAGACATTACGATACTGGGAATACCATGTCTGGCAAATATCTCCTTGCATGCCTTATGACATTGTTGGATGTGATGTCATTCAGTTTCACTAACTCAGGAAAATTGGAAAAATAGTCAATGATTACAAAATAGTCTTTTCCAAAAAAGATCAGCACCAACCTTGATCCATGGTGATGTCACGAGATCATGTGGTTGCAGTGGCTCTTTGCATTGCTGACTTTGATGGGATTGACATGTTGAACACAACAAGATCATGTTCTCAATATCATTGTAGATACCAGGCCAATAGGTAGACTGTCTGGCACGTCTTCCTCGATGCCTAGATGCCCCTAATCTCAACAGCATTTCAGAATGCATGCTTTGTGGAATTACAATGCGATCTTGTCTCAGCAGTATACCATCTACAATAGTCAGTTCTGACTGAATGGATTGATGTTGCAGCCAATTGTCTTTGGGCCATCCTTCTTGAAGATGTTTCATAACTTTCATCAACGTGGAATCTTTCTGTGTCTCAATGCAAATTTGCTGAAATTTGGCATCTGATACAGGTAGTAATTCTTTGAACAGCTGCAAATGTGAATCAACATCATTGATGGATTCTTCTTGGAGAATGTCAGTGTTGACTAACCTAGATCAAGTATCAGCAATTAGTAATGCTTTACCTGGTCTATACTTCAGTGTGAAATCGTATCTTCTCAATTTCATCATTAAACGTTGAAGTCTGAGTCATGTCATTTAAGTTTTGTTCTATGATGTGCACTAGTGGACGATGGTCAGTTTCCATTGTGAAGTTGAGTAGACCATATATGTAGTCGTGGAATTTGGAAATCCCCGTGCCTATCCCTAGACACTCTTTTTTGATTTGGGCATACCTACACTCAGTGTCAGTCATCGATCTTGACGCATAGGCAATAGGAACCCAATTATCAAAATGGCCTTGTTGCAGTAAAACAGCACCAATGCCATTTTTACTTGCATCAGTTGAAACTTTGGTTGGTTTTGTAGGATCAAAGAATGATAAGCACGGAGCTTGTATCAATTGTTGTTTCAAATCAGTCCATTCTGCAGTATGTTTGTCAGTCCAGGTGAATTCTGTGTTCTTTCTGATCAATTATGGTAGAGCGATGCCTGCTAGATGCCGGACAGGTCCCCACTCGGCGACTGGAATTACCCCGTTGCCGGACAGGTCCCCAATCGGCGACTGGAATTACCCCGTTCAGGGCAACAATCACCTTGATGGCCATCGGTATCGGGTGTCCTCCCCCACTCCCCTGCGGTGGCAGCTGCACCATCATGTGGCATATGTGGGTCACAGTTTCCCAGCTCATCTGCAGTCTCCTCATACATGCTGGTGCGGGCGTTCCTGAAAGAACATGCGGCGCCGGTACACCCAGGGCATCATCACACGCCTCCTTGGCATCACCACCACCTCCTCCTCCTCCTCGTCTTGTTCTTTTTCCTCCTTCTCCTCCTCGTCCCGTTCCTCATCCTCCTCTTCGGCCTGTCAGGTAGGTGGCCCTCCAGCCTGAGCGGCTGCCACCTGCCCCTCTGCGGCTCACTCCTCTGCTGCAACCTCTGCCTCCTCTCTGAGCCGCCTCTGCTGCCCATCGCCACGGCGGCCAACATCGCTGGATGGTTCCCAAACATTGTGATCTGCAGGGGGTTTGGGGAGACAATGTTACCATGGCGCATACACCTGTGCCAAACCAGGTACCATGGGCTACATGTTCGTCCCGGTTGACACCACGCAGCCACGCATGTCACCTACCCTCGCCCCGTCGGTGCGCCCACTCCTGCCGCCCGTCCCTGCTGCCAGGGCCACTGTTTCATGGCACTGCCCTCACTGGGCACTGCCCTCACTGTGTGGCCCCGGGTGTTCCCCCGGTGGGTGTCACCGGTTGAGTGGGGTGGCCGTGGAGGGGGTCTGCACCCACCCATACAGATGTTAACCCTGTGTTCAGCCAGGGGCCAGGGTCGGTGGCCAGCAAGATGGCCGCCGTAATGGGGCTCGATGTGTGGGCACCGCCCTGTCATGTTGGAGGCTCCCCCACTGCTCGGCCTGTCCCCCCCCCCCACTTCCCCTTACCTCCGCCCACCCTGGCAGCCCCCCCCCCCCCCCCCCCCCCAGGAGGCACGGCCCGTGTCCGTTTCAGGAGTGCACAGTTCCTCCCCCCCCCCCCCACCCCCCCGCCACCTCCTACCTCCTCCCGCTGTCGCCTTAGCCAGCACGCCAGTATCACAATTTGTTAGAGGTGGTTAGAACCACACCGTTGGGACTTCGGCCCATCCGGGCGGCAGAATCGCTCAGGCCCCGGAGAATCGGTCGTCGGGGCACCTAATGCAATTCTCCGGGCATCGCAATGGGCGCCACAATCCCGTCTTGTTGGGGGATCCGGAGAATCCGAAATTGGTGCAAAATGGCATCAAAGCAGATTTCGGCGTCGGAGCTGATTCTCCGGCCAATTGCGTTTCGCGATTTCAGCACGGAGCGGCGAAGAATCCAACCCAGAGTTCCAAAGACTCACAATCCTCTGAGAGAAATAAATTCTCCTCAACTCTGTTGTAAATAAGTGACCCCTTACTTTTAAACAGTGACCCCTAATTCTAGACTTTTGCACAACAGGAAACATTTTGACAATGATCCTGTCAAGACACTTCAGGAGCTTAAAGGTTTCAAAAAAGGGAATAGGGATAAACCTGGGAATTACAGGCCAGTTAGTCTTACTTCAGTGGTAGGCAAAGTAATGGAAAGGGTACTGAGGGATAGGATTTCTGAGCATCTGGATCGACACTGCTTGATTAGGGATAGTCAGCACGGATTTGTGAGGGGTAGGTCTTGCCTCACAAGTCTTATTGAATTCCTTGAGGAGGTGACCAAGCACATGGATGAAGGTAAAGCAGTGGATGTGGTGTACATGGATTTTAGTAAGGCATTTGATAAGGTTCCCCATGGTAGGCTTATGCAGAAAGTAAGGAGGCATGGGATAGTGGGAAATTTGGCCAGTTGGATAACGAACTGGCTAACCGATAGAAGTCAGAGAGTGGTGGTGGATGACAAATGTTCAGCCTGGAGCCCAGTTACCAGTGGCGTACTGCAGGGATCAGTTCTGTGTCCTCTGCTGTTTGTGATTTTCATTAATGACTTGGATGAGAGAGTTGAAGGGTGGGTCAGTAAATTTGCAGATGATACGAAGATTGGTGGAGTTGTGGATAGTGAGGAGGGCTGTTGTCGGCTGCAAAGAGACATAGACAGGATGCAGAGCTGGGCTGTGAAGTGACAGATGGAGTTTAACCCTGAAAATTGTGAGGTTGTCCATTTTCGATGGACAAATATGAATGCGGAATACAGGGTTAACGGTAGGGTTCTTGGCAATGTGGAGGAGCAGAGAGATCTTGGGGTCTATGTTCATAGATCTTTGAAAGTTGCCACTCAAGTGGATAGAGCTGTGAAAAAGGCCTATGGTGTGCTATCGTTCATTAGCAGAGGGATTGAATTTAAGAGCCGTGAGCTGATGATGCAGCTGTACAAAACGTTGGTAAGGCCACATTTGGAGTACTGTGTGAAGTTCTGGTCACCTCATTTTAGGAAGGATGTGGAAGCTTTGGAAAAAGTGCAAAGGAGATTTACCAGGATGTTGCCTGGAATGGAGAGTAGGTCTTACGAGGAAAAGTTGAGGGTGCTCGGCCTTTTCTCATTAGAACGTGGAAGGATGAGGGGCGACTTGATAGAGGTTTATAAGATGATCAGGGGAATAGATAGAGTAGACAGTCAGAGACTTTTTCCCCGGGTGGAACAAACCATTCCAAGGGGACATATATTTAAGGTGAATGGTGGAAGATATAGGTGGGATGTCAGAGGTAGGTTCTTTACCCAGAGAGTAGTAGGGGCATGGAATGCACTGCCTGTGGACGTAGTTGAGTCGGAAACATTAGGGACCTTCAAGCGGCTATTGGATAGGTACATGGATTACGATAGAATGATGGGGCGTAGATTCATTTGTTCTTAATCTAGGACAAAAGTTCGCCACAACATCGGGGGCCGAAGGGCTTGTTCTGTGCTGTATTTTTCTATGTTCTATGTTCTATGTTCTAAATTCTAATGGATATAAACATAACCTCTCCAACCTTTCCTCATAAGGCTACCTGCCCATTTCTTGTATTAGTAAACCTTCTCTGAATTGCTTCTAACACATTTACATGTTTCCTTAAATAAGGAGACTAATACTGTACACAATACACAAGATGTGGTCTCAACAATGCCCTGTACAACTGAAGCGTAACCTCCATACCTTTGGAATCAATTCTCCTCACAATTATTTTTTGCTGTACCTGTATAGTCTTTTGTGATTCATGCAGTAGGACACCAAGATCGCTCTGCACCTCAATGCTCTGCAATCTCTCACTGTTGAGATAATAAAATTCTTTCTTAATTTTCCTTCCAAAATAGACAATTTCACATTTGCCAGATTTCTGATCACTATGTCTTATCTATGCCCCTTTGTCGCCTCCTTATGTCCTCTTCACCTTTTACTGTCCAACCTATCTTCGTGTCGTCAGCACGTTTAGCAACCATACCTTCAGACTCTTCATCCAAGTCATTTCTATAAATTGTAAAAGTAGAGACCCCAGCACTGATTCCTGTGGTGCACTACTCATCACATCCTCCAACCAGAAAAAGATCCATTTCTGTCCACTCTGCTTCCTGTTAGCTAGCCAATCTTTTATCCATGCCAATATGTTACTCCTTTACACTATGAGCTTTTATTTTCAACAATAACCTTTGCTGTGACACCTTGTCCAATACATCCAAGGTTCCTGAAGGAAGTGAGAGTGGAAATTGTAGAGGCACCGGCTTTAATTTTCCAATCTTACTTTGCCTCAGGGTTGATGCCAGATTTCTGGAGAATTGCAAATGTAACACCCTTTTAAAAAAGCGTGTAAAAATAAGCCCAGCAATTATAGGTCTGTCAGTTTAACTTTAGTGGTGGGGAAATGTATGGAAATGATATTTTGGGACAAAATTAATAATCACCAGGGAAGTTGTGGGTTAATTAAGGAAATCCAGCACAGATTTGTTAACAGCAAATCGTGTTTCACTAACTTGCTGGAGTTTTTTGATGAGGGTTCACAACGGTAATGCTGTTGATATGTTCTACATGGCCTTCTAGGCAGCATTTGATAAAGTGTCGCACAACAGACTTGAGAGTAAAGTAATAGCTCATGGAATAAAAGGGACAGTTGCATAGATACGGAATTGGCAGCGTGATAGGAAACAGTGTAGTGGTTAATGGATGTTTTTCGTACTAGAGGAAACTTTAGGGAGTTCCCCAGGGATCAGTGCTGGGGCTGTTGCTCTTCCTGATATATATTAATGGCCTAGACCTTGTGTAGAGGGCACAAGTTCAATATGTGCAGATGATATAAAACTTGAAATCATTGTGAACTGCAAAGAGGTTATTGTGGTATACCCCAAAAGAACAGGTGGAATGGGTGGACAAGTGGCTGATGAAATGTAATGCAGAGATGTGTGAAATTATTTATTTTGGTAGGGAGAACAAGGAAAGGCAGTATAAAATAAAAGATACATGGCGGGATTCTCCGCTGCCCACGACAGGTCGGGGAATAGCGGGAGGGCCTTCCCGACATTTTTCCTGCCCTCCCGCTATTCTCCCCCCCCCCCCCCCACGGCCGCCCCGCGACACGAATCGCTGCTTGCCGTTTTTTACGGCGAACAGCGATTCTCCCCAGGCCGATGGGCCGAGTTCCCAGGCCTTTACGGCCGTTTTCACGAACGTAATCACACCTGCTCTCACCGTTCGTGAAAACGGCCACAAAGTGCCGTCCCGGGCAACCATGGCACCGATTGGCACGGCCGTGCCAAGGGCCTGCGATCAGTGGGCACCGATCGTGGGCAGCGGGTCCGATACCCGCGCACTATTTGTTCTTCCGCCGCTCCTGCAGGATCAGTCCGCGGGGCGGCTGAGGGGCATGACGGCCCGCGCATGCGCGGGTTTGACGCGTCTGCGTGATGATGTCATCCGCGCATGCGCGGGTTGGAGCCGTCCAACCCGCGCATGCGTGGCTGATGTCATTGTGTGCGTCAGCCGCCGTGACGCTTGGCGTGCGGACTTAGCGACGGTCGCTAAGCCCGCGATGCCGTGCTTCACGGGGCCGCGCTGCTAGCCCCGCCCGGGGGGGAGAATCGGGTCCTGGGAGGGGGCGCGGAGGCTGCCGTGAAACACGGCCAGTTTCACTGCAGCCTTTACGACTCGCCGCATTTGCGGAGAATCGCGCCCAATTCTAAATGGGTTGCCAGATCAGAGGGACCAGAGGAGTTATGTGCATAAATGATTGAAGGTGGCAGGATAGATTGGGAGAGTGGTTAATGAAGCTTCCTAGGCTTTATTAATAGGGGCATAGAAGTAAGGAAGTTATGTCAAACCTGCGTAGAACACCTATTTGACCTCAACCGGATTATCATGCACACTTCCGGAAAAATGTGAAAAAATAGAGCGAATGAATAAACGAGGATGTGTCACAGGAATGAGGAACTTCAGTTACCGAGATAGATTGGAGAAGTTAGGACTGTTTTCTTTGCCGACGATTTGGTTAAGAGGAGATTTGAGAGAGGTATTCAAAATCATCAAGAGTCTGGACAGAGTGGATAGGGAGAAACTGTACCCATGGGCGGAAGGATAGAGAACAAGAGGGCACAGATTTAAGGTAATTGGCAAAAGAAGCAATGGCAATATGAGCAAAATCTTTTTTATGCAGCGAGCGGTTAGGATCTGGAATGTGTTGCCTAAGAGAAAGCGGAGGCAAATTCAATCGTGGCTTTCAAGAGGAAATTAATTAGATTGTTATTTGAAAAGGAGAATGTGCAGGATTATGAGGAAACAACAAGGGGGGGACAGTGGTAGTGTCACTTGTCGCATAGCCTGTTCTGGATGGATTTAAATATTTCTGGAGTACATTTCCAATCCTAACAGGTTTTAGAGAACTAACCCATGAATTACAGAAATAATGAGATGACACCCAAATGCACCAGTTCACCATCAAAAATCCTCACTATTCTTTTGCAGTTTGCAATACACACTTCATGTTGTTGGTCAAGTAATAAAACACACAGAATAATGAAGTTACAAGGAGCTTCAATCCACAATTGGTGTGGCCTGTGTTGATTGTAGGCTACTGACTGGGTCACCTTTCTTGACTGTGGTACCAAAACTGAAACGTCACTGTCCTTTGTACGGGTTTTTGGAAAAACTCAGTTCAGATCAACTAAGTGGATGATTGTCCATATATGAAGCTTGAGTGCTTGGTTGTTAAGCCCGTGATCAAATGTGCTCATCAAGTCTCAGGGACAATGACAGACACACACTTCTGCCATTTTCCAGACTTTCAATGCCTGTTTCAGGCTCCTCCCATAAGCCTTCTTTGTCTAAGCCTGATAAGACCGCCTAACTTTGAATGCAAAAAAATTACTTCTCAAAGACAATTCTCACAGTTCAGCAGTTTTGAGAAAAGCAAGGTCTTTCTCCTTTCAGTCCTGCCACTTCTAATATGTCGAAGTATGATAGGCTAGGTTAGTCAAGCTACATATAATGTATGTGTATTTACCATCAAAGAACATAGAACAGTACAGCACAGTACAGGCCCTTCGGCCCATGATGTTGTGCCAACCATTTATCCTAATCTAAGATCAACCTAACCTATACCCCTTCAATTTACTGCTGTCCATGTGCCTGTCCAAGAGTCGCTTAAATGTCCCTAATGACTCTGACTCCACCACCTCTGCTGGCAGTGCATTCCACGCACCCACCACTCTCTGTGTAAAGAACCTACCTCTGACATCTCCCCTATACCTTCCACCAATCAAATTTAAATTATGTCCCCTCATGACAGCCATTTCCGCCCTGGGGAAAAGTCTCTGGCTATCCACTCTATCCATGCCTCTCATCACCTTGTACACCTCTATCAAAACATCTCTCTTCCTTCTTCACTCCAGTGAGAAAAGCACTAGCCCCCTCAACCTTTCTTCATAAGATATGCCCTCCAGTCCAGGCAGCATCCTGGTAAATCTCCTCTGCACTCTCTCCAAAGCATCCAAATCCTTCCTATAATGAGGCGACCAGAGCGGGACACAATATTCCAAGTGTGGTCTAACCAGGGTTTTATATAGTTGCAGCAAAACCTCGCAGCTCTTAAACTCAACCCCCTGTTAATGAAGGCCAACACACCATACGCCTTCTTAACAACCCTATCAACCTGGGTGGCAACTTTGAGGGAGCTATGTACCTGGACCCCAAGATCCCTCTGTTCCTCCACACTTCCAAGAATCCTGCCTTTTACCCTGTATTCAGTATTCAAATTCGACCTTCCAAAATGAATCACTTCACATTTATCTAGGTTAAACTCTATCTGCCACTTCTCAGCCCAGCTCTGCATCCTGTCAATGTCCTGTTGTAACCTGCAACAGCCCTCGAACTATCTACAACTCCACCAACCTTCGTGTCATTGGCAAACTTACTAACCCACCCTTCCACTTCCTCATCCAAGTCATTTATAAAAATCACAAAGAGCAGAGGTCCCAGAACAGATCCCTGCGGGACACCACTGGTCGCCGACCTCCAGGCGGAATACTTTCCATTCACTACCACTCGCTACCTTCTTTCGGCCAGCCAATTCTGTATCCAGACAGCCACATTTCCCTGTACCCATGCCCCCTGACTTTCTACATGAGTCCTATCATGGGAACCTTATCAAATGCCTTACTGAAATCCATATACATCACATCCACTGCCCGACCTTCATCAATGTGTCTCGTCACAAACTCAAAGAATTCAATGAGGCTTGTGAGGCATGACCTGCCCCTCACAAAGGCATGCTGACTATCTTTAATCAAACTATGTTTTTCTAAATAAGCGGGATTCCCGGACCCCGCGCCGGGCTCCGGAGCAGGCACCCGCGCCTGCCGTGGCGCCTGCATGAGCGGACTCGTAC
Organism: Scyliorhinus canicula; assembly: GCF_902713615.1. Lineage (NCBI taxonomy): Eukaryota > Metazoa > Chordata > Chondrichthyes > Carcharhiniformes > Scyliorhinidae > Scyliorhinus > Scyliorhinus canicula. Next base: position 126,727,699 of record NC_052150.1, read on the forward strand.
CGGCTGTATAGGGATGGCTTTTGGCGCCAGAGCAGCGCACAGCACACCAGGCCGTGCTAGCCCCCAAGGAAGGGGAGATGCCTGGGCCTGAGGGCCGTTGACGCCAGCGTCGCTCGCATCGGTTTTGACCCCAGCGTCAACTCTTGGCCGGGATTTCGGAGAATCCCAGCCCCTATCTCTCAGACTCCTTTCCAATATTTTGCTCACCATTGACGTAAGACTGACTGGTCTGTAATTCCCACGAATTTCCCTATTCCCTTTCTTGAAGAGAGGAACAACATTCACATCTCTACAATCATCTGGTACTACACCAGTGGAGAGTGAGGGTGCAAAGATCTTTGCCTCCAGCGCAGCAATCTCCTCCCTTGCTTCCCATAGTAACCTTGGTATATCCCGTCTGGTCCAGGGCACTTATCTACTCTGATGCTTTTCAAAATTTCCAGCACATCCTCCTTCTTAATATCAACCTATACAAGCCTATTAACCTCATGTGAGAGTACCTTTAAGAAATGGGTGTTTAAGAAATGTACCTTTAAGAAATAGGTATTTATCAGTGATATCAGAGTGTGGGTGGAGCTGGGCTGTCTGACAGATTTTTACTTTCGTTTTAGGCTGTTTGCGGCAGGGTGTGTTTTAGTTTTGTTTTCAAAGCTGGATAGCTGCAGACACAGACAGAAGGGGTATTAGTTGCTCTCTCTGTAATCTAAACTCTGTAAATCTATACTATTGTGATTTAAAACTAATAAATGCTCTCAATAGTGACTGTAACCTGATGTGCTTCTGTTAAAAGTTATTTTTAAAGTCTTATGGATGTTAAAAGGACAGCTTAAGAATTACTTAGTGTTGTACTCTTTGGGGGTTGTATTTGAATTAATGGTTGCTAAGATGTTCACTGTTTGTTTTAAAAAGGTTAACTTGAGTTCATAGAATAAACATTGTTTTGCTTTAAAAGATACTTCTCCATTTCTGCTGTACCACACCTTTAGAGTGGGCCGTGTGCTCCCCATAATGAAATGAAATGAAATGAAAATTGCTTATTGTCACAAGTAGGCTTCAAATGAAGTTACTGTGAAAAGCCCCTAGTCGCCACATTCCAGTGCCTGCTCGGGGAGGCCGGAACGGGAGTTGAACCGTGCTGCTGGCCTGCCTTGGTCTGCTTTCAAAGCCAGATATTTAGCCCTGAGCTAAACCAGCCCCACAATCTATTAAAAGTTGTGGGTCAAGTGAACTCCATGATACACTTTGGGATTCTCTAAACCCTGGCCCATAATAACCTGTTTCATGCTTTTCTCATGAGCAACAACGTCCCTCTCTCTAGTGAATACTGAAGCAAAATATTCATTTAGGGCCTCCCCCACCTTCTCAGACCCTGGGCACAAGTTCTCTCCACTATCCCTGATCGGCCCTACTCTCACTCTGATCATCCTCCTATTTCTCACATAAGTGTAGAACCCCTTGGGATTTTCCCTAATCCTTCCCACCAGATCTTTTTCCTGCCTCCTTCTAGCTTTCCTAAGTCCATTTTTGAGTTCCTTGCTGGCTACATTGTAACCCTCTAGAACCATGCCAGATCCTTGCTTCCTCAACCTTACCTAAGCTTCCTTCTTCCTCTTGACTGGAAGCTCCACTTCTCTTGTCATCCAAGGCTCGTTCACCTTACCATTCCTTTCTTGTCTCAGTGGGACAAAACTATCCAGCACTCTCAGTAAGTGCTCCTTATACAATTTCACATTCCTGTTGTGCATTTCCCTGAGAACAATTGTTCCCACTTTATGCTCCTCAGCTCCTGTCTAATAGCAGTATAATTTCCCCTCCCCCAATTAAATACCATCCCACTGTCTGTTCCTATCCCTCTCCATGACTATGGTAAAGTTCAAGGAGTTGTAGTCACTGTCACCAAAATACCCCCCCCCCCCAACACATCTGACAGCTGTCTGGTTCTTTACCAAGCACTAAATCCAATATGAAAGAGAAAATGCTGGAAAATCTCAGCAAGTCTGGTAGCACCTGTAGGGAGAGAAAAGAGCTAATGTCTGATAACTCTTTGTCAAAGCTAACAGACAGAGACAGTGGGAAGTATTTATACTGTGGAATGAGAATGAAAGATGAGTCATAGCCACAGAAACCCGGGGAAACCAGGTGCTAATGGCCACATAAACCAAGGGGAAAGAGTGCTAATGGCAGTCCCCAGAGAGGACAAAAGATGTGAAAGGTCAAACTACAAGGAAACTCATATCAGAGGATGAACTGTAGATATGGGGAGAAGGGAAGGGGGAAGCAAAGAGGAGAAAGATGAAGGAAAGGTGGATAAGATTGGGGTGGGGGGAATTAAATATATATTAAGAAAGAAAGAAATGGTAAAAGACAATTAAAATGAAATGAAAACAAATGGTTCGAGGTGGGGTAGAGCTGATCATCTGAAGTTGTTGAATTCGATGTTCAGGCCGGAAGGCTGTAGCGTGCCTAACTGGAAGATGAGATGTTGTTCCTCCAGTTTGCTTTGCATTTTTTACCAAATCCAATATAGCTGAATGGCTCCCACAAATCTCAACTTAACCTATTGTTCTTCTTTCTAATGGTCCCAAGTCTTACATTTTTATAATTTTACAGTTGAAAAGCAGCTGTTAACCTGATGCAAAGCTTTACAGAACAGGAAAATACCAGAATTTAATAGTGTGTATTTTTTTTTTGTCAGGGATATATTAAGCTTCAAACTGAATCAATCATGAAAGTCCTGTATTCATGTTAATCATGTTACTTTCAAATATCGATGCGAATAGACTAGGCATAATGCAGCCAAATACAAAATAATTAGTGAAAGCGGCAAGCCACTTTCATTATACTGTTGCCAATTCACACCAGAGACGCCAATAATGTTGCTCTTTTTAACCGGATACTGATAGTTATGAATGATGATATTGCTTTTCAGAGTCGCCACCACAAGGTTTTACCGGATATCAATCAAAGACCAAACAACCAGTTAGTCAGTTCAAGTTCAATGATAGTTTATTTACACACAAGAATTACTTCGACATGCAACATAAAACACTACGAGCTAAATTACACCTAACACTACAACAACCTGTACTTAACTTCAGGTACCCGGCTTTATGCAGAGGAACAAGGCCTTTGTTCGGATCTGGGGCGGGATTCTCCGTTAGTGGGGGGGGGGGGTGTGGGTACCGGCCTTCAGAGGGAGGGGGACGGGGTGTGGGTACCGGCGTTGAGGGGGGGGACCCGGCATTGAGAGGGGGGGACCCGGCGTTGAGGGGGGGGACCCGGCGTTAAGGGTGGGGGGGTTGCGGCGTTGCGAGAGATGGGGGGGCGGCGTTGGAGGGGGGTAGGGGTGGTGGGGAGGGGGGTGGGGTGGTGGGGAGGGGGGTAGGGGTGGTGGGGAGGGGGGTAGGGGTGTTGGAGGGAGGTAGGGGTGTTGAGGGGGGGGTGGTTGGGGTAGGGGGCAGCGGCGTACAGAGGGGGGGGCGACGGTGCGTTGGCCCCGGGCATCCGTCGCCCCCCCTCTCTGCTTGCCGCTGCCCCAAACCCCCCCCCGATGCCGCAACCCCCCCCCCGATGCCCCCCCCGATGCCGCAACCCCCCCCCGATGCCCCCCCCGATGCCGCAACCCCCCCCGATGCCCCCCCCGATGCCGCAACCCCCCGGATGCCGCAACCCACCCCCCCCGATGCCGCAACCCACCCCCCCGATGCCGCAACCCACCCCCCCGATGCCGCAACCCACCCCCCTGATGCCGCAACCCACCCCCCCGATGCCGCAACCCACCCCCCGATGCCGCAACCCACCCCCCGATGCCGCAACACCCCCCCCCGATGCCGCAACCTACCCCCCCGATGCCGCAACCCACCCCCCCCGATGCCGCAACCCACCCCCTGACACTGAACGGCGTCAACCATCATCAATGGTTGACGCCGTTTTAAAGCAACTGTGATTTTCGCCGACGTGACCCGTGGCCATGCCGGCGGGACTTCGGCCCATCCGGGCCGGAGATTTGTGGAATCTAAAAAAAAAATGAAATCCCGCCGGCGCCAGCTGTTTTCAGAGGCTGCCGGCGGGATTTGCACAGCGCCGGTTTTTGGCCGGTCAGAGATTTTAAAACCCTGCGGGAGCGGGAATAACGCCGCTGCCAGCCGATTCTCCGACCCTGCGTGGGGTCGGAGAATCCCGCCCCTTGTGTGGCTGGGTCTGGAGAAGTGACTTCGTTTCTGCTGGGCTCATCCGTCTGGAAGCGATCGTTGGTCTTGAACTTGTGTTCTGGTCGTGATGCTGCACTTGGTTTTAAGCGTAGGTCGTAGCCAAGAGAGACCTAGTGCCCGGGCCAAGAGAGACTGAGCACATGGCTGTGCCTCTCTTTATCCGTCTGGGGTTTCACGCTCTTTGGGGCGGTCCTTAGCTTTGGACCCAATAATTCGGCAGGGTTCGATTACCGCCTTCGATTTTGGCCAATAAAGGGGCGGGTGCCTACATGGCGGGGCTTGTCCTGAGCGGTCATTGATCTTGGCTTTTTGGGCTCCCTGAGCAAAGGGAGTGGCGCCGATGAGTCTGTTTCTGTGTCTGTTACCTGAGTACAGGTCTTTTGTTCTGGGGAAATGGGCCATTAGATAGCGTCTAGTTATCTGAGTTGCCAATATACATAAGCTCTGAGCGTCTGAGTCCTGGGTTGACCATATTTCCCACAGTCCTTTCCAGGTGGCCATTTTTCCCAGGATCCTTTGTAAGTGGCCATCCCAGGTGGCTGCAACACAATATGGCTACCGACAATAGAATAAGATTAAAGAACACTTTCAACTCACTGCATCAAAAAGTGATACTCATCAAAGTAGTCTTCAACGCAGTGCATTTGCTCAATCTTTATTCAAGCTTTTCACTTTCATGAAATCTTATTTAAATACATTTTTTAAGTGATGCAAGAATCTTACTGGTAATCAGCACATTACTGTCTATTAAGGCCATGTTTGCACCTTACAGGAAAATTATCATAAAAACGCTGACTATATGGAACAACATAGGGTTTTTTTTGCATTATGCTCAATAGGTTTTCTTTGCATCAAGAAATAGAGTTCTATATTCAAATTAGCAGATGGTAAAGATTTTTTTTATGAGGCAATCATATTCAGTAATAAAATCGCAATCATTGTCTTTGGCTCCTTGAGGGGAAAAAAAACTGGTTTGTCAAATCTGCGAGCATCTCCACATGGTGCCAGATATGAGACTTTGATTGAAAAGCCACTTTAAAAAAAATAGGCTTTGTATAGTGTGCAAGCCTGACAATTGCAGAAGTGGCTTGCAATATTAAGCAAAGGAGATTTGTGTATCCAAGGAGCAAGCTGAATATTGATTTTCAAATTATTTAGCATATGAGAAGTCATAGAACAAGAGAATGCTATTTGACCTGTCAAAACCATTTCTTCCAGAGGTAAAATCTAGCGCATTTAACTATCCATCCAACTCATCTACATCCCAAGGAAAAGCATACAATTTCTCCATTCATGCCTCCCAAATCAAGAATAGCATTCAAACTTTATATCACATATATTTTTAATCAACGAATTATGAATTAAGGGTTCTATATTCTAGACACTCACTATTGTCCCTGTTGTCAGCTATGGCTCAGTTTGTAGCTCTCTCGGCTCTGAGTCAGATAGTTGTGATCTCAAGTTGCCCTTCAGGACCTGAGCATGACTGATACAGAACGCTTCACTGTCAGACCTCGGGAAACCCAGCAGCTGAAGTGAGGTGAAAATTGAATGGCCCATACGTGAAGTCTACATATTGGAGGAAGGTTTGAATCCATAATTAATAGGAGGTTACAATTTAAGTTACTCTGGCAGGATTTTAACTATCAGACCACCAACACGCCAGCCATCAATTCCATTGGCAGGAGGTCTGGTCACTTTGTGAGTGATTCACACTTTTCTGTTTAGATCAATCAGCCCTGGGAATGTCCTCATGACCTCTACTGCTACACCAGTGTCACTTTAGTGTAAACATTGTTCCCAAAGAACTCCTATCAAAATTGCAGTCACAGAGCTGGAGAGATCCCAGGAAATTCTTAGTGTACATGTCTGCCTCACTCTTTTGGAACTGTAGCTGGACCTGAACCTCAGATGGCATTATAGGGTGGGCCATGTCGCTGTAGAGACTGTGAACCTGCCCCATTGTTTAAATTCCTAAAACTGGCTAGTGTGTCATGGCAAAGTGAAAACAACAGGTGGCCTGTCCCACTAACACCCAATGGCATGGCAGTACTGTGGGATTTAGGGCTCTGCAAAGTAGCAGTAGCAGGTTATACTGCTCTGCTTCCCTGCACTTTAGTCAGGTGAAGACATAATGTTGCATATGCATATTTAAACACTTGTCATTTTCATCTGGATGCTCCGGTTTCCTCCCTCAAGTTCCGTTGAATGGACATTCCGAATTCTCCCTCAGTGTACCCGAACAGGCGCCGGAGTGTAGTGACTAGGAGATTTTCACAATAACTTCATTGCAGTGTTAATGTAAGAGCCTACTTGTGACACTAATAAAGATTATTATTATTAAAAGCTTACAGCACAAATGGCCATTTGGCCCCACGTGCATGTACCAGCTGTTTATAAGGGCTATCCTGTCCTCTGCACTTTCCACTTAACTTTGTAAAATTGTCATAGAATCATAGAATCCCTATAGTGCAGAAGGAGTGAATTCGGCCCATCGAGTCTGCACCAGCCCTTGGAAAGAGCACCGTACATAAGCCCACACCTCCAGCCTATACCCAGAACCCAGTAACCTTACCTACACTTTTGGTCACGAAGGGGAAATTTAGTGTGGTCAATCCACCTAACCTGCACATCTTTGGACTGTGAGAGGAAACCGGAGCATCCAGAGGAAACCCATGCAGACACGGGGAGAAAGTACGAACTCCACACAGATAGTCATCCGAGGCCAGAATTGAACCCGGTCCCTGGAGTTGTGAGGCAGCAGTTCTAACCACTGTGCAACCATGCAGCCCCGCCCCGCCTTTTCATATATATATTAAATACCCTTTTTGAAATCCTATTAAATTGGCTTCCTCCCTATTTTCAGGCAGTGCCTTCCCGACCAGTATAACTCATAGCAAAAAACAAATTGCTTCTTATCACCCCTCTGCAGAGCACTTGGCATGGGCCTCTGACTGCATGACATGTTACTAATGTTAGAAAGAGTAAATGGGACAATCAGCTTTGTTTTGACAACAGTTGATCTCCCATGGATTTAGTCATATAATCTGGCACAGGGACCATAGTTGTATTGTTTAGATACTAACCTCTTGCTTTTAAGACCACTGCCAGGTACAGTGACTTTGAGAAAGCAGTTTGAATAGATCCTGAGATCAATTAGATGCTAATGTCAGAAGTCTCTTTACATTAGTAGAGGTTTGCCTCTACCCTCCTTGTCTTTTCTGTTTATCTCAAGGTCATAAGAAAATGCCTGAAATATAAATGGGTTTTTATAATCCTTTTTGTATGCATTTTAAAGTTTGTTTGGTTTATGCAGTCGTGTTTGTGATCCGCTTATCTGCTGCTAAAGCCCTCAGCCATGCCTTCATTACCTCTAGAATTGATTATTCCAACCTGGCTGACCTCCCACATTCTACCCTCTGTAAATTTGAGGTCATCCAAAAGTCCCATTCATCCATCAGCCCTGTATTTACTGATTTACATTAGCTCCAGGTTAGGCAATGCTTTGATTTTGAAATTCTTATCCATGTATTCCAATTAACCATGGCCTTGTCCTTCCCTGTCTATTCCATCTCCTCCAAGTCCACAATCCTTAGGGCTTTCTGAGCTCCTCTCATGACAGCTTCTCAAGCATCCCTGATTTTAATTACTCCACCACTGATGCTCAGTTGGTCAGCTGTCAAGGCCCTTAGCTCTGAAATTACCCCCATAAACCACTCTGCCTCTCTACCTCTTATAAGGTTCTTGATAATACTTACCCCTTTGATTAAATATCTGCTCATCTGCCTCAATATCCTCTTACTTAACTCAGTGTCAAATATTACTTTATAATGTTCTCCTTTAAAAGGTCCGAGAGTGGCCCGGTTGCGCAGTGGTTAGCTATTCCTCTCCGGTCCCGGGTTACTGCCCGTGTGGAGTTTGCACATTTACCCCGTGTCTGCGTGGGTCTCACTCCCACAGGTTAGGTCAATTGGCCATGCTAAATTGCCCCTTAATTGAAAAAAAATTTGGGTACACTAAATTTACTAAAAATATAAAAATAAAATGTCCTGGGACACTTTAGTGTCAAAGATGCTATATAAATATAAGTTGTTAAAGTGTTGAACTGATAGATTAGACTGTCGCAGGGTACTGTAGGGATTTGGACTCTATACTAAACCTTCGAGTAAGAAAATTCTTATCGAGGAAGAACCATATTGGAAAAAAATACAATCGCTAATTTAGAATGCAAATTATCAAGGGGCGGGATTCTCCGGCCTCCCAGCCACGTGTTTCTTGGCGGCAGGAGGCGGCATACCATTTGCTGGTGGTGGGATTCTCCGCTCCCGCTGCCGTCAATGAGAATTCTCATTGATGCCACCCCACACCGCCAGGAAACCCACATGTGGGTGTGCATGGCTGGCAGGACCAGAGAATTCTGCCGCAAGCGATTGACCAGAGAATTTCGGCCAAGGGTTATTGGACAATAAAGATTGATACATAATATTTCATAAATTGAGGCATTGCATGACTCACAAGTTCAAAGTCTTTCTTCTGAATCTCGGGACTTCTGTAGTCTTCGCTTCTTGGCTCCTTGAACCTGGTCTCTTGACTCATGACGTTCTGCGAGATTTTCGCTCAGTCAACTTAAGTCAAACATACATACAAATCCTTTGTAACTTTAAGACTTCAACTGTAGTGGATTCTTTACCAACCCACAACTTACCTGCCTATCTTAACTGCTGATGCTACACATTTCACAGCTGCCTGCTGAGTGTCTCTTACTCTCTTTCTGGTGGAAATCGCTTTCCAACAAAACCTGACTCTATTTTACTCCTGATTCTCCCTAGTTAGACTTTAACTGACTGACTGAATGGTTGTCCGGCAGCTAAATGGTTATGCATTTTCTGTGCGCTTTCTCTTACTTACTTTAGCTCAGGCAACCTGTATATATTGGATTCACTGGTCTCAATTCTGGATTCTTGCAGTAATCCTCAGCTTTGTGAAGTTACTTTGGTCATTAACTAAACCTAATACTGTGTTCTTATAGCAACCCCTCAGCTGGTGACAAGTACACATTAACTGGCAGTGTCCTACATCAATACTAACTTCCTAGCAAATGGCCTACACCTCACTCCCTCCCCTGACAAATGCTCAGAGCAAGTGTACTGTGACAAGTGCTAACCTTTGGTCAATACAAAGACCATGGTGATGCACTGCTACTGTTATACCTTTTTTCCAGGCAGCTTAGTAACATTTAGTCTAAGTATGTACACCTGAACCAACACAACTAGCGACTTCTAATCCAATATTTGCAATTCTTGAACAATGAGAAGAGCGCTCTTAGTGACCCCTCAATAATACAATCTGTTGCTGAAAACTCACCACTGTTCTTAGAATTCCCCCTATACCAAAAAGGGCCGACATTCTAAATGGTGAACAGAGATTCTCACTCCCTGACTCCGATGCAGGCTTCGGTGGGTGCTATTCAGGTCAAACTATGTTTTCAAGTTATCCCCCGGTATAGCCCATACCTTCACCGAAGATCTCATCTACTTACCACTTAGTAGCATCGATCCTGGGTCCCGCATTGCTAAGTAAGTAAAGTAGACTTAGGGATAACCACTGTTTCAGGTTAAAACTTTTAAGTTATTTTATTATTATATTTTTTCTTTTAAAAGCTGCAATCACTGTCTTTACAGGAAAGTAAAAAGATTTTGCTTCTGGATCCTTCTGGTTGGTTGAAGGGACCTTCAGGCCCACCTTGACAATCAATTTTCTTTAAAGTCTGGTCTTCTTTAGATGTATTCGCTGGTGAGCTCGGTTGCTATGTCCTATCTTTCCCATGACCAAGCTGTGAGAGCTGACTCTGCTGGCAATCTCTGAGCTGACTCTGCCTCCTCTTTAAATTCTAGTCTTCCTTAGATGTATTAGCTGTTTTAGCTCGGCTGCAATGTCTTATCATTCCCATGACCAAGCTGACTGTAAGCTGACTCTGCTTGCTTCTCTTGTTCCTTATCTGCTTCCCTCCTCTCTCTGAGTTCTGGTTGTTCCTGCTCTGGTCTCTGGGTTTATATTCTCTTTCTAACAGTTATTAAGTTTTTATGACTTTATTGTAAAGTAGCTTTTATTTCACTTGGATTGTAAAAAGTATCTTTGATCTAAACATTCTAATACAACTAAGTATTCATTTTGACATGACCTCACCTCTCAGGTCTCTGATTACATTGTTTCCTTTGTGATGTTCAAAATTCCTTTGTGATATTCAAAAATGCTTTGGTTTCAAGAGGTGTTACTTTTAATTCCTGTCATTTCTATAGTTTTATTTTCCAATTGTGTCCCTAGCTCATAATTTTGACTTTGATTTTAGCTTTAAATTATTTTTCCCGTAGACTGATAGTCTCCAATTTTCTTTAATTTAATTTACTTGGTGTTAGCAGAATTTCACACCTAGAATTGTCACCAAATTCAATGAACCTCATCCTTTCCTTTCCAGCTGCTTACTAAGATAGTTAATTTCAATGAAGGTGTGATGGTGTGAATATTGCTTTTAGTGTAATGCTAAAAATCCACTTGGTTGTAAAGTGAAAGGTTTACATTTATCACCTAGCTCAACTGAAACCCTCATCCATGCTTTTCCAGATGCTTACTAAAATAGTTAATTTCAATGAAGGTGTGAGCCATTGTTTTTAGCTTCATACAAAAATCCTGTTTTGTTTGTTTGGGAGAAGGAATCTGCATTTTACAATCCTGGTCTTTGCAGCTGCTGTTAACCCTTTGTGGGATCTTGCCCTGTATTCTCTCATGTTTCTCTCAAGTTCGATTCATTCTCTCGGCAATGCCACTGGATTGGGGGTGATATGTTATATGGAATTTCTGCCTGATCCCAAAAATTGTTAAAATATTTTGCATGACTCTGCCGGTGAAGTGGGAATATTGTTCAGATTCAATGCTGCGGGGGAGACCCAAGCGTGTGAATATCTGTTGGGTCAAAATCTTAGTGGTGGTCTTTGCTGTGTTTGTCCATGAGGGAAATGCTTCTACCCATTTAGTAAAGGTGTTGATTACAACAAGCATTTACTTGAAACCATTTCTGCAAGGGGTAAGGGGGCCAATGTAGTCGAGTTGCAAATTTGTCCAAGGGCCATTCACAAGTCGGGTGTGACGTAATTGTCCTTTCTTTGCGTAACGTTCAGGATTGTTCTGAGCACAGATAAGGCAATTATCGACATAATGGGTTACATCGCTTTTTAAATCGGGCCACCAACATAAAGGTCTTAAATGGGCAATGGGTATTGTCTATCCCCTGATGTCTGTGTCCGTCATGAAACTGGTAAATGAGCTGGTTTCTGTCCTGGGTGGGGACCACATAAATTCCATTTTTTAAAACGATGCCGTCCTGTACAGTCAGTGCGTCCTTCCATTTATCATAGGGGGCTGGGAAGATGCCGCCTAAAACCTGTTTGAAGGTATTGTCTGCTTTCTGGGCTTGAGATAGCTCCTCAATATTGGTCTGGGGAACCTGGACTGAGTGTATCGGTTCGCTTTTGGGTGGTTGCCAGAAGTGACCATGGAGTGTTCCTGCTTTGGCTGAGGCATCTGCCTTTACATTACCGGGTGGGAAGGAGCGATGATGGCTTCTTACTTTAACGATACCGTATGTGCAATCTGAGGCTGTCTTGAGAATGTGCTTTAATAATGGGGCAGAGGGTAGGGATTTTGAAACAAAACCTTGAGATCCCCACAGGGGTAGGAATTCTGTTAAACTGTTGCACCCATACAGGTTGTTGAAAAAGAGTTGCGGTGCTGATTTACATATGCTATGGCTGCGAGTTCTGCTGCTTGTGAACCTAGGTGGCCGGGCAATTTTAAAGAGATCTCTTCCAGTGGGCGTCCCTGTGTGTCTTCCACGTAAATTCCACTACCAGTAATTCTAACTCCATTTTCGATTGTGGAAGAACCGTCTACATAAATTTTTTAAGTATCCCCTGTGGCTTGGGAATCCTGTGTCTTACTGCCTGCTCGTGGGTGTCGTGACTTTGGGATGAAGGGCCCGTGTGGTGTTGGGCTGCTATGATCTGGCACTCATGTGGGGCCCTGCATATTGGAGATTATCGGCCAGAAATGTGTGGGTTTTGGAATGTCCCTACCTTGTAATAGTAATGTCCAGTGAGCTGCTTTGATTTGGCTGACTGAACCGTCCTTTAATTTACCGTCTAGTAATAGTTGAGTGGGGGTGTGCTCAGTCAGGATCGTGACTGGGTTGAGGCCTGTGATGTACGCAAAGTACTATACTGCCCAAAAGACTGCAAGCAAGTGCTGTTCGCAGGCTGAGAATCCTTGCTCTACGGGGTCTAATACTCTTGAGGCACAGGCTACGGGTCCTAAGTGATCGTGTCATTCTTGCAGGAGCATTGCTGATAGGGTTCGGTCAGTGGTTGCTACTTCTATGGCATAGGGCAAGTCTGGGTCTGGAACTTGTAAAGCGGGGGCTGTGCGTAGGGCGCGTTTTAAATCATCAATGGCGTCTGGGTGCTGCGGAAGCCATTCCCGTGGTGCGTTCTTTTTAAGGAGTTCTGAGAGTGGGGCTGCTTTGGTGGCAAAACCATCTATATAATTTCTGCAATATCCTATCAAACCTAGGAATGACCGGAGTGCAGTGACATCTTGGGGCAGGGACAATTTAACGATGGACTTGATCCGTTTTTGCTTAATTTCTCTCTTCCCTTGGGTGATGATGGTGCCTAAATAAAGAACCTTTTCCTTTAAAATCTGGGTCTTTTTGGGGTTGACCTTACATCCGATTGATTGCAGTAGGCCTAGTAATTCAGATAAGAGCTCTACGTGTTCCTCTTTAGTGCCCGTTTGCAAGAGTAGATCGTCCACATATTGTATTAGGCATTCGGGTCGGGAAAATTTAGAAAGTCCGTTGGCCAATTGTAGGTGGAAAATGGAGGGGGAGTTATGGAATCCTTGTGGGAGGCATGTCCATGTGTACTGCTGCCCTCGAAATGTAAATGTGAATCTATACTAGCAGGATCAATAGCCATTGCTGATGTCCAGCACTGTGAAGTACTTTGCCTGTACTCCCTGTTTGAGCATGGTCGCGGGACTCATGGCAACAGTGGGGGCTACTAAAGAGGTTACCTTATTAAGTTCTCGGTAGTCGATCGTTAGTCGCCATGAACCATCGGGCTTTTATACGGGCCATATTGGGGCATTGTTTGTGGACGCCACGGGTCAAATAACTCCTTGGTCAAACAAACTGTTAATAACCTTTGAAATCTCACCCTCAGCATGCTGTGGGAAACCGTATTGCTTTTGCGGCTTTGGATCAGGACCTGAAATCTTTACTGTACCTGGGATCTTCCTACAGTCGTGTTTGTGTTGTGCGAACGAAGCTTTGTGATTTATGAGGATCTCTCTAATCGCCTGGTCTGCACTAATTGTTTGTGGTTTAAACCAATAGTCGCGTATTGAGCAAATCCTGTTTTCATAATCCCCTTCTGTGAGCGCAGCGGGAGCCCTAGCTGTTTTAGCCATTCGCCAGACACTGGGTCAAATGAAAGGTTATGGGAGCTCATAAAATCAATGCCTAAAATGTGCTCTGTGGTTTGGGCTAAGCCAACTAAAACAACGGGGTGTTTGGTGCTAATGTTCCCTATCTGGATGGGTACAGGAGCTGTGACGTATCCTTGTTGCATGTGGCCTGTGAATCCACTCAGGGTGATGGTATCTGTGGGGGCCATTTGTCCTGTTGAAACATGGTGGAGGAGTTTAAAGTAGTGCGGGATCCTCCAGTGTCCCAAAGAAAATCGACTATATGTTGCCGGACTGTGCCTGTAACTACTGGTCTGCCTGATTTGTCCCACCGTGTGTCACAGACCCAAGTTGGGGAGTCCAAACACCGTCAATCTTTGGAGTTAAACAGTAAGTCGTCTGAACGGGCACTAACATTATGCATGGGCCTAACATTGTTCCTAGGTGGGGGGTTTGATTGTTAGTATCGTTGATGGTTCGGTGGGTTTTGTCGGCAGTCATGGACGTAATGTCCCATGTGTCCACAATTGTAGCAACCTCATGGTGCCTGGACTCTGGGGTGCTGTCCCTCATGTCTACCCTCGTTTATCCATACTGGGTCCTGGCTAGTCCTAACTGGGTGCATGTTTGCTTCTAAATCATCCTTGTCATAATATCCACTCATGTATATAATGAGATGCAGACAGGCAGTTATTGACACACAGGATGACCAATGAACACACAACACAGAACAACCAATCACCAGACAGGACACCACCACTATAAAGCTCACAGGGCATTAAGACTCCTGCTTTTTTCGGGACCCAGACGCTGAGACAGTCAGAGTGGACAAGTCAGTGGACATTACTGCCATGTTTTAGCTAGTAAGTCTGGTCAAGCCAGTAAGAGGTCGTCAGTAGGATTAGTAGAGTGTCAACCCACAGCTGAACATGTATAGCCGTTCATAGTTTAAATAAAACTGTGTTGGATCATCTCCGGTGTTAGACGTTTGTTTCTAGTTTTCCTGCATCCAGTTGCAGTCAACGTCAAACCAACCCGCCTAACACATCATGGTACCAGAGTGCTATTAATCCTGCCGAACCTACCTCGAGTAAATCTGCAACGACCAGAAAGCGGCCATCCAGCGACATGGAAAACATCCAGTCTCCTCCTCAGCTCCGCATCTCCGGCAACCTGGCTGCCATTTGGAAGATCTTCAAGCAAAAGTTCCTCCTGTATATCGAGGCCTCCGACCTCGAGGCAGCATTGGATGCAAGGAAGATCACGCTATTTCTCTCGACCGCGGGGGATCATGCCATCCATATCTACAACTCGCTTACATTTGCCAATGGCGAAGACAAGACGAAGTTTAAAACGGTCCTGCTGAAATTCAACAGCCACTGTGACATTGAAGTGAATGAAAGCTTTGAACGGTACATCTTCCAACAGAGACTTCAGGATAAGGATGAACCTTTTCAGTCCTTCTGGACCCAGCTTCGCATCCTGGTGCAGTCATGCAATTACGGCTCACCGGCTGATTCCATGATCCGGAATCAGATCATTTACGGGGTCCACTCCGATTCCCGTCGGCAGCAGTTCCTTAAAATAAAACAGCTAACTCTCTCCATTGCTATTGAGACGTGTGTGATCCATGAGCCTGCCAAGAATTGTTACTCTCACATCAGGGCAGCGGAAACTGCAAAACTGGCCTCCCACGGGGCAGAACGGGTGCAGGCCATTGAAAAAATAAAAGGCCTGAGCATCGAGGAGAGTGGCTGTTTCGTGCGCTTTTCCCGGGTCCCTACGCATGCGCGCCACAGCCGGGTGGACGACGAGGCCGACAACCCTAATGCGCAGGTGCGTACGTCGGCCGACCGCACTGCGCATGCGCGTTGGTGCACGGAACTTTCAACAACTGGACATCAAACATTAGTTGGGGTGGGTGGGTGGGAAGGTTGGGGGCGTGTGTGTTAATGGTGACTATGGGTGATCTCTAATTCCTTTTTGTCATTTGTTTGTGTGAACATGCGGGCTAATGTTTGGGGTTTGGTGGGAGGATGGGATCGTTGTTATTGATGTGGGGATTGACATATTTGTTACTGATTATTGTTTATTGTTGGTGGGTATAAATTTGGGAGAAAATGTGAAACAGGAGGAGAATAAAAAATATTTTAAAAAAACAATCAAAAAAACACCAAACCATCACTCACCATATATTGACCTCCCACTATTCCAATGTTCCTTATTCCAATTCCCTCAATCAAGGATGTGGTGTTTGAATGAGAAATGAAGGGATTATTTGGTAGCCCATACCTGCAGAATTATTACAACTGAACAACAGCAGAAACTTTGGAGAATTCAATCTTTATTTGATCTAAATTGATCTTTATTTTCTTTGCGAAGGGAAAGGTCATCCGAATTCAGTAGCCATGAAATGGCACGGGTGGAGCATAGGCCACACTTATGCTCCACCCGTGCGTCAACAGAATGGAGGAAGCTCCAGCACTCCTTAGCAGACACACCAGGGAAGCAGTGACAGAGAAGGAGGAAAACTATCAGGTTCAGGTTGGTAATGAAAAAAGATCATCCACGTGGTGGTTAGTCTTCAGGAATTCTGATTCTTTGAAACGTCCCGAACATTACTCAGTAATCAGCATGTAAATAAAATATTTCCGTCAGAAACCTTCTGAACGGGTGCATCTTCAGTCAACGTATCTTTCACTGCAGTGAGAGTACGACTTTCTAAATTGACTTCTGTGTCCTCAGGAGTGTTTAGAGAAAATTCAACAGCATGTCAGTTCCCATTCCTGCATCTGATTCAAAATAAAAACATAAAACATAGGAAGCAATCAGCAGGTATGAAAGCATCTGTCGGGAGAGAAACAATGTTAATGGCTGGAATTTTTCAGAAGATCCCGCCAATGAGAAGAGCTGGAAAATTGTTGTCCAAAGTTTCAGGTCATCGTCCTGTCACCAGAACCCAGAAAGGTTAGAAATGTAATAGGTTTTCAACAATTTAAAAGGGGGGGGGGGGGAGTACCATGGGAAGGTCTGTAATAGGGCAGAGGACAGGAAAGTTTAAATGAGGAAAGGTGGTAAAGGGGAAGAAAAGAAACAAAAGATATGCCTACAGGAGGTGTGAAAGACTGGATCCTGAATAGATGCTGTCCCAAAGCAAAGAAATGAAAATAAGATTGGAACACGAGAGGAAAATCAAACAAACCAACAAACTAAAACAGGGGTAGGAATCACAATCTAAAATTGTTCAACTGGGGCAGCACGGTAGCATGGTGGTTAGCATAAATGCTTCACAGCTCCAGGGTCCCAGGTTCGATTCCCGGCTGGGTCACTGTGCGGAGTCTGCACGTCCTCCCCGTGTTTGTGTGGGTTTCCTCCGGGTGCTCCGGTTTCCTCCCACAGTCCAAAGATGTGCGGGTTAGGTGGATTGGCCATGCTAAATTGCCCTTAGTGTCCTAAAAAAAATAAGGTGAATGGGGGGGGGGGGGGGGGGGGGGGGGGCGGGTGTTACTGGTATAGGGTGGATACGTTGGCTTGAGTAGGGTGATCATTGCTCGGCACAACATCGAGGGCCGAAGGGCCTGTTCTATGCTGTACTGTTCTATGTTCTATGAATATTGAGCCCAATGGGCTGCAAAGTGCTCCGTTGAAAGATCAGGTGCTATACTTTGACCTTACCTCGAGTTGAAAGATCAGGTGCTATACTTTGACCTTACCTCGAGCTTCCTTGGGACAGAGCAGGGGTTCAAAAATAGAAAAGTCAGAGTGGGAACAAGAATTAAAATGACAGATGTCTGGAAGTTGGTTTCTAGCTTGCCTACCACATGGACATGTTCCACAAAGCAGTCATCAAGCCTGTAATTGGAATTCCTAATGTAGAGGAGACCACATTGTGAGCAGCGAATGCATTACACTAAATTGAAAAAAATACAAGTAATTGCTGAGAAAAGAGATATGTGGAAGCTTTTCGGCATGTACTCAACGGGACATTTCACAAGAATATCAATACAAGGGGAAAACAACAATTTGCACAGTATGAGAAAAGAATGCTGATTGGTGACAAGAGGACTTTAATTGGCAGAGGCATTTCCGTGAAGAATGCATCAGTTGATCAGATAACTGTCAAGCATTTAAAAAAATTTAAACCAGTCAGCTCAACCCTGATTGGTCAAGTCATTGCCCTGGGGAGTGATTCAGCGAATGGCTGTCATTTATTTTGTTTGACTTAACCAGGCACAATGATGGGATTCTCCTATCTCCGACGGCAAAATCGCATTCGTCGATTGGCCGGAAAATCCATGTTGGTGCCGAAATCAGGGGTGGTGCCGCTTTTGCGATGCTCCGCCCTCTCCAAAACGGCATACTCTAGGAGTATGGCGCATGCCATATGGGCGGCCTCAGGACTTTATCTGAAGCCCTCCCCCCCGTTGCTACGTCCCCGATGGGCCGAGTACCCGACGGCGTGTGTCACCCATGCTATGTTTTGGGGAAAAGTCCGGACTGAATCCAGCATCACCACAGTCGGGGGAGAGCTGATCTGCGGGCAAGGGGGGGGGGGGGGGGGGCTTTGGCAGGGGTTGGGGGCACTGGTGGGGGGGGGGGGGGTGGTCCGAGGGTGGCGAGCCTGGCCAAAGGGGGGCACAATTTTGCAGGCCAGGTCCACGCAGCCGCGCTATGTTGCACGGTGCGGCTGCTGCAGGCTGCCGCCATGCGCATGTGCAGCCACGGGCCTCGCAATTCTCCTACCGTGTCGGCAACTAAAGCTGGGTGCTCTACAATGTGTGCCTTCTAGCCACCCAGCAGAGGGGAGATCGGCGGCCATTTTGCACTATTTTTTCGGTCATAAAAGGCCACCGTTCCCACGCCGGTGTCAGGACATAGTCTCCAAATCAGAGAATCCAGCCCAATGCCTTTCTGTCTACAAAGAACAGGGCCCTGTGTATTAATATATGTAGCTTCCAGGAGACACAAATGGACCACACTGTGAACCTGACAGACAATCTTATAATGGTAACAACTCTACCAATGTTGCTTTCATTTTAGTAATAGGTTAGTGCTGCCTGTTGCTTTACAATTGCTGCCTGCTGTAATGCTGCTACCTGTGGCATTTATTGGTTGCACACATCAACAGAGAGCCTGATATTGCGAAGAGCTTGCACAACTTAAAGATAGCCTGCACCTCTTAAGGAAGAGAAGCATTGCAGCGGCAGGAATGGAAAGGAATTATTTGAAAACTGAATATGTGCAGATACTTTAAGCAATGGCTGAACATACTATAAGAGAGCTAACATCAAGATTTTCAAATGATGCACTGGAGGTTTGGTGGGAGAGGTGGCAATAAGTAAATATGGTGGGGTAAATGCTCAGGTGGCAGTGGGAAGTAGGAGTGGTCAATGTTTGAACTGCTGCTCCAAAAATATAAATGCAGTGCAGGAAAAGGTTTAACAATCTGACACAAATTATCAAGGTCGATAAGTTAATTGTCAAATGGCACATTTTACTAACTGTACACTTAGGGAAAAATTGAATCTCTCCTTCCCCTCACTCCAGGAGCAGGCTGGGAGGTGGGTGAAGACTGTATAATCAGGTTGGAAGGTGGATGGTGTAGTGCTTGTAGCCTTCCCAACTTTCCTTGATTAAGTCAGGGGCAGTGAAAGTCAAACTCATCCTTCTGACCTGGAGAACAACTGAAAGCCTAAAGTGGCCAATTAATAGCCATTTAGAGGTCTCATCTCAGGATCGCTGGTACTCTACCAGCAGCAGGGAAGGGAACCATAAGCCACATGAGGAGGTTGTTAGGCATACCCGAGCTATCTTCTTGAGGGGCATAGGTGGGGGGGCCTCGTGATTCGGCAGCTCCAGCAGCATATATACATGCAAATTTCTGTGATCTGGATTTAAGAGTCTGATTGTGCCACATAAATATTGAACATCATGGGCTGAATTCTCCGCAGGTCTGTGCCAAAATCACGTTTGGCATGGAGGTGGAGAATCAAATTTCATGACAGAATCAGGCCCGGCGCCGCTCTGGCGATTCTCCGGGCCCCGAATATAATATCCGCGTGTTCGCGAATTACGCCACATGACTGGTGGGGGGGGGGGGGGGGGCATTGCCGGGGCCCGCCCAGTGAACCTCCGATCTGACCAGCCGAGTTCCCGACGGCGTGGAATTAACATGCTCTGGCCGGTCAGGACTCTCACGTGGCGGCTGTGGACTTAATCCGCAGCCACCCTGGTGTGGGGCGGGGGGGGGGGGGATTGGGCACTGGGGGGGGGGGCTTATGGGCGGCCAAGGGAGAGATCGGGCGGACAGATCCTCGGGCATGCGGCCGATCGGTAAGTGAATCGGCTGGTATTTTTTTCAGGAAACTCAGGAGTATAGAGCCTGCGTTTTTAGGCCGGCATGGGGATACAACCCCATTTTGATAGAATCCAGCCCCATATCTATTAATATGCTGCAAAGGTTATATAAACAGAAGATTTAAATTAAAAAGGGTGGCAGGGTGGCACAGTGGTTAGCACTGCTGCCTCATAGCACCAGGGACTATATTCAACTCCGGCCTTGGCTGTGCAGAGTTTACATGTTCTCCCGTGTCTGCGGGGGTTTCCTCCGGGTTCTCCTGTTTTCTCCCACTGTACAAAGTTGTACAGGTTAGGTGGATTTGCCATGATATATTGCCTTTTGTGTCCAGGGATGTGCAGGTTAGTTGACAGAGCTAGAGAGGTGGGCAGGGGTGTGGACCTAGGTAGGGTGCTGTTTTGGAGGGTCAGTGCAGGCTTAATGGGCCAAATGGTCTCCTTCTGCACTGTAGGAGTTCTATGATCACAAAGGCTCACACATGATTGAAACCATTGGAGTACACGGGAAAAGTAGACACTATATTTACATTTGGGTCTTCAATTTATGCTTTGAAAGACTGGTAATGTATTTTAATCAATTGGCCCTCAGCAGATCAATTTTTGAACCATCAAAGAGAAAATTGCTTTCAGCTTGATCATTGCATATTTTACATACATTTGCTCATTGCTGATTCACGACATACTCCATTTGGCATCTGTTGGCTAGGGATCCTTATTCACTGAGGAAAAAATATATTATAATTTATAATAACTGATGAGGCTAAAAATAGAATAGAATAAAAATAGTATAGTCGCTATGTGAGATGACATGCACCCAGAATTCTGGGAAAGATGGCGGAAGAGATAACAGAGCACAAATTACAGTTTTGTGAAAATGTATGAAATTGTACCAATTGGGTGCTTCATGTGAGCCACTGTGGATTCATAAAGAGTAAGTCTGAGCTTGCCTAGTTTCATTGAATTCTTTGAGCAAATTGCATTGTGTGGAAAACAACAATGGGTGAGGACCCTACTGCCATCCTGCCTCCACCCTGAGCTCTTGATAGGTCTTTGATCCTGGGAAAGGTCTGCAGCTGTCCAACTAAGTGCCTGAGTTTTTCCCCTCTTTCATCTGTTTATCTAGTTTCCCTGTCAATATATGTGTAGTGATCTGCATCACTTTATAGGGGTTAAAGTAACCACTAGTGGGAGCACTAGAGATGTTTAAAATAGACAGTCGAAAGCCAGGAGCTGACTCTTCACAGGAACGGCAGCTAGTGAACAGGACACAGACAGACAGCTCTCATGTAACATCTAGTATAAACTCTGGAGAGAGAACAAACTTACTAAATAAAGCACTTACTTAAACTGGAAGACTATGAGCTTTATTCAGACATAAGAAATAATATACGGGCTGGCTTCAGAATGCTTACTAGAAGATTACACAAGATGCAGTCAAAGGAAGATCGGAAAGAGAAGAAAATTCATACTGGACATTCGATGTAGGGAGACTTTGCTGATTTGATGGAATTGTTGGAACTCCACCGCAGCTGGAAACAACCGGTAATTTAAGTCAAAACTGGAATTTTTAAAAATAAATGTTTGAAATATAATCATACCTAATGATTTGAACACGGCCTCTGAAGAAATGAAAATAGCACTGCTACTAGCATGATATGAAACTAGAGACATCTATAACTGCTTTAGTTACTTGAAAGGTGAAGACAACACCAAATTAGAAGTAATACTCAAAAAATTTGAAGATCACTGTAACACCAGTAACAATGCTGCTTTAAGACATTCAATGCTCGGAGACCAAATTGTACAGGGAATGAGTGCTGTGAAACTCAAACAGTCATTATCAGAACAGAAAGGTTTAACGCTGGAAATCGCGATTGAAAAGTGCAGATCGCAAGAAAAAAATAACATTAATTTTTTTACCAAGAAACTACACCGAAAAATTTCTTCTCCACAGGTCTAAAGAAGTTAAAATGGTGTCTGAGCACATTTTAAACTGCCCGAGGAACGAAAGACTCAAATCTGGTTCTGCGCCTGCACAGGAACCCGCAGCCGTGCACGCGCAATTGAAGAAAGACGTTTTGGACGCAGATCGTTCTTGCGCATGCACAGTCAGAAAAAGATCGAACACCATTCAAAGATGGATCTGCATGCGCAGTTGAAGAAAAAGCGCACAGTAAAGGAAAATCGATTTGCGCATGTGCTATCGATTGCTATGCACGACGTCACGAGTGTCATGGCATCAGAAGACTCAGACCCCACCCACTTAAAGGGGAAATGCTCGAAAATCACAAACAAGACTCTTAAAGGCACAAACCCAAAAATTCAACCTCAAAAGGCACAACATTGCCTGAACTTCTACCAGCAGTTCAAAATAACTTCCGCAGAACCCCAGAACTAGCAATTTGCAGCACAAAAAGTGAAGAGCTCAATAACAAATCCAAAGAAGATGATTTGTGAATTAAAAGTGAAACGCACAAAAACAAATCCCAAACCACAGATGATTTGTTTATCAAAGAATACTACTCAGGCTGAGTAGTATGGATATGATCATAAAAGCACAGCAACCTGGTTGAAAAGCTCAACACGACTATACTCATGGTAGATGAATCCAATACCATGATGCAATGGCAGATCATTGAAAATGACACCACGCAGAGAGTACTGACCAACTCCGTTGAGAGAGCACAGATCGACTCCACAGAGCGAACACTGCACGCCTCCTCATAGAGAGTGATGAAAGACTCCACAGAGAGAGCGATGGTAGTCTCCACAGAGAGCTCGTTGACAGACTCCAGAATGGAAGCAATTAAAGACTCCAGAGCGCCAATCGTGCACGAAGAAGACCATGAAGGTCTATCCACCTTATTTGAGCAACCAGAAGAAGACTATGAATCTCTACCCACTTTATGTGAGAACAGTGACACAGTGAGCACAATCAGCATACATAATATGTAAGATCACAGCGAGACTGACAGATCTCAGCTCGTCTGTACAGAAGCACTCAACAATCAAACTATTGAGTCCAGTGAGACCGCATCAATTAAAACCTCATCCACTCTTGACAACCCACAAGAAACTGAAATCTTGACGACGTTGACTACAGAAGAGGAGCACCAAGAGATCAATGATGAAGCAAATCAACCAGAAATGACGTCAGAAGAGGAGCAACAAGGAATCAAAGAGGAATCACATCAACCACAAATGGCTGATGTGACCAGGATCAATGCAACATCAGATCATTCTCATAATCCTCAAGTCGAAATGCTCAATGAAATGTCAGATACCACAAAGGACATTGATACCAACAACTTTGAGAATGACTCAAATCATCCACACAGAACAGTCATTGAGTGCAACATGAACAACAACAAAAACTACAAGAACAACAACAAAAAGCACAACAAAGACAACAACAGAAACTGGGAGATTCCTGGACCACAGGGTCAGTAGGACGGTCTTCCAGACCGTCGCGTTCTCTCTCTCCACCTGCCCGTTTCCCCTGGGGTTGTAATTGGTAGTCCTGCTCGAGGCAATGCCCTTACTGAGCAGGTACTGACGCAGTTCATCGCTCATGAACGACGAGCCCCGGTCGCTGTGGACATAACTGGGGAAACCAAACAGGGTGAAGACACTATGCAGGGCTCTAATGACAGTGGACGTGGTCATATCGGGGCAGGGGATTGCAAATGGGAAGTGGGAGAACTCATCTATGATGTTGAGGAAATATGTATTGTGGTTATTGGAGGGGAGTGGCCCTTTGAAATCGATACTGAGGCATTCAAAGGGCCGGGATGCCTTTACCAGGTGGGCCTTATCCGGTTGATTGAAGTACGGTTTACACTCTGCACAGATTTGGCAGTCCCTGGTCATAGCTCTGACCTCCTCGGTGGAGTGGGGCAGGCTGCGGGCCTTGATATAATGGACGAGCCGGGTGACCTCCGGGTGGCAGAGGTCATCGTGGATAGCCCGTACTCAGCCATCTTGCGCGCTGGCGCATGTGCCGCGGGACAGGGGATCTGGGGACTCGTTGAGCTTCCCAGGACGATATACTATATCGTAGTTATAGGTGGAGAGTTCGACCCTCCACCTCAAGATCTTATCGTTCTTGATTTTGCCCCGCTGCGTATTGTCGAACATGAAGGCTACCGATCATTGGTCGGTGACGAGGGTAAAACTCCTACCCGCGAGGTAGTGCCTCCAGTGCCGCACGGCTTTCACAATGGCTTGGGCTTCTTTTTCGACCGACGAGTGTCGGATTTCAGAGGTGATGAGGGTGCGCGAAAAGAACGCTACCGGTCTGCCGGCTTCGTTGAGGGTGGCGGTGAAAGCGACCTCTGATGTGTCGCTCTCCACCTGGAAGGGGATGGACACGTCCACCGCGCGCATCGCGACTTTGACGATGTCCTGGCGGGTCTCAGTTGCAAGTGGAAAGATGGTGGCCTTGATTAGTGGGTGGGCTTTGTCCACATAATTGGGGACCCACTGGGCGTAATTTGAAAAGAACCCAAGGCACCTCTTCAGGGCCTTGGGGCAGTGGGGGAGAGGGAGTTGAAGGAGGGGGCGCATACAGTTAGGGTCGGGCCCTAGGACCGCGTTCTCCACGATGAAGCCGAGGATGGCTGGTTGTGCGGAAAATGCATTTCTCCTTGTTGTAGGTGAGATTGAGGGTTTGTGCGGTTTGGAGAAATCAGTGGAGGTTGGCGTCATGGTCCTGCTGATCATGGCCTCTGATAGTGACATTGTCCAAGTACGGAAATGTGGCCCGCAGCCCGTACTGGTCCACCATTCAGTCCATTGCTCTTTGGAACACCGAAACCCCAGTCATGACGCCAAAGGGGACCCAGAGGAAATGGAAGAGGCGGCCGTCTGCCTCAAACGCCATGTAGTGGCGGTCGTCCGGGCGGATTGGGAGCTGGTGGTATGCAGACTTCAGATCCACTGTGGAGAACACCCGGTAGTGCGCGATCTGGTTTACCATGTCTGCAATCCGGGGAAGTGGGTACGCATCGAGTTGCGTATACCTGTTAATGGTTTGGCTGTAATCAACCACCATCCGGAACTTTTCCCCGGTCTTGACGACCACCTCCTGAGCTCTCCAGGGGCTATTGCTGGCCTCGATGACACCCCCCCCCCCCCCGCAAAAGACGCTGAACCTCGGACCTAATGAACATCCTGTCATGCATGCTATACCACTTGCTTCTGGTGGCGACTGGCTTGCAGTTGGCGGTGAGGTTTGCGAAGAGAGGGGGAGGGTCGACTTTTAGGGTCGCGAGGCTGCATATAGCCAGCCGTGTGGGGGAGGATGGCCAAGATGGCGGCCCCCGTTGGTCGAGCGTGGCAGGCATTGAGGAGATGGCGTCCAAGATGGCGGCCCCCATGGATCGCACGTGGCCGACCGCATGGGGGAGGATGGCCAAGATGGTGGCCCCCGTGTGTCGCACGTGCTGCGAGGGCTGGAAGATGGCCGGCCCCACTGATAGCACGAGGCTGATGACGCGTCTGCAGGGGGCGGAGTCGGCAGACACACTGCCACACTGCGGGGTCTGCGGGCCTGTGAGTCTGAGGATCAGGTCTGTGAGTTTGAGTTCTTAGACCTGGTCAGGCAAACTTTGGCGAAGTGTCCTTTTTTTCCGCAGCTGCTGCAGTTCGCGTTGCGGGCCGGGCATTGCTGTCGGGGGTGTTGAGTCTGGCCGCAAAAATAGCAGGGTAGCCCCCCATGATGGCCGGGCGGCTGCACGGCACAGTCTGCGTGGGGTAGTCTTTGGTCGGGGGCCCACGAGGGGGTCGCGTGGTCAGCCGGGAACGCTGTAAGGCTCTGAAACGCAACCTCCAGAGAGGTGGCTAACGTTACCGTGTCGTCCAGATCCTGGGCCCCCTTTTCGAGCAGGTGCTGTCTCACATAATTCGACCGGACTCCCGCCACGTAGATGTCTCAGACGGCGAGTTCCATGTGCTGAGTGGCCATAACGGCCTGGTAATTACAGTTGCATGGGAGGGCTTTGAGGTCGCGTAGGTAGTCATCTAGCGACTCTCCGGGCGCTGGCGGCGAGTGGTGAAGATGTGTCGCGTGCAGACCTCGTTCATGGGCCGTAAGTATCACGAGCATCACGAGGGGGTCTGCGTATGAGGATGCCTCGTCGAGCTGAACAGAAATGCGATGGCTCACCCGTGCGTGGAGGAGGCTCAGCTTCTGTTCATCGGTGACGGACGGCCTGGAAGCGGCAGCGAGATAGGCCTTGAAGCATCGAAGCCATTGCAAAAAAATTTCTTTCCCCTCCGCAGCCTGCGGATCGAGTTCCAGTCGATCAGATTTGAGGGCTGATTCCATAGTTGTGTTTAAGCTGATTAAATTGATGCGACCATCAATTCACTCAAAGACACGAGTAGAAGAAAACCAAGGTTTTAATCAGCTTAGAACAGAGCCTGCCTGTGACTAGTACAGTACTGTGGACTGCCTACAGGTCAACTGCTCTTTATACTTCCTTTCAAGGGGAGGAGCCATGGGCGGAGCCTGTACATGTCCCAACATATCCCCCTGTGGGTGAAGCCACACAATGGCCCATAGGTGGAGCCCACAAGGTCAACAACATAAGAGCTGTAACACAATGGCAGAACATGATACTAATACACAGGTGAATTACTAGTACTATACATTAGTACTAGTACTACATACACACCCATTGGTTATGTGAGTGTACATTTCCCTTCTTTTAGCAGACTTGCTCTCACTGAAGGGTGCCCAAGAGTATCCTATATTTAATCAGATCACCTTTTAGCTGCCCAAATGTATATGATTCTGTTCAATGGGCTCATTTGCACCTTGAACTCTGGTATTAAATACATGCATTCATAAGTAACGTTCACTCAGGATTCAAAATATGCATTCAAAATTTTTAAAATCTCAGTTGCCTGTTTGCTTTGTTCCTCAGATAGGTGTAGGATGGAATACAATTTGTAGCAGCCCTGTCCAGCAGCGCCAGGTGTGTGACTACACTTATCGGCTCTGGCTTATTAATTAAATCTGTTGCTAACTCATACTTTTGCCACTGCAAATGGAAGAACTGCCTGTTCTGTCACATTTTCCTGGGAGCGGCAAGTTTACAGCCATGTTCACTCACCTAGTACGTTACTTCAGTTTGTATTCGCTTTCTTTGTCCATATTCCAACAACTTTTAGCAGATTTGAACTTTTCCGTGTGCCTTTATGAGCTGTGGATTCTCTGTAGCAGTTCCAGGGCTTTGAAAGTCTATTTTAAATCCTCTCCTTGGCACCATGCTTCATGTTCAAAGACAGCTGTGCTTCATTAGTATCTTCTCAGCGAGAGGTCTTTATTGAGCTGATGGTAAGATAGCAACTTACCAAGATTCCCTCATGACAGAGGTCACTGAGTTCACATGACTGAAAAAAAACAGCTAGGACATGTAGGACTGTAGCCTTTCAAAACCCAGCCAGGTGATATGAATGGTAAGTATGAGTCCTGATGGCAAAATATTGCTGATGGCTGTGTGATGGGTGTTTGTTATATCGAGTAGTGTTTGAGGTATGTGGTGTGGTGGGTAATAATAATTAATCTTTATTGTCACAAGTAGGCTTACTTTGACACTGCAATGAAGTTCCTGTAAAAAGCCCCTAAGTAGGAGAGTTGTTGGATGATGCATTCACAAAGCTCGACCATTTGTCTGAATCCATTAAAGTTCTTCAAGCATTAGGGCAGCACGTTGGCACAGTGGTTAGCATTGCCGAGGTCCCAGGTTCGATCCCTGCTCTGGGTCACTGTCAGTGTGGAGTTTTCACATTCTCCCCGTGTCTGAGTGGGTCTCACCCCCACAACCCAAGGATGTGCAGGGTAGGTGGATTGGCCACGCTAAATTGCCCCTTAATTGGAAAAAAATAATTGGGGGCTCTAAATTAAAAAAAAACATTCTTCAAGCACTGAATCCAAATCCTCAGGATCAAGATTCTGAATTGCATTCTGAGTCGATGCTGACTCGGTCCTTGCGGTGTCTGTCTAGAGGCCTCCTGGACCCAGTGGGAAGATGATTTATCTCCTCCTGTCAGCATCCTACATGACGGCTTCCAGCCCTGCATTTGACAATTGAGTCCCCTCTCTGGCTTGCTGGTCAATTGCTGTTATTTCTTTCTTCTGAATAAGTATATCCCAGCTACTTCCAGCACCTGCTGCAGTCAAAAAGCAGTTTCCTTTCTGAAGAGCAGCATGTTTTTCAGGTTAGTTTTAATTGGTGCTCTCCTGGCACGGACCTGGACCCCCAGCTGTATGTGCTGCCAGATAGAAGACGGGGCTGAATGTCACAATCATGGATATTAACAGATATATGGGGCGGGAATCTCCATCAGCCGACGCCAGAATCGTGAAAAGTGATTGGACGGAGAATCAGCCGTGGACGTCAAAATTGTGACATTCAGCCCCGTCTTCTATCTGGCAGCATATACAGCAGGGGGCCCAGGTCTGTGCCAGGAGAGCACCAATTAAAACTAACCTGCACAGAATGCCATGCTCCGGTGCCTCGACAGCAGCATCAATGCGTTCTACTCCACAAGTACAATATATACCATTTGCATATCATTAGCGAGCGTGACCGGTATTCTCCGGGGCCTCCACAATGCTCAGCCTCTGTCGCTGGCAGGGCTGAATGGGGGTGGGGTTAATGCAGGGTGACCAGGGGATAGGCTGTGAGGTTGAGGTAGCCACCCATGGGAGCGGGGCACCGAGGCTCAGACCACCAGTGCTGCGGCTTGCAAGGCAGCCATCTTGCTGCGCACCCCACTGAGCGCCCACCTTGGCCTTTAGTTGTGCAGAGTGACACCGGCCATTTGGGTGCCCCTATTCCACCACCCACACATCCCAGCCCCACTCTCCACCCCACCACTGCCGCACTCTACGCCTCTTCTTCCACCCCATCACACCCTCCACCCCATGAACTCTCCCTCCCCAACCAGCCGCCACCCACTGATGGGGCAGCCCAGCTGCCCAGCGACGGACAACATCCACAGTAGTCCCTACAAGAGGGCACCGGACAGGGGCCGCAGATTGCACCGCTGACATGGGTGATGCCAGCCACCGGTATCCCTGGCAGCAGGGATGGGTGCCAGGGCCAGTGGTCCCACGGTGCCGGGCACCGACCAGGGGTGTGGAGGACAGAGTGCCAGGGAGAATGGCAGGTGTGGCTGTGGGAATGAGGAAGGAGGGGGCAGGGGGACATGAGGGGACAGGCTGAGGCCACTGTGTAGCCTGGTGGACCCCTGATTGGGCACCGGGGTAAGCACCATGCTAACATGTCTGACTTTCATGCCTGCAAACAATGGACCTCGGAATGGTAGCCTATATCCTAGTCGGCGCAACCCTGGGGATACAATGGGGCTGTATGAGCTGGTGCTGCTCAGAGAAGGCCCTGCAGCAGTGTAGCCTGCCCCAGAGGAACAGGAGGCAGCCGGTGAGGATGGGGAGCCAGTCATCCAACAGGCCCAGGAGGAAGATGTAGGAAGGATGTGCCGCAGGAAGCCTAGTTTGTACCTGTGCCTGTCATTCGAGGACCAGCCGGACCAGGCATGCGTTCAAGACTCTGGCTGACCAGGATTGGAGCAGGAGATCATAATGCACCTGGCACCCCGAGTGTATGGGGAAGACACCCGCTCCCAGTGGCTGTCAAACTGTCACCCTGAACGTTTACGCCACAGGGTCCTTCCAGGCGTCGAGTGGAGTCCTGTCCGGGGTCTCACAGAGCTCGGTGCATAGTTGCGTCCACGCCATCACAGAGGGCCTATATGCCCAGGCGGCTCAATACATCCATTTCACTGTGGACCAAACCCACCAGGATGCCCGGACAGCAGGATTTGCTGATATAGCCGAGATCCATGAGGGATGGGGTGCGAGCGGAGCAAACCCCAGAAGCTCCCCCTGCCACCTGGCGCTGCCAGTCCTGGCGGACCGTTCCTGCCCAGACCAGGGTTTTGACACTCACAGCCATTGAGCACAGGGAGTGGACCACCTCCCTCTGGGACTGCACCACATCATGCTGTGACTGTGCTACCCCCTTCTGGATCTGTGCCACATCAGCCAGTGACTGCGCCACCTCCCTCTGGGTCTGTGCCATGTTGGCCAGCACCCGGGCAATGCCACCGAAGCCCTCAGCCATGGCCCGCTGTGACTGGGTCTTTTCCCACACATGGCGGTTGTGGCCGATTTCTCCTGGTTGAGGGGGGGGGGGATTAAGAAAATGCACAGCATACATAGTTGGACGCATGCAGCACAGGGGGTGGATGGCTGATGGCCTTCGTGGCCAGGACACCCAGCCATAGTGGCCACTATAGGTGTTGGCAGGTAGAGCAGGGCAGGGGTTCGGTTGCCCTCTGGGTTGGGGGGGGGGAAGGGTTGGGGTTACATGTGTGTGTGGGTTGGGGTTAGTGCCAGGGGCACAGGGCTGCCTACTCACCCTGGCCACCCTGAGGCGATCTTGCAGTTTTTTCCTGCATTGCTGGCCGGTCCTGGTGGTATTGTCCACGGCGCTCACGGCCCCTCCCATCTGCGCCCAGGCCTAGAGCACAGCGGCGGGCGGCAACATCCTCCCCACCCCGGGTACAGGGAAGCCGCCTCTCCACCACTGCGTCTAGTCGGGTCTCCAGTTCCGCATCGGTGAATCGCAGTGCCGCTCTTCTTGCTGCCATCTTGTTGGCTGTGATGAGTGTGTGTGAGGAGTGGAGTGCTTATATCCAGTTGCACGTTGTCAGCCTCTCGAGTATCAATCCTGACTCCGGCGAATCAGACCCTTGGAAATAGTCGTGTTTCATGTGGCACTGGTACTCGCCCATTAACAGTTGATGAATTGTTCTGGTGGCAGCTATGAAGGTGTAAGTCGCACATTCGGTCGCTCCCACTCGGTCGGACTTTTGGACCTTTTCCCCTGATTTTCTACCAGACTTGAATTGTAAAACTGATGACAGAGGCAATTATGTACTGAATTCCCACATCGGTGCATGGAGAGAAGGACTAGAAGTGCTCGGAAAGGCAGAAACAGAAAGACAGAGAACGCTTAGGCTGAAGCTGCAGCGGGAGACAGTATGGCGGAGGACCGGACCTCTGGTTTGTCGACCCAGCGGTCAACGGAGCAGCTGATGCTAATTATTCAGGAAAGCTTTGCTAAGCAGAAACGGGACTGCTTGGACCAGATAAAAGAGTCAATTGAGCGGCAGGCGCTTAGATTGGACGCCCAAGATTGGGCGATCCAGAAGGTGGAGAAGGCGCTGGCTGAGCAGGAGGAACATCAAACTGCGGTGGAGTTGAAGGTGTGGATTCTGAGAGACCAGCAGAAGAAGCTCCTGGAGAAGGTGGAGGACCTAGAGAATAGAACCCGCAGGCAGAACTTGAGAATCGTTGGGCTCCCGGAGGGGTCCGAAGGAGTGGACACTGGGGCTTCCATCGCAGACATGTTTGAGAAGCTGCTGGGGGATGGGGCATTCTCCCGGCCCTTGGAGGTGGACAGGGCTCACAGAGTCCTTGCGATGAAGCCGCAACCACAAGACCCCCTCCCCCCCCACCCCCCAGGGAAATGGTGGTGAGAGATAAGGAGCACATTCTACAGTGGGCCAAACAATCACGGAGCTGTAAGTGGGACAGATTATCCTGCGGGTCTACCAAGATCCGAGTGCAGAGGTGGCCAGGAGAAGAGCAGACTTCAACCAGGTTAGGTCGATCCTTTTTAAGAAAAAGGTGAAGTTCAGACTGTTGTTTCCGGCCCGTCTCTGGGTCACGCACGAGGAACAGCACTTTTATTTAGAGGCACCTGAGGACGCGCTGGACTTTGCGAAAAGGAAAGGACTGGTGGTGGACTGAGAACTTTTGAACTTTGCTGCAACATTCTTGTTTTTATTTGTTTTCTCTATTCTTTTTTTAAAAAAGTTTCTCGTTTTTCATTTTGTGGAAGCTGTTTGAAATGCCTTTTGCATTGATTTGGGACCAGTGGTAGAGCTGAGTGAGTTAAGGTTTTCATTTGCACTGTTGGGGGATGGAGGTGTGCTTATTTAGATCTTGGTGTTTTTCTGTCGGGAAATTGTGTGAGGATTGTTTGATGTTGGAGTATGTTTGTATGAGGGGGGGGGGGAAGATGGGGGAGGAACAATAGGTGGGAGACTATCCGGCACCAGGGATGGGGGTCACCAAGCTAGCTCAGCGGGCTAGCTCACGGAAGCGCAGTGGGGTGTGCATATGTTGGGTTTATTAAAGGAGTTGGGTTACAGAGTGTTGTTACTGGGGGGGAGGGGGGTAAATATTCTGCTGATGAGGGAGGGACTTGGGCTCAGGGACAGAGAGGAGGTTGGGGGCGGAGGCTACCTGGGGGCAGACCGGGGGCGGAGCATGGGCTAGAGGCAGGCCCAAAAAAAGGGATGGCTGATCGGCGAAGGGGGAGCAATGAGCCCCCCAACTAGGCTGATCACCTGGAATGTTCGAGGTTTAAATGGGCCGGTCAAGAGGGCACGTGTGTTCATGCATCTTCAGGGACTGAAGGCGGACGTGGTAATGTTGCAGGAGACGCACCTTAGAGTAACTGACCAGATTAGATTGAGGAAAGGCTGGGTCAGTCAGATCTTTCACTCGGGACTAGGCTCAAAGTCTAGAGGGGTCGCGATCCTGATCAATAAGCGGGTGGTGTTTGAGACGGGTAGAATAGTCTCGGATGTGGGAGGTCGGTACATTATGATCAGTGGTGTCATAATATACATCCATGTATATGATGGAGTGCAGACAGGCAGTGATTGACACACAAGATGACCAGTGAGCACACAAAACACTGCTGCCAATCACCAGACAGAACACGACCACTATAAAACCAGAGGGCACCAGTTTTTCCGCTCTCTCGGGATGCAGCCTCTGAGACAATCAGAGCTCGTGTGCAACAGCCAGTGCAAACACCATGTGGTAGTCAGTTAGTCTGGTCAGGCTAGCCTCAGGTCTCCAGTCAAGTCAGCATAGTGTCAACCCACAGTTAAGCATGTATTATAGTTAGATGTTAAATAAAATTGTGTTGCATCTCATCAAGTGTTGGAAGCCTGTCTCTCGCTACACTGCATCAAACACAGTCCACATAGACCCAGCTTACTCAACACATCATGGTACCAGGTCTGGATGTTGAGAATTGACGGACTCACCTTGAGGTCATCTGCCTTGACCAGCGATCAGCATTCCGGTAACATGGATAGCGTCCGCCCTCCCCCGCAGTTCCGCATCACCGGCAACCTCGGTGCAAACTGGAAGATTTTCAAACAGAAGTTCCAGCTATATCTTGAAGCCACCGACCTCGAGGCCGCATCGGACGCCAGGAAGATCGCACACTTCCTCTCCACAGCCAGTGACCACTCCATCCACATCTACAACCCCCTTACATTCTCTGAAGGCGAAGACAAGACGAAATTTAAAACAGTCCTGCTGAAGTTCGACAGCCACTGTGACATTGAGGTGAATGAGAGCTTTCAACTGTATGTTTTCCAACAGAGGCTTCAGGGTAAGGATGAATCTTTTCAGTCCTTTTTGACCCATCTCCGCATCCTCGCGCAGTCATGCAACTATGGCTCGACAACTGATTCCATGATCCGGGATCAGATCATTTTCGGGGTCCACTCCGATTCCCTTCACCAGAAGCTCCTGAATGTCAAGCAGCTCACCGTCACCATCGCCATCGAAACGTGCGTTCTCCAAGACCACGCTAACAACTGGTACTCCCACATCAGGGCGGCAGAAACGGCAAAGCTAACCCCCCACAAGGCAGAACGGGTGCAGGCCATCACACAAATGCAGGGCCTGAGTCTTAATGAGAGTGGCCATTTCCCGCGCTTTTCCTGGGCTCCAGCGCATGTGCGCCACGACCGAGGGGACGGCGAGACCGATGACCAGCCTGCGTAGGTGCGTACATCATTCGACCGCACTGCGCATGCGCGTTGGCGCACGGAACGCGATGACTTTGGCATCATGACGTGTCCAAATTGTGGCTCCGCCCATTTAAAGCGGAAATGTCCGGCAGAATCATGACACTGTCTCCAGTGTGGCAAGCTTGGCCACTATGCAGCCCTTTGCAGATCTGCTCCACTGCCCAGCATCCAGCGATCCCAGCCACGATGCAGAAGCGTCCGTTCGGTACAGCAGGCTGTGCCAGACACCGACCCCGACAGCCCACCAGAGCCTGACGCCACGTGCCTCAAATCTCCATTCCGGGTGGGCATCATTACTAAGCATGCGCTGCCTTTCTCAATGATGGTGAAACACCTCCCAATCCTGAGTGTTGATCCAGACGACGAGTGGTGTGCTACCCTTACAGTTAACAAGGCTCACATCCGTTTCAAGCTGGACACCGATGCATCAGCGAACCTCATTTCGAAATCCGATCTCGACACCATCCGCGCCAGACCAAACATTCTTCCACCGGCCTGCCAGCTCCTTGACTACAATGGCAATGCCATTGCTGCCAGTGGCTCATGCCAACTTGGAGTATCCAATAGGTCAACTTAAAGCGACGCTGTGATTTGAGATTGTAGGACCTGACAGAGCGTCCCTGCTCGGTGCTCGGGCCTGCAAACTCCTGAACCTGGTTCAACGAGTCCACAACATGTCATCCTCACAGGCGACGGCCTCACCTGATGAAAATTTCCAGGCTCAAATTGATGACATCATAGCGCAATACCATAGCGTGTTCGAAGGTATGGGCACACTCCCATACCGATACAAAATCCTGCTGAAACTAAACACCACCCCTGTGGTTCACGCACTGCGTCTTGTGCCGGCACCCCTCAACGACCGCCTCAAGCAGCAGTTGCAAGACCTCCAGGACCAGGGCGTCATATCGAAGATCACGGAGCCCACGGATGGGGTTAGCTCCGTGGTTTGCGTCAAGAAGCCATCAGGGGAGCTTCGAATCTGCATCGATCCAAAAGATTTAAACCGCAACATCATGAGGGAACATTACCAGATACCAAAATGAGAAGAGTTAACCAGCGAGATGGCTCATGCCAAATTCTTTACGAAGCTGGATGCCTCCAAGGGGTTCTGGAAAATACAGCAGGACCCGTCCAGTCACAAGCTGTGCACATTCAATACCCCGTTCGGTCGCTACTGCTACAACCCTTTGGCATCATCTCTGCCTCAGAGGTATTTAACCGCATAATGGAACAAATGATGGAGGGCATCGAGGGGGTGCAAGTGTACGTCGACGATGTCATAATCTGGTCCACAACTCCTCAAGAACACATCGATCGCCTCAAGCGGGTTTTCCACAGGATCTACGAGCATGGCCTCCGACTCAACAGGGCCAAATGCTCATTCGATCAATCAGAAATCAAATTCCTTGGCGACCACATCTCGCAGGAAGGCGTGCAGCCAGATGCTGACAAGGTCTTGGCAATCAGCGCCATGAAGACCCCAGAGGACAAGAAGGCGGTCCTCCGCTTTCGAGGGATGGTCAACTTCCTTGGGAAGTTCATTCCCAACATGGCGTCCCACACCACAGCCCTCCGCCATCTCGTCAGAAAGTCGACGGAATTCCAGTGGCTACCCGCTCATGAGAAAGAATAGCGTGAGCTGAGGGAAAAACCCACCAAAGTCCCGGTGCTGGTTTTTTTCAACCCTGCCAAGGAGACAAAAATATCCACTGACGCAAGCCAGGATGCTATTGGGGCGGTGCTCTTCCAATGGGATGATTCCTCTTCCTGGGCCTTAGTTGCATATGCCTCTAGAGCCATGACGCCCACTAAGCAACGGTACGCTCAGATTGAGAAGGAATGCCTGGGCCTCCTAACGGGAATCGACAAGTTTCACGACTATGTATATGGCCTCCCTAAATTCATGGTTGAGACGGACCACAGGCCATTGGTTCACATCATCCAAAAAGACCTCAATGACATGACGCCACGGATACAACGCATCCTTCTCAAGCTACGCCGCTACGATTTTGACCTGGTTTACACCCCGGGCAAAGAGCTAATTATTGCAGATGCCCTTTCCAGGTCTATCACCACACCGTGTGAGCAGACTGACATAGTATGTCAAATCGATGCGCAGGTGCAATTCTGTGCCTCCAACTTTCCGGCCGCTGATGAGAGGGGCATTCAAACTCGCAAGGAAACGGCCAGGGATCCTCTGCTCCAGTGGGTGATGCCGCACCTCACGAATGGCTGGCAGAAGGGACAGTGTCCCCAGTTTTACTATGTCAAGAACGATCTGACGGTGGTAGACGGCATCCTCATGAAGCTTGACAGAATTGTGATCCCGCAGAGCATGCGAGCTATGGTGCTCGGCCAAATCCACGAGAGTCACCTGGGGGGGTCGAGAAATGTCGATGTAGAGCTCGGGAGGCAGTCTACTGGCCAGGCATCAGCCAGGACATTGCCAACACCGTCCTCAATTGCCCTACATGTCAAAAATTTCAGCCAGCTCAGCCTAAAGAAACTGTGCAGCAATATGAGATAATGACCTCCCCATGGTCCAAAGTCGATGTTGACCTTTTCCACGCCAAGGGGCGTGGCTATGTCCTCCTGGTCGACTACTTTTCCAATGACCCCGAAGTGGTCAATCTGTCTGACCTCACGACGGCAGCAGTGATCAAGGCATGCAAGGAAACATTTGACAGACATGGGATACCACTCACGGTGATGAGTGACAACGCCCCTGTTTTTTCAGCGAGGAGTGGTCAGATTTTGCCCGGCTATACAACTTTCAGTACGTCACATCCAACCCCCACTACCCACAGTCAAATGGGAAGGCCGAAAAAGGGGTCCTGATCGTCAAAAGATTACTATGTAAGGCTTCAACCTGGCGCTGTTGGCATACAGAGCGACTCCACTGTCCACTGGGTTGTCTCCAGCGTAGCTTCTCATGAACCGCACACTGCTAATGATGGTTCCAGCCATCCACATTCCAGACCTTGACAGCTTCCCGGTCATACAGAAGATGCAGCAGTCTCGGGCCCAACAGAAATCAGCATACGACGCCCATGCCACGGATCTCCCCAAGCTGGTCCCAGCTGATCGAGTTTGTGTACAGCTGCCTGACGGTGGCTGGTCCGCAACAGCTGTGGTGGTCAAGTAAGTCGTCCCGAGATCGTTCCTCGCTCGCATGGCTATTGGCTCTTTCCTACGATGCAACAGGCGGGCACTGCGCAGACTTCCACACCCGCCACCCAACCGTGACGTCCCACCTCACACACTGCTTCCTCCGGACGCGCCCTGCCACGAGGCCACCGATCTACCAGCAATCCTGCCGACCTCTGCGACCACCGCATTGGAGGCAGTCCCGCCCATCCAAGTGCAGGTGGCCCTTGATCCACCCTTGAGGCGGTCAACCAGAATTTGTCGCCCGCCACAGAGACTAAACTTATAGACTGAATGTTGCATAATTTTGTTACCTCATCGTTTTGACATCTGTAAATATTGTTTTATTTACTGCTTTATCTGCCCTATATCTGCACTAGCGACAGCTTCCTATGTATATAAGTTAGCATATTCTGTATATAGTCACGTACATATGCACATCTTCACGCACACGCACCTCAATATTTATTTCTGAACACAAACATTATAAAACAAAAAGGGGGGTGGATGTCATAATATACATCCAGGTACACACAGGATGACCAGTGAGCACACAGAACAGAGCAGCCAATCACCAGACAGGACACAACCACTATAAAGCCAGAGGGCACCAGTTTTCCCGCTCTCTCGGGATCCAGCCTCTGAGACAGTCAGAGCTCGTGAGCAGTAGCCAGTACAAACACCATGTGGTAGTCAGTTAGTCTGGTCAGGTTAGCCTCAGGACTCCAGTCAAGTCAGCATAGTGTCAACTCACAGTTAAGCATGTATTATAGTTAGATGTTAAATAAAATCGTGTTGCATCTCATCAAGTGTTGGAAGTCTGTCTCTCTCTACACTGCATCAAACGCAGTCCACATACACCCAACCTACCCAACACATCAAGTGGGAAACTGGAGGGGGTGCAGGTGGTATTAGTAAATGTGTATGTGCCAAATTGGGATGATGTGGAGTTTATAAAGGAGGATTCTGGGGAAGATACCGGATCTGGACTCGCACAGGTTGGTCCTGGGGAGAGACTTCAACACAGTTATTGATCCTGGCTTGGACAAGCTCGAAAACGGGCAGGGTGCCAGCAATGGCAAAGGAACTAAAAGATTCATGGAGCAGATGGGGGAGGGGGGGGGGGGGGGGGGGGTGGGGTGGATCAACGGAGATTTGGGCAGCCGAGGGTGAAGGAGTTCTCCTTCTACTCACACGTGCATAAAGTGTACTCCCGGATCGATTTCTTCATTCTGAGCAGGGCCTTACTGACGGGGGTGCTGGACAGTGGGTACTCGGTGATCACAATCTCAGACCATGCTCCGCACTGGGTTGACCTGCAGGTTAGTAAAGACAGTAACCAGCGCCCGCATTTTGTTTGCACTGAGTGTTGAATTTGGGTGCATTTGAGTGCTGTAGTGAGAGTTTGGTGACTGAGGGATATTAAGGGTTTATTTTTTATTTGTATCTAAAGTCTAGTCTTTCTTTTATTTAGTTAATGAACTTAAAAGTTGCTGTTTGGTTAAGAAGAAGGTGAATTTTCAATCAGTTTTAAAGAAAGGTTCTACTGTAACTACTTGCAGATGGAGCTTGTTAATTAGTTAATTGGATTATATGGTTGGAGAGGACAGCATGAAACAGACTGGTAAGCTCGAGGAGATACTTGTTGGGAAGGAAGATGTGTTGGGCATTTTGAAAAACTTGACGATAGACATGTCCCCCGGGCCTGATGGGATATAACCAAGGATTCTATGGGAAGCAAGAGATGAAATTGCAGAGCCGTTGGCAATGATCTTTTCATCCTCACTGTCAACAGGGGTGGTACCACGGGATTGGAGAGTGGCAAATGTCATGCCCCTGTTCAAAAAAGGGAATAGGGATAACCCTGGGAATTACAGGCCAGTTAGTCTTACTTCAGTGGTGGGCAAAGTAATGGAAAGGGTACTGAGGGTTAGGATTTCTGAGCATCTGGAAAGACACTGCTTCATTAGGGGTAGTCAGCACCGATTTGTGACTGGTAGGTCTTGCCTCACAAGTCTTATTGAATTCTTTGAGGAGGTGACCAAGCACGTGGATGAAGGTAAAGCAGTGGATGTAGTGTACATGGATTTTAGTAAGGCATTTGATAAGGTTCCCCATGATAGGCTTATGCAGAAAGTAAGGAGGCATGGGATAGTGGGAAATTTGGCCAGTTGGATAACGAACTGGCTAACTGATAGAAGTCAGACAGTGGTGGTGGATGGCAAATATTCAGCCTGAAGCCCAGTTACCAGTGGCATACCATAGGGATCAGTTCTGTGTCCTCTGCTGTTTGTGATTTTCATTAATGACTTGGATGAGGGAGTTGAAGGGTGGGTCAGTAAATTTGCAGATGATACAAAGATTGGTAGAGTTGTGGATAATGAGGAGGGCTGTTGTTGGCTGAAAAGAGACATAGGGAGGATCCAGAGCTGGGCTGAGAAGTGGCAGATGGAGTTTAACCCTGAAAAGTGTGAGGTTGTCCATTTTGGAAGGACAAACATGAATGCGGAATACAGGGTTAACGGTAGGGTTCTTGGCAATGTGGAGGAGCAGAGAGATCTTGGGATCTATGTTCATAGATCTTTGAAAGTTGCCACTCAAGTGGATAGAGCTGTGAAGAAGGCCTATGGTGTGCTAGCGTTCATTAACAGAGGGATTAAATTTAAGAGCCGTGAGGTGATGATGCAGCTGTACAAAACGTTGGTAAGGCCACATTTGGAGTACTGTGTGCAGTTCTGGTCACCTCATTTTAGGAAGAATGTGGAAGCTTTGGAAAAGGTGCAAAGGAGATTTACCAGGATGTTGCCTGGAATGGAGAGTAGGTCTTATAAGGAAAAGTTGAGGGCGCTCGGCCTTTTCTCATTAGAATGGAGAAGGATGAGGGGTGACTTTATCATAGAATTTACAGTGCAGAAGGAGGCCATTCGCCCATCGAGTCTGCACCGGCTCTTGGAAAGAGCACCCTACCCAAGGTCAACACCTCCACCCTATCCCCATAACCCAGTAACCGCACCCAACACTAAGGGCAATTTTGGACACTATAGGCAATTTATCATGGCCAATCCACCTAACCTGCACATGTTTGGACTGTGGGAAGAAACCGGAGCACCCGGAGGAAACCCACGCACACACGGGGAGGATGTGCAGACTCCGCACAGACAGTGACCCAAGCCGGAATCGAACCTGGGACCCTGGAGCTGTGAAGCAATTGTGCTATCCACAATGCTACCGTGCTGCCCTTGATAGGGCTTGATAGAGGTTTATAAGATGATCAGGGGAAGAGATAGTCAGAGACTTTTCCTTGGGTGGAACAAACCATTACAAGGGGACATAAATTTAAGGTGAATGGTGGAATATATAGGGGGATGTCAGAGGTAGGTTCTTTACCCAGAGAATAGTGGGGGCATGGAATGCACTGCCTGTGGAAGTAATTGAGTCGGAAACATTAGGGACCTTCAAGCGGCTATTGGATAGGTAGATGGATTACGGTAGAATGATGGGGTGTTGATTAATTTGTTCTTAATCTAGGACAAAAGTTTGGCATAACATCGTGGGCTGAAGGGCCTGTTCTGTGCTGTATTTTTCTATGTTCTCT
This sequence comes from Scyliorhinus canicula, assembly GCF_902713615.1. Taxonomy (NCBI): domain Eukaryota; kingdom Metazoa; phylum Chordata; class Chondrichthyes; order Carcharhiniformes; family Scyliorhinidae; genus Scyliorhinus; species Scyliorhinus canicula. The sequence goes on from NC_052150.1 coordinate 126,768,469, forward strand.
GTTCTATGCATCGGAGGTTAGATGTGGGACTTTTGGCTGGCGAAGGGGTGTGCGAGTGGCTGAGGAAACATATTCAGAACTATCTGCAGGTCAAAGACACGGGGGAAATTTCAGCAGCGGTGGTCTGGGAAGCACTGAAGGCGGTGGTCAGAGGGGAGCTGATCTCGATACGGGCCCATAGGGCGAAGGTGGACAGGGCAGAGACAGACCGACTGGTAAAGGAGATACTACAGATTGATAGGAGGTATGCGGAGACACTAGAGGCAGGGCGTTTAAGGAAACGGTGGAGGCTACAGGCAAAGTTCAGATTGTTAACCACAGGGAGTGCGGTGGAGCAGCTGAGAAAGGCGAGGGGGCGATCTATGAGTATGGAGAGAAGGCCAGCAGAATGCTTGCACAGCAGCTTAGAAAGAGGGAGGCAGCCAGGGAGATAGGAAAGTAAATGACGGAGATGGGAACCTGGTTGGAGATTCAGCAGGGGTGAATAAGGCATTTAAGAATTTCTACAGTAGGCTGTATAGGTCGGAACCCCCTTCGGGGCCGCAGGGGATTAGGCACTTCTTGGAGGGGCTCAATTTCCCAAAGGTGGATGGGGAGCTGGTAGAGGGGCTGAGGGCCCCAGTCGGGATGGAAGAGATAGTGGAGTGTCCGAAGGCCATGCAGTCGGGTGAAGCCCCGGGTCCGAACGGGTATTCAGTGGAAGGTAGAGAGGTGGAGGTAGTGATCGCAATGGATGCAGAAAAGGCTTTTGATCGGGTAGAATGGGATTATCTGTAGGAGTAGGAGTGGGCGGGGCTTTATTGACTGGGTCAGGTTACTGTATCAGGCTCCTGTGGCAAGTGTACGGATGAATAGGACAACATCGCACTATTTTAGACTGCACCAGGGGACGAGACGGGGATGCCCCTTCTCCCCACTGTTGTTCGCGCTGGCTATAGTGCCGTTGGCAATTGCTCTGAGAGCCTCAAGGGGCTGGTCTGGGCAGGGTGGGAGGGGGGGGGGGGGGGGGGGGGGGGGGGGGGAGCGGTGGGGGGGGGAGCGGTGGAGCTCAGTCTCGCTCTGCTAGGGGCTGGTTTAGCTCACTCGGCTAAATCGCTGACTTTTAAAGCAGACCAAGGCAGGCCAGCAGCACGGTTCGATTCCCGTACCAGCCTCCCCGGACAGGCGCCAGAATGTGGCAACTAGGGGTTTTTCACAGTAACTTCATTGAAGCCTACTCGTGACAATAGGCAATTTTCATTTTCATTTCATTTCATATCGGACCTAATAGAGGGGATAGAAGAAATCATGAGGATTCTAGGGGAATTTGACTTTCGGGGTATAAGCTAACTATGGGGAAAAGTGAGATGTTTGCGATCCAGGTGAGGGGACAGGAGAGGCGATTGGGGGAGCTGCCGTTTAGATTAGTAGGGGGAAGCTTTAGGTACCTAGGCATTCAAGTGGCGTGGGAATGGGACCGGCTGCATAAATTAAATCTGGCCCGGCTAGTAGACCAAATGAAGGACGATTTTCGGAGATGGGACGCGCTCCCGTTGTCATTAGCTGGGAGGGTGCAGACGGTGAAGGTGACGGTTTTCCGAGATTCCTGCTTGTATTTCAGTATCTCCCCATCTTTATTCCGCAGTCCCTTTTCAACGGGTAAACAAAATGATCACTGGCTTCGTTTGGGCGGGCAAGGCCCCGCGGGTAAGGAAGGTAATGCTTGAGCGGAGTCGGGGAGAGGGCGGGCTGGCGCTGCCAAATTTTAGTAACTATTACTGGGCGGCGAATACAGCCATGATCAGGAAGTGGGTGGTGGGGGAGTGGTCACCATGGGAGCGTATGGAGGCAGCTTCATGCAAGGGCACCAGTCTGGCGGCATTGGTAACTGCGCCTCTGCCATTCCCGCTGGCCCGGTACTCCACCAGCCCCGTGGTGGCGACGGCCCTGAGAGTCTGGGGGCAATGGAGGAGACATGTGGGAGCAGAGGGAGCATCGGCCTGGTACCAATCTGTAATAATCACCGGTTTGCCCCAGAAAGTATGGATGGGGGGGGTTCCGGATATGGCGGGGAGCAGGAATTGAGAGGATGGGGGATATATATATAGAGGGGAGCTTTCCGAGTATGAGGGCGCTGGAGGAGAAGTTTGGGTTGGCGAGAGGAAATTAATTTGGGTATCTGCAGGTGCAGGACTTCCTACGTAAACGGGTGTCACCCTTCCCGCTCCTACTGCTGAGGGGCATTCAGGACAGGGTAGTTTCCAGAGGGTGGGTAGGAGAAGGGAACGTCTCGGACATTTACAAGGAACTTATGGGGTCAGAGGAGACGCAGACCGAGGAGCTGGAGCGCAAGTGGGAGGAGGAGCTGGGAGGAGAGATAGAGGATGGTCTATGGGCGAACGCAACATATGCCAGGCTCAGCCTGATACAATTTGTGGTCGTTCACCGGGCTCACATGACAGTGGCCCTATGAGCAGATTCTTTGGGGTGGAGGATAGGTGCGCAAAATGTGCGGGAGGACCAGCGAACCATGTCCCCATCTTCTGGACATGTCCAAAGCTTAGGGGATTTTGGCAGGGGTTTGCAGATGTCATGTCCACAGTGTTAAAAACAAGGGTGGCACTAAGTCCAGAGGTGGCGATTTTCGGGATGGCGTAAGACCCGGGAATCCAGGAGGAGAAAGAGGCAGACGTTCTGCCCTTTGCTTCCCTGGTAGCCCGGAAATGGATACTATTAGCTTGGAGGGACTCAAAACCCCCGAAGCCGGAGACGGAAACTATTAGCATGGAGGGATTCGAAGCCCCCGAAGTCAGAGACCTGGCTATCAGACATGGCTAGCTTTCTCTGTTTGGAGAAAATCAAATTCGTTTTGAGAGGGTCACTGTTAGGGTTTGCCCGGAGGTGGCAACCATTCACCAACTTCTTCGCGGAAAATTAATCGTCAGCAGAAGGGGGTGGGGAGGGGGGGGGGGGGGGGGGGGGGGGGGTTTGATTAGCTTAGAGTAGGGGGTTAATAAAGGTGGGACCTGTAAGGAAGGGAGACGGCTTTTGCACTATGTTTATAGTTTCATTTACATTGTTTATTTTGTTGTTGTTACAATACCACAAATACCTCAATAAAATGTTCATTAAAACAAAACACAATTGCTGAATTGCTCTGGGAATGTCGCCAATCTTCCTGACGTAGAACACAAATGGTTCAGTCCGGCATCAACACTTAGTCTCAGAAAGGAGAATCCCACTGATGACGTTTGTATGCTGTCTCCATTACCTTCATCAGGCAAGGTTAATAATCTTTATTAATGTCACAAGTAGGCTTACATTAACACTGCAATGAAGTTACTGTGAAACGCCCCTAGTCGCCACATTCCGGCGCCTATTTGGGTACACAGAGGGAGAATTCAGAATGTCCAAATGACCTAACAAGCACGTCTTTCGGGACTTGTGGGAGGAAACCGGAGCTCCCGGAGGAAACCCATGCAGACACAGGGAGAATGTGCAGACTCCACACAGACAGTGACCCAAGCCGGGAATCGAACCTGGGTCCCAGAAGCTATGAGGCAGCAGTGCTAACCACTGTGCCACTGTGCTGTACCCAGTATCAGACATTATCAAATTTTCCCCTTTGTGTCCAAATAGATCATCAGTAATTAAATGGAGGGCTGGGATTTTCATTCCGAAGTCAAGAACCTGGCTGCTGGTTTGGTTCTGGGTCCTTGTCCCTCCGCAGGATATCCCAGACATTGGAACCTCTGTTTTTAAAAGGCCAGGCCAGTTAATGGTCGGGTGCAGGCTCACTGTCCATTTAAGGATGGTAGTCTGGCTCCTGTGGTGATATGCATCACAGTAAATACACAAGGGGTTAATGTAAGTACACGTAGACTAGCTAGACATTAGAGGGAGAACCAGAGACATGACACACAGACAGTCAACTAATAGGCTAGTAAGATAGGACACAACCAATGTGCATTCAAGACACACACAAAGGTGACACTACCACAGGGGGCATTACACCAACCCATATAAAAGGACACAGCACATATGATCTTCCTCTTTCCAGTGGAGACACTTAGTGAGTACACAGGGTCGATTGAACACATCACACCCACCACCTGGATTGTAGCAGACTGGTTCATCAGTCTGAGTAGCAATAGCAGGATTAACAAGAGAGTCGAATCCAAGTAGGAGAATTGTTAACAGTTTAATAAATCTGTTAAAGCTATCTCCAAGTCTGAACCTTCCTTTGTCAGAGTGCACATCAAGGAAGCAGCTTATGCTACGTCAAGAGCATAACAAAACAGCTCCCAAGGCTGGAGGGCCAATGGGAGACCTCTAACACCTGGTATCAGGAGCTACACTAGCCGAACACGAGAGTTGTGAGTTTGTAATGGAGAGAAATATGATTCTTCAACATGAAAGCAGCTTGAGAAGTAGAGGTCATGTTTTTAAAAATTTCAAGTACCAACAGCTGCCTGGCTATGAACATGGGTGGACAACACACCCATTACATGAAAAACAGCTGCTGCTGTGATCTAGCAATCACTATGAGTGGTGCACGATCAATTGTACAAAGACTAAGGTTGGATACCACTATGGCTTTATTGCAGTAAGATGTGTGGCCTCCCACAGCAGCTGGCGAAATGGCTGCTGAATAGGCTGGCTGTCATCCACTACCATTCTGTGTTTCTCCCCAGTTTTAATGACTACCACTTGGGCTCTCCAGGGGCTTTTGCTGACCTCGATGATGTCTTTCCGAAGCAACCGCTGGACCTCAGACCTGATGAAGGTCTTGTCCTGGGTGCTGTACCGTCTGCTCCTGGTGGCAACATATTTACAATCTGGAGTTAGATTGGAAAAGAGGGAGGGTGGGTCGACATTTAGGGTCGCGAGGCCGCACACAGTGAGGGGTGGTAGGGGCCCGCTGAATTTGAGGGTAAGGCTCTGGAGATTGCACTGGAAGTCCAGCCTAGTAGTAGTGCAGCGCAGAGATTAGGAAGGACATAGAGGCGGAAGCCGCTGAATTCGACACCCTGGACCGTGAGAGTGACCGTGTAGAACCCCCGGATCGCGATGGAATGGGATCCGGAGATCAGGGAGATTCTTTGATTAGCGGGGTGGACTGCGAGGGAGCAGCGCCTTACCGTATCCGGGTGGATGAAGCTTTCGGTGCTCCCGGAGTCCAGCAGGCAAGAGGTCACGTGACCGTTGATTCTCACACTGGTCGAAGCGGTGGCCAGGTTGTGCGGACGTGACTGGTCGATCATCACCGAGGCGAGTTGCGGTCAGTCGTCCCCGGTGCCAGAAGATGGAGAGAGTGAGGGCCCAGGTCGTGGAATGCTGGCGGCGCCTGAAGATCCTGCAGGGGACAAGATGGCGGTGCCCATGGGCCGCACGTTGCGGGGGCTGGACAAGATGGCGGTGCCCATGGGCCGCACGTTGCGGGGGCTGGACAAGATGGTGACGCCCATGGGTAGCACGTGGACTGAGGGGGGTAGATGGCAGCGCACACTGGCCGCTCGTGGCGCCGGGAGGTGAAGATGGCGGCGCCCACTGGCCGCTCGCGGCGCCGGGAGGTGAAGATGGCAGCGCACGCTGGCCGCGCGTGACCTGGGACGAAGATGACACCGGCCATTGTGTGTAGGTCAGGGAGGAGGGGGCGATAGCGGCTACTGCGCGGGCCTGGCACACCGCGGCGAAGTGCCTCTTTTTGCCACAAGCCTTGCAAATGGCAGTGCGGGCCGGGCAGCGTTGGCAGGTGTGCTTTTGCTGGCTGCAGAAGTAACATTGGGGAGCCCCGGGGTGCGCGGGTTGGCATGTAGCGCAGGCGTATTGGCTGGGTGTGGGGTCCACAAGGGATAGGAGGGGTGGGCCGTGTGGCCGGAGGGGTAGGCCTGAGCATTACGTGAGGCGACCGTCATGAAGAGTGCTCGCTTTTTAGTCTCAGCTAGGTCGAGTGTGGCCCCTTCTAGCAGTCTTTGGCATATGAGGTCCGACCCAATCCCCGTTACAAACGCATCGCGCATAAGAAGGTTAGAATGTTCAGTGGCCGTAACGGCCTGACAATCACAGTCCCGGATGAGTGGGATTAGGGCCCACCAGAAGTCTTCTATGGACTCACCAGGGAGTTGAGAGCGAGTGGCGAGTACTTGCCTGGCGAAGAGGGTGTTCGCTTTCTGTGCGTAGTTTTCTTTGAGGAGCGCCATGGCATCTGTGTAGGTCGGGGCATCCTGGATCAGCAGAAACACGTTGGAGCTCAATCTTGAGTACAGGATCTGTATCTTCTGAGCCTCCGTTGGAGGGGTGATCGCTGAGTTGATATAGACCTCGAAGCAAGCTAGCCAGTGATTAAAGTCCTTTTTGGCGTCGCTTGATTGCGGATCCAGCTGCAGGCGATCTGGTTTGATGCGGAGGTCCATCTTTTAGAAAATCTTACTGCATTAAATTGATGCACGCTCAATTGTACAAAGACTAAGGTTGGATATAACTGTGGCTTTATTGCAGTAAGATGTGTGGCCTCCCACAGCAGCTGGTGAAATGGCTGCTGAATAGAGGACATGCTCCTCCTACTGGGCGGAGCCAGCAGGCAGGGGCTACAGGCGAACCTGTAGTACAGGTCCTACCTTACATCACCTAATACAGGTGTAACAGTGGTTTACCACAATGAGCCTGGCAGATTGGGATAGGGCCATCACTCTCCCTCCCTCACGCCTGCCTTGGCTTAGACATGATCCAGCCCGACGTGTGCCACTCATATTGTCATCTGAAAATTCCAGTTGATGCTGGAATGGGACCTTAATAGTATTTATCATTCAGTGCCCTGGATTAGTTGTCTGTCAGGATGCGGTGGGCAACTGCTCTGACCCAAAGCCACCTTAATTCAAAATGGCTCAGGTTAGGTTAGTGGTGGGGAACTGGCACAGAGGATGGAAGTGCGAGATCATGGACCTACCCCGACCCATGTAAAAAAACTGGCCCAATAATGAATTGAATAATTTATCTGAAAATGTGTTATTTTATTTCACTTTTTATGCATTAGCTATGGTGGTATTAAGTGCATTTTATTAGGTTTAGCATCTGCCTTCTGTCATCATTTTCACTTCAACATAAATCTAGCCTGTAGTTCTGCTATGGGTGAGAGTGCTACAATTCACAATGCTGGAGTACATTAACACTGATTACTCTGCAGTCAGAAAGCTTTTAGATTTGTAAGCAACTCATACATTTTGCAATCCAGTTTCAATTTCAAACTACTTAGTGTATTCAAAGCAGCTGTCAAAATATTCAATAGATTGGAATATTTTATCTAACAACCTTGATCATTTACTTAGCAAATTACTGACTGTAAGCAGTGTCACAGGTCCAGTACATAGATTTATGAGTGAGTATCAGAAGAAAATGATTGTGGAAGTTTTCATTGTGCCAGAAGAACAGGGAAGGGAAGCTGCCATCCAGAAACTATCTGCAGGGTGACCAACCATCGCCTATTTTACAGTTCACACTGAAATATTTGTTTCATTCCGCATCCTGTACTTTGACTCCCCAGGATGCAACTTGTCCGGTATTTCTCAGGCAGCGATATTGCCTCAGTATCTTTGCTGTCTGCGTATGCGCTGTACACTTATCCACAAGAAGGTCTGCAGGAGGATTGGCTGACTGTTGCTCTGTTTCTGTCTTCAAAGAAATTTAAGTTATTGCCAAGGCCGTCGGCTTGAGCAGATGGGTGATTGGAAGGGTTGTGGTGAGAGCAACAGAGCCCAAGTTTTAGCGAAGGGTCTGGTGGGACTGAGGCTCCAGCCGAGTTCCAGGAGGCCTGAGTCTCGGGAGGGGTCTGGCAGGCTGGAATATCAGGCAAGGGTCCAGGAGACCCAGGCCTTGGGTTGGGCCTGAGTTTCAGGCGAGTGTACGGCGGGCACGTGTCTCATGTTGGGGTCTGGCAGCAGCCCCGGGAAGAGTTTGAGATGAGCGGCTGCTGAATGATTAGGGGAGGAGAAAAGTTTTCCGGATGAGTATGTTGGAAAGCGCATTTGGGAAGAGATGTGTGTGTTTATGTGGTGGGGAGCAGTCAGGCGACACGTTGATGGTGTCGAGGAGACAGAGTATAAGTGAAGTATATTCTCTGTGAAACGGGGCATGGTTTTTCTGTTGGGCTCTTTTATTGAATTGAAGATTATCAAGCCCCCTGTCCCAGCTCTCTGGCTGTGTCAGCAACCCATCCCATCCCATCTCCGATCTCGCCAACACCCAGATAAACCAGGACCAGGTAAGTGAGGGGGTGGGGTGGGGGGGGGGAGGATTCTCATGGCAAGGAGGTGAAGACTTGCAAGGGGTGGGGTGGCAATAGGAAGGTTAGGATGATGGCGGGGGAGTAGGGAGCAGACATGGCTGGCAGACCTAGTGGGACACCCAACGTGCAGAGGCCCTTAAGGTCCTCACCTGAGGCTTGAGCAGGGTGATCTGTCAGGTATCCCCCCTCCCTCGAACTCCGCTCACTTAAGGGCCTGAATTGTGGTAAGGGAAGTTGCCTGTTAAATTGTGGATAGTTTGTGTGTAGATTAGATAATAGCAGGGAGGCAACAGGGGAATTTTATATCAAAAGAATAAAGTATGAAGTTGGTTTCAAGCTGTGAGTTATAACTGTCAGATACCTGTGCTGCAGTGAGGGATTTCGGTATTCTTGAAAAAAGGTGTGAGAATGGAAGGAGTCTGCCCTGAAGAAGATGTCCAGGAACAAATGCACCATGAGGACAAGGACCAGGTACTGGCTTGATCTTGAGAATATGTATCAGAATGTGTCCTGGAAAACTGCCAAGATGGTTATTTCGTCACCAGAAAGGGTAGCACGGTAGCATAGTGATTAGCACAATTACTTCACAGCTCCAGGGTCCCAGGTTCAATTCCTGGCTTGGGTCACTGTCTGTGTGGAGTCTGCATGCTCTCCCCGTGTGTGCGTGGTGGTGCTCCGGTTTGCTCCCACAGTCCAAAGATGTGCAGGTTAGGTGGATTGGCCATGCTAAATTGTCCTTGGTGCTGGGTGGGGTTACTGGGTTATGGGGATAGGGTGGAGGTGTGGGGTTGGTTAGGGTGCTCTTTCCAAGAGCCGGTGCAGACTTGATGGGCCGAATGGCCTCCTTCTGCACTGTAAATTCTATGAAAGAAACAAATATGCATTCGCGCACGTTATGGGCCAGTTCAAACCCTGAGTCCAGCTCATTGCTGTAGCTGCTTTATGGAACAAAAATGTCTTGTGTTGCATCAGAAGACCAAGATTGACCAGAGACTGACAAAAGACCTTGATACCAAAATAACCAGTTTCCAGCAGTTTCTCCTTAGACTGCAATCCTTACAATGCAACGAGGCCAGAGCCAAAGCCACTCAGAATGAAAATGGTGAAGCCTTTGCATTGTTTGCTGATGCAGTGAATTTGACACTCTTTCAGAAGTTTTGACGGTTAAAGATATCCTTGTAGAATTAATTCATCCAATAAAATGTTTCAGGTTGATTTAATTCGAATTACTTTTTTTATTCACATTTCAAAAAGGCGACCACTAAACAAACACAGGCAGTTTACATTTTTATACTCGACATATAACCCTGTTATGAGAAGATTTTTCAAGGCTTCAAATATCGACATTGTGATCTACAGTAAACAACATATTAACTGGACGGCCAACCCACTTAGCCAACAATACTGAGTCAATGGTCCTTTGTAGCTGAAGGCCAAATTGGCGATTGTGTAATGTTGGTAAACTTGAACTGCGGGTGGCTAACTGCCACTGCAAGGTTACCCCACAGTACCCTGAACCTGCCATTTCTTTGGGCAGTCAGCTTGTTGGAATAATGAATCAACTTTGGGACCAGGTTGTGACATGATATTGTGTTGTTTTCACATGGGTGTGGAGGTTGGGAAAAGGCCATACCATCCGCCACTTCTTTACTGCGAAATGCAATATACCAAGAACTTAATGCCAACGGCTATGTCCCTCGTTCCCTGCTAGCAAACTTCTATCAGATCCTGCTAAAAATCCCAGTAACCTTTGTCTCAAGGTTTGAGATTGGAAAAGATTTAAAAGGTCACTTATGACTCTGGGCTATCTAAAATGTCCGCTCGCAAAGTATAATGGGAATTGTGGTCAGGCTGGGACACAGACAAGACACAGCTCGTGTGTATTTTGCAAAACTAAACCAGACCTATACAGAAACTTGCACCTGCTAGAGGCCAATCACACATCTCCCCAGGACAATGGAACTCGGATTGAAACAGAACAGTAGTAACAGACTCGGGGGCACCTGCCCAGCTATCAAGGTACCCATCCCTATTTGACCAGAATCGATTTGGATGATCAAAATCTTATCGATCCATTGGATCCTGAGTTGGGACCGCCCAAAAGAGCGCGAAAGATCGGAGGAAAGTAAAGGTAATTTAAGCTGTTAGACATAGTCTAATATGTAGTTGCGTGTAAGTTATTAAGTATGAAACCAATCCTATGATTGATAATAGTATACTGGTTGTGTGTTCATTTGTCCAATACATGGAACGTACTGCATCTTGTGGTTATTAATAAAGATAGAAGTCAACAACTCTATAGATTAAATTCCTTCTTTCTTTGTTCAAGTGCAATGAAAGAATCAGAGAATCTCTTCCTTCTACTTCATTCAGAAAGGCAACAGTGGGGTTGTGCAAATATTGATGCCACACTGCTGTAGAAAGTTGAGGTTTGTATTGGGATTGGATATGTTTGATTCTCATAGAAAAAGGTTTGCTGTACATCTAAGGTACACTGCAGCTGATCAGACGGCACTCAGCAAAGTCCCTCACACAGCAATTAATCTGTTAGTTGCTGTTAGGTTCAGAATAGCTGTTGTGTAAACTCGCCTGTTCTTCAAATGTTTGCGTCTACCTATAAACAGGCAGATGGGACGGCAGTACACGATCGCACCTAAATGTGGCATATCCAATAGAGTAGTGCCGGTTCAACTCAGTTAGCTGAACAGCTGGTTTGTGATGCAGTATGAGACCAACAGCACAGATTCCTGTAGTGGCTGAGATTATTCTTTTAAAAAATATTTCTATTGGCTTTACAATTATCTACATGTGGTAAACACCACTGGTAACACATTGCATGTATTACGGTACAGCCACTGTATTACAGGTACCACAGTAAATCCCAGGCTGCTGGCTCCTCCCAGCAGGCGGCGTATAAAAGTGTAAGCTCTCCTATGCTGCTCCCATTCTGGTTCCAGCTGCAGGAGGTACAACATCTTGTGCAATAAAGCCTTGATTGTTTCACCATTCTCGTCTCGGGGTAATTGACGGTACATCAATTTATTGCACAAGATTTTAAAAGATGGACTTCCTTATCAAGCCTGATTGCCTGGAGCTGAGCCCTCACACAGCCAACGCCACATCTGCCTTCGAGCACTGGCTAGCCTACTTTGAAGGCTACCTCAGAGCAGCCACTGTAGAACTCTTGGACGCACAGAAGCTCCAAGTCCTCTACTCACGGGTGAGCCATCAAATTTTCCCCTCATCCGGGATGCACCCACCTACGCAGAAGCAATGACGCTACTAAAGGGACAGTATATTAAGTTGGTGAATCAAGTGTACGCCAGACACCTCCTGGCCACGAGACAGCAACTCCCAGGGGAAACTCTGGTCGATTTCTTACGTGCTCTACAGATTCTCGGTAGGAACTATGACTACCAGGCAGTTTCGACAGTCCAACACACCGAACTACTAATCAGAGACACTTATGTCACGGGCATTAAGTCTACGTATGTTCTCCAGCAGGGGGTACGCTTGATCTTGCAGAAACTGTGCAGCTTGCAAATTCCCTGGAAGTGGCCTCCCATAATCTGGAGGCCTACACCTTCGACCGCGCCATCATGGGCCCACAAGCTGCCGACTCGAGTACACCGCAAGCAAGCGCTGTGCGGCAGCCAGCCAACTCTGCAGGGCCCAAATGCTACTTTTGTGGCCAGAGCAAACATCCCAGGCAGTGCTGCCCAGCACGGAGCGCGACCTGCAACGGGTGTAGGAAGAAGGGCCACTTCGTTTCCGTTTACCAGGTCTGGTCGGTCGCCGCTGTTTCCAGGCCCGGCATTGCTACACCCTCCACATGTGATCCAGGGGCACCGCCATCTTTACCACCACAATCCACGTGTGGCCAGTGGTCGCCTCCATCTTTGACGCCGCCCGCCATGGGCGCCGACATCTTTGGCGCCATTTTGGACCGCGCCTCATGACCCCCGCTAGTCGGACCGTCCGCTGCCCGCTGATACCTCTGCCACTGCTGATCAGCCCAGGACCTCCCAACATCTTCCACAGCTCGCCTCCATCACCCTGGACAGTCTCGGCCCCGTAACCTTGCGACCGCTACGATGACGGTAAAGATCAACGGGCACAAGACGACCTGCCTCTTTGACTCGGGGAGCACAGAGAGTTTCATCCATCCTGCTACGGTAAGGAGCTGCTCCCTCACGGTACTCCCCGTCACCCAAAAAGTCTCCCTGGCCTCGGGTTCCCATTCCGTGGAAATCCGGGGGTACTGTGTCGCGACCCTCACCGTTCAGAGCGTAGAGTTCAGCAACTTCTGGTTCTACGTCCTCCCCCATCCCTGTGCTGCCCTGTTACTAGGTCTTGATTTTCAATGCAACCTCCAAAGCCTTAGTTTGAAATTCGGTGGACCCCTGCACCCCCTCACCGTCTGCGGCATCATGACCCTTAAGGTCGATTCACCTTCACTTTTTGCAAAACCTCATCCCGGACTGCAAGCCCGTTGCCACTAGGAGCAGACGGTACAGTGTGCAGGACAGGACCTTTATCAAGTCGGCTTCTGCGGGAAGGGATCATTGAGGCCAGTAACAGCCCCTGGTGAGCTCAAGTAGTGGTAGTGAAGATTGGGGAGAAGCACAGGATGGTCATTGACTACAGCCAGACCATCAACCGGTACACGCAGCTCGATGCGTACCCTCCTCCCACGCATATCTGACATGGTCAATCAGATTGCGCAGTATCGAGTCTTCTCCACAGTAGACTTGAAGTCCGCCTACCACCGGCTCCCCATCCGCCCGGAGGACAGCCAATACACTGCATTCAAAGCAGATGACCACCTCTATCATTTCCTTGGAGTTCCCTTCAGCATCACCAATGGGGTCTCGGTCTTCCAGCGAGAGATGGACCAAATGGTTGACCAGTGCGGGTTGCGGGCCACGTTCCCGTACCTAGATAATGTCACCATCCACGGCCACGATCAGCAGGACCATGATGCAAACCTCCAGAAATTCCTCCATACAGCCAAACACCTTAACCTCACCTGCAATAAGGAGAAATGCATGTTCCGCACCAACTGCTTAGCCATCCTTGGCTACGTAGTGGAAAATGGAGTCCTGGGCCCGACCCCGACCGCATGCACCCCCTCCTGGAACTCCATCTCCCCCACTACCCCAAGGCCCTGAAACGATGCCTTGGGTTTTTCTCGTATTACGCCCAGTGGGTCTCTAATTATGCGAACAAGGCCCGCCCACTCATCACGTCCACAGCTTTTCCCCGGACGGGCTGAGGCCCGCCAGGCCTTCAACCACATCAAGGCGGACATGGCCAAGACCACGATGCATGCAGTCGACGAGACCTTCCCCTTTCAGGTGGAGAGCGATGCATCAGACGTAGCTCTAGCCGCCATCTTCAACCAGGCGGGCAGTCCCGTGACTTTCTTTTCCCGCATCCTCCAAGCCTCTAAAATTCGGCACTCCTCTGCCGAAAAGGAGGCCCAAGCCATTGTGGAAGCTGTGCGACCTTGGCGACATTACCTGGCCGGCAGGAGATTCACTCTCCTCACTGACCAACGGTTGGCTGCCTTCATGTTTAACAATACACAGCGGGGCAAGATCAAAAATGCAAGATCTTGAAGTGGAGGATAGAGCTCTCCACCTATAACTATGAGATGTTGTATCGCCCGGGGAAGCTCAATGAGCCACCTGATGCCCTATCCCGCGGTACATGTGCCAGCGCACAAGTGGACCTACTCCAGGTTCTCCACTATGACCTCTACCACCTGTGGGTCAGCCGGTTCTTCCATTTTGTCAAGGCCCGCAACCTGCCCTACTGAAGTGAGGAGGTCAGCACCGTAACCAGACACTGCCAAGTCTGCACAGAGTGCAAGCCGCACTTCTACCAGCCAGATAGAGCGCACCTGGTGAAGGCCTCTCGCCCCTTTGAGCGCCTCAGCATGGACTTCAAAAGGTCCCTCCCCTCCACCGGCCGCAACATGTACTTCCTCAATGTAATTGATGAGTACTCCCGGTTCCCTTTCACCATCCCATGTCCCGACATGACTTCTGCCACGATCATCAAAGCTCTCCTGCGCTGCTTCCATTCTGGGTCCAGCTGCAGGAGGCACAACATCTTGTGCAAAGAAGCCTCGATTGTTTCACCATTCTCGTCTCAGGGTAATTGACGGTACATCACTACAGTAATACTCTCTATGGATAACACACAATAATAAAAACAAAGAAGAAAGGGGAAAAAACTGGGGGCGAAATTCTCCCAAAACGGGAGAAATCGTAAAACTGCCGTAAAACTCCGACGTCGGAGGCTCCGACAAGTCGGGCTTAACGAAAATCGTTAAACCCGCTTGCCGGAGTTAGCGCCGGCTGACGCGTCATATGACGTCAGCCGTGCATGCGCAGGTGGGAAGACTCCACCCGCGCATGCGCGGGTGACGTCATCGCGTTTTTGCGCGAAACCCGCGCATGCGCGGGACGGGTTGCCCCTCAGCCGCCCCGCGTATTGATACTGCGGGGCGGCGGAAGGACAAATAGTGCGCGGGCATCGGGCCCGCTGCCCGCGATCGGTGCCCACCGATCGCGGGCCCATGGCACCCTTGGCACGGCCGTGGTACTGCCGTGCCAATCGGTGCCATGGTTATTTTTTGCGAGTTTGTCACGACGTTTTTACGAACGGCAGGACCAGGTGTGTTTGCCGTTCGTAAAAAGGTCGTAAAGGGCTGGGACTTCGGCCCTTCTAACAGCTGAGAATCGCTGCCGGCCGTAAAAAAACGGCGGCAGCGATTCTTGTCGGGATTTCGGCGGGGGGGCGGGAGAATAGCGGGAGGGCGTCAAAAAAGTCGGGAAGGCCCTCCCGCTATTCTCCCACCCGTCGTGGGGGGGGGAGAATTTCGCCCCGGGAATCTCTGTTTGGCGTTGTCTGACCCTGCTTTGGGTTTGCTGCTGTGGCCATTGTGGCGGCCCTCATGTGTGTCTTCGCCCTTTGTCCCTTCTGGCTCCACTGCCCTGTTTGCCCTGTGTTTACCTTTGTGCTTTCACCCCACTATTGCCCCTCCCTAGTCTCCCCTCCCCACCCCACCTCCATCTCTCCCTTTTTTCTTTATTTCGGTCCTCCCTCCCTCCCTCCCATCCTCACTTATTGATTGTTGGTCACAGACAGGTTTCGGAACAGGCTGTGTTGTGGAAGCTTTCCTCTGATCCCCGAATGCCGTATTTTATTTTTTTCCAATTTGAGATACACTGCCAAGTCGGACAGCCAGCCTGTGGCCTTCGGTGTTGCTGCCAATCACCAGCCGAGCAGGACTCTTCGGCGGACAATGAGGGAGGCGAAGGCTAGGGCACATGCCCTCTCCCCATAAAGATTTCTGGCTGTTCCAAAACCCCGAAGACCATCACTAACAGGCATGGCTCCACCCTCATCGCCACAACCTTTGACATTGCCTCAAAAAAGGCTGTCCAGTTCCCGGCAAGTCTGGGACACGCCCAGAACATGTGGGTGTGGTTGGCTGGGCCTTCGCTGCCATCGTTCACGTTTGTCCTCTACCTCCAGGAAGAACCCATCTTTCGTGTTCTGGTTAAGTGACCCTGTACACCACTTTTAACTGCGTTAGACTCAGCCCTGTGCATGAGGGAATGGAGTTCACCCTATGCAGTGCTTTGATCCAGAGTCCTCCCCTATCTCTATGATTAACTCTTCCTCCCATTTCTCCTGCATCTTGTCCAGTGGTTACTGTATCTCCTCCATTTGCCGTCTGTATATGTCTGCACAGTTCCCGTCCCCTAGTTTGCTGCGGTCAGAAATCAATCCATTAGGCAGTGTCCTGGTAGCTGGGGGGACATTGCTGTTTCGTTTCGGAGGAAGTTTCTTATTCGTGTGTATCATGGCTCATTCCCTTTTGGGAGCTGGAGTTTATCTGTGAGTTCCCATGGTGGTGACTCTGCCATCTGCATATAAGTCCCCTATTGTCAGTACCTTCATCTTTTTTCCACCTTTAAAAGGAGGCATCCATAGTTGTAGTGAGGAACCCATGGTTCTTGCAGATGGGGGCCATGGTGGACATTGCGGCCAGACCAAAGTGATGTCTCAGTTGGCTCCACATTCTCACTGTGGCCACTGCCACTGGGCTTCCTAAGTGGTTGGCTGAGGTCATTCATAAGGCTCACCTTCTCAAACTTGCCCCTCATCTGAGGTGTGGCGATCCTCAGGTTAAATCACCACCTGTCAGCTCTCCAGTCTGCAGCCTATGGTCATTGGGGCCATTATTCACTGCACCTTACATGATGCATTCAAGTTCTGGATAAAGCTTAAACTTATTAAACTTTGCCTCAGAGGTAACAGTGCTCCTACTGAGACACATTGACATTCAAAAGATGCAAGCATCTCATTCTAAGTTTACAAATGGTTAAAATTAAAGGAAACGATCATATGGTAACATTTTTTTAAATGCTTTTAAGCTCTGAATTGAGAGGTTAACAGTGCATGTCTCGATCAGAAGCTCAACCAGCTATCAGTCTGTTTTGCTCAATGTCAGATTTCGCCTGATCTACCCACTTCAATAAGTCACTAAGCATCCGGAACATTAAGGTAACTATTGAATTTTTTTTTATCAATGACCATACTTAAAAGCTATCCTATCATGTGTAATCCATCAAAGAATCAATGTTATTTTTTGTCAAGTACACTGCAGAGTTTGAGTGATATTAAGTACACTTTTTCACCGTGACTTTCCGGCCCAGCTGCTTCGGCTTTTCCCATGGTGGATGTGGCGGTCCATTTAAATCCCCGTTGATGTCGTCGGGACTGGAGGGTCCTGCCAGTGGGAAGAGCTGGGAATCCTCCATCTACTGATTTTGCCACCATGGAACCATAATTGCCGAAGTTCAATTGAACCAAGAGCTATCCAATTATTTTCCAAGTGTGCTTTGCCATTAATATTGGCTGGAATTTTCCGGCCCCTCCTGTCATGAGATCTTCCAGCCCCGCCAAAATTAATGTACGTTTGAATGGCTCACCGCATTTGCTGCAGGGAAATTCTCCTTGATGGACCAGAAAATCCCGGCCATTTAGATTGTTTTTATTTCTGTAAAAATCAACAATTTCTTGATTGTCATCCTGGAAATTGTCACCTCCTTTACCCAATACAAGCATTTTGTCTTGGTAAGAATAAAACCATTTAATATCTGAAACAAAAACAGAAAATGCTGGAAATATTCACTGTTTGGCAGCATCTGTGGAGAGTGAACAGGCGGAATCTTCCGCTCCTATCAGCAGCAGCAAACTTGGCGGATGGGGGATCTTCATTTGATATAAGGACCTTTAGTGATTAAGTTCTCAGGAATTCAAAGACAGTTTAAAAGCAGATTGAGCTTCCTGATGAACAATGTGGGGAGACCCTTTTGCATATATTAGCATGTCCTCTTTGGGAGCATGTATAAATGCCAGTCTATTCTTGAGGACAGGTGGTGACAGTACAAGTTGTGTGGAGGAAGATTAAGGAAAGGCGGAAGTTTTAATGGGGAAGGGTGGAGTAGTGGGCAGTCAAATCCCAAAGGGATAATGCCAGCTGTCCTTTAAATATAAGGAAGGATTCTCTGCCGGTGGGATTTTCCGTTTTGCCGGCGCCCAGGAGTTTCCTGACGGCATGGGGCTTCCCCACAATGGGAAACCCCATTGACCGGCCAGCGTAACGGAGAATCCCGCTGGCGGGTCGAGGCTGAAAAGTGGCGGGGGTGGAGAATCCAGCCCATGGTGTCTGGACCTTCATCTCCATGAAATAACAGCAGGAACGGTGATTTCCCGTCTGTCCCCGCCCCGAGAATTGGTGAGCTCCTCGCAGATGCATATGTAATAAACAGAACAGCGCAAGATCACGTATGATCAGCCGTCCCGGCAGAAATCACTCCCACGTCTGCGGATCTAGACTCCAGAATGGAAGATTTTGGCCAACATTTCAGGTCAATGAGCTTTCATCAACATTTAAGGTTGGGGCAACACGGTGGCGCAGTGGTTAGCACTGCTGCTTCTCGGCGCTGAGGACCCGGGTTCAATCCCGGCCCCGAGTCACTGTCCGTGTGGAGTTTTCACATTCTCTCTCTGTCTGCTTGGGCCTCACCCCACAACCCAAAGATGTACAGAGTAGAATTGGCCATGCTAAATTGCCCCTTAATTGGAAAATAGAAGAATTGGGTACACTAAATTTATTTTTTTAAATTTTAAGATTGGTCGTGAAGGATAATTTTTAACACTTCCCAATAGATGGAAAACAGGGATAAGCTTCACGAGCCATAGGTGTTTTGAAATGATTCCTCCCCCATCGTGTGTTGTGCAGTTTTTCAAGTCTGGTGGGCACCTAAAACAAGCATTAGGTCCCTTGCTTATGTTAATGATGGGCTTCATGCTTGTTTTAGGTCTCCTTTGCTAAATTGACCATGTGAGCAAACAGCCACCATGAAAAGAGTGATTTCAATTTTTTGAGGCACTCTCAATTACGACGCGAGAGCGAGGTCGGTAATCAAAGGCTTTAATATACAGAGAACAGGACAGCATTCGAGAGAAGTGTGCTCGCCACATGGAGCCTTATCCTGTATACTGTTTCCTGGGGGCGTAGCCAGAGGCGGAGTCCCCCAGGGTTCCAAGCCTCTTAAAGGGGCACGGTATTAAAGGTCAGATACCGTTTACGGCAGTTATTAATACCGTTCATCACATTTTTTTATAGCTTGACCTGGCATTATGAGGAGCTGACATGCTGCTTCCCATTCCACAGCACCCCAGAGGGCTGCTGGTGGCCCACAATTGGTGTCACTGCTGTAGTCCTTTCCTTACTTCCTGTATTTACCTAGCAGCACAGGTGGATCACAATTGATCCCTTGGAAATGGGCAAGTCGCCTCTGTAAATACCACGTGTGATAACAGCTTCCCAAAACATTGAAATAAGGCCCAGGCTTGTATCCGATGGGATACCCAAAGTAACCGTGTTGGATAATGGGACAGTTTTCATGAGTGCTGAATTTCAGGTCCACGAATGGTGCAAAGCAAATGCGGACTGTGCCATACCATCCAGTATCCAATGGACTGACTGAACGAGCAGTCAAACCGTCAAGGCAAGTCTTAAAAAGCAGTCAGGTGCAATGCTGGAAACCAGAATGTTTTGATTTATTTTAGGATACTATACAACGCCGCATTGTACCACAGGAATGTCGCCAGTGGAATTATTGATGGACAAGTGTCTTAGGACCAGATTAAGTCTGGTGTTTTTGATTTTAGTGGGGGAGAGGGGGTGGTGGGGGTGGGGGGGGGGGGGGGGGGGAGTAGAGGTCAGTCACAGCAGTTGGAAGAAAAACCACAATTCAGGCAAAGCAGCAGTATCATTTCCAATGGATGAACCAGAGCATGTCAGAAATTTCGGAAGGGGACTATGTTGGGTCTCAGCAGTGTTGCAGCCAAGTCAGGACTGCAGTCTTACAAGTGAATATACAAGATAGAATTGGCAGGAAATCTGTGGACCACTGAACACAAATGAGAGTTGTCCCAGCAGCCAGTAATGCAGCCTGAAACCATATTACCAGCAGGAAACATTGTTGGCTGACCAAGTAGCGAAGTACCAAGTCAACCTGTGGCAAGAGAGGTTGCCGTCACCACAGAAATGGATGAGACCAAGATGCCAGTACCTGAGGAATTACCAGGTGCAGCAGTTTCTGCAGAAAATACCCCAACAGAAGCACCCAAGTCAGCGCAGTTACGCTGCTCTTCCAGAAAGCGGAAACCAGCAGATAGGCTAAATCTATGATGGACTGTTTGAATGGGTTTAATGTTAAATTTATTAGGGACTGTACCGTTTAACTTTTATCTTTGTATAAAAGGACTTAGAGAAGGAGTGATGTGGTGTCTGGCCCCTTTAAGGAGATATCAGACGATAGGATCACATGACCCAGGGGAAAAGGGTGGGAATTCACCCTGACAAACATGGGCTTTTGCTTCAGATGGATTCCGGACGCTGACTGGCAGCCACGGAGCTGCATAACTCTGTAAGATAATGACCGGAATTCTCCGGTTGTTGCCATTCACTTTTCCCGCCAGGAGTGCACCCACGCCAGCCGGGTTCCCGGCAGAGTCGGATGCTCACAATGGGGAATCCCCGGACAAGCAACGGGAAGATAAAATCCCACCACCAGTGAACGGTCCGTCCCAAGATACATGTGGCTGGGATCGAGAGAGTCACACCTAATATGTCGTTTCACACCGAGCTGGTGAGCTAAAGTTGTTACAAAGGAGAGATCCAGACTTTTCAGTTTTCAATGTCTGCTTCCTGTGTTCTGTTGGTTAGGTGCCCAAAGAATAAGTCACAACCAATTTCCACCCCATTAGAACATTAGAACATTAGAACTAGGAGCAGGAGGAGTCAATTCAGCCTCTTAGGCTCGCTCCACCATTCAACACAATCACAGCTGACCTCCTCTCGGCCTCAACTCCACTTTCCTGTCCGTTCTCCATAACCCTTCATAACATTGCTAATTAATAATCTGTCTATGACCTCCTTAAATATACTCAAGTCCTGGCGTCCACTGCACTCTGGGGTAGTGAATTCCACAAATTCACGACCCTTTGAGAGAAGTAATTCCTGCTTCAAGTAACACCTGCTTCAAGAAGACACCATTATGCCGGTGCCAAAGAAGAACCAGGCAACGTGCCTCAAAGACTACCGATCGGTGGCCTCAACATCTATCATTATGAAGTGCTTTGAGAGGTTGGTCTTCAGACACATCAACTCAATCCTCCCAGAATCCCTTGATCCACTGCAATTTGCATACAGCCACAACCGGTCCATAGCAGGCAACATCTCCCTGGCATTACACTCATCCCTGGAGCAGTTCAACAACAAGGACTCCTACATCTGACTCCTATTTATTGACTACAGCTCAATGTTCAACACCATAATCCCAGCCAAACTCATGTCAAAACTCCAAAACCTAGGACTTGGCTCCTCCCACTGCAACTGGGATCCTTGACTTCCTGACTCATAGACCACAATCAGTAAGGATAAGCAACCTCCTCCACCATCCTCCGAATGGCTTCCTTCTGTACTTTAGGGATTCTAAGATTGCCCCACAAGAGGAAGTATCCTCTCGATGTCTACTTTCTCAATACCTTTCATCATCTTATATACCTTAATTAGATCTCCTCTCATTCTTCTAAGCTCAATCTCTCTTCACAGGACAAACCCCTCAGGGAGGATTTTCCATTTGGGAGACTGCCACTGGAGCAGAATTGCACTAGTTTTACGATCTCTTTGCAGTTGTAAAGCAGGATGTAATTCGGTGTTCCGGGCCATGCATAAATCGGGCCACCATCTGGAGCCATCTTGATCGGCTCCGACCAGCCTCCCGTCCTCTACCGCACAGCAGCCCCCCACCCCTGAGTACGTGGGTGACATCACCCCCCCCTCCAATGCACCCTCCCCTCCTTGAGACCCCGGTAATAGGGCAGTGTTTTTCCCTGGATCCACTTTTACCAACCGGATGAATTCACCAGCCAACCTTTGCGACACACCATTATTGCTTACCTTTAATGTGAGCCTGCTTGGTCCTCACAATCTCACCTAATTGTCATTCAATGTTATATGGCTGCTAAGTACGTCAGTTGACGATTTAGGTTCTCGCTGCACCTTTTGAAAAAAAATGAGGATGTTTGTCCTCGAACTCGCCATGCTTAGTCTGAAAATGTCTTTGAGGTTTTGAGGGTTTTAAACTTTCATTTTCCAGTACTTCCCTGCATATAACACACATGCATTTTGCATCCTGATTTGGATTGGTACAATTAATAAATCTATTCCTCAAGAAATCATCTATATATTGCTTTGTTCCCGATTTTAATTTCTTCTTAATGCGTTGTTCATCAGAGGCCCTGGAGCTCTGTATACAGCTCACACCAGCACTGCTTTGTCCTGCCGTGGACTCTCCTGTGAAGTTCTCTCCAGCAGATTCAGTTGTGAGATCCTGTTTGTGTCTCTGACCCTCTCTTCCTTTATTACAAAATGAATCATCCTCCGTTCTTCACACAGTCCTGTTGCTTGGTTGCTGATAGCTACAATATGGAGGAATCTCTTGTCCGTGATTCCGCGGGCAGAGCATGCGATGTTAGTAGATGGGGCACGTGACCTGCTCTCTGCCGCCGCTTCGGGCGGGGTGACTCCATTAATTTTTTAAAAATCTTGTCCCGGGGATGGTGCACGAACGTCAGGAGGAGGTGGTCTGCCCTGCTGTGCTCCAGGCTGGCGCACTGCTAGATCCAGCTGAGGGGACCCACATACGCGCAAGACCAGCATTCCTGAAAGCTGGTTGCAGCCAGCATATTTAAAAGCTGGTTGCAGTCATTGGGCACTTTTTCCCATGTTTGGGAATGCCACAACTGATTGTTACGTGACCCACCTGCGGGTCGTGACCCTGAGTTTCAAAATGACTGTAACAGGTGACCCCCCCCCCCCCCCAGGAGCCCCCTTCACAGACCCCCCCCACACACACGGACACTCCCCCCACACAGAGCCACCCCACCCCTCCCCCCACACTCCGCTCCGCTAAATAGATGCATTTATTTCCATGCTCCTACTGTGCAGAGTCGAACACATTCACACCACCAGCCAGGGGCTGGAGCATGGTGCTTGAGTTAGTGCCCACCCCGATCCCAATTTTACCACGACTTCCGATTCTCCGTCCCATCAGAGAATGCATTCTGGGCGTTCCGGGGAAGGAGAATCCCACTCCTCATCTCTGGAATCAATCTAGTGAGCCTCCTCTGAACTACCTCCAATGCAAAGACATCCCTCCTCAAATAAGAGGACCAAAACTGCACACAGTACTCCAGGTGCGATCTCACCAAAGCCTTGTATAGTTGCAGCAACACCTCCCTACTTTTATACTCTATTCCTTTAGCGATAAAGGCCAAAATTCCATTTACCTTCCTTATTACCTGCTGTATCTGCAGGCTAGTTTTCTGAGATTCATGCACGAGGACATCCAGATCCCTATGCACTGAAGCACGCTGATGTTTCTCCCCATTTAGATAATAAGTTGCCTTTCCATTAACTGAATTTAGCTTGCTTGCAGTCTTTAATGAATCCTCTGAGAAAGAGTGCTCTGGAGACTCCCTTCCATGCTCACTTACACTCCAATATCCGGAACCATCTCCTCTGTTCAGTCTTTGCTCGATGGCCAAGATGTGGAGAGCAGAGAAAGCTTTCACCATATAGAGATAAACACAGGACCATATTGCAAAACTCCTTTTGATCTGCACAACCAGAAAAATATAACCTTCAGAACTCTAATAGTTCCCATGTGACTGCTCAAGTTGAGGAATGGCCTTGTAGACCTCATCAGCTCCTGTTCCTGTCACTCACAGCAGTCAATCCAGGGAAGCAATGGGCATATCTTGGCATCAAATACAGCTGAAGGTTGTGTACGGGATGCACCTCATAAAATCATGGATGAGTAGGCTGTTTGAAGAGGTGAAGGATGTCTGTGAGCGATGTGGGGGAGGGGGGGGGGGGGGCTGTGAACCATATTTATATGTTTTGGTCCTGCCCGAAGCTGGAAATCTTTTGGAGGTCAGTGTTCAGTACAATCTCAGGGGTCATACATGTGGACGTCGAGTTCAGTCCACTGGGAGCCATATTCGGGGTGTCGGACCAGAACGAGTTGCAGGCAGGTGCGGGGGCAGATGTTTTAGCCTTCGCCTCGCTGATTGCTCACAGGCGGGTCTTGCTGGGGGAGAGGTCAGCTTCTCTACCCTGTGCCTCGGCATGGCGGGGGACCTGCTGGAGTTTTTGACCCTGGAGAAGGTAAAGTTCGTGCTAAGGGGTCGGAGGGGGGGGGGGGGGGGGGGGGGGGGGGGGTTGCTGGAGGGTTCTTTGTTTGGGAGTTGTTTTTGTATTGTAAAACTGTTGAAAATTTGTTGAATAAAAATATTTTAAAAAACAATTTGGGGATGCATGTGGCACAGAGCTAGACCCAGCTGCACAAGTTGAATCTGGCAAAGCTGGTGGATGGAATGAAGGATGACTGCAGGAGGCGGGGTGTGTTGTCTTTATCATTGGCTGGAAGGGTCCAGATGGAATCAATCTAGTGAGCCAAAGTTTTTGTTTGGGTGTCAGAATCTCCCGATTTTCGTAACCAAGTCTTTTTTTTAGTAGGGTGAATGATGCTGGGGTTCATGTGGGCAGGTAAGGTTCCCCGGACTAGGAGGGAGTTTTTGGGAAAGGATGGGGGTGGGTTGCTCCTGGCGTTATCGGGCGGCGAACATAGCTATGGTTCGGAGGTGGCCGGTGCGAGGGAGGTCAGTGTGGGGACGGACTTTGTGTAAAGGGACCAGTCTGAGCGCACTATTGTTGGTGGGTCATCCGTTCTTACCGGCCAGGTACTCCACGAGTCCGGTGGTGGTGTCAGCATTGAGGGTGTGGAAACAATGTGGCAACTATAGGTTTGTTCCTGCGGGGCTGGATACGAGGTCGCGGGGATGGGGGTGTTTGGAGATTGAGTATTTTCGGGACTTGTTTGTAGGAGTAGGTTTGCGGAATTGGAGGAGCTTGAGGAGGTGTACTTGCTGCCTAAGGGGAATGGGTTCAAATACTTGCAGGTGAGGAACGTCTTGACGAAGGAGGTGGGTTCGTTCCCACGGCTGGTGACTTCAGCCCTACAGGACACGCTGCTTTCCGAAGATGGGATAGGCAAGGGCAAGGTGTCAGATATATATGGGGAGCTGATGAAGAGGGAGGGTGGAGGGAGTGCGGTGCAAGAGGGAGTTGAGAGGGGCGATGCAAACTGAGGTGTTGAGTGACACTCTGCGGAGGATAAACCCGTCCTCGTCGTGTGCAAGACTGAGACTCATACAGTTCAAGGTGCTGCTTCGGTGGTATGACATGTCTGGGAGGAGTCGCCTTTTCCCGGGGTGGAAGATCGGTGTGGACAGTGTGCAGGAAGCCCAGCAAACCATGTCCATATGTTTTGGGCATGTCTCTGGTTAGAGGGGCTCTGGAAAGAGTTTGGTAATGTAATGTCGAAGATTTTGGGGGTAGAGGTGGCGCCAAACCCAAAAGACGTGCTGTTAGGTAATTTAGACATTCTGAATTCTCCCTCTGTGTACCCGAACAGATGGCAGAATGTAGCGACTAGGGGCTTTTTACAATAACTTCACTGCAGTGTTAACGTAAGCCTACCTGTGACAATAAAGATTATTATTATTATGGGTGAGCGACTTGGCAGAGTTCCTCCACCGAGAAAAGAAATCTAGTTTGCGGGGTTCTCCACACAGTGGAGGCTGTTCATTGACAATTTTAAGAGGCATTGACACATCGGGGGGGGGGGGGTTCTTTGTGTTTTGTTTGGGTTTTAGAGAGGGGGGCTGGGTGTAAAAAGAGGGGGTGGAGGGGCGGTAGGCGGGATGGTGCTAATTGTGTACGGTTAATTGTTGCTGTTTGCTCATTTCTGTTCTGTATAGATTTGAAAATATTTTTCAAAATAAAAGGTAGAAATGCACAGACAGCAGGCAAAGATGGAACCAACTAAGTACAGAGAGAAAAATGTCAAAGCTCAGAGGCTATAACTACAGTAAAAGAATAAACAGGTTGTGGTTCTTTCTCATGAAAAGAGGATGTTGAAAGGTGACCTTAATAGAGTTCTTCATCCCCCCGGGAAAGATGTTTAGGTATCTGTAGGTAAAGGCATTTGCTAGATGGCAGGTGGAGGGATTCCCTGCGCCCCCTGCGGTTTTGGGGGAGTTGCAGGTGTTATGGGACAGTTTGTTGCATATTATTACTTGTTGTTATATTTTTATATTTTCTGTAAAAAATTCCAATAATTATGAAAGCAGCCGATAGGGTAAACATTGAGCAATCATTTCCCCTTGCACGGGGACCCGAATATAGGAAATATATAAATAGAAAAATAAAAAATCTGGCAGGAAATTCAAGTGAAACTTCTTTAAACAGGAAATGTGTGGAACTAGGTACCATACGGTGTAATTGAGGCGATGAACAATGATACATTTCGAAAGCCAGGTGGATAATAGAACAAGATGAAGCGAGGTGGAGGAGGCTGGTGTGGAGCATAAAAACACCAAATTTAGTTTGTCTGAATAGATTGAGCCGATTTAATGGCTTGGTGACTTGGTGACGCAATGAGGCTATTGAATCTCTTGAGAGACGTCTCGTGAAATTTGCGACACTTGAGCCATCTCACGAGATTCATCCGAACCTCATGGGACGTTGAATCTGGATATACCACAGCCATTAGGCTAATTTAAGTATGTCTGCGCCAGATACCCCCGGCTCTAGGAAACTAATGGTTTCTCCAGCGAAGCTTGGACCAGACGCCGTTTAGTACTAGTCCACACAAACGTGGATCAGGCGTAATGGCACCTGCGGGATTTCCCATTGGAGACCCGGGTGGTTGGGGACAGGGCAGGGTGGCCCCCTTTCTTTCCCTCTTGTTATGTTCCTTGTATTGTTCTCCAAGATAACCAAAATCGTAGTGTTGACTAAGAACATGAAGCTACCGTATATACTCGCGTAACATGCGACTTTTGAGCACCTAATTTGAAGCCTAAATTTCGGGGGTCGCATGATACGCGAGATACAAAAATTGCGGGTGTGAAGTGCTGGCCAAGATAAGTCAAATAGCATCCAGTAGTCAATGAAACTGTTATACAGGTATTTATTTTTGAACATAATGATATATGAAACAGGAAACATTGGTTATTTAACATTTATTAAAATGTAAAAACATCATTAAAACAAACTAATGCAGGTAAACTAAAATCCTTCGAATTCGCTTTCATTGTCATCGTCATCATCAAATAAAGCTTGGAATTCTTCTTCATCGAGGCAGTCGTCATACTGATCATCTTCCAGGTCTTCAATATTTTCATCCTCTTCTACATCTTCGAATAAAGCATCATCTTCACTTCCATCCAAAGCATTTGCTATTCCACATTTTTAAAATGCTTTAACGATCAAATCGCCATCTATCCCAGCCCATGCCTCTTTTACCCACAAACACAATAGAGCCAAATCCGGAGCCTTCATATTCCCTCCCTTCGTAAATGATTTATCTCCTTCCATCATCCAGTCATTCCATTTCTTCCTTAGATTGTCTTTAAATGGCTTATTGATGGATACGCCAAGTGGCTGAACGACGCTAGTCAAGCCAGCTGGAACGATCGCTATATCAGTGTTCGCTTTGCGAACAGCTTTCACAACGGCATCCACTCGATGTGACCTAAACATATCCCAAACAAGTAAACTTTTTTGGCGTAGTAAACCACCTGCTCTTGATTCCCAAACTCTCTTCAGCCAAATAATGCAGCCATTATCGTTCATCCAACCTTTTTCATGGACATGGACAATGATACCACTTGGAAATTTTAGCTTGGGCATTAATTTCCGTTTGAAGATGACCATTGGAGGAAGTTTCGTCCCATCTGCCATACACGTTAGTACAACTGTAAAATGTGTCTTTTCATGCCCTGTAGTTTTGATAAAGATACTTTTTTCGCCGACTTTATTAACGGTTGAGTTTGATGGCATATCAAAATTCACGGGTGTCTCATCCATGTTTCCAATGCACGATAAATTATAGCTGTTAGCTTTGCGATGTTTGATAACAAATCTATGAAAACTTATCACTTTTTCTTCTAATTCTTTTGGGAGTCTCTGTGCAATTTTTGTTTTTCTTCTTAACACAAAGTCATGTCTTTTCATGAACCGCGTACACCATCCGGGACTTGCAGTAAACTCACAAATTCCCATGTTTCTAGCTTCTCGTAAAGCATAAAGTCTTATTTTAGATCGTGTTATTATGTAACCATTTTCCCGATTTTCGGACACCCACTTTGAGACTTCATCTTCTAACTGCGGCCAATGACATTTCGACCCGCGATTTGTGCATTTATAGGAAGGACTTGCCATCAATTGTTCTTTTTGCTTTCTCCAGTTTCGGACACAGCTTTCTCCGACACCAAACAGGTTTCCAGCTTTAACATTGTTGCTTTGTTCCGCTTCGGCAACAACTTGCAGTTTCCATTTGGCTGTATATTTCTTCGCGGATCTTTTCTCCATTTTTGCTAAGGGTCGATTGTGTCACCTGTTAGGTACCGTGACTGTTTATTATCGGGTTTAGTTCCGTGATTAGAAACAGCAAAACAGCTGTTTCTCATTCGGCAGTTTTAGGCGGAAAGCTTACCTGAGTGTCAGCTGTCATGTCAAAAAAGTGACTCGCATGATACATGAGGTATACCATAAAAGCATGTTTTTGGGCTGAAAATTTAGGGGTCGCATGATACGCGAGATCGAAGGTTACGCGAGTATATACGGTATATGTTTAAATCAAAACTAGTTTATTTTATACTACTTAAATTGATTCGCACACTCTACTGAGTAACAGTTAAGAAAATAATAGTATTGAATCTATGATATAGTAATTAATTATCACTCTAATATATATAACCTATACTCAACTTCACACTATCCTTCGACATCAACTTCTCCAACAGCTTCACCCAGAATGCCTAGAGATGCAGCCTTTTATAAGACTACTCAGTGATGCCATCTAGTGTTGATATACATGAACATCATCCTGTTAACCTTTTACTCTCCTTAGATTATACATACCATTACACTTCTGGCACCCGCGAACCTTGGCAGTGCCAGCCAGGCACCATGGCACTGCCATCCTGACACTGCCACAATGCTTGGATGGCACTGCCAGGCTGGCAGGGTAACTGTGACGGTTCCTGGGTGGCAGTGCCAGGGTTCACGGCTAACACTGTCAAGGGTTTGGGCCTGAGGGGGGCATGTCCATGAAAGGATAGATGAGGGCGAGTATGAAGGGTGGGTGGTGAAGGGCAGGTATCAACGGGCTTCATAGAGACCAAAAAATTGTGCAATTTCAAGAAGGAATTAGATATAGCTCTTGGGGTTAAAGGGATCAAGGGATATGGGGGGAAGGTGGGAACAGGGTTTTGAACTTGATGATAAGCTTTCGTCATAATGATTGGTGGAGCAGGCTTGAAGGGTCGAATGGCCTCCTTCATCTATTTTCTATGTATGTTTCTATGTAAAGGTTGGAGGTGTTAAGGGTGGGGATCCGGAAAGGGGGTTGTAAAGGGGAGTGGGGAGGCCTGCAGTGGGGAGGCCTCAGTGACCCTATAGCGGGGTGTACATCCCTAATTGTCCTTCAGATGGTGATGGTGAGTTGCCTTCTTGAACTGCTGCAGTCCCTGAGGTGTAGGTACACCCACAGTGCTGTTAAGGACCGAGTTCCAGGGAGTTGCCTCAGCGACAGTGAAGGAACAGCGATATATTTCCAAGTCAGGGTGGTGAGTAGCTTGGAGGGGAACTTCGGGTGGTTGTGTTTCTGTGTTTCCGATCCCTCCGTCCTTTTAGAGGGTAGTAGTCATGAATTTGGAAGGTGCTGCCTGAGGAGACTTGATATGTTCATGCAGTGCATCGTATAGATGGTACACACTGTAGATAAAACAAAGCCTTTATTCTTGTCAGCTACTCTGCCAATGTTCTTCCTTTACCCATCTCCTGAAAAAGTGAACTCTGTCCTTTTCCAGGCTTCGTATTCCTCCAGTGCACCCGCTAAAAAATGCAATCTTTGTTGACAAATGTTAGTAGCTCGATCCTCAGCTCACCTACACTCTCATATTGACTTTTCCAGCAGAGTTGTTAAATAATAATCTGAAGCAATAATTCAGAGAGGCCACATCCACATGAGCTAAACTCAGCCAACACATCACAAACTGGGAATCAAACACAGGACATTCCTGGTCTGATGGCTCAGCTATTTAGTATAAACTCATTGAACTAGCGGAGAAGTTAAGGGCACTATTCTAACTCACTATGGCAATAATTTCCCAAACCATCCTGCAATACCAATACTTGGGCTTCACATTTACATTTATATTACATTTTACAAACATTCATAGCCTTTGGGATAATCTGTCATATCTCACCAGTGTTACAATTTCTGATATTCCTGACATACCAGCTATCTATGAATTATTCTTAATAAAGCACGTGCCAGCAAAGCTAAATCGAAGCTTGTCAATAATCAGTTTTTTAATTAAATAGTGACACTAATGGCAGCAAGGGTGCCTTGTATCTGGCTATTGGCCCCAGCTTCATTTAAATAAACTGTGAAATGAAATACGTTTGAGCTATTTGAAGTTCCGTCAAGCAGAACTTTAGAACAATTTGCGACCCACTTTCTTCTGCTGATTCCTGTTTCACTTACATGCACACAAATACAGTCAACAGAAATCAAAACTTGCCTTGCATAAACTATCCTTCTCATCAGTGATTCAAATTCCTCCCCAAAAGAAATGAGGAGCTAATCTTTTTTTAAAATTTAGAGTACCCAATTAATTTTTTTCCAATTAAGGGGCAATTTAGCATGACCAATCAACCTAGCCTGCACATCTTTTTGGGTTGTGGGGGCGAAACCCACGCAAACACAGGGAGAATGTGCAAACTCCACACGGACAGTGACCCAGAGCCGGGATCGAACCTGGGACCTTGGCGCCATGAGGCAGCAGTGCTACTCACTGCGCCACTCTGAGCAACTAATCTGATGAAATCACAACAAAGGATTACATGCAGGAAACAGATTGAACTGACCAATGGCTGAGATCAAAGTTCTGCATTCCGACCATGTTCAGTTCTAAATAGTGGTGGACACTTAAACAACTAACCAAAGGAGGAGACTCTTGGGACGTCCCCACCCTCAATGATGGCAGAGCCCATCACTTGACTGAAAAAGACACAGCAGAAATGTTTGCAACAATCTTCAGCCAGAAGTGCCGATTGGAAGATCCATCATAGCATCTGCCTGAGGGCCCATTATCACACATTCCAGTCTTCAGTCAACTCTATCCATTCCACATGATATCAAGAAATGACTGAAGGCATTGGATAGGGCAAAGTGTATGGGCCTTGACAACATCCCAAGAATACCCGTGCCCCTAGCTATTCCAGTACAGCTACAACACTGGGATTTCCTGCTAATGTAGAAACGTGCCAAGCTATGCTCTATCCATAAAGGCAGAAGAAATCAAAAACAGCCATTTATTGCCTCTGTGGGTGTAACTACGCCACATGAACTGCAGCGGTTCAAGAAGGCAGCTCACCACCACCTTCTCAAGAGTAATTAGGAATGATAAATAAATGCTGGGGTTGCCGGCAGCAATAATGGGGAGTGGCTCTTGGTGGAGCCCAATTCTCAATGCCGGGTCCCTCAATGAGGCTGATAAGCAAGCTTGCTGGGGTTTGCTTGACATGCTTCCTGCATGACGAGCCTCCTGCCCATTACTGGATTAATAAGAGAGATGGTGGGATGAGACCTTTAGCAATGGGATAGTAAAGCTGTCCATGGGCCTTCCTGCCATTGACGTCATTAGGCAAAGGTGGGAAGATGGCAAATACCCACCTGCCACCCTTTCAACTGATGAAATGCCCTCCACCACCATAATCACCACAGAGTAGGGCACAAGAATGTCCCCCTTATCACTGAATCCCCTATCATCAGCCTATTGCGGTTACCATTGACCATTATGGGCCAAAAGGTCATGGTCTTTCTCTCACCGTTGCATTGTAATCCTGATGGGGGTGCAGCAAGCGAACACTAAATTAGAGCAGACATCACCCTTAGGCTGGTGGTTTCCTTGGGGATTCATGAGTGGTGGAAATAAACTCCACTTGCCCAAAACAAGATTGACTATAGGAGGCCATATCTCAGTCTGGAGACTTCAGGTTGCAAGTTGAACCAGCTCACTTTATGGTGGAAGGGTTGTCCACTTGTCGGTCCGAGTTTGGATCATGGTCTATATCCTTAATGTCCAATCTAGCCTACCCACAAGGCTGCAGGGCCTTGAATTTCCTTCTCAGCAACAGGGAAGGAGGAAACTCCGCATTTGGGGAACCTTGGAGTAGGCAGGCACTGAAGATACAAGCCCTGTGGTGAAGGCACCCACTCAATTCATTAAAGATACAGTGCCACCCACTTCATTCACGAGTTTTGGTAGATATTTGGGACCCTATCATCAGATAATCAGTCTGGTTCAGCTCAAAACAGAATGAATCAGAAAGTGATGAAAGACATTCACAATGATTTCCAACAATGGCGCCAACCCCATTATCTTGACAAGAATAGAGTTCTGTAGAATAAACCACATTTTTGGAGTCACAATCTTTTGCACTGAGTGCTGAATTTGGGTGCATTTGAGTGCTATAGTGAGAGTTTGGTGACTGAGGGAGTGCTGAATTTGGGTGCATTTGAGTGCTGTAGTGAGAGTTTGTGACTGAGGGAGTTAGGTGAGGAGGGAGTAAGGTGCTCCTTTCATTTCATTTCCTACATTTCCTCAAAGAGCGTGAAAGGAGCCGGGAGTTTACAGAGAGTACAGCTGACTGGGAGCAGAGTCGGAGTGCGGAGTTCCAGTTGGTCCACAGTGCAGCTGTATTCTGTATGTCTGGGGTCTTACATCAAAGCCAAATGTCAGGGCTTTTAACAATCCTCATCATTAGGACTAAACCAGCATCACAGGAGCTCATATTGTTAAAGTTAGACATTCATATTTGTACCAGGAATAAATTGTTTCAACAATAACGTGGCATTTTGTGTGAGTTGAAAATGTTAACTGATGCCGGTGACAAAGTTCAATATCTACTCACTTCATATTCAAACGATCTGTGACCAGCTCTGCACGTGAATGCTAAATACAATAATTGCCAAGACACATTTGGACTCTAGAATTCCAACCAGCCTGAGCTATTTGGGAAAGAGGGTTCAAACTGAGGCACCAAAATGAGTAGTCCCATCCATCAGGCCACGATTTCAGCTGATAGACTTTCGTAATCACCTTGTTTGTAGAACACTCATTTGGCTCAAACATAAACTCCAGAGTGAAACTCCTCGGCTGTGTATGCTCTGAACATTTGCCATTCACATCCTGTAGATGCTTTAATGTGGGCTCATCATGCTCCTATATCATACCACTGAGTATATACGCCTTCTTGAAGACTATTAGCCAGAAGCCTGGAATTCCCTTTGGCTCTTCCAGTGTCTCATTGGATTTGTCGTCTTTCTCCTGGACTTTCACTTGCTTCTCATCTAGTGACTGTACCGGCACATCTCGTTGCAAGCCGCAATAAGCGTCTGGCCACTTGCTGTCTGGCCCATACAGCCACTCATGACTATTCTGAAGGATTCCTTCACTCGTTTCAGTTGGACCGCTCTGGTCCTTTTCAGAAATTAAATCAAAAATGAACTGCTCTTCTGGAGGCATCTCCTCCACTGCACTAACTGCTCTGAATTAGTCCATTGAAGGACGCAAAGTGTTTCATTCGGCTGCACCTAGAGCATACATTTCCATATGCTGGATATTACCGTGTGCCAGGTTGGTTGACACGCCCAACCTCTTAAATGGCCGCCCGCACTGAACCACGTTTTTTAAAAAAGTATTTTTATTAAGATTTTGCTGAATTTTTCATAATAAAACAGTAATAACAATAATAACAAAACAAACTAGAGTGAACGTTAACATAGCGCAAAAAGAGAATACACAATAACAATTAAATAGACATTACCCCCAGTCTTCCCACACCATCCGAATGAAGCACCCCCCCCCACCCCCGGACAGATTGCTGCTGCTGCTGACATTTTAATTTTCCCCGAGAAAGTCGACGAACGGCTGCCACCTCCGAGAGAACCCTAGCGTAGACCCTCTTAAGCTCTTAAGGCAAACTTTATTTTCTTGAGGCTGAGAAACCCAGCCATGTCGGTAACCCAAGTCGCTACACTCAGGGGCTTCGAGCCCCTCCACATTAATAAAATCCGTCTCCGGGCTACTAGAGAGGCAAAGGCTAAAACGTCGGCCTCTTTCGCCCCCTGAACTCCCGGGTCTTCTGACACTCCAAAGATAGCTATCTCTGGATTCGGCACCACCCGTGTGTTAAGCACCTTGGACATTGCCTTCACGAACCCTTGCCAGAACTCTCTAAGCTCCGGGCATGCCCAAAACGTGGACATCGTTTGCAGGGCTGCCCTTGCACCTCATATAACTGTCTTCTACGCCAAAAAACTTGCTCATTCTCGCTGCCGTCATGTGTGACCGGTGGACCACCTTAAATTGAATTAGACTAAGCCTGGCACATGATGAGGAGGAATTAACCCTGCCCAGGACCTCTGCCCACAGACCCGCTTCCAACTCCTCACCTAGCTCCTCCTCCCACTTGCCCTTGAGCTCCTCCACCGGGGTTTCCTCCGCCTCCTGTAGTTCCTGGTAGATATCCGACACACTCCCCTCCCCCACCCAGGTGCCGGAGACCACCTTGTCCTGTATCCTCAGTGGCGGCAGCGTCGAAAAGGCCACTACCTGTTTTTCAGGAAGGCTCGTACTTGCAGATATTTAAAGGCATTTCCTGGCGGCAGATTAAATTTGTCCTCTAGCGCCTTCAAACTGGGAAAGCTTCCGTCTATGAACAGATCTCCCATCCTTCTGATGCCTGCCCTCTGCCAGCTCTGGAACCCACCATCCATCCTACCCGGGGAAAACCTGTGGTTGTTGCATATTGGGGTCCAGACCGACGCTCCCTCCACCTTCTTGTACCTCCTCCACTGTCCTCAGATCCGCAGTGTTGCCACCACCACTGGACTTGTGGAGTAACGGGTCGGCAAGAACGGCAAAGGAGCCGTTATCAAAGCTCCCAGACTAGTACCTTTACATGACGCTGCCTCCACCTGCTCCCACCGCCCCCCCCCCCCCCCCCCCCCCCCCCCCATCAGCCACTTCCTAACCATAGCTATATTGGCCGCCCAGTTGTGAAAGTTCGGCAGCGCCAACCCACCCACCCCCCGACCCCCGACCGTGCTCCAACAGCGATCTCCTTACTCACAGGGTCTTATTCGCCCACACAAAGCCCAAAATGATCCTACTCACCCGCTTAAAAAAGGCCTTAGTGATGAAGATGTGGAGGCACTGAAATACAAACAAAAATCATTTTCACGGTCTGCACCCTCCCTGCCAGGGACAGCAGGAGCATGTCCCCTTCCAGTTCCACCAAGCGGGTCAGGTTGAGCCTGTGCAGGGCATCCCATTTCCTGGCCACCTGTATACCCAGGTAACGAAAACTTTTCACTGCCATCCTGAGCGGCAGCTCTTTCAGTCTCTCCTCCTGCCCCTTGGCCTGCATCACAAACAACTCGCTCTTTCCCATGTTCAGTTTGTACCCTGAAAAACTACCAAAATCCCTCAGGATCCGCAGAATCTCCCCCATCCCCTCCACAGGGTCCGAAATGTACAGGAGCAAATCATCCGCGTATAGCGACACCTGATGTTTCACCCCCCCCCCCCCCAAACCAGTCGCCGACAGTTCCTCGAGGCTCTCAGCGCCATAGCTAGTGGTTCTATAGCTCGGGCAAATAGTAACGGGGAGAGGTGACACCCCTGCCCCGTTCCCCAGTGAAGTTCAAAGTACCCCGACCTCAGCCGGTTTGTACATACACTTGTACTGGCGTCTGGTACAGCAATTTCACCCAGCCAATAAAGCCCTCACCAAACCCGAACCTCCCCAGCGTTTCCCAGAGGTACTCCCACTCCACCTGGTCAAAGGCTTTCTCTGCGTCCATCGCTGTTACCACCTCCGCCTCCACTCCCTCTGAGGGCATCATAATAATATTCAAAAGTCTCCAGACATTGGTATTGAGTTGTCTGCTTTTAACAAACCCAGTCTGGTCTTCTTCTATCACCCCTGGGACGCAATCCTCAATTCTTGTGGCCAGAATCTTAACTAGCAATTTGGCATCCAAATTTAAAAACGAAATTGGCCTGTATGACCTGCAATGTTCCGGGTCCTTCTCTTGTTCTCTTGTGAGATCAAGGCCTGTGACATTGTTGGGGGGAGAGTTCCTTTCTCTCTAGCCTCATTGAAGGTCCTCATCAGGAGTGGGCTCAATATTTCTGAAAATTTCTTCTAGAATTCTACCTGGTAACCGTCCGGCCCCAGGGCTTTACCCGATTGCATGCCCTCTATACCCTTGACAATCTCCTCCAATTCAATCGGGGGCCCCCAGCCCCTCCACCAGGTCCTCTTCCACCTTTGGAAACCTCAACTGGTCCAAAAATTGCCTCATCCCTTCTGCTTCCGTCGGGGGCTCCAACTTGTATAGTTTACTGTAAAACTCCTTAAAGACTCCGTTCACCCCCCTGTGGATCCAAGACCATGTTACACTCCTTATTCTTTACTCCCCCGATTTCCCTGGCCGCCTCCCTCTTTCGCAGTTGGTGTGCCAGCATTCTACTCGCTTTCTCTCCGTACTCATAGACTGCCCCCTTGCCTTCCTCAGCTGTGCTACCGCTTTCCCTGTGGTGAGCAGTTCAAACTCCGCCTGCAGACTCCGCCGCTCCCTCAGTAGCCCTGCCTCGGGGCCTCCGCGTACCTCCTGTCCACTCGGAGTATCTCCTCTACCAGCCTCTCCCTCTCGGCTCTTTCTCTCTTTTCCCTATGGGATCGAATTGAGATGAGTTCCCCTCTGACAACTGCCTTCAGAGCCTCCCAGACCTTTGCAGCTGCTACCTCACCCATATCGTTTGTTTCCAGGTAATCCTGGATGTTCCTGTTAATCCGCCCACAAACCTCTTCGTCCGCCAGCAGCCCCACATCCAGTCTCCAGAGTGGGCGCTGCCCTCTCTCCTCACTAAGCCGCAGGTCCACCCAGTGCAGGGCATGGTCCGAGACTGTGATTGCTGAGTGTTCTGTCCCCGCCACCGTTGAGATTAACACCCTGCTCAAGACAAAGAAGTCTATGCGGGAATAAACCTTAGTAACGTGGGAGAAAAAAGAGAACTCCTTCGCTCTCGGTCACGTGAACCTCCAGGGATCCACCCCCCCTCATCCACTCCATAAAACCCTTCAGTTCCTTAGCCGCGGCTGGTCGCTTCCCTGTCCTGGACTTCGACCGGTCCAGCTCGGGGTCAATGACTGTGTTAAAGTCTCCCCCCATGATCAGGTGGTGTGACTCTAAGTCCGGGATTTTGCCTGACATGTGTCTCATAAATTCCACATCATCCCAATTCGGAGCGTAGACGTTCACAAACACCCCCCGGACCCCCTCCCACTTTCCACTTACCATTATATACCTGCCCCCCTTATCTGCCACAATTCTCCCAGCCTCGAATGTCAGACCCTTACCGATCAGAATTGCAACCCTCCTGGTCTTCGAATCCAGCCCTGAATGGAACACCTGGCCTACCCATCCCTTTCTCAACCTCGTGTGATCTGTGAGCTTTAAAAGTATCTCCTGAAGCATTGCTACGTCTGCCTTTAACCCCTTTAGATGTTCGCTCTTTTGACCGACCCATTCAAACCCCTCACATTCCACGTGATCAGCCTGGACGGGGGGCAAACAATCCCCCACCCCTGTCGACTAGCCATGGCCTTTTTTTTGCCAACCTCGAGCCCGCGCCCTTCGCTTCCTCGAGCGCCCCCACAGAGAGCCACCGCTGAACCACGTTTCTTATTGACCTGGTTCACAGTGCTGATGGCACTGGCGTCTTCTTCCATGTTGGCAACAAAGTTTTTTTTTAAGCGTACTGGTCTGCTCACTTGCATGACACGTCTTGATATGGCTTTCTGATTGAAGCTGTTCTTTCTGGGTACATGCACTAAATGTGTCACGTTCACGTGGTTCGTTTTTTTTCCGGACAGCAATACAGATCAAAGTACTTTATGAAATGAAAATGAAATGAAATGAAAATCGCTTATTGTCACAGGTAGGCTTCAAATGAAGTTACTGTGAAAAGCCCCTAGTCGCCACATTCCGGCGCCTGTTGGGGGAGGCTGGTACGGGAATTGAACCGTGCTGCTGGCCTGTCTAGGTCTGCTTTCAAAGCCAGCAATTTAGCCCTGTGCTAAACAAGCCCCTCTCACCTCACTGTCGCTCTTGCTCTCCTCTTCGTGGTCGCAGGTGAAGGTATTGTATTATTCTGTTGCTTCAGGACCTGCTACCATGAGCAGCAATGCAATAAGCCTCTCGTCAGGCTGTGCCCGCAGGCCAACAGCTACAATATAGAATCTGAATTGCTGCATAAAAGCACACCAATTTTCTTCTACGTTACCCAAGAATTGAAACTGGTTGGGTGCCTTTAAACCTTCCATCTCTAACTTCAGCATTGTGTGCTGCGTTGAGTCGCAAACATCCGCAGTTCACCAGGTCGGTTGAAGAATCTTCCTTTTATCTGTTTTGTTCTTCGGCCAGTTTTCCTTTCTCTTTTCTGCTGTTTCCTTAAATGTTCAACAAACCTGGTACCATATTGTGTTCTGTGGCATTGCTGTAGCAATGATACTCACAGAACTGTTGATGAGTTACTTAGAACGGTGATTTATTATTTAACATGTGGAAGGATAACACGCAGAATGCTATACAGACTAGATTGCTCTGGAACTACCTGATGTGTGACTGTCCTTGTGTACGCCTTACTACTGACTGGTGAGTCTGCCACCTCACGTGACCACGGTCTGATGCTACCAGCTGGTTGGAGGTCGCATTGCTATCTGCATGCAATCTTAATCGCAGAACTATCACCACAGGGCTGTGAGGCAGCAGTGATAACTGTGTCGCTGTGCCGTGACTATGCTATCTTCAATTAGGTTTCTTTGAAAGCAACCTGAAATGCTCATTTTATATAGACAGATAGGCAAAATGGTAATAACCCAATGAAAATGTTGGAAAATTGATCGTAAGTGTGAATACCTCATTACAGCTTCACTTACGTATATAAACTATCAAACTGCAGGCTCCCCAAGCACTGGATGTGTCAGAGGAGATTTAAATGAGGTGCTGAAGAAATAGACAACTGGTGTGATAGTTTTCTACATTACATGTTTTGAAGGTTTCTTGGGATATAAAATTGATCGGAAAATCTATGCTGCCCTTTCAAGAATGGTTGAGTACAAAATGGTGATTGGCATGCAAAAGCTGTAAGCACAAATATCCTCCAAATAAGTCTTGCTATCCCTCAGCTAAACTTCAGTTAATAGCCACTGGATAGCATTATCCGATTCAATGTTGTATGTTACTGACCAATTGTTAGCAAGAGCTTACCTGAATAATTGGACACAAAATGTGCTACATTACTTGACCCTGCATACAGTTAAGTTCTTGCAGTGGAAAATCCCCAGGTAAAGATGCTTCCGATGTGATTTGTGTCACCTTTAATGGTGTAATATCACTGCCTAGATAGCCTTTTAATCCTCTTATTTAGAACTAAGTGTTTCTGCGCACATATAGGACGACAATTTAAAAATACTGTAGTACAGAGGTACGGCACAGACAGGGTTAATGTGAAACTGTTGTAACCCCCACGAGGACCACGAGGAGACAATCATTGATCTCCCTGAGGGACTCTTGAAGTACAAGCTCCCCAGGTAGGGGGCGGAGGCCAACCACCTGGAGCTCGTTATGAGCATGATATAAAAGCACCCCAACTCAGGGGGGCGCGATTCCCCGCTCCCCCCCCAAAATGCCATGTCGCCAGCGGCAACCACACCTGGTCGCTGCCGGCGTGAACATGGCGGCAGAGGTTCGTTTGTGGCTTGTCGGGGGCGGAGAGGTGAGTGAGCACCGTGGCCGTGCTCGGGAGGCATCTCCAAGAGATGCACTCTTTCCCCTCCGCCGCCCCGCAAGATCAAGCCACCACGTCTTGCGGGGCAGCGGAGGGGAAGACGGCAACCGCACATGCGCGGGTTGGCGCTGGCCAACCTGCGCATGCGTGGCTGACGTCATTAGGCACACCGGCCGCGTCATTCTTGGCGCGCCAGGCCTTGACGCTGGTGTCAAGGCCCGGCGGCTGAGATTTACAGCATGCCGCTCCTAGCCCCTCGGGGGGGGGGGGTAGAATAGGGGGCGAGGAGTGGCCTCCGACGCCGTCGTGAAACATTCCGGGTTTCACAATGGCATCGGGCGTTGCGGAGAATTACGCCTAGGGTCTTGTTTAACAAGTCCTCCCAGCTAGGATTGCACTGGGAGTGAGATGCTGCATTTCACAGGCTATTGTAAATATGTAAATAAATCCCTCTATTGTTTACGGCAGCTTTCCTCTGAGTTATTATACTGCCGACAAAGATTAACGGCAGCTCCGGACTTGCCCGTCGGTTTGCCTAGCCATTGGAGGTTTGTTTATTGGGAGCGGCACATCATTTTGCATAACATGTTGTTTGGAAATTTGGATGGCTTCGATGCAGGTTTGGAGGATTGGAATCAATATGTGGAATGCATGAGAAACTTCATGAACCCCCCCAGATCCTGTAGACATCACAGTGCTGCGTCCACTTTTGGAAGCAGCGGATGGGAACAGGTCTTACCCTGAAATACCGGCACTGAGCAGCAGGATTCACATAGATGTGGGCTCTGGTATCCTTGATCGTGCCCAGACACTCTTGGAACACCTCTGGATATTTAATCAACACATCAGAAAAAGTTTCAGAGCCCATTTGTAAGATCTGTTGCCAATTGAATCTAAAGACTCTCAAACAATCTCTTGCTGGTAAGTTGGAACCCGAACCATGTACTCCAACCAATGGAAGGCTGACCAACTGCTGTCCATCTGTCACCAGCGTCATAGTGGGCCCCACGATTTTTAACGGTTCTCCGATATAGGCGGTCAACCTCCACGTGGATTTTGCAGGACCGTTCATTGAGCCCATGTTCCTAGTAATCGTGACCACCCACTCCAAGTGGCTGGAGGTGTGTAGGATGACTTCCAAAACACCCAGGGTCACAATCATCGAGAAGCTCAGGGGATCTTTCTACATCCATGGGATCCCGGAAGTACTGGTGTCGGACAATGGCACTCCTTTCACCAGTGTGAAGTTTGCCATGTTTAAGCAGTGGAATGGCATTCGGCACACCCGGACCGCGCCGTATCATCCTTCCTCAAATGGGCTTGCACACCGGGAAGTCCAGACTTTTAAATGGGGATTGAAGAAGCAGTTGACGGGGTCTGTGGACATGGAGTTGGCATGCTTCCTATTCAATTACCAAACAGTGGCGCATGTGACCATCAGGACTGCACAAGCAGAGTTTTTGATGGGTCGACGACTCAAGACTCGACCGGGTCTGAATTTTCCCAACCTCAGTTCCAAGGTTGAGTGGCATCATAGTTTGAGGGCGCTGGAGTGAGCTTTTCGCACTGGAGTCACCATTTACAAACATATGTTTGGCAATAGTACATTGTGGCTTCCGGGAGAGGTACTGAACCCTGCACTGGACTGGCCCAGTCTCATACAGGATCCAAGTCCAAGGAATGACCCTTAATAAACATTTCGACCATTCACCAGGCGTGAACCCGCCTGTCAAGATGCCCCATCAGTGGTAGTACCATTGTCACTACAACAGGGGCCACCCACGGAGTGAGGGCCAGTTCTCCGGATTACCGCACACGGCCCAGAAAGAGTGCTATGACTCAGGTTCCAACATGGACGCGGAGGTGTCCGCGCCAGCAGATGACAGTGTGTCCGGCACTGAGGTCCCAGCAATACCTCTTTGGCTGTCTGCCAGAAAGAGACGTTCAGTGACCTGTTGCACACCACCCGACCCAGAGCCACCACAAGTGGATGCACAGCAGTGAGCAAAGTGGTGCAGAAGGCCCCTACCATTAGCGGCTGATGGGGGACTTTCGTACTTTAAGGAGAGGGGGTATCATAACCCCCACGAGAACCATGGGAAACAGTCATTGATCTCCCTGTGGGACTCGTGGAGTAGGAGCTCCGCAGGTAGGGGGCAGAGACCAACCACTAGATGCTCAAACTCAGGGCCTAGTGTAACAAGTCCTCCCAGCTAGGATTGCACTGGGAGTTAGATGCTGCATTTTGCAGACTGTTGAAAATAAACTGAGCACGGACCCACCCACACAGTGATGTAAGAAGGCACATGACCCAGACCCAGGGGTCAATGTGCTGTTGAGCAGGAACTTCCACGCTTTACTTGGAAAAATTTCCAGTAGTTAATAAAGACTTATAATTATCTTACTGAAAACTACGAAGGCTTCTTTAAGACACACTATTCTGTAACCAGCATGTTCTTGGCAAATACAAATTAAAAATGCCTCTTGTATCTTTAAAACACTCACAAACACCAATCTGATTCATTTTCTTTCCATGCAGCAATATTTAATTACTCTCGGAATGGAAGGTGCAATCTTCATAAGTGCTGTTTATTTAAGCTTTATTACTAAAAGGCAAAATTATTGCCACAAATTGTTTTTCATTTTTTAAAAGACATATTTGTCTTTTTCTAGGTTTATAGACCGTGACAACTGTCTATATTGCCTATATTGGCCATTGTAGAGTAAGGGTCTGACACATAAAGGGTTAATGTGGGACTGTTAACATACGCTAAACTATAAAGTCTACTTTATGGTGTCCAAAGCAGGATTCTTCACCCTGGCTGCACCCGGATTAAAATCCTCATCCTCACAAGAATGCTGAGAAGCTAAGAATAAGAACACTTTCAATGGATGCTGCACCGAATCTAACTCCCAACTGAAGCTACAGACACTGAGAAAGTTCAGCAGGAGATTAAAATAAACAAAAAGTTCCCAAGGCAGAAGAGCCTGGATGCAACAGGAAAAGGTAGACGTTGTACTCCAGCTTCAGCAAGCAGAGTTCACAGAGTGCACGAGTGAGAGGAATTGTTTAACTTACATGCCAGCTGGTCCTGAGAAATCCCTCTTAATGAATGTAGTCAGCAGCGCCCTTTAAAAGCAACCCCATCCCAGACTCAGAGTCTCAACTCCCAGCTCTCGAATCCAACAACAAAACAATCATTAATAATTGATTTTGTCCATTCTGACTACCTCACAACAGTTCAAGTTCAGAAACTGGAACCTGTGTTTTTTTCCCCCAAGTGTCCTGACTCCTAACCCCATACCACTGAATGAATTA
The DNA here is from genome assembly GCF_902713615.1 of Scyliorhinus canicula. Lineage (NCBI taxonomy): Eukaryota > Metazoa > Chordata > Chondrichthyes > Carcharhiniformes > Scyliorhinidae > Scyliorhinus > Scyliorhinus canicula. The sequence goes on from NC_052150.1 coordinate 126,811,716, forward strand.
AGTCAGCAGCCAGCCAATCTACACTACCTTTGTGGTCCCGACCTCTACAGACTGATGCATGCCACTGTCATTTTGAAACGCCCATCAAAAACCAGCAAGCGCAGGAAGATCCTGTGTTCAGCAGTAAACAGTGACACCATCTTGGAAGCCTGTAATCTTTTAACGCTTTTTAAAATCATCAAATATGGATTGCAATTCTACACTTCAGCCCTGCCGGGATTCGGCCACAGCTCAGGCCAGTCTCACAATTGGAGTCTTTGAAGCAGAAAGTCTTTAAAATATAGCGGTTGGTCCACGCTTCAGAAAACATTACGCCGACCTGCAAGCTGTCTTACCCCAGACAAGGTAATCCAGTTATTTTGATTGTCTGGGCTATGTGAAGAACACAGGACCACCCGAAAGGGAGAGAACACTTTGTGGGACAGAAACCAACCCTCAGTCCACCAAATCAACTCAGAAAAACCCAAGTCAGGGAAAGCAATCCCTGAACCACGCAGCAGAGCAACCTTGCCAGCACTGTGTGCAGTGCACTCTCACAGGAAAGATGAGAGTATTGCCAATGCTTCTACTGCCACAGACAGGGACCGTGCCAGTCAAAAACCAAAGGTAATCCACGATGCCGAGAAACAAAACCCAGAATGTGCACATCCATCCTTCTTGGGTGAGATCAAAGAGAACATGGCTCTTCATTTTGGAATGCTGATAAACGGTTACCTAACAAATTTTAAATTAGACTGAGGTGCCGGTGTCCTGTTCCTGTTAGACAATGAACTATGGCTGAAAGACCTCAAACTCCAAAGAACAACCACTTGGTTCCACGTAGCCAGAGTGCTGCTTTCCAGTAAAGGGCATCCTCTGTGGTACAAAGAAAAAATGGTCCACGCTATCCTCTCTGTGGTTTACAAACAGAACTACTGTCTGTGAAGCTGCAATGCATGTATGGAGCTTCACCTCCTGCAGTGGATTGACAAAGTCAGCCAGCAAAGGTCTGGCTAAAGTTCAGACAACATTTCCTGAAGCTCTTCACAGAACAGGGCCACCTTAAAAATGCCTGCGCGCCTCTTCGCCTCACAAAAGTTCCCTCACCCCTCATGGAGGAGGTACAGAGGCAGCTGGGTGATGGAGGCAACATGGGAATAATTTCCCCAGTCAAATAACCTACCACATGGTTTTTGGCAATGGTCCCTGTCCAGAAACTGAATGGGTCTCTCTGCAACTGTGTAGAGCTCACAAACCTTAACAAGTCTGTGGCTAGGGAGGGCCACTCCATGTCCTGAGTGGATGCGAGACTGATCAAACTTTCAAGGAGCACCACATTTTACAAATTGGATGCTAACAGTGGGTTCTGGCAGCTACCCCTTGATGAGGACTCCCGACTCCTAATTGCAATTATTACTCCCTTCAGCAAACTTTCCTTCACCCATCTGCCTTTTGGGTTTATATAGTCCCCATTGATATCCCAACACGTATGTCAGACATCCTGCAGGGTCGTCTGGTGGGTTATTTGTCACATGGATGGTGTCCTGGTGCATTGGGTGACACTGGAAGAACATGACAAAAGGCTCATTGCTGTTCTGGAGAGACTGCAAGAGGCAGGGATGATGCTGAGCCATATCATCGGCAATAAAGGTATCATAGCAGACCCACACAAAGCAAGGTGATCGCTATTTCCCCACCCCTTACCTCCAGCTCCTCCTAGGAATGGTCTCCCGGCTGGCAAGATTTTTTACCTCACTTGGCACAGGTCACAGAACCATCGAGACTCCTTCTCAAGAAAGACCAGCAGGAGCAGGCATTCACTCATATCAAGCAGGTGTTCTTTACACCAACATCCTGGCCCATTATGTCCCAACTCCGCCCATCACCATCGTGGCTGATCCTTTGTCCGCAGGTCTCGGAAAGTTGTCTTTCAGGAGTAATTGGATGGTACAAGGCGAGTATTCTCCTGGAATTCTGTCATTGAGAAGGAAGCTCGGATGGTCATATGGCCCTTGAGAAGTTTTCCAACCCATTTTGGCCTCAAAAATCACAATCAAGGCATCACAAACACTGATATCCTTGTTAAATGGAAAGGAACTCGCAAAAAAACAGCCTCCTCAGATCTGGAAGTTCTGCCTTAAGCGATTCATTGGCGCAGTGTCAATAACCCGTTTCATTCTCTTCCCTAGGACGTGATGCCGAACGACCAGGGCCGTCTGCCTCCAGGCAGACACAGGCATCTGCCCCCATCTCACCCAGGGCCGCACAAGAGAGGGTGCCCGATCAGCGGGGAGTCCCATCCTCCCCAACCGAATCTGTGGAGCAGGACGCCCAGAGGGCGGCGAGAGAGGAAGAGAGAGAAATGGCCCGCGAACGCCCAGCGGCCTCTCAGCGGGCCGATGACATAGAGGAGGCGTCAACCCAAGACGACCTAGAGCTTGCGGCACAGCTATCTCCCACACCATCCACCATCCCAGAGACACTCACCCCAGTTGGCCTATTTAGTGATGAGGCTCCTGGGTCACAGTCTGGGTTGCACATCACAGCTGAGCAGGTACAGCAGGTGGAGGTCGGAGCAGCCAAGGGCCCGGATTGGCGGAGGCCAGGCCAGGCCCAGCATGCAGCTGGCTCCCAGACGTTTTCCGAGTTCCTGGACTTTCTCAACCCACTCGCACGGCCGATGCATCAAGAAACCCAGGGAAACAATGACGGGATGAGGGTTGTCTTCCAGACTCTGCAGACGCTGTTAGAGGAGTCGAACCGCGTCCACGAGCGGGGAGTGGTGCCGCTCATGGCAGCAACCCAGGCCGACACCGCACGGGTGGCATCCGCGGTGGAGGCAATGGGTCAGGTTATGCAAGGCGTTGGGCTTAATGTGCACGCGTCATCTTCGGCCCTGGACAGGGTTGCCCTCTCACAGGCAGCAATGCGCCAGAGCCAACACGACATTGCCGGCGTGCTGCGGGCCTTGGCCGAGTCTCAGCAGGTCATGGCCCAGTCGCAGCACGTCATGGCACAGTCACAGCAGTCGATGGCACAGTCCCAGAAGTCGATGGCACAGTCCCAGCAGTCAGTCACGGAGAGCATCAACCGCCTGACACATGTGCTGGATGGTGTCGTGCACTCACAGGTTGAGACCGCACAGTCCCTGGCGGGAATGTCTAAGTCCGTCTCTGCAAACCTTCGGATCCTGGTGGATACCGTTGCAGGCCTCCAGGACTGGCAGCGCCAGGTGTCGGTGGCGCGACGGGGCACCTCCCCGCTCGCACCTCTGTCCCAAAGTGAGGCCCGGGGGCCACCGGGCTCCCCGAGGGAGGAGGAGGTTTCGGGCCCCGTCCCATTAACTCCGTCCCGGAATTCTCGGCCTCCCCCCGTCCCATCCCTAGTGCATCGGGTGGGCAGCAGGCAGAGCAGGGTGGCACAACATCACCCGAGACGCCCGCAGAGCAGCCTGGCCCATCAAGGCCGGGTCGCCCCAGGAAACGCTTGGCCAAGGAGAAACGAGTCGAGGGGGGCGATTCGCAGCAATCCTCCTCCACTCCTGCTGTATCATCTGCACGACACCATCCAGAGACACTGAGTAAGTTGGCACGGGTGAAGGGCACAGTTTAGTTGTAGGGGCTAGGGCACCTGTAAATTTTTGTTCGCATTAAACGCACTGTTCCACCTTACTTGTAATACCGTGTGATTGTTCCACAGCCACAGGAATCGTGATGGTGACCGAGTGTCGCTGGGGTTGACGAGCGATGAAACTTCGGCGCCGGGTGTGCAGTCCCTTCCCCCCCACCCCCTCCCACAGCCAGCCCACGCGGGCAAGTGATGGAGTGTCCATGACGAACTCAGCGGCCACCGAGGTGGATGGTTCAGCTATTGCCATGGGTCAGACTCTCTCTAACGATTCTGAGCTCACAGCTCTTCGCAGAGCGGGCTGTCATCATTCCACATGGCACTGATCACACCCGCTGACACAGCCATCAATGTTGTGCCATACTGTCTGGACCCAGTGGTAAGGGTGATGTCTAAGTGGAGCAGTGTACACTGAGAGGGGGTGGGGGGGGGGTTGTGGTGGTGGCAATTATGTGTTGACCCTCTGCACGACTAGCGATGCAGGTGGTGGTTTGGTGTTCAGCGGGGACGTCGCATACGACGCGTGAACCGTGCTGCTACCAAGGCGTCGCGTGCCCGCCGTCCTCGCCGGGTCCGTCGTGCCGCCTCCTGGACATCACCAGCACCAGGGTCGTGTCTGCGTGCTGCGCCCGCCACTCCACCAGCCTCCTCCTCCTCCTCCTCCTCCTCCTCCTCTGTGCTGGCACCACTGCCACTAGCTTCTCCCTCCGCCTCCTGCAGCAGGTCATCTCCCCTCTGCATCGCGATGTTGTGCAGCGCACAGCAGACCACAACAATGCGAGCGACCCTTTCGGCCTGGCACTGCAGGGCCCCTCCAGAGCGGTCCAGGCACCTGAATCTCATCTTCAGGAGGCCAAGGCAGCGCTCCACCACACCCCTGGTTGCTGCATGGGCCTCGTTGTATCGGGTTTCCGCATTGGTCTGAGGCCTCCGTATAGGCGTCATCAGCCAAGACCTCAGCGGATAACCCCTGTCGCCTAGCAACCAGCCCCTCAGCCGGGGGGGGGACGTCCCTCAAACATCGCAGGGATGTACGACTGCGCCAGTATGTAGGAGTCATGCACACTCCCTGGGAACCTTGCAGAGACGTTCATGATCCTCATGTGGGGGTCGCATACCACCTGGATATTCATGGAGTATGTCCCCCTTCTGTTTGTGAACACATCCCTGTCCCCTGCAGGCGGGCGCATGGGGACGTGAACACAATCGATTGCCCCCTGCACCATCAGTATCCCGGCCACTCTGGCAAATCCACGAGCCCGTGAGTTTTGAGTTGCTCGGTCCTCGGGAAAGGTGATGTAGCGATCGCGATGGCATAGAGGGCGTCGGTCACATCCCGGATGCACCTGTGCACCGATGACTGGGAGATCCCGGAGAGGTCCCCGCTCAGAGACTGGAAGGAGCCGGTCGCATAGAAGTTAAGAGCGACCGTCACCTTGATGGCAACCGGGATCGCGTGTCCTCCCCCCGTTCCACGTGGGGCGAGGTGCGCCACGAGGTGACAGATATGTATCACCGTCCGCCTACTCAGCCGGAGTCTCCTCCTGCAGGTGATGCCCGTCATTGTTAGGAAAGAGATCCGGACACGGTATACACTTGGCCTTGGTCGTCGCCTCTGGCGCCGTGGCTGCACCCTCACTCTCTCCTCCTCCCCCTCCTCCTCCTCCCCCCCATGCTACTCGACGACTGGCAACTTCTCGGCCCTTCCCTCTGCTGCTGCAGCTGGCCCTGCAGCCACTGCGGGTTGTGGCTGTGGATGCTGCTGCATCTCCAAATGCAGTGCAGCGGCCCCAACCACTGCGCAGAACATAGCCGTTCTGTTCGCAGACATTGTGCTAACCTACAGAAGGGTGGTGGGGGCAGAGAAACGGGACATGTTAGACGGAGGTTAGTCTACACCTCGGCAGCCGCCTGCCACGGGATACCTGTGTGTCCCGGTGGCCTGGTCGCGCTGCTGACACGCGGGCAGCCTAACCCCAGGTCACTTTCTGCATCCAACGGGCAGTTAACTACGTCCTCTTCACCGGTGCGTCAGTGGCCTGTGGCCGTAAGCCACAGGGGAACCAGCGGCCGTGTCCTCGTGACCGGCACACCATGGCATGGTGGCAGACATTTTGTAACGGGGTTGGACGGGACACTCGCTCACTCTCTACCTAACCCCCCCAACTCCCACTCCCCCCCATCTCCCCCACTCCCCCCTCAGTCTCCCCCACTCCCCCCTCCATCTCCTCCACTCCCCCCTCAGTCTCCCCCACTCCCCCCTCAGTCTCCCCCACTCCCCCCTCCGTCTCCCCCACTCCCCCTCAGTCTCCCCCACTCCCCCCTCCGTCTCCCCCACTCCCCCCTCAGTCTCCCCCACTCCCCCCTCAGTCTCCCCCACTCCCCCCTCAGTCTCCCCCACTCCCACCTCCGTCTCCCCCACTCCCCCCTCAGTCTCCCCCACTCCCCCCTCAGTCTCCCCCACTCCCCCCCGCTCTGGACCCCCCTCCCGTTCTCGGGGATGCCTTCCCCGTTGTGGCCAGACTCCAGCAGTGCGCTGAGCGGTGCGCTCACCTAATCGAAGCTGTCGCCAGCCAGCACGACTGGTTGACGAACTTGAAAAGCAGGTGTGTTGGCCGGCGTGAAAACAGTGCGTGATGACGTCGGGGCTTCGGCCCATCGGGGCAGGAGAATAGCGGGGGGCCAATAAGTAGCGATTCTAGTCGTGTCGGGGGCGCGTTCGAGGCCTTTGCCGGGAATGCCGACATGTAGTTTGTGCGGGGTTCGGAGAATAGCGGGAGTGCGTCGGACCTGCGTCGCCGTGAAAATTTGCGCGGCCCGCTATTCTCCGAACCGCCGTGAGTGCGGAGAATCGCGCCCACAGTCCCTAAAGGCAGCAGTTCAAGTAGATAAGATTGTAAAGAAAGCATATGGAATGCTTTCCTTCATTGGCAGAGGTATAGAATATAAAAGTAAGGATATCATGCGCAGATTTACCGGTTGTTCATGCCGGTGGGATATTCTGGTCCCACTGACGGTGCACGGGTTTCCCGGCAACGAGGGGTGCAGTCAACGGGAAATCCCGTTGACAACGGCGGAACCAGAAAATCCCGCTGGTGGGTTGTCTCCGCCGCCAAAAGCACGTCAGTAAAATCCGTCCATTGTTGGAATGTATAAAAGACCGGTGAGGCCACAACTGGAGTATTTTGTGGTCAGTTCTGGTCACCACATTACAGGAAGAACATAATTGTTCTGGAGAGAATACAGAAGAGGTTTACAAGAATGTTGCCAGAGCTAGAAAAGCGTCTCTATTAGGAAAGATTGGATAGGTTGTGGTTATTTTCCTTGCAACAAAGAAGGCTCAGGGATGACTTGATTAAGGTGTACAAAATTGTGAGGGGAAGTTATAGAGTGAGCAGGATAAAATTGTTTCCCTTGGTGGAGAATTCTAGAACCAGGGGACATTCATAGTTTCATAGAATTTATTATAGAATTTACAGTGCAGATGGAGGCCACTCGGCCCATCGAGTCTGCACTGGCTCTTGGAAAGAGCACCCTACCCGAGGTCAACACCTCCACCCTATCCCCATAACTCAGTAACCCCACCCAACACTAAGGGCAATTTATCATGGCCAATCCACCTAACCTGCACATCTTTGGACTGTGGGAGGAAACGGGAGCATCCGGAGGAAACCCACGCACACACGGGGAGGATGTGCAGACTCCGCACAGACAGTGACTCAAGCCGGAATCGAACCTGGGACCCTGGAGCTGTGAAGCAATTGTGCTATGCACAATGCTACCGTGCTGCCATAGATTCAAAATAAGTGGCAGAAGGTGTAGAGGGGGCATGAGGAAGAATATTTTTACGCAGAGGGGAGGGGAGTCTGGAACTTCGCTGTCCGAGTTGGTGGTAGAGACAGAGACCCGAAACTCCTTTAAGAAATACATGGATCTGCACTTCATGTGCTGTAAGCTACAGGGCTATGAACAGGGTGCAGGAAGGTGGGATTAGAAAGGGCATCTGGGTGTCCTCGGGCTGGCATGGACAAGATGGGCCCAATGGGCTCCTTCTGTGCTGTAATGTTTCTATGGTTCTATGGTTTTATGGGTGGAGGTAAAGCAACTTTATACAATCACCACCGAGATAGTCATCCGGGCGCTTAAAGAGATGTTCACAAGTTATTGTATTCAGAACTAGCTTGTTGCATTCTGTGATCATGTCTTACAATTAATCTACAGAACTGCTGATGACTTAGACAGAAAGATATGTTATTGATGTACACGTTGTAAGGTAATGGTCAGAATAAATACAGACCAAGTTATCGGAGATTTGCAGAAAACTCTCCTGGAACTACCCTTATGTGTGACTGTCCTCATGTACGCCTTACAACCTTCTGTTGAGGGCCAGATATCACCTGACTGATGTCTCTGGACCGCATGGTAGATCTGTACTGCATCTGCTAGTTGGACATCACACCACCAACTATATACAACATTGTCTACCAGGCATATCACCACACAGTTTATATTGGATAATGGCCACAGTTGTCCCATGCATGCCCCACACATTTTGCTGCCATAGCTGGCTTCCGTCACTGCACCAGGTCCTCAAGATATCCACAGTCAAACAGTGAGGCAGAATGAGGAGTTGGTACAGCAAAGGGTCTCCTGAAGAAAAATGAGATTTCATCACTGCACTGCTGACTTACGGGTCATTGTACCTCCTCCCTTACAGTGCGACCTGTTCCTGTCTGAGCTCCTGATGGGCAGGAAACTTCACATGCAACTCCCGATCTTGCCGCACAGAGTCTTGCCAGAGTTGTCAGCCAAAGACTATTGGGCTGCACAAGCAAAACATCAACCCTACAGCCAGAAGCACGCTTCTGCCTACAACTGACTGCACCACACCAGACACTTCAGGGTGACAAGGTCTGGATCCTGGACGAGGGACAGTGCTCTGCCAGAATGAGGACCAGCCCACTCTTAGCAGATTGGTATACTAGAGGGCACAGTCTTCAAAACAAGAGGGGGAGTGTCTGTCCTCTCTCCAGGCAGCTCTGCACTGCTTTATCAAGTGTCCCCTTTCGTGACAATAAAAACACCTTAAACTGACATGATTCAGGGGTGTGGTTACCTCCACATCGGTAACATTCTACTTTAAGCATTACCGATTGACTGCCTATTCTGTACCTTTTTGTTTTGTTAGTGGCTGAAATTGTTTCCTACTTTGCAGCTGCTTCAGCAGTTTTGGTTCAATGGCTGGCTGAAGTTTCCTGTCTAACAGGTGAATGGCTCCATTTGTGCGCTCTGCACTCATACACTTTTTTCAGTGTTTTCCATGGGCAGCGCTATCCCCATTGCTCATTTAGCATTTATGTCAACATCTGCAAACAATCTGTGGTGAATAGCATCATTGTTCACACCACAGGCTAACCTATCCCATAACATATTGTTTAGGGTGCCTCCAAAATCACAATACTCCAATAGTTGCTTCAGTTTAGCAATGTAAGTCATGGATCAATTCACCTGGGGCTCTCACTCTCAAATTAAATTTGAATTTCTGGAGTATGACTGATGGTTGAGGTTGCAATTGAGCCTTCACTAAATTCACAAACTCACTAAATGATTTGAAGGCGGTTGTGCTTGGGGCTGTAAGACTGCAAATAAGGTTATAGGTTTGAGTTCCATAAACACTTCAGAGAATTGCTTTACATTTCACCGCTCCTAATTTGTTTGCTTGGAAATAATACCCAGGGTGCTCAACATATTGTGTCCAGTCCTCCATAGAGGATTCAAATAGGTCTATTCACCCAAAGAGAGGCATTCTGGTGAGTACTTTTTTTTCAGACTTCCAAGAAAACAGGATACTCACAGGTATCAGGCCCGAGGCTGTGTCAAGATAATTTATCCTCATCGCTAGATGTAAAGGTGCACTTTCACAGACTTCACTGGTGAACACAAAAGTTAGTTATTTATTAATGAAAATTATACAGCAGCCTCATTTTTAAAAATAAATTTAGAGTACCCAATTTTTTTTTCCAATTAAGGGGCAATTTAGCATGGCCAAGCCACCTAACCTGCACATCTTTTGGGTTGTGGGGGTGAAATCCACGCAGACATGAGGAGAATGTTCAAACTCCACACGGACAGTGACCCAGGGCCGGGATTTGAACCCGGGTCCTTAGTGCTGCAGTCCCAGTGCTAACCACTGCACCACATGCCGCCCTATACAGCAGCCTCATGGCTGAAGTTAGCTCCCAAAGTGTCTCTTTGTCTAAGAGGTTCCCTCCATGAGGTGATTTCATATTCTGAGTCCCGATTACTCGCACAGGCCATGTGAAAACTATTCCGGCTCCTCCTGGACCAACAAGTGACATATTTTGATGAAGCAGGAACTTTGTCCTTCCCACCAAATGATCAGCAAATGCCTACTGGTAGCTTCCCTACACCAGCTACAGTTAAGATGCCATTAGGGTCCTATTGACATATTGGGACCCTAACTGCATAAATTCATGATGCTCTGGCCTATTTTACTGCAGGTGCCTCACAATCTATCAGTTATATTGGGGACAAAGGGAAAGGATTACATTCCGAGGAGGTAATTAACTTGCCCGTGTTTAACTGTCTTCCCCACTAGTACCTGCCAGGCGGGTAGGGTTAAGGTTGACTCCCATGACATCAGTAAATGAATAAAATATGCTTAAAATAATCTAAATCCTATAACCTCCTTTAATCCACCTTTGACTATTGCTTTGTTTTAAATTACTCTCATGCCGGCATACCCAAATGAGAAACTTAACTCTGAAGAAATAAAAGACAATTTTAAATGTGCTATTTTTATTTTTAAACTTACAAAGAAGTTCATGTTAAATATGAAAAACATCTCGAAGTTAGTGATTTGCAATGAAAGACCCAGCTCCCAAGATGAAGCTAGCATCTGAAAGCAATTATCTAACACAATAACATGTGGAAACAAAGTGAATGCTATTTTTATATGGCATGGTCGCTACATCGAACCTTGGCTCACCCGGCACTAGGAGGAACAAAGACAAACAGCAGAGATTCAAAGTTATTATCATCTCCTACTTAATTCTAGCTTTGCTGTTGAAAATAAAGGCTATATGAAGTTTAGGACCACTAAACATAAGCATTTAAATGTGTATATAATGTGAAAGCTATCACTGAAATTACACCGGGAATATTAGCAAGCTTGTGTAATTTTAACAGCGGTATTAACCCATGGGTAGAATTTTAAGAATGGCAGAGTCGGTGTGCAACGCATTAACGCTGATTCTTGGAAGCCCACTGCCATTTAATGCTCACTTGAACATTGATTGGCTGTGAGCGGCACTTCCATCCACCCTTGGAAGGAAGTCCCACACGTGTGAGTTGTTAACCAATCTGATTGGCCGACCTCTATCCAACCCAGCCAAGCGGAGCGCTGTTGTGGCTAGAAGCGGTACTGCAGTGCACTGTCTGGAATTAAGTCTCTGGTCCGTTAGAAAGGTAAGTTCCGGGGGAATTATAATAATCTAATCTTTATTATTATCACAAGAAGGCTTACATTAACACACTGCAATTAAGTTACTGTGAAAATCCCAGAGTCGTCACACTCTGGCACCTGTTTGGTACACCAAGGGAGAATTCAGAATGTCCAATTCACCTAACAGCGCATCTTTCGGGATTTGTGGGAGGAAACTGGAGCACCTGGAGGAAACCCACGCAGACACGGGGAGAACGTGCAGACTCCGCACGGCCAGTGACCCAAACCGTGAATCGAACCCGGGTCCCTTGCGCTGTGAAGCAAAAGTGTTAACCACTGTGCTACCGTGCTCGGACGGGATGATAGGGAACGTCAAGGTGGATCGTGGGGGGGGGGGGGGGTGGTTGCAGCGTTAGGAGGTAGGCCTGGGGATGAGGTGGTTCTGGAGCTCCAAGGTCCCAGAGGGGAGGGCGCCCAATTCTGAAGGGGCCTTCAGATTGACCTGCTCCCCCCCAACTTCCCGTCCAAGATGGACGAAAGTTTTTTTTCTTTTTCCAACCTACCTGCTCCTGTCAGCCTAAAGGTTGAGGCTGCATGGAAAAAGACCCTTAAGTGGCTATCAAGTGGGGCAGCATGGTGGTGCAGTGGTTAGCACTGCTGCCTCACGCCGTCGAGGACCCGGGATCGATATCAGCCTCAGGTCACTGTCCATGTGGAGTTTGAACATACTTCCCGTGTCTTCATGGGTCTCACTCCCACAACCCAAAGATGTGCCTGGTATGTGGATTGGTGTTAAATTTCCCCATAACCCATAATTGGAAAAAAAGAATTGGGTACACAAATTTTTTTTTTTTTAAAAGTGGTCATCAAGTGGTTCCTAATAGGTGAAAATAAGGGGGGGGGGGTTCTTGCTAGGCCCTGCCCTCCCAAGCTGAAAATGGTGGGCGGCTTCCTGTGGGGAATCCCATCCATTCAATTATATTCTCCCTCAGCCTCCTCTGCCTCACTGCCTGACTAGGGGGAGTGTAAAATTCTGCCCCATTAGTATAAAAAATAGACCGTGGAAATTTAAGAACCATGATAGGCACTCATATATAAATATTATCAGAGCATAATAACAAGCGTAAACATTTAAAGATAAAATCTTTGCAAGATAATTTCTCAATTTAATTTTTCATATCTTGCATTGTGCATGGCAAGGACAGTAATGAATGGGTGTAAAGAGATTTTGTTCCCAAGTATAAATGTTTAATATGTTTTGACAACACTGAGGATCTCTGGAACACTTGTTCTGACATCCTGTTAGATTCACAATCAAGAGCAAACTGCAAAATACAACATCAATTATTTGTTCTTATTTTTCAAAAATGAGGTCACGTATACAGATAAATAGAATAATAGATTTTGACACTTTTAATTTATCTTGTTACTTGTGAGAAAGCCTTCACAAGTACCTGAGGTGGCTAGAAATAAACAGTTGGTGTTCTTTGTTCTCTGTATGGCATTGCTTCATTAATTTTGAAATCATTGAGTCAGAAACCACTTAGTGGTAACCGAATTATAATACTTCAGATAAATAAATCAATACTTGCTGAACAGTGAAGTTTGGAAGTAAAAATTACTTTGATTGTGAAATAAAATTGGCTGAACACAGGAACAATGCATTTTGGAATCTAACTATTGAAAATGTGATCACGTTAAACGAGCAATCTTGTGTGAGGTTGATTGCCAGATATTTGTTTAATCTTTGGAACAGCCCCAGCATCATTGTTAGAGACATGCCAGTTTTCAAGATAGAAAAACAAAGGCTTACACTACCTGACATTTGTCTCTGATTCATTTTGATCTGACTAAGGATGGAATTCACTTTGAGAATGGTGCAATTCAGAATGTTTTGCTGGGGGTCCTTCTCAAGGGAAACCCAGGTGTCCTTGAGCAGGGGGAAGTGTTGTTTACGTGTGCAAATCAGGGTCATGGAATGTCACTATGGCACAACTTTAATGTACAAACGTAGAAGTAATGAAAGACACTGCACATGTCCAATGTGGCCAGTCCAGGCGTAAAGCAGTTATTGGAACCAAGATTCAAAGTGGCACTGAATCAACAAGGACTCAGATTGTTGATGTCTGTGTGTAATTCACCTAGCTGAATTTCCTCATGAATTTTGCTATTCTTCTGCGACTAAACCCCTGAGAAGCACATGGTCCAGTATGACTCCTGTGGTTGGATGAAGAAGAACAATAGGAACATCAAAACCAGTGGTTCTCAGGAGACTAAATATAATGAGGGTTTGTAGCGTCTATAGGCTCAGTGTTTACTCCAACATTTGAGGATCACTGTATCAGGACTAGTCCTTATCAGAAATAACAGCTTCAGACAACAGAGAGCTCCAGACCCACAAGGGACAGCTTTTGTGACGTTCAGGAGCTGTTCAAGCAGCGGGCTGGGGTTGAAAAAAAAAATCAACAGTGGCATCACAGGAAAGCAATAAACTGATTGGTTCATGAGTAACTGATATGAGGGACTGTGTCTAAATAGCTGTAACTTAAATAACTAAAAAAGATAGTAGTTATGGACCCAAGCATGGAGGATAAAGGAGAAATGAATCTGAAAGTGGAACCAGGAAATCAAAATATGTGAATAACCAGGAGCAGAGAAGAAGGGCTCTAATTAATATTAGTTTATATTAGATAATGTTATTTGACATTAATAGGATAAATCTAATTTAAAGGGTAATGCATGTCAACAGAACTCCAAGTCAAGGTCTGCTCTTCTTGCTCTATGTGGGAGACCAGGAACATTTCCAGTTGCCAGAGCTACCATGTGTGCAGAAAGTGTCTCCCGCTGCAACTCCTGGAAGCCTGGGTTTCAGAGCTGGAGTAACAACTAGGAATACTGTGGAACATCCATGAAGCGGAGAGTGTTGTGGATAGCACGTATAGAGAGGTGGTCACACCGAAGGCTCAGACTCCACAGGCAGGCAGGGAATGGGTGACCACCAGACAGAGCAAGAGAGATAGGCAGGCAGTGCAGTGATCTCCTGTGGCCATTCCCCTGCAAAACAGAAATACCGTTTTGGATACTGTTGAGGGGAATGATCTCTCAGGGGAAAGCAGCAGCAGCCACATTTGTTGCACCATGGTTGGTTCTGCTGCAGAAGGAATAAGGAAAAAAGTGTGGGAATGCAATAGTTATAGGAGATTCAATTGCAAAGGGAATAGATAGGCATTTCTGTGGCCAAAAACAAGACTCTAGGATGGTGTGTTGCCTCCCTGGTGCTAGGGTCAAGGATGTCCCGGAGCAGTTACAGGACATTCTGGAGGGGGAGGGTGAGCAGCCAGTGGTCGTGGTACACATCGGTACCAACAACATAGGTTGAATAAAAGGGACGAGGTCCTGAAAGAAGAATATAGGGAGTTAGGAAGAAATTTGAGAAGTCAGACCTCAAAGGATTATTATCAGTCCCATGTGCTAGTCAGAGTAGAAATAGCAGAATATATCAGATGAATACATGGCTGAAGGCAAGGTGTGATGGGGAGGGTTCCAGATTCCTGGGATATTGGGACTAGTTCTGGGGTAGTGGGAACTGTACAAACTGGACGGGTTACACCTGGGCAGTACTGGGATTGATGTCCTTGGAGGGGGGCGGGGGTGGTGCTTGCTAGAGCAGTTGGGAAAGTTTAAACTAATATGGCAGGGGGTGGGAACCTAAGTAAGGATTCAGAGCAGGGGGAATATGGAAAAAGAGAAAAAGACAGCAATGAGAATAAGAAAGGTGATAGGCAGAGAAACCAAGGGCCAGTATCAGATAATTACACTGTAAAAGATAGTAGGGACCAGTCATGGAATGTGAAAAGGACTAGGCTTAGGGCCTGAATGCTCACAGCATTCAAAATAAAATGGATGAATTAGTTGCGCAGATAAATGTAAAGGAGTATGATTTAGTTGGAATTACGGAGACATGGCTCCAGAGTGACCAAGGATGGGAACTAAATATTGAGGGCAATTCAGTTTTTAGGAAGGACAGACAGAAAAGAAAAGATGGTGGAGTTGCATTGTTGATTTAAGAAAATATTGACACAACATTGAGGAAAGAAATTAGCACAGATAATGTGGAATCGTATGGTGTGAGTTAAGAAACACCACGGGGCAAAAAAACATTCATAGGGGTGGTATACAGACCACCAAACTGTAGTGGTAATGTTGAAAATAGCATCAGACAGGAAATCAGAGATACATGTGTTAAAGGAACATCTGTGATTTTGGGTGACTTGGGGTGAGTGACAATAATATGATAGAATTCTTTATCACGGTGGATAGTGAGTAGTTGATTCTAAGACCAGGGTCTTGAATCTCAGTTAAAGTAACTATGACGGTATGAAGGATGAGTTGGCTATGATGGGCTGGGGGGCTGGGATACATTACTGAAAGGAAGGACAATGGACAGGCAATGGCAGGCATTCAAGGAATGTATGGGTGAACTCCAAAAGTTGTTTATTCCTATTTGGCGCAAGAGGAGAAAGGGAACCGTGGCCAAACCACGGCTTACAAGGGAAATTAGAGATAGTATTGGATTCAAAGAAGAGACATATAAGTTAGCAAGAAAAAGCAATAGACAGAAGGATTGGGAACAGTTTAAAATTCAACAAAGGTGGCACATAGTTGTGCAATGGTTAGCATTGCTGCCTCATGGCACTGAGGACCCAGGTTCGATCCCGGCCCTGGGTCACTGTCCATGTGGAATTTGCACATTCTCCCATGTCTACATGGGTCTCATCCCCACAAAGGATGTGCAGGGTAGGTGAATTAGCCATGCTAAATTGCCCCTTAATTTGGAATAAAAAGAATTGGATACTCTAAATTTACAAAAAAAAATTCAACAAAGGCAGACCAAGGGATTGATTAAGAAGGAGAAAATACAATATGAAAGTAAGCTGGCGGGGAACATGAAAAGTGATTATAAAAGTTTCTATAGATATGTAAAGAGAAAAAGATTGATAAAAATGAATGTAGTCCCCCTACAGTCATAAACGGGGTAATTCATAACGTGAAGCAAAGAAATGTCTGATGAATTAAATTCATACCTTGCTTCTGTCTTCATAATGGAAGACATGAATAATGTACTCGATGTTCTGAGAAACACAAGTTTAGTGAGAAGCTGAAGGGAATTAGTATTAATAGAGAAATAGTTTTCGGGAAATTAATGTGATTGAAGGCAGATAAATCTCCAAGGCCTGAAGTTGACGAAGTAGCCCGAGAAATATTAGATTCATTGGCGGTCATTTTCCAAAATTATTTGAACTCTGGAAAGGTTCCTACAGATTGGTAGCTAATATAACCCCGTTATTCAAAAGGGAGGTAGAGAGAAAACTGGGAACTATAGACCAGTCAGCCTAACATCGATAGTAAGAATGTTGCTGGAGTCCATTATCAAGGATTTCATAGCACAGCATTTGAAAAGCAGTGGTATAATCAGACAAAGTCATCATGGATTTATGAAAGGGAAGTCATGCTTGACAAATATATTGGAATTCTTTGAAGATGT
Organism: Scyliorhinus canicula; assembly: GCF_902713615.1. NCBI lineage: Eukaryota > Metazoa > Chordata > Chondrichthyes > Carcharhiniformes > Scyliorhinidae > Scyliorhinus > Scyliorhinus canicula. Next base: position 126,828,332 of record NC_052150.1, read on the forward strand.
AACCAGTAGAGTTGACCAGGGAGACCCGGTGGATATGGTTTATTTAGACTTTCAGAAGACCTTCGACAATGTCTCACATAGTAGATTACTATATAAAGTTAAAGTGCATGGGATTGCGGGTAGTGTTTTGAAATGGATATAATGCTGGTTAGCAGACAGGAAGCAAAAAGTTGGAATAAATGGGTCTTTTTCCAATTAGCAGGAAGTGACTAGTGGGGTATCACAGGGATCGGTGCAAGGACCCAACTGTTCACATTACATGTTAACGAATTGGACGAGGGAACTAAATGTATTATCTCCAAATTTTCAGATGATACAAAATTGGGTAGGGGGATGAACTGTGAGGAGGATGCAGAGATGCTTCAGTGGGATTTGGACAAGCTGCGTGAGTGGGCATATGCATGGCAGATACAGTATAAAGCGGATAAATGTGAGGTTATCCACTTTGGTAGCAAAGATAGGAAAACAGATTAGTATTTGAATGGGTGCACATTGAGAGAGGTGGATACTCAGCGACACCTTGGTGCCCTTGTGCATCAGTTGCTGAAAGTAAGCAGGCAGGTACAGCAGGCTGTAAAGAAGGCAAATGGTATGTTGGCCTTCATAGGGAGAGGATTTGAGTATAGGAATAGGGATATTTTACTACAATTGTATAGGGCATCGGTGAGGCCACATCTGGAATATTGTGTGCAGTTTTGATGTCCTTATTTGAGGCGGGAAGTTCTTGTTATGGAGGGAGTGCAGCAAAGTTTCCCAGGCTGATTCCTGGGATGGTGGGACTGTCATATGAGGAGAGACTAAGTCGGTTAGGATTATATTAATTGAAGTTTAGAAAAGTGAGGGGGGATCTCATAGAATCTTATCAAATTCTAACAGGATTATACAGGTAGATTCAGAAAGAATGTTCCCGATGGTGGGGGAGTCCAGAGCTAGGGTTCATAGTTTGAGGATAAGGGGTAAACCTTTTAGCACTGAGGTGAGGAGAAATTTGTTCACCCAGAGAGTGAATTTGTGGAGTTCACTACCACAGAAATTAGTTGAAGTGAAAATGTTGTGTAATTTCAAGAAGGAATTAGATATAGCTCTTATCATAATAATAATCTTTATTGTCACAAGTAGGCTTACATTAACACTGCAATGAAGTTACTGTGAAAATCCCCTAGTCGCCACACTCTGGCGCCTGTTTGGGTACACAGAGGGAGAATTCAGAATGTCCAAATGACCTAACAAGCTCGTCTTTCGGGACTTGTGGGAGGAAACTGGAGCACCTGGAGGAAACCCACGCAGGCACGGGGGGAACGTGCATAAAGAGATATTGGGGCAAGGCAGGATCAGGGTATTCAACTCGACGATAAGCCATGTTCATAATGAATGGCGGAGCAGGCCTGAAGGCCTCCACCTGCATCTATTTTCTATGTATGTTTCTATGTAACACCTGCATTTTAAACTCTCCACCAGAAATTTGCCTGTGAGGATGAGTGACAATGCCTTTTTATGTTTTCACTTGGGAACACTTCAGGGTGGTGCTGTGACATCAAAGAACTTTAATTAGCCATGAGTCCATACTTGCATCAAGCAGGTCAATGATGCCCCTTTGCCAAGATCAGTGATATTATTACATTCCCCAGGGATGCCAGCAGTTAGCAGGAACGGGGTGTGGGCTTTGCTGCTGTAACAGGCTTCCCACAATTCAGGCTGTGATTAACTACAGTCAAGAAGACACTGTTCAATCAGCAAGGAGTCATCACAAATAGGCACGGCTCTCACTACATGAATGTTCAGCTGGTGCATAGTTGCGGTCAGTGCCAGGTTTGTGCCCAGTGACAGCTGCTGTAATGTATACATGTGCCGCCCTCCACTATCTGATGTGGCTCAGCTAGCCAGACACTGCTGATTGGTGGAGGAGTATAGAGGCAACTATTTAGAGCTTCATGGCAGGGGAAAGTAACACAGCCTGGTGTGATGCAGAGAAATAGAGACAGGGAGACATAATGCTTCCCTGTGCTGTCTGTGTGAGGCAGTTGAAGCACTCTGGCAATAAATTCATTGCTTGGGGGACCCAGGCAGAGGGGTATTTGGGTGACGGGAGACAATGTGAGCTGTAATGGTCACCGTGCAGCCTAATCACGTGAAACAACTTCCCAAACTAATCATCAGGATTTCACTTTTTACAACTTTTATTGTAGCAATTAAACCAAAATCAGTACAAATTAAACATGCATTAATGGGTAAATTGTACTCACTAAATCTATAAATTGGTCTTTAAATCAGAGTTTTTTCAAACTCAGGGTCACGATCCACGGGTGGGTTGCGGGCACGTATTGGGAGGGCCATGAAACAATCAGTCGTGGTGTTCCGATCGCAGGGGAAGCACCCAATGGCCGTGAACGGCTTTTAAAAATGGCAGCTGTGATCAGCTTCTTGGTTGAGAGTGCCGGCTGCCCCAAACATGCATGCTCCCTTAGGCAGATCCGGCAATGCAAAGGCCAAGAGCCTACCTGGGCAGACTGCCTCCTCCTGATGTCAGTGCGCTGTCCCAGGACAATATTTATTTTTGTAAACTGCAGAGTCTTCCTGCCAGAACCAGCGGCAGACAACAGGTCACACGGTACCGTGGGCCTCACGGTAGCATGGTGGTTAGCATCAATGCTTCACAGCTCCAGGGTCCCAGGTTCGATTCCCGGCTGGGTCACTGTCTGTGTGGAGTCTGCACGTCCTCCCCGTGTGTGCGTGGGTTTCCTCCGGGTGCTCCGGTTTCCTCCCACAGTCCAAAGATGTGCGGGTTAGGTGGATTGGCCATGCTAAATTGCCCGTAGTGTAAGGTTAATGGGGGGGATTGTTGGGTTACGGGTATACGGGTTACGTGGGTTTAAGTAGGGTGATCATTGCTCGGCACAACATCGAGGGCCGAAGGGCCTGTTCTGTGCTGTACTGTTCTATGTTCTATACACTGACGTGCTTTGGGCGCAAAATCATGGAGGAGAGATTCCTCCATTTTGTAGGTGCCAGCAAGCAAGGAACAGGACTGCGTGAAGGACTGCGAATGCGTTATTTTGAAATAAGGACGAGAGGGCTGATGGAACCATCAATTCTACGGACACGGGATTGTAGGATTAGAATAGCGGTTTTAATATACTTACAACAGAGCCAGCCTGTTAGCCGTTGAACTTTCGGTGAACTGGCTGGCTGGCCCTGTGGCACGGATCTTTATACAGCAGCTCCAGGGGGAGGAGTTCTGGGTGGAGCCCAGTTCAAACTCTCGAGTACTCCCAGAGATACTCCCCCTGGTGGTCAGGTAGTGCAACTGCAGTTACAATATCGGTACGCATATACAATGGGAACAGAGTGACATTGGTAACTAATAACACCGTGTGAATCTCATTCACCACATTCACCCCCTGTGAAAAAATCAAGTCCGGCGGGGGTGGTGGCTCACAGAGTTAGTCTGTCCGGTGGACGAATTGTTCGTTGCGATCTGCGGAGCACCGGGGTTGCAGCCTCTTGTGGTGGCTGGGTGGGTGTTGGGAGCTGGGGTATGATGGCAGACTCCGGGGCGGGTCTCGTCCAAACTTCATACACCTCTGGCTCGACCGGAGACTAGGGTTGCTGGGGGTGGGCTGGTGCTGGTGCTGGAACCGGTGGGGCGAGCTTGCGGGATCGGGGGCGCGAGGGGGCGGCAGCATAGGGAATGGGGTAAGGGGTTCCTCAGTGGGGGTGGGGGGGTGCTGGATCCAGCGGGTGCCAGGTCCCGAAGGGAACCGTCCGGGAACTCCACGAATGCGTACTGTGGGTTGGAATGGAGGAGACGCACCTTTTCAACAAGGGGGTCGGTTTTGTGCGCCCTGACGTGCTTTCTCAGGAGAACCGAGCCTGGTGTCCTCAGCCACGCCGGAAGTGAGACTCCCGTGGTAGTGCCCCTAGAAAAAATGAAGAGCCGCTCGTGAGGGGTTTGATTTGTCGCTGTACAGAGGAGGGATCTAATTGCGTGGAGCGCGTCTGGGAGGACTTCTTGCCATTGGGAGACTTGGAGTTTTCTAGACCGGAGGGTCAGTAGGACGGTCTTCCAGACCGTCGCGTTCTCCCTCTCCACCTGCCCGTTCCCCCTGGGGTTGTAGCTGGTATTCCTGCTCGAGGCAATGCCCTTGTCGAGCAGGTACTGACGCAGCCCATCGCTCATAAAGGATGAACCCGGGGTCGCTGTGCACGTAGCTGGGGAACCCAAACAGGGTGAAGACATTATGCAGGGCCCTAATGACTGTGTGGGAGGTCATGTCGGGGCACGGAATGGCAAAAGGGAATCGGAAGAACTCGTCTATGATGTTGAGGAAATAAATGTTCTTGTTAGTGGAGGGGAGTGGCCCTTTGAAATCAATCGCAAGGCGTTCAAAGGGCCTAGAAGCCTTGACCAGGTGGGCCCTGTCTGGTCTATAGAAGTGCGGTTTGCACTCTGCACAGATTGGGCAGTCCCTGGTGACCGCTTTTACCTCCTCGTTGGAGAAAGGCAGGTTTCGGGCTCTGATGTAGTGGGCGAGCCGGGTGACCCCTGGATGGCAGAGGTCAACGTGGATGGCTTTCAGACGGCTGATCTGCGCGCTGGCGCATGTCCCGCGGGATAGGGCATCCGAGGGCTTGTTGACCTTCCCCGGGTCGATATTTAATATCGTAACTATAGGTGGAGAGCTCAATCCTCCACCGAAGGATTTTATCGTTTTTTTATTTTGCCCCTTTGCGAGTTGTCAAACATAAAGGCCACTGGTCGGTGATGAGGGTGAACCTCCTACCTGCAAGGTAGTGCCTCTAGTGACGAACAGCCTCCATGATGGCTTGTGCTTCCTTCTCGACTGAGGAGTGTCGGAGTTCTGAAGTGGATAGAGTACGGGAGGAAAATGCAACGGGCCTCCCTGCCTGATTTAAAGTGGCTGCTAGACCTACCTCTGGGTCGTCGCTGTCAACCTGAAAGGGAGTGGATTCATCCACCGCCCGCATGGCCGCTTTGGCGATGTCCTCCTTGATGCAGCTTAAGGCCTGGCGCGCCTCAGCTGACAGGGGAAATCATGTGGCCTTAAAGAGTGGGCGGGCTTTGTCCGCATATTGAGGGACCCACTGGGCGTAGTATGAAAAGAACCCCAAGCACCGTTTGAGGGCCTTGGGGCAATGAGGGAGGGGGAGTTCTAAGAGGGGGTGCATACGGTCCGGGTTTGGGCCCAGGACTCTGTTCTCCACCATGTAGCCGAGGATGGCCAATCTGTTTGTGCGGAAAACGCATTTCTCCTTGTTATAAGTGAGGTTTAATTTCTGTGCCGTTTGGAGAAAACGGTGGAGGTTGGCGTCGTGGTCCTGCTTGTCATAGCCGCAGATGGTAACATTGTCCAGATATGGAAACGTGGCCCGCAGCCCGTACTGGTCTACCATTCGGTCCATTGCTCGTTGGAACACCGAAACCCCGTTAGTGACGCCGAAGGGAACCCGGAGGAAATGGAAGAGGCGGCCATCGGCCTCAAACGCCATGTAGTGGCGGTCCTCCGGGCGGATTGGGAGCTGGTGGTATGCAGACTTCAGATCCACCATGGAAAATAGCCGATATTGGGCGATCTGGTTAACCATGTGCGCAATTCTGGGGAGGGGATACGCGTCTAGGAGCGTAAAGCAATTTATGGTCTGACTATAGTCGACGACCTTTTCTAGCAGTCTTTGCCGCACATAGTTCGATTTAAGGCCCGCTACGAAAACGTCCCACACAGCAAGCTCCCTATGTTCAGCCACGGTAACGGCTTGATAATTAGTCATTAGAAAGATTGTTCAGTTCACGTACAAATTCGACTAGCATTTCTGTAGGCCGCTGACGGCGAGTCGTAAACACGTGGCGTGCATAAACCTCGTTAATGGGCCTAATGTACATTTTTTCAAAATTTCCAGCGCTGCGGTGTAAGAACCGGCCGGATTTAGCTGCGTGGAGATTCTGTGGCATACCCTCGCGTGCAGTAGGCTGAGTTTTTGTTCCTCCATTGTTCCAGCGGTGCTGGCTTCTGCCAGGTAGGCCTTAAAACATCTCAGCCAGTGGGAGAAAATTTCTTTAGCCTCTGCATCCTGCGGGTCGAGTTCTAGTCATCCGGGCTTGAGGGCTGCTTCCATGATTTACTTCGACTTTTTTGTAAGTATATTAAATTGATGGAACCATCAATTCTACGGACACGGGATTGTAGGATTAGAATAGCGGTTGTATTATACTTACAACAGAGCCAGCCTGTTGGCTGTTGAACTTTCGATGAACTGGCTGGCTGGCCCTGTGGCACAGATCTTTATATAGCAGCTCCAGGGGGAGGAGTTCTGGGCGGAGCCCAGTACAAACTCTCGAGTACTCACAGAGCTACTCCCCCTGGTGGTCAGGTAGTGCAACTGCACTTACAATATCGGTACATATATACAATGGGAACAGAGTGACATTGGTAACTTATAACACCATGTGAATCTCATTCACCACAAGGGCAAAAGACATAAACAGGCCAGAATCTCACAACTGAATCTGCGAGAGAGAGTTTCTGAGGAGAGTCCATGGCAGGACAAAGCAGTGCTAGTGTGAGCTGACCCGGAGCTCCAGGGCCTCTGATGAACAAACCATTAACAAGAACCTGGAATTGGGAACAAAACAGTACAAAGATGATTGCCTACAGTATGGCGTCATTAATTGTGCCAGTGCAAATCAGGATGCAAAGCTCATGGACACGATTCTCCGAGCCCCGTGCCGGGCGGGAGAATCGCCGTATCCGCGCCATGCCGCCGGTGCGCGATTCTCCAAGGTGCATAAAATCGGCGCCATTTGCGCTGGTGCATTTGGCGCGGCGCCGGTCGCAGGCCGCTGTCCACGGCCGGGCTGCTGATACTCCGTCCCGGATGGGCCAAGCAGCCGTGTGGAAATGGCAGAATCCTGCCGGCGACTTTCACCCCTGGTTGCTGCTGGCGGGACCTCTGCGCGAAGGATCGGGGGGCGGTCTGTGGGAGGGGAGGGGGTCTCCGTCCCCATGGGGGGCCTCCGATGGGGTCTGGCCCGTGATCGACGGGCCGGCCTCTCCCCCCCCAGGCCTACATTGTTGCGCGGCTGGTCACTGAATGTTCTGTAGGTTCCTGCGCGTTGAAGAAATCCCCCGTGCATGCGCGGGTTGGCGCAGCCCAACTGCGCATTCGTGGGTTTGTGCTGTCATAATATACATCTATGTGTATAATGGAGTGCAGACAGGCAGCGATTGACACACAGGATGACCAGTAAGCACACAGAGCACAGCAGCCAATCACCATATAGGACACTACCACTTTAAATCCAGAGGGCACCAGTTTTCCCGTTCTCTCTTGATCCAGCCTCTGAGTCAGTCAGAGTTCGTGCACTAGCCAGTGCAAACACCATGCCGTAGCTTGAAAGTCTGGTTAGGCTAGTATCAGGTCACCAGTCAAGTCAGCATAGTGTCAACCCACAGTTGAACATGTATAATAGTTTAGACATTGAATAAAATTGTGTTGCATCTTATCAAGTGTTGGAGGTCTGTCTCTCGCTACACTGCATCAAGTGCAGTCCACATCGACCCAGCCTGCCCATCACATCAGGCGCGGCGCCCATTTGGCGCTGGTAAGGGAGGCTCAAGTGGCGTGAACCCCCTGTGGGGGCCAGAATCGGTTGTCCCTACGCCCGTTTCGCGCCGTCGTGAAAGGCGACGGCGTTCACGACGGCGCAAACACTTAGGGCGGAATTCTCCGCTCCCGGGAAAAATTGGGAAGGCCCTCGTGAACTTGGCCGAGTTTCACGACGGCCACGGAGGCTGCTCCTCATACCTTATTCACCCCCACCCGGGGGTTTAGGAGCGGCGCTCCGTTACTCACGGCCGCCGGGCCTTGACGCTTGCGTCATGGCGGCGCGCCGAGAATGATGCGACGGCGGCGCCTATGTGACGTATGCCGCGCATGCGCAGGTAGGCCGGCTCAAACCCACGCATGCTGACGACATTAGGCACCGCCACGGCGTCATTCTTGGCGCGCCGGGCCTTGAAACCAGGGACAATGCCCGGTGGCCGAGTTTCCCGGTACGGCCCTCCTATCCCCGCAGGGAGGGGAGAATAGGGGGCCGGGAGAGGCTTCCGACGCCGTCGTGAACCTCTCCGGGTTTCACGGCGGCGTTGGGTCTTGGAGAGAATTCCGCCCTAAGTGCCGGCGCCGGAGTGAAAACCGGAGTGTTTCACTCCGGCGTCGGAGGCCGCTCCTCGCCCCCTATTCTCCCACCCCCGGGGGGCTAGGAGTGTATTTTACACGTGCCAGGCCGTGGCGCCGCATGAAAGCGGCGCCGTGTAAATGATGCGGCCGGCGCCGCGTAAATGACATCACCCGCACATGCGCAGGTTGGCCGTCGCCAACCTGCGCATGCGCGGTTGCCGTCCTCCCCGCGGGCGCCCCGCAAGACATGGAGGAGTGATCCTGCGGGGCGGCGGAGTAAAAGAGTGCGTCCTTCAGAGACGCCGGCCCGCCGATCGGTGGGCACCGATCGTGGGCCAGACCCCTTCTGAACGCCCCCCTGGTGCTCGATGCTCCCTCCCCTCTCCACAGGCCGCCCACACAGCGTTCGCGCGCTGTTCACGCCGGCAGCGACCAGGTGTGGTTGGCGCCGGCGTGAAGCCGTCGTATTGGGCAGGCCGCTCAGCCCAGCCGGGCCAGAGAATCGCCGCTCGCCCGTTACAAACGGCGAGCGGAGATTCTCCGAGCGGCCTGTCGTAAATCTCGATGCGCCGTTTTGGTGGGGGTGGGAGAATCGCGTGCGGGTGCCGGGGCAGCGTGGCGGGACTCACCCGGCCCCCCCGCGATTCTCCCACCCGGCGTGGGGCGGGGGGATAATTGCGCCCTTTAAGTTTCAGTCTTTTCAGTGTGGTCTCCCCCACACAGCCTCACAGCCACTGAACTGTTTGCCAGCTGGAAAAAAAACTGTACTTCAAGAGCTCTGTCTCTTCTGACCATTGGCTGAAAATTAAACTCAGTATGTTTTTTTGTTTCCTCAATAGCTTCCATTTTCCCGGCAACCTAACACAGAGGCTGGTTTTTCAGTCGCCTGATGTCACAGCCAGGAGTTCCAATTTCCAAACCTTTACATGCCACTTAAAGACTGCTTAAGAGCCTCATCCCTCCGCCTGTTGGATTTTGTGTCACTGTCTGTGCGGAGTCTGCACGTTCTCCCCGTGTCTGCGTGGGTTTCCTCCCAGTGCTCCGGTTTCCTCCCACAAGTCCTGAAAGACATGCTTGATAGGTGAATTGGACATTCTGAATTCTCCCTCAGTGTACCCGAACAGGCACCGGAATGTGGCAACTAGGGGATTTTCACATTAACTTCATAGTGTGTTAATGCCTACTTGTGACACTACTAAAGATTATTATTATTATTATTATTTGTCCGTGTGTATCAGGAGGGTCCATTGTTCAAGGCACTTGGTGCCTGATCAATGTACCCAGCATTGGGAAGAGAGGGCCTCCTGAAAACTACTGCTTGTCCTTGCTTCTGGCATCCCTCAACCCCCTCACCCATCATCCTCTCCCTGCATCTTCCAACCCACCGACACTCATCTCTATCTAGGCACCCATTGTTGAACTCTCTTGAAGGTCTAATTGTCGTACTGCCAGTGGTCACTGCTCCCAGTGTCGCTCCTGGGACTGGATATCGGTTGGCCTTGGATTAGCCGGCTACTCTTGAGGTCACAACCTATTTGGGACTTGATGCGATGGGAGGCCCAACGTCATCCAGGTAAATGCCTGATTGCCTTGTAGTTCTGTCAAGCCTCCTGGATACAAGCACCCCGCCCCCGCCGGCTGTCGAATTCTCCAGCGCCGGGGATTTGGCGGGGGCGGGAATCGCGCCGCACCAGTCGGCGGCCGCTGGCAGTGCCCCCCTCCCACCCCCCCGCCGATTCTCCGGCCCGTGATGAGCCGAGTAGCCGCCCGTTTTCAACCTGTCCCGCTGGCGCAAATTAGAGTAGGTTGTTACCGGTGGGACATGGCGGCACGGGCGGCTTCCGGGGTCCTCAGGGGGGCGCGGGCGGATCTGGCCTCGGGAGGTGCCCCCACAGTGGCCTGGCCCGCGATCGGGGCCCACCAATCCATATGCGGGCCTGTGCCATGGGGGCACTCTATTCCTCCGCGTAGGCCATCGCGGAGGAATAGCAGCCGACGCAGAGGAATAGAGTGCCCCCACGGCACAGGCCCACCCGTGGGGACAAATATTAGTGATTTCTGGTTACCCATCTGGGTACTGGCTGCTATATACTGGAACCTAAGGAGAAATTCCTGGTCATATCACTTCTTAGCTCCTGGATTCAGCACTAATGTGAAGCCAGACACCAGGCTGTATTTTGGGCTTTCTTTACATTTTCAAACAAACTCTGAACCATTCTGTTCAGGCCCTAATTCCTGAACTCCATTTTCTCCTACGCCTGCATAATTTTTAATGTTCAAGTCTTGGAAAGAGTTTCAGCCAACAAAATAATCAAATTGAGCCCCACAACAACTGAATTTGCCACACCTTGTTCAAATTCAAGAGCAGTTTTACCTGCTCTTTCCCCTGATCGGACAATTTAACTTTCTTTTCCGAAGGGCACAGATTTAATTCTGCCTCCTTTCGTACAAGCAGCACATTTTATGCTGAGTAAAGTCCTCTCTTCAGCTGTTTTCAGAGTTTTATTGAAGTTACATCAATGTTTGGCTCAGAAACCTTGATAATCTTTTTTATTTGGTTTACAAGTTTTATCAATCTCTTTTTGGGCATGATCTATCCAAAACAAAATCAGAGTCCTTTCTGGGTGGGATTTGCAGGGTCTCTTTTGGTGCTTTTAGTGCCGGGAACAACACCGCAATCTAACAGCATTCTGCTGCTGTTTCAGGCCCCAGCGGGGAACACTGTCACCCCCCCCCCACCCGAGGATGCACTCAAGCGTCATTTCCTGCACTGAGGAACTCCGACGGGTGGAGCTCCTCGATGCAGGAAGATGTTGGGATGCCATTTTTATATGGCGCCCCAAACTCCCGACCCCACATGACCCCCAGACCCCTTACCAATGGCCCAACTTAGCTGTTGGGGGGTTCCCGAGCCACCCCCCCCCCCCCCCCCGGAACCCCGTACTCCACAACATACCAGCAGGGCACTCCCGGGCCCGATCCCTGGCATGATGGACAAAATGCAAGCTTGGGACCGAGGCACTGCCAACCTGGCACCTTGGCTGTGACCCTATCAGTGTGGCAGTGCCACCTGGGAACGCTGGCAGTGCCAGGCTAGCATGTAGGTGGCACTACCAGGGTGCCAGGCTGACAGTGTCAAGGTGCCCAGCTGGTACCACAGTGCCAGTGTGCCAGCCTGTGCAGAGGCCGACCACCCAGGGCCACCGATCGCCTGGGAGACCCCCCCCCCCCAAAGTGCCGGTACACCTGGACCCTGTTTGTGGGGACCAGTACTAATCGGTGCTCAGCTGGGGTCTCCTTGTTGAGGCCGATAGATGCTGGGTATCCGTTCAATCTGACGTCAGCACAACTAAATGGGTTTCTAGACTAACTAAACCATGTAAGACCTATATCGTGTTGTCTTGCAAGATCTGGTTAGATCTCGCGTGGTGTAACAGCTGTCGAGAATCACAGAGATGCCTCTCCCGGGATCTATCGGCCGTGTCTCACCCAGCTTTTTCAAATTCAGTTTTAGACAATTATTTATTTTTTAAAAAAATATTATTATTCTCCTCCTTTTTCACATTTTCTCCCAAATTTACACCCAACAATAAACAACAATCAGTAACGAATGCAATGCCAATTCCCATATCAATAACAATGATCCCATCCTCCCACCAAACACCCAGACATTAGTCCGCCTGTACAAACAAATGACAAAAGGTAATCAGGAATCAACACATACAGTTCCCCTTCCCCAATCTCTCAGCCCCCCCAATGTTCGATGTAATCCAATTCTCGAAAGTGCATAATGAATAATGCCCATGAATTGGAGAACCCCTCCATCCTTCCCCTCAGCTCAACTTTGACCTTCTCAAGCGTCAAGAATTCTAGCAGGTCCACCCGCCATGTCAGGGTATTTGACAATTATTTCTGTTGTTTCTTTCTGAAGTTCTAATCTGTGTCCAAGAACTAATATTTGTTTCTACAGGTCTGTATGTTAACATTTGACCGAGCTTTCTCAATTTCTTTTAAAGTAAGTTTCTTCCATTTTTTTGTCATTCACCTTGAGAGCCGGAGCACCCGGCGGCACGCAGACACGGGGAGAAGGTGCAGACACGGGGAGAAGGTGCAAACTCCATACAGTCACCAAGGTCGGAACGGAACCCATGTCCCTGGCCCTGTTAGGTAACATTCCAGCCACTGCGCCACCATGCCGCCCTCTGAAGAATATTTGTCTTAAGTTCCATTATTTTCTCCACCACTATTTTCTTAATGATGTCAAATCCAATACGTTTGTCTCTTTGTTATTTTAGTTCCCTTGTACTGCTGGTATTTTTTCCTTCTGTTATACAGTAAAAGTGGATACAGAGTATTCATGTAACAGGTATGTGCCATGTGCTTCTGGTAGGCCAGTGTGAATGATGTACAGAAGAACATCTAGTACTTGATTATTTTAAAAAAATTATTATAAAACGAATGTGTGGTAAAGATAATTTGAATAAATATATTACAAACTACTAACACTAACTAATTATTCTAAAGCTACTGCAAAATACGTCTATCCATCAACACGACTTACTCCCAACTCCCCAAGGCACAAAGTCACATGGTAGGTTTCCACTGTCACCTGCTGGTTGGAGGTCATGTACATTAGTATATACAAGATTGCTTATGCACATCATCACAGTATGGACTTCATTTTGTCATTTCAACCACGCAACCTCAAACAAACCATTGTTTGCAGCAAATTACCCAGCCTTCAGAACAGCGACCACGAGACCACACAACCCTGCCAGGGCAATCTCGCAAGACATGCCAGATCATCGACTTGGATACCACCATTACACGTGGTAACACCACCCACCAGGTACGCGGCACATACTCGTGCGACTCGACCAATGTAGTCTACCTCTTACGCTGCAGGAAAGGATGTCCCGAAGCGTGGTACATTGGCGAGACCATGCAGACACTGCGACAACGAATGAACGGGCATCGTGTGACAATCACCAGGCAGGAATGTTCCCTTCCAGTCGGGGAACACTTCAGCAGTCAAGGGCATTCAGCCTCTGATCTCCGGGTAAGTGTTCTCCAAGGCGGTCTTCAGGACACGCGACAATGCAGAATTGCCGAGCAAAAACTTATAGCTAAGTTCCGCACGCATGAGTGCGGCCTCAACAGGGATCTTGGATTCATGTCGCATTACATCCACCCCCCACCATCTGGCCTGGACTTGCAAAATCCTACCAACTGTTCTGGCTTTAGACAATTTACACTTCTTTAACCTGTGATTATCCCTCTCCCTGGATCTGTAATGATTTGATCACATGCAAATGCTCGCATTCCAAGCATTGTCCAGCATCTCTGACTTTGTCTATATAAATGTTTCTGGAACATACCTCTCCATTCACCTGAGGAAGGAGCTGCGCTCCGAAAGCTCATGTTTGAAACAAACCTGTTGGACTTCAACCTGGTGTTGTAAGACTTCTTACTGTGCTCACCCCAGTCCAACGCCGGCATCTCCACTTCATTTTGTCTAGTTATAGCCTCACCTGCTTCTGTCTTTAATGGGCCCACTTCCCCCTTATCGTTCTTAACTTGGAAAATTTATACAACTTTTACTGTGTCCCTTCAACGCCTTTTTTACAAGTCTATTTTCATACCCTTTTTTCTACATCTACAAATCCAAACATTACAATGGCCATCACATTTCAAAGTAATTCATTGACTAATTGATGTGTCCTGTGATCGCTGGGGGCTGGTTTACCTCAGTTGGCTGGGCAGCTGGTTTGTGATGCAGAGCAAGGCCAACAGTGTGGGTTCAATTCCCATCCTGGCTAAGATTATTCATGAAGGCCCTTCTCAACCTTGCCCCTCGCCTGAGGTGTGGTGATCCTCAGATTAAATCAGCATTAGTCAGTCTGTCTCAGATTAAATCAGCATTAGTCAGTCTCCCTGTGGTCATCTGGGACTTTGGTGACTTTTCCTTCACCTTGCCTGTGACCATGAAAGGTGCTGTATAATTTTCAAAATTAAGCTGGTCAAACATACATCTATTGCATACTCTAATACAAACGCTGGAGGATGCTGGAAATCCAAAATAAAAGTAGGAAATGCTGGAACAATTCAGCAAGACAGACAGCGTCTGTGAAGAGGGAAACAGAGTTAACATTTCAGGCCAATCACATTTCTCCATTTCTGATGAAAGGTCAGCAGCCTGAGATGTTGTTTCTCTCCCCACAGATGCTGTCAGACTTGCTGAGTATTTTGAACATTTTCTGTTTCTGTTGCAGAAAATTCTGGGCGGGACTCTCCAATCCCGCGGAAGAGTGTCCATGGCGTCGTAAACGCCGTCGCGTTTTACGACGGCGTGAACGGGCTGCATCCAGTACTAATTCTGGCCCCTACAGGGGGCCAGCATGGCGCTGGAACAGTTCGCGCCACTCCAGCTGCTGATCCCGGTGTGAACTGTGCATCGTGGGATCCGCGCATCTGCAGTTGCGCCAGTGCCAACGAGGACATGCGCAGTGGCCTCCTTCAACGTGCCGGACCCGACACAACATGGCACAGGACTACAGGGGCCGGCGCATAAGAAAGGAGGCCCCCAGCCACAGAGGCCGGCCCGACGATAGGTGCACCCTGATAATGGGCCAGGCCACATTGGAGGTCCACCCCCGGTGTCGAACTCCCCTCCCCCCCCCACAGGCCGCCACCCAACCCTTCAACGCCAAGGTCCCGCCGGCCCAGAGCAAGTTAGAACGGTGCCGGCTGGACTCGGCCCTTTTCTTACGGGCGCTCGGCCCATCCGGGCAGTAGAATTGGCGCCCGGCGTCGCGCCAACCACGCCGGCGCCAATGGCACCGATTCGCCGCTCTGCGGAGAATCACGTGCCGGCGTTGGAGCGGCGTGGCCCGTTCGCAGGGGTTCTCCGACCCGGCCCAGAGTTGGGAGAATCCTGCCCTCTGTCTATGTTTACGCTGATAAACTTTAAATGGAACTGCCGTTTTGAGCGAGGGAAAAGTCTTGAAGTTTCAAATGCCATTTTTCTCAAATGCAAGGAATATTTTCTGCTGTGAACAATGGCATCATGTTCCATATTTATGAACAACTTGAAAATTCAGCTTTCTGGTTTTAGAAGTGACAATGTTTCTTTAAATGAAGAGAAGAATGCTGTAAAATGAAAACAAGAGAGATTTTCTGTTCCTCCCAGATATTATTTACCCACAACAGATTTGAGAGTATGGCAAGTTGTGAATTATTCCATTACAAAATACTGAAAAAGAGAATTAATTGAAATAAAACCCAGAGGCAATTGTCATAAATAGAGGTTAAAAAGCTAAGAAAATTTTCCATTGCAATCTTCGAAAAATGCAAAACTCCACAATAAAGTTATGACCCTTTTTCAGTCAACCTGAGGAGGAATATTTAATCACGCAGGACTTGTCAATCAAATACCAAAGGGTGGTTACATTTTCTGTCAGTGTGCCTGGGGAGAGAGATAAGTAGTTTACCTGTATAATTTCTCCTTTTGAATCAGTGAACAGCATGTTTTGCAATGCCAGAATGTTACCATTCAACCACCAGCAGTTGCACAAGCAGGAAAACTGCAGATGATGCAGTTTTCCACCAAGTCACATCAAATGACATCCTGGTGTTAATCTCACTATTTCCATTTCTACATTTTCGGACAGAAATGAGCTAACCCCTGAAAATAGGTGCAGGGATCACAATGCATGATGGACCCATGCCCATTTATTATATATCAGAAATAATGTTGTGAAATTACCTTTTTAAGGTGCTTTTTAATAGAATAGACTAATTAGCCCAATGACCCTACCTAGTGCCGGCGTCGGTGCGGCGTGGCCCGTTCACAGGGATTCTCCGGCCCGGCACAGGGTTGGGACAATCCCGCCCCATGTGTATGCGGAGAATCGCGTGCCGGCGTCGGTGCGGCGTGGCCCGTTCGCGGGGGTTCTCCGGCCCGGCACAGGCTTGGGAGAATCCTGCCCTCTGTGTATGTTTATGCTGATAAACTTGAAATGGAACTGCCGTTTTGAATGGACTGCCTGCTGTGATAGTGGAGTCGGACACTTTAGGAACTTTCAAGCGGTTATTGGATAAGCACATGGAGCACACCAGAATGACAGGGAGTGGGATAGCTTGATCTTGATTTCGGACAATGCTTGGCACAACATCGAGGGCCGAATAGCCTGTTCTGTGCTGTACTGTTCTATGTTCTATATTCTTGTCATTATCTCTCTGAATCCCATATTCTTTTCTATCTCCAGAATCTCTTCTAATTTATTTTTGAATGGCTTACCTTGAGAATACTTTTTCCAACTTGTGTTCCTTTCTGTAAAATGTGAGTTTGACCTGATTTCCCTTCGATCCCCTAGCTTTCTTTGTCCAGTGTCTAAATCCTCCACCAAACTGAACAATAGCACAATCCAAAACTATAGACTGAATTGGGGGTCTGAGAATTTTGCCCAGTGTAAGTGAGCGCAGATCATAGTTTAAACTAGTAGTGAGATTAGCTGTAGATGAGCGTAGTTTAGATGTTGTTAATCCAGTGTGTATTCTTTAGGAGTACGTGTCGAATCGAAGTTAGTAGTGTTAATAAATTCACAGCTTTGTTTAAGTTAAAGCTATTTTGTGGTCTTTGTGAACACTACGCCAACCATCCTGAAATAAGCAACACAAGGGACAGGCTGCCAGTGGAATCAACAGACTGCTCCACCAAGGCGGGCAGGTAATGAAACTAATTAAGACCCCAATCATGGGCCACTATTCTCCAGCAGTATAACATGCCCGACATTTGCCCAGGGCCCAGCTATGCATCAGAGTCCGCTTCATTGAGGGAGGTCTGAGCTGCAATGCAGTTGAGAGTTTGTGTTTCTTTGCGGAAAGCAGTTCGCTGTCAGCCACTTCATGGAGACTGATGTCTCTGCTAAGGCTGGCCCTACTTCAATGGCAGCTGTTACCCTCACACTGAAGCTGTCTCCATGGTGCCACCGGGCCACTCCTGTTGATGGCCATCCATCACCCACACTGTGAAGGCAGGCAGTGGCCATGTCCACACACTGTGCCGAATGGACCTCCCAAAGCTGTAACCTGGTCACCATCCTAAGTGGACAGTGCTTCCAGAGGCAGCTTCTTAATTGACTGCATCCAGGGAGATCACATTTGAGGACCCACCATTGCTTCTTCCCATTTCCTGACCCAAAATTCATTCCACTGTCAGGATCTGCACTCTGGCTGCAAAAATTCATCTCTATGGCTTCATGGGTTGAGTGGTTTTTAAAAATGAATAATAAATAATTGGTAATGTGTGGAAAATGTAAACTCGAATAACAATAATGAGTTCCCAATCTCAGCTACAGTGGGAGGCTTTAAGTATATTCCTCACTGGAGGCACACCTGGTGACCAGCTAAGAGTGTTATAAGCAGTCTGGGGACATGCTATCTGTTCGGCTTCTCAGCTGGTGGACAGTGAAGAATTACTTATGAAGAAAAGAATGAGATGGGTAAAAGGTGGGTGGCTTTGTAGATGAGTAAGTGCTCGAAACACATTTCAGGTTTTCTTATAAATACATCCACTGGAATCCCATTTTCTTTCCAATTGATTCCCAGTCTTAAATAGTTCCCCGAGTTTATGTTCCCTAGTTTAACACTATTGACGGTAACTGTACGCCAAACTTAACTAAAGCCAATCTGCCCTACGAAGTTTTCAGCTTGACAATCTTGGTATTTATGTGTTTCTTGAGAAACTAGTTTTTTCTGTATGGAATGCCGTGACCTTTTGATCTTTAAGCTACTATCCTAAATCAGTGCCAAGAAAGAACATGGGACATCGTGCAGGACACGAATCTACACTTCACTCAGCTCACGTTCATTCATGGAATTTACTTCATTTCTTACAAACTGCATCACTTTGGTTTAAAGCCAAGTAACAACAGCTGGTGGGAATGTAGTAAGCTTTCGACATACGATGGGAATGGAAAAGAGCGATGGGCAAATGTTATTTGGCGCAGCTCAGACTTCACTAGAGCTTATATTCCCAAGGACCTTTGGGGTCAATCTCCAGCAATGCGTGGTTAATGTGCAAACAAATAGTTGGCTTCTTCAATGCAAAGAATGTTCTTTAAAAACAGCGATTCCTGTAAACAAATAGCTGATCTGACATTGTATTATAAAAAGTGTAGATTTTGAAAAACAGATAATTGTGTTCAAAACTTCTCTCATACAAATTAGCACACATCCCAATTTTCCATGTATAGATTTATATTTAATTATAATGAAACCACGAAGCTCCATTTAACTAAATCATGTTTCCTCCTCAAAGGCAGATTGCGCCTAAAGTGGGATAGGCCTAAGATTCAACTGATAGGCTGTTATAAAGGAATATTTCCACTTTTCTTTATGTGGAGGAATATTTCCCCTTTTCTTTACCAAATAATTCCATATTTTTTTTAAGAGGCCCCAAAATCCATTTGTCATGTGAGTGTCCCTTTAAGAAAGGTTTGGTCTTACCGCATGACCTGTAGCACGGCTTCAGTGATGTCATTTGTGGGCAGAGCCGGGCTGTGGCTGTCAGGTGAGAGGGGGTTTAGGGTTTTTGCGTTTCAGGTTTGGTTTGTTGCTTTGGACTGCAGAAGGGAAGCAGCGTTTCCCTGTTTTTATTTTAAAGCTGTTCCAGGGAACTGGAAGCACACTGGGTGTGGTAAACTGCCTTGGTAACTTTAAAAATAGAGTTGCTTTCTGGAAGAAGTTTTGAATCTGCTGGTTGGAGGCTGGACGTCAGGGAAAGGACCAGTCCCATTCAAGTGAGATTACAGTGGGCTGGGCCAAGCCCTTGAAAGGGGTTTTGGTTTGTTGGATTTTGTATTGAATTGGAACAGCTACTAAGGGGGATTCATTAAGAGTTATATACATAGATTACTGTAGCTGTTGTGTTTTCTTCATGTTTGTAATTGATACCAAACTCTTGTTTTATATATGTTAACTACATTCTCATAATGAATTTTGTTTTGATAAATGCGCCTAGGAGGTCTGATGAATCACACCTGAAGTGAAGGCTCTTGTGCTCATCCTAGTCAAATTCAACATAAAGGTTGCAGGTCAGGTGAGCTTTATAATCCCTGGCCCATAACAACGTTTTACAATGTTTCTGTAATAAATGGGACAGTAAAAAAAGTACCACAATAATCATGGATGATGTTAATTTACTTGTAGATTAGGAGATTGGCAAAGATAGCCGAGAAAATTGAGTTTGTTTTAGTGTGTTTAGAACAATTTCTTAAAACGTGGGAACGGTGTTAACAAATCTGTTGACAGGAACCAGATAGCATAGGAATTACTGACACATGACCACAGAAAAATAAGGCCTGAAATTTAAACATTTAAGGGTATGACTTTGTAAAATGGAGCGGGAACAAGGGGAGGTGGAGTAGGTAGCTGTACTTACTAGAGATACAAAATGGCAGGAGAAAAAAGTGATGAAACCATGAATAAGGCAGAAATAAAATCCAAAGAGATAGAAGTCAAAAAAGGATTACTCACATGAATAAAAGTAAGAAGTCTTACAACAGGTTTGTTTCGAATCACTAGCTTTCGGAGCACAGCTCCTTCCTCAGGTGAATCCACCCCAGTCCAATGCCGGCATCTCCACATCATGAATAAAAGTAGTTGTTTGGTAGTATAGAACATGAGCAGTGCCGAAAAGGAACATTTTGTCAAAGCTTTTCATCTTGTACTCATCAGGACAATTGCAGGAATGCCAATGTCAGGGGCAACAACAACGTTATACTGTATGAGAAGAGAATGCAGATTGGATGGCAAGTGGACTTTGAATGGTAGACGTGTTTACATGGAGACAGCACCATTTAATAGTGGTTGACAGTTAACTGCCAAGCATTGTTTAAAATTTTTGTACAGATCTCCAGCATCTGCACTATTTTGCTTTTAATCAATTTAATGAGTCTTTTTTAAAACTCAGATGAGGAATTTCTTCACTCAGAGGAGGGTGAATTTTTGGAATTCTCTACGGCAGAGTGTTGCAGAAGCTCAATCATTGAGTATATTCAAAACAGAAATCAATACATGTCTGGATACAAATGACATCAGGGGATATGGAGATAATAAGGAAAAATAGCATAAAGGTAGATGATTAACCATGGTGTGTTAGGGCAGCACGGTGGTCTAGTGGTTAGCACAACCACCTCACGGCACTGAGGTCCCAGGTTCGATCCCGGCTCTGGGTCACTGTCCGTGTGGAGTTTACACATTCTCCCTGTGTCTGCGTGGGTTTCGCCCCCACAACCCAAAAATGTGCAGAGTAGGTGGATTGGCCACGCTAAATTGCCCCTTAATTGGAAAAAATAATTGGGTAATCTAAATTTATAAAAAAAAACAAACCATGGTGTGTTAAATGGCAGAGCAGGCTCGATGGGTCAAATGGCCTACCCCTGCTCCTATTCCCGATTGTTATGATTGGGATGGGAGGAGTGCACAGTTTGACTAGCTCCACTATTGCATAGGTTAAAAGTTTGAATCACTCACCAAAATGGCTAACTGTCTACCTTCGTTACTGGTCCCCATGATAAAAGAAACATTAAACAAGTTATTTTCATCAAACACCAAACTTATTAGTTTATTATAAAACCAATCTTGTGAAATAGAAAGGCAAAACTTATTAATGTACAGTATGAAATATGAAAGCTTAAAAAAACAAATTGTGCCAGAGGTTAAAAGTCAATGGTTCAATGGAAGAAGGAAAGATGGTGGAGTCTTTGAAGTGGGGTCCGGGTATATGGTTGGACTCTCAGCGCTGATCTACGAAACAATCAATGACTCTTTCATTGCTTTTCAGGCCAGACCCAAGGGACACTTGAAGGTACTCGATCCCAGCTGGTAGAGCAATCAATTTAGGAGCAGTTTATATTCACTAACTGTGGACTGGCTCTGGGCTGCAGCAAGATCTGCTTCTTCTTTTCACAAGCAGTTGGTCCTCCTTCTTCTCAAAGCAAAACCAAAACCAACTTTTAAACACAGTTTTACAAGCATGGATTTTTTTCAGAGATATATGTCCCTTTTGAAACATTTCCTTGTGCTGAGGTGAGGTGTATCCCAGCATTGGCAGATGATCTGGAGGAAAGCTGCTGGTCTCCATGCCCTGTGGCTTTGGATGACTGTGGCTGCCATCCTCTGGCAGCCCAAGATCTGGAGGCCCCCGGCAACCAAAGATCTCCTGCACTAGTGGTGCAGTCTGTTCTGTGTCCGCTGCTATTTAGGAGTTCAGGTCATTCACAGAGGAACCAAGAGTTCCTGGCAACCCTCAAGGTTCCTCGAGAGGAAGCCTCAGATGTGTCAGGCTGCAGCTCTTCCAGTGTCTCAGAGCGGGATGGCAAGTCCCTGCTTCCCATGGATGAAGGTGCAGCTGAAGGGATGTCCAGGGACACCATACATCTCTCCCTCACTGACCCACTGCTCATGGCGACAGTGATAGCCTTCAGGTTTGCACTACGACCAGGCACCCACTGAGGGGTCTCCTGGATCTGCCTCTCCATGCTGGTCGCCAACCTCTCCATGGAGGTAGCAGTTTGCTCACCCACCTGAGGCACAATAGATGTCACAGCCTGGATGGATTTCCGCCATTGTGCACACCTGTCTGCTCAATGCCCCAGGTAGTTCTGTCATATTCTCCACTGTTTGCCTCAGCAGGCTGATTGTGGCCTTCATTATGAGGCCTTCACCAGCCTGGGGCACGGCAAAAGCCTAGCCGCTAACACTCCTCTGACTGTCAGTGGTCTTGGCTGTCACATCCCCTGTTGCTTGCATCTGCGCTTCTGTGAGGTGCTTACCAGGGTGTAGCCCAGAACAGATTCACAAGTGTCCACCCAGAAAAGTGCTGGCATCTGTGCTGGCATTTGGAGCAGGGGAAAGATGAGACAGTGTGCCCTCAGAGACATAGCCACTTTCATCCTTGGAGGACGTCTGAGGAATTTCGCTAATTGTTTCATCTTGTGCCTCTGCTACAGTTGGACCCGGAAGGAAAAAACACGCACGCTTAGTTCTTATGACACTGAAGGCCTCCTATTGACTCTCCAGCTTCCGAACCTGCCCACCACCCTTACTTGGACAATGAGCCTGTCCTCTGGCCATTAATTGGCCAATTCGGTAAAAATCACAGCCAGGTGTTTGTTCGCCACACAGTGAGGACCTCTGACCCCTAATTGACCCTGACGAAGGAAAACCCAGAAAATCCTCCCCTTAATGTCCTCTGAAACCTGTATATTTGTGTGGAGACAGTGCTTTCTTCAAGTTAGAAAGAATTGATCTATGATTCCTCCAGTTAGACTGAAACAGAGACACAATTGTCCGAGGGCTGCATTCCTGTGTGTGTAAAATTAAGAAACCAAACTGCCATTACCAACCAATATTTGTAATAATGTGGTAGCCAACTATTCAAACCAATGACAGTGTAGCTAAATAATTTGCTTGAACTGATCAAGAACAGGAAAATAAATCCCCACAGAAACAGGATATTGTTTGTTTTCGCTCTGTTTGGGTCTCTCTGTAGCACCTTACAGGCAAGTTATTATTGTTGTTCTGAAAAATCTGGGTGATCATTTGACCAACCACACACACACACTAAATCATCCTGTCAACTACTAAATTGTCATTGTCTTATTCCATAATATATTGTATTAAAGGCACTTATTCACAGAGCTGTGCACCTCAACAAGTAACTTCATGTAAGGTAATCTGCCTTCATGCCTCAGACTTGCACGCTTCAGACAGTTATGTCATTTTGCCAACTTTCGTTTGATTACAATCAAAATAATTGCACTCAGCTGCACCACGCATCAAATGCTGCTGTGCCTGTGCAATAGGTTTGCTGGCTGACCGTGGTTGAACATATTAAGGATTTACAGCACACAGATAGGCCATTTGGCCTAACGCATCCCTACTGATGCAAGGTCTGGTCCACTTTGGAGGCCTTGCCTTATTAACAGTGTGTCAGTAGGCTGCAGGAAACACAAAGCTGTCAGGGGCAGCCTGTTGGCTCTGAGCAGTCACAATAACTGACTGTCTCTCCACCATCTCAACCCAGCTGGGGCTGCGGGGTGGATCCATTCTCAAGTTGGAGGGGGTGGAAATCCAGTGCAGCAGGTTCCCAGATTGTTTGTTTTTGTGAAGACTGGTGGAGCATTCCTGTCTCTCCCCACAAAAATAAATAAAAACTTACCTTCAGATTTCCTCTTCAGTTGGACCCCAGTGTAGTGTGTATGTCGCACAAACTCCACCCACTGGTAGTGTCCTAAAATGGCAAATGGAATCCAGTGTACCCCACAGAACGCACATTTGCATATAAAAGGACCTTCCCCCACTAACTCCAGTTGCCCAGCAGTGGGCACCTGGGAAGATAGGATAGTTATTTTCCACCATTTTCAGAGATCTACTACCTCCACTTCTGCCAGGCAGAAAGCTTTTCATCTTTCCTACACCACACTCGCCACACCCCAAAACTTTCTATATTGTTCTCTACAGTGACCCAAGACATTAATCTTTCATTTCTGGAGTGTTATAACCCTACAGGAGGCCCAGGGATCTGCAACATCAGAGTCCCTGTGGCCTCACCTGAATATGATCTACCCAGATGAGGGGCGGGGCTAACCCCCCTTTTCCTAGGACTGCTAGGATATAAATACGCTGACCCAGGTGTGGGCCGGGAGCGCGAGACTCTTCGGGGAGTGCGGGGAGTGTACAGTAACCAATTTGTTCTACAGATATCGCTTCCAAGTGGTCGCTTGCCTGAGTCTTCACACCAAGCACAAGGGTCAAGTGGAGCTGCCATTTCCTCCGGACTGGGCCCACCTTGATTTGGCCTCAGGAGGCCTCCACGCAGGCAGCAGATAAGCCACTTCGGTAAGCTTGAGGTGTTTGATGCCGAGATTGGGCATTGGACCCAGTACATAGAACGAATGAACTATTATTTGCGTCTGAACAACATTGTCGGGGACGACAGACAGACGATGACCGTCCTTGTGGTTTGCGGTGCGGTGGCTTACAGCATTATCATAAGTTCAACTTTTCCCAACTCACCCGACAACCGTCAGTTCGCGGAGCTCGTTTCGCTGGTCGGCAACCATTTCGACCCGAAACCGCCGCCAATTGTTCGCCATTTTTGTTTCCACGCGGCTTCTCAACCTCAGGATGAGCCTGATATGGCGGTTGTGCAAACTCGCCAGGTTCTGCAAGTTCGGGCCAGCGTTATCAGACGCTCTCCGAGACTTGTTGGCGTGCAGAGTCAGAGACGTGGCGATCCAAGAATTTTTATTGATCGAGACTGATCAGGGACTGAAAAAAGCAACCGGGATACCATTGTCCCGGGAGGGCGCAGAAGGAGGTGTCCATGAGCTCCAAGGGATTACCGATCTGAACCTCAGACACCCATTAGGGTGCAGAGCCCCCCCTCTCCCGGGTGGAAATTTCAAACTCCCGCTGTTGGGACACACTCCAGGGGACCAGGACCAACGGCACCAATTTCTCGCCAATCGACGCTGGGCACCCTATACACCGGAAATTCCCGGCAAACGAAGGGACGCACCAGCACCAGAGGGAGGCACCAGATGCCAGCAGGAAACCTCACCCACCCACCGCTACCTCACCGATGACCACCCCAGAACACGGATGAATTTTGTCGACGACGAGCCAGAGGAGGCCCAGTGCATTTCGGCACTACGAGTGGCGCCTATCCAGGTCGCGGTCCGGATCAATGGTTTCCCGATTAAGATGGAACTTGATACTGGAGCCGCGGTCTCTGTGATCAGCAGCCGCACGCACGCCGGGAAACGTGCCTCAGCAGTGAAAGATACCAACGTCCAGCTGTGACGTATGCAGGGGTACCATTGGAGATCGCGGGCACCTTGGAAGTTCCTGTGGAATACGGGTCTCAGTCAGCGAATCTACCACTGGTGGTGGTGAAATGTTGCGGCCCAAATTTGCTGGGGTGTGACTGGCTAAAACCCCTCCGTTTGGGATGGCAGTGAGTGTGCCGCATTTATCCTGATGGACCAGACACGGTGCACATTTCCCAGAAGTAATCCAGGTGGGCCTCGGTACCATCCGGGGGCCTCCGCCAAGATATCAATGAACCCGCAGTCCAACCACTACTTCCAGGCCTGACCCATTCATTTCGCTTTGAAACCGAAGGTTGATTCCAAACTGGAGTGCTTGGAGAAGCTGGGAACCATCCACCCGGTGTGATTTGCAGATCGGGCCGCACCGGTTGTGCCAGTTATAAAGCTTGACGGATCCGCCTGCCTTTGCGGAGATTACAAATGACAATGAACCAAGCGTCCCGTCTGGATCATTACCCGGTGCCGAAGATTGAAGACCTGTATGCGAGGGTGGAAAGATCTTTACCAAGCTCGACATGAGCCATGCCTATCTCCAGTTGGTTTCCTCCACACAAAAGTACGTGACCATCAACACGCTAAGGGGGTTGTATGAATATACCAGGCTGTCATTCAGGATCTCATCGGCTTATGTCATATTCCAGAGGGTGATGGAAAATATCGTCCGAGGGTTGCCACAGGTGGTAGTTTACCTGGGCGATGTGCTAATCATCTGTTACTCTGACCAGGAGCATCTGAAAAACCTGGAGGATGTGCTGTGTAGGTTTGAGGCAGCCAGGGTCCACCTGCTTCACGAAATATGCATGTGCCATGCAATAGAAGTGGTCTATTTGGGCTACAGGATTGACATGCATGCACTACTGTCATGGGAGTGTACCTTTAAGAAATGGGTGTTTATCAAATAGCTGCAGTGATGTCATTGTGCGGGTGGAGCTGGGTTGTGTCTCTGGCTTTTATTTTCATTTTGAGCTGGAAGCTGTTTGTGGCTTTGTGTTTTACTTTAGTTTTAGACAGTTGAAAGCTGAATTCAGACAAGGAAGGTTAATTTTGTCACTCTCTCTCTTATGTTAACAGGTGTCCAGATCACTTGATAATTTAAAAGTGATAACTGCCTTGTGTAAAGAATATATACCTTCTGCTTTGTTAAAAAGGGTATTTGGCTTATGGGTGTTGTTCGGAAAGCTATTAAGGGTTGCATATAGTGTGCTGTATCTGTGGGGGTATTTGTGTTGGTAGTTGATAAAATGTTTACTGTGTGTTTATAAAAGGTTAACTGAATTCATAGAATAAACATTGTTTTGTTTAAAAATACTTAAAATCGCTGTTGCATAACACCTGGAAAGTCAGCCCTTGTGCTCCTCATAACCAAAATCTATTGAAAGTTGTAGGTCAGGTGGACTCCATGATATACTTTGGAGTTTTCTAATCCCTGGCCCATAACGCTACCCCCAGTAGACGATAAGCTTCAGGCACTCGTACCAAAAGATCCCACGAGCTCCGTTCGTTTTTGGGCCTGGTCAACAATTCAAGGAAATTCAACCTGCACTTGGCGACGGTTTTAGCCTCTCTGAAGCTGTTGTTAAAGAAGGTGGATTTGGGACCCGCTGCAGCAGAGAGCATTTAATGAAGTAAAAGTGCGACTGTCGTCTTCCCACTTGCTGACGCACTTCAATCCGGCGAAGCATTTGTTGCTCACATGTGACACCTCTCCCTACGGAATCGGGTCCGTTTTGGCACACAAGATGGATGATGGTACTGAGCAGCCCATTTGTGTTCGTTTCACGCACCTTGGGCGGTGGCAGAGCGAAATTACCCGCAAATAGAAAAGGAAGGGTTGGCATTGGTGGTCGGCGTCAGATGATTCCATCAATATGTCTATGGCCATGCGTTCACGGCTTATACCGACTATAAACTGCTTTTGGGGTTATTCACAGATGAGAAAGCAATTCCCCTGGTGACGTTTGCCCACATTGAGCATTGGGCTCTCCTGGTGGCGTACAGTATATTTTGGAACATCGCACAGTAATGAAGATTCCCCCTGCAGACACTCTCAGCCACCTCCCGCTGCCCACCAGCGCACCAATGGCAGTGGTATCGGACGAGGTAGTCACAACCTTGCATTTTAAGACTCATTACTGGTAACGGTGGTCCAAGTAAAGGCTTAGACACAGACAGACCCGCTGGTGGCCAGGGCCTGCCACATCGTGCTGTGCGGGGCCCAGCATCGTGTCCTCCCAGAGGACCTGAGGGCTTTTACCACAAAAGAGGTAGAACTCAGCGTGGTGGATGGCATTGTCCTGTAGGGTTCCCGGTGGTCATTCCTGAATGTAGCCAGGCGGCAATTTTGCAGGTCCTCCACAGTGGATACCCAAGTGTCTCCAAAATGAAATGTTTGCCCAGCGCTATGTGTGGTGGCCCTGCATCGGCGCGGAGATCAAGAAGTTAGCAAAACAGTGTACCCGGTGCCAGGACCATCAGAAGCTACCTCTTGGCAGCTTCACTTCATCCATGGGAATGACCGGGCTGACAATGGTCCCGCCTCCATGTGGATTTTGCAGGGTCTTTCCAGAGGGCTATGTACCTACTGATAGTAGACAGACACTCAAACTGGATGGATGTACACACAATGATGACGACTATTTTGGTGCCACTACCGAACAACTCTGTCAACCTTTAGCATTCACAGGCTCCAGAAGGTCCTTGTGCCAGACAATAGCACCGCATTCACTAGTTTGGAGATTGCGGATTTTTTGAAACAAAATGGAATCCGTCATGTCCACACCATGTCTCATCATCCATCCTCAAATGGGTTGGCAGAATGTGCCATACAGACGTTCAAACTGGGGATGAGAAAACAGATCTCGGACTCACCAGAAACCCGCCTCACACGTTTTCTAGTCCACTATAGCATCGTGCTGCACGTTACCACCAGGGTGACGCCCGTGGAGCTTCTGATGGGTCATCACTTGCGCAAGCAGTTGAGCCTCATTTTGCTGGACGTAGGGGATAGGGTCTGTGACCAGCAGGAACAGAGCGAAGCAAGCCAGACCCGTGAGAGAATTCACTGCTGGCGACTTCGTTTATGTCCAAATTTTTCTAATGGGGCATTATGGATTACGGTCATAAATATATATGCTGCAGGGGTACGGGAAGGACTCGAATAGGCACGTGGACCATCTCCAGAGCCGGGTGGAAGACGGCTGAGGGCTGACCATGGATCCCAAGCCCAGTGGTGTCCCTCCCTCCAGAGCAGTTGCAGTGGTACCCTGTGAGGTGGCTGAACCCGGTGACTCGGAAATATGACAGACCTGTGGCCTCATCTGAATCCAATCTACCCAGATGAGGGGCGGGGCTAACCCGCTTTTCCTAGGACTGCTGGGATATATATACCCCGGCCTAGGTGTGGGGCCAAGAGCGGGAGACTCTTTGGGGAATAGGAGGAGTGTATAGCAACCTGAGTGGTCACCTGCCTGAGACTTTACATGGAGATTCCAGAAAGATCTAAGAGAGTTGGCTACTCTACTCCAGAGGACCATAGAAATGTTATGGGTCTGAAAAAGGCCATTCAGCTCTTGTGTCTGTGCCGGCCTCGAGGAAAGGACCACAATTTTGAGTCAAATACCTCAGGGATTCATTATTCTTGGTATCCAGGTTAACACATTTGTGTAAATTTCCACTGTGTGCTATTTAACCAAAATTATTAACCTGTTCATTTTACATGGATTAATTGCGTTTCTTCAACTCAAACAACCACTGAATTAAATATTATCCCAATCCCATCTATTTCTCTGATATAATCTATGTGAAACAAGAGATGGTAAATATTTTGAGTAGATTGTTGTTGATGCCTGAAAATTTTTTTGCAGGAAAGTAAATCAATAAATCATAAAATATTTAAGCCATTCTATAACATGCCTAAAATCAAGGTCTAGTGCTCCATCCATATTGAAGTCCCATTGCAAAATGCCTTAGTATAAATCCATGGATGTTGCTAGCTAGTCCCTGAAGGGAGATTCCAAAAAGCATGTAGTGCATGAATAATACATTTGTGGTCTAATGACAACTTTTACATCGACAAATAAGAACGTCAAAAGATATCTCCATGAGTCATTGCCAGCTATTCTGTTGCAGTGTCCTGCACAGGATTAGTTGGCAGGCAACTTACTTTCATAAAAAAACAGATTTGTTTTTGCTTATGTGCTACTTAAACTTGCTGATTACACATAATTACAAAGTACCTAGATGACCCAACCCAAGTGCGATTATAATTCCAGTTACATCTGTTAAGATAGTTGCAGCTTATTTTCGTTGCCTGGACACCTGTTATTATTATGCTGCAAAACATAAAATGCATTAGTCCCACTGCTGACAGCCTCCAAAGACACACAAATAATAACATATTCCGATATAACATATTTACTAACACATTTCTAAGAGATACCTTAACGACTTCATTTTCTGCAATGTTTTACAGATTTGACTCAACACCCTGTATTAGATTTGCTGTCTGCAGATCAAAATTACCTGTCTTCTGCAGTTATGTCTTTCTAATAACTGGCTTTTGCGACTGCTCTTACTTTCTTACATTTTTACTGTATAATAATTGGGTGGATTCTCCATCGGCCGATGCCAGAATCGGGAAACACAATTGGGCTCAGAATCGTGCATCAGCCGAAAACAGAGGCCGGTGACGGGCGCCGACAGAATGCCATGCTCCGGTGACTCGACAGCGGCGTGAATGCATTCTAAGCTGCATGTTAATGGAATATTTTCCACTTGCCTGGATGAGTGTAGTTCCGACAACACTCAAGAAGCTCGACACCATTCAGAAGAAAGCAGCCCGCTTGATTGCTTCCCCCTTCCATAAACATTCAAACCCTCCACCACCGACGAACAGTGGCAGCCGTAATAATAATCTTTATTATTGCCACAAGTAGGATCACGTGAACACTGCAATGAGGTTACTGTGAAAAGCCCCCAGTCGCCACATTCTGTCACCTGTTTGAGCGCACAGAGGGAGAATTCAGAATGTCCAGATCTTTATCTTGATGCAGGAGGCTGTAGATGTTTTCCACTACTTGGTGTGGCAGTTGAAGCATCCTGAGACATTACTGTTAAGACATGTTAGGGAAACTCAGCCTCTGTGTTGTGGATAGTGCATGCTGTGAGCTGCCTCCCTCTGGTGCTCCCCTCTCTGTTCCTCCATTGCTGGTGCTCCCCTTTCTGCTCTCGAGCTCCAAGTCTCCGAACTGCTGGCTGGTGGTGGTGATATAGTTGCTCCTCCGAGGTCCAATCTAAGGCAGCCAAGGTGCTATCCATTTTGATGTGATGAAGGGAACCTCCAAAGTATAAGTCTCAGCAAAAATACCCTCCCACTAGCAGGTAAAAAGCTGCTCTGAGTATGCACCACCGAACCTCGATGGGATTAATTCAGCCCTCTCAATTGTCATTGATCACAATTTAACCACCACTTTGCACCCGGCGGGAATCTAGGCATGCTGGTTAAATAGTGGGAGAGGCCAAAATCGAGATCGGCACCGGGTGTGAATCAGTTTGCTATCTAACCGGCCAACTCCCGATGGCGAGCTCCAGATCTCACCAAAATATGCAGAGCATATAATTCACCCCAATGAGCACCAATTTCCATCTCATTAGCGCAATGGAAATTGAATGTAACAGCCTCCTGCAATTTAACCAGCTTTCCAGTGAGAAATCACACGGGCATCGTTTAGTAGTGCTTTTTAAAAATTGGAAGCTGCTGCAATGGCTGCTGAGGGGAACTGAGGAGGTGCGTAGCCATCTCCATTTTCCGGCGTGTAGCTTAAGGGCACTGGATTTGCTGTTCCAGTGCTCGGGTGGGGGACCCCTCAGGAGAGCTGGGCTTCATTGGAGGGGCTGAAGCATTCCCGGGCGAGGGTCGACTCTGGGCTGGGGGGAGGGGATGTTGGCGACAGACTTCCATGAGGCCTTCAAGCCATCTTTAAATAACATGCACACCCCATATTAGTGGCAACTACAGCTGCTAGCTGTCTGTCCTACCAAAAATATTCAGGACAGAGCCCTGTTCTTGGTTATATGCTGAAGGTCTCTCTAAATCCCTTTAACTGTGAGTAACCTCTAACTGCACAGCTGAAGGCTATTGCTAATGAGGAATTGGCCTTGTTATTTAAAAAAATAATATATTTATTAAGGCATTTATAAATAAACATCAAATAAAACCACAACCAAGATAAAAAAGATAACCAACAGATAACAAAAACAGGAGAACACAGTATAACTCAATAAATAGCCAACAACAGCAACCCACCCTCCCTATTATACCTCCCACCCTCTCTGCCTTCACTTTTTCTTGTTAACCCTAACCCGCCTCGCTGACTTAACTGTCCTGGAAGAAGTCAATGAACGATTTTCATTTCCGTGCAAACCCTTCCATCGACCCCCTTACAGCGAACTTAATTTTCTCCAACCTGAGGAAATACATGAGGTCACTCACCCATATGAGCTTCGGAGGCTCTGAGTCTCTCCACTCCAACAGGATCCGTCTCCGGGCTACCAGAGAGTCAAAGGCCAGAACATCGGCCTCTCTCAATCCCTGGACACCTGGGTCTTCCAACACTACAAACACCGTCCCTGCCCCCATGCCCCCCCCCCCCCCCCACCGATCAACCACACCCCTTCTTAGGCCAGCCCCTGTCCAACCCCCCCGGCCCACCCCCAGATGTCCACCATCACCAGTCTCTCCCATATAACGCACCAGCAACAACACCTTCGCCAGCAGCTCCCCGCCAAACAAAACAACCCCATCCTGCACTGCTACACTACCCACCCCCCACTGTGCTCCCATTAACTAGCCCGCCCAGGTAGCCTGGCAGCCCCCGACCAAGGCGCCACTGCCTCCTACCCCCCACTGATTCCCCTCCCCGCGCTCGCTCACCTCTCAACAGTGCAACAATAAACAACCAAAGTTGCTTCCCCAGTGTTCCAAAACAATGTTCTTTATTGTTAAAGATCACCCAGAGGCCAGCCAGGTATAGCATCCCAAACCTCACCCTCTTTTTAAAGAGGGCAGCCTTCACCCGATTAAACCCGGCCCTCCTCTTCGCCAAGTCCAGGCCGAGGTCCTGATACATTCACAGCTCACTCCTCTCCCAGGTGCATCTCCCCATCTGCCTTGCCAATCTCAAGATCTTCTCCTTATGTAAGAGCTGGTGAAGACGCACCAGCATTGCCCTCGGTGGCTTGTTCACCTGTGGCCTTGGGTGCTCAATTGACCTCCAGGGGCTGGCCAAAGGCCCACTCTCCCACCAGCTTCTCCAACATTCCAGCCATGTATGTGACAGCGTCTGCTCCCTCTATGCCTTCAGGCATCCCTACAATTCCCAAGTTCTGCCTTCGGGAGCGGTTCTCAAGGAACTCCACCTTCTCCTGCAGTCACCTCTGGTTATCTCGCATTACTCCCACCTTGGCAGCCAGCGAAGCCAACTGCTCTTCATGCTCCTCCACCACCTCCTCCACTTTCCGGATGGCCTGACCCTGGGACTCCAGCCTCTACTCCACTCGGTCAATCCCAGACATCAACAGGTCTACAGCCTTGGCTAGGCCCCCATGGACCTCTCTATTCTGCTGGATGAACTTCTATTTTGAGCAGTCCACCAGTTGATCCATCGACCATTGGGTAGTCAGATCGGTCCTAAACCCTCCGCCATCCTAAGCTGTGGTGGACAAAGTTTCTCCTGCTCCAGCTGCTCCCTCCTTTTTGATCCACTTCTGGTACTTAGATTCATCTACCAGTCCCACCAGTGGAATCAGACTCCCCTCTGACACATCCTACACTTTTTCAACCACACATCCACCCTCCAAACAGGGAAAAGGTCCAAAAAAACAGCCTCGAGTGGGAGCTGCCAAATATGCGAAGTGGCAAAGATTAGTGGGAGACCAGAGGAATGGGAAATCTTTCGGGGGCAACAGAAAGCTACTAAAAAAGCTATAAAGAAGAGTAAGATAGATTATGAGAGTACACTTGCTCAGAATATAAAAACAGATGGTAAAAGTTTTTACAAATATATGAAACAAAAAAGAGTGGCGAAGGTAAATATTGGTCCTTTAGAGGATGAGAAGGGAGTTTTAATAATGGGAGATGAGGAAATGGCTGAGGAACTGAACAGGTTTTTTGGGTCGGTCTTCACAGTGGAAGACACAAATAACATGCCAGCGACTGATAGAAATGAGGCTATGACAGGTGAGGACCTTGAGAGGATTGTTATCACTAAGGAGGGAGTGATGGGCAAGCTAATGGGGCTAAAGGTAGCCAGGTCTCCTGGCCCTGATGGAATGTATCCCAGAGTGCTAAAAGAGATGGCTAGGGAAATTGCAAATGCACTAGTGATAATTTACCAAAATTCACTAGGCTGGGGTGGTCCCGGCAGATTGGAAATTAGCAAACGTGACACCACTGTTTAAAAAAGGAGGTAGGCAGAAAGCGAGTAATTATAGGCCAGTGAGCTTAACTTCGGTAGTAGGGAAGATGCTGGAATAGCGAGGCATCTGGATAGAAATTGTCCCATTGGGCAGACGCAGCATGGGTTCATAAAGGGCAGGTCGTGCCCAACTAATTTACTGGAATTTTTTGAAGACATTACCAGTGCAGTAGATAACAGGGAGCCAATGGATGTGGTATATTTGGATTTCCATAAAGCCCTTGACAAGGTGCCACACAAAAGGTTGCTGCATGAGATAAAGATGCATGGCATTAAGGGTAAAGTAGTAGCATGGATAGAGGATTGGTTAATTAATAGAAAGCAAAGAGTGGGGATTAATGGGTGTTTCTCTGGTTGGCAATCAGTAGCTAGTGGTGTCCCTCAGGGATCAGTGTTGGGCCCACAATTGTTCACAATTTACATAGATGATTTGGAGTTGGGAACCAAGGGCAACGTGTCCAAGTTTGCAGATGACACTAAGATGAGTGGTAAAGTGAAAAGTGCAGAGGATACCGGAAGTCTGCAGAGGGATTTGGATAGGTTAAGTGAATGAGCTAGGGTCTGGCAGATGGAATACAATGTTGACAAATGTGAAATTATCCATTTTGGTAGGAATAACAGCAAACGGGATTATTATTCAAATGATAAAATATTAAAACATGCTGCTGTGCAGAGAGACCTGTGCATGAGTCGCAAAACGTTGGTTTACAGGTGCAACAGGTGATTAAGAAGGCAAATGGAATTTTGTCCTTCATTGCTAGAGGGATGGAATTTAAGACTAGGGAGTTATGCTGCAATTGTATAAGGTGTTAGTGAGGCCACACCTGGAGTATTGTGTTCAGTTTTGGTCTCCTTACCTGAAAAAGGACATACTGGCGCTGGAGGGTGTGCAGAGGAGATTCACTAGGTTAATTCCAGAGCTGAAGGGGTTGGATTATGAGGAGAGGTTGAGTAGACCGGGACTGTACTCGTTGGAATTTAGAAGGATGAGGGGGGATCTTATAGAAACATATAAAATTATGAAGGGAATAGATAGGATAGATGCGGGCAGGTTGTTTCCACTGGCGGGTGAAAGCAGAACTAGGGGGCAAAATAAGGGGAAGTAAATTTAGGACTGAGTTTAGGAGGAACTTCTTTACCCAAAGGGTTGTGAATCTATGGAATTCCTTGCCCAGTGAAGCAGTTGAGGCTCCTTCATTAAATGTTTTTGAGATAAATATAGATAGTTTTTTGATGAATAAAGGGATTAAGGGTTATGGTGTTCGGGCCGGATAGTGGAGCTGAGTCCACAAAAGATCAGCCATCATCTCATTGAATGGCAGAGCAGGCTCAAGGGACCAGATGGCCTATTCCTGCTCCTAGTTCTTATGTTCTTATGTTCACACCACGGCCGCCACCGGAAGTCTGGCACTGTTAGTTGTGAGAGCACTTCACAGCTGCAGGTTGAGTATGCTGCTTGCTCCTGCTGGTGGCTGCAGATGTCTAGATGCTGCTGTTGCTGTTTCCCTCCTTTTTTGTCGCCGGAAAGATGGACAATTTTTATACCTGGGTCCTGGAACACTGGACTCAGGGGGACGTATGAGTCCAGAAGGCAATCCGGTTTGAAACAAGAAACTCCAGGATCTGGTGCGCAACATTGATCCAAATGGGCCACCTGATGACGCTGTTGAAGAAATGCTTTTGCAGAATGCTGATGCTTTTGTTGTTGGTGTGGTGAGTGTTACATGTAACTGGCACATCACCGTGGGTTAAACATGTTGAAAGTAAAGGATGGTCAACTGCACCTTGAGCACCAGTGGAATATTTGGATGCCAGGATTTGGTTCTGGTGAGATTGGGCTGTGAGGGAGGGCCTGCACAGCTGCGGCTCCTGGATGCCACCTCCCCCCCCCCGCCGACAGCGGGATCCGCCATCTCACCAGCTGGTCAATGGGATTTCCCATTCTGGTCAGTCCCCACGCCTTCGGGAAATCACTGGGCATGGGTGCTCTGCCGGTGCAATGGAGAATCCCAACAGCGGAGAATCCCAACAGCAGAGAATCCCGGAGAATCCCATCCCATGTGTTTGTTTTTTATTGAGAAAATGTGCTTTGTATTGGTACCAATATGGAATGGTGATGTTTCCATGTTGTCTAATGGTTAGTGTGATATGTGGAATGTTACGTTTGGTCGATTGATAAACAAAATGTTCTCAAGTGGTACTGCAAGTTGTGTTTTCTACTTGTTGCTGCAAAGGCCTGGAGGCTGCTGTTGTTTCCTTCTTTTTCTGTAGTCTGAAAGAAGGACAATTTTTTCTAAGATACCTGGGCCCTAGTATACCAGACTCTGCGGACGTATGGGTCCAGAAGGCAAACCGGTTTGAACAAGCAGACGCTGCGGGACCTGGTGTGCGACATTGTTCCAAATGAGGAACCTGATGAAGAAATGCTTTCACAGATTGCTAATGCTTTTGTTGCTGATGTGATAAGTGCTGCATGTAACTGGCACATCACTGTGGGTTAAACACGCTGGAAGTCCAGGATGTTCAACTGCACCTCGAGCATCGGTGGAATATATGGGTGCCAGGATTTGGCTCCGGTGAGATTGGGATGTGTCAGGGGGCCTGCACAGCTGCGGCTCCTGGATGGAGAATGGCACTGATACGTGGAACAAGTCACACATTGATGGACAGATCATTTCTACGATAAAGCTCTGGACATGATAACACATTCTCAGGCTTATCCTCCGGTTCGGTTGAGGGACCCGTGAGGGATGATACTGTGTGTTTGTTATTTTTTTGTGAAAATGAGCTGATATAGCTTTGTATTGGTACCAATATGGAACAATGATGTTTCCTTGTTGTTTAATGCTTCGTGTGACATGTGGAATGTTATGTAGTTGATTTTCAAATCTTTGTTACTGCTGACCATTTTTGCCACTGAAATATTACTCGAGTGCATTCTTGTGGGAATCACAAAATGTACAGCAAGTAATGATGATAGCTAATAGAATGTTATTGTTTATTGTGAGAGGAATTGATTACAAAAGTAGGGAGATTATGCTTCAGTTGTATAGGGCATTGGGGAGACCACAACTGGAGTACTGTGTACAGTATTGGTTTCCTTATTTAAGGAAATATATAAATGTGTCAGAAGCAGTTCAGAGAATGTTTACAAGACTAATACCGGGAATGGGTGGGTTGTCTTAAGAGGAAACGTTGGAGAGGTTAGGTCTGTATTTATTATGTATCAGTGAATTTCATCCCTGCCGGTGAATCGTCACGTGATCTGCAGTGACCGAGTGACATCAGCGGTGAGTGTTTGTGCGGGCTTCAGTTCACCATCCTCGATCAGATGAACATCTGCTAATGAAACCTCTCATCGTGTTTGTAAGAATCCTGGGTGTGGGCACCACCATACCTTTTCTCTTTGTGGCAAACTTAGAGATCCAACAGTATCCACGAGAGTTTACAAAGAGTATGAGGCGACTTGATCCAAACCTTTAAGATTCTGAGGGATCTTGACAGGGCGGACATGGAGAGGATGTTTTCTCTTGTGGGAGAATATAGAACTAGGTGGTCACTGTTTTAAAATAAGGGGTCACTCATTTATGATGGAGATGAGGACAATTTTTTCTCAGATGGACATGAGTTTCGAGAACTCACTTCCTCAAAAGGCAGTCTCTGAATATTTTAAGGCTAAGCTTGATAAATTCTTGATTAAAAAGAGGGTGAAGGGTTATCCTGGGTAGGCAGGAATGTGGGGTTGAGGTTACAATCAGATCAGCCATGATCTTACTGATTGACAGCAGACTTGAGGGGCTGAATGGCCTAGTTCTGCTCCTAATTCATATGTTCATATGTAGATTAATTATCAGCTGCACTTGATATTCCTCTCTTCAGTTGGGCTGCGGAAATTGCTGTGAGCTTCCTGGCGCTCGGCCCAGCGAGGCCAGTAAGGCTAGTTATCGTTAATTGGTCCACTTACCGAGGCTTCAGGGGATCCTCACCGCAAATGAAGGCTCGCTAGCTGATTCGCCGACACCGCGCTCACCAGCCCCTCACTAACAAGGTCGAGCAGCACTTAAACTGCACTTGTTCAGCCAACCCCAGCCGGCTCGCAACAATGGCGACGAGGAGACCAGCCCCAAGATTCGGGGATGCTGGCCTGAGGAGGCTGCTAGACACAGTGGAGGCCAGGAGGGATTTTCTGTTCCCTCGACGTTTCCGGAGGGCTAGCCATAGGATAGCCAGTGCTGCCTGGGACGAGGTGCCAGTGGCTGTGAGCTCAGGGAGTGTGACCAGGAAGACTAGCCTCTATAATGTTCTTTGATTATGCTGATGTTGAATCTAGATGTGGTCGTGTTAACAAAGAACATTAGACTTTGCTTTACAACAAAACTATTTATTACTAACACTACTCTAAAGAGTGTGACCAGGGGGACTGGCCTCCACTGCAGGAAGAAGGTCAATGACCTAAAACAGGCAGAATGTGAGCAGATACCATACCCACCCCCGACCCTGAGATCTCTCTCCCACCCCCGCACCCCCACAGGAGCATGTACCCCACTCCCGCTCAACCCCCCAACCTTCCTGCACCCTCTCCCCCTTCAATCCCCCAACCCCTCCCCCCCACCACCACTGTGAACCACCCGTGTGGCTAATGATGCTCTCTGTGTCTCCTCAGGAAAATCTCTGCCATAACCGGTGGGAGAGGACGCACACTGACGGTGGAATGCCAGATATAAGAATCTTCACCTCGTTCGAGGAGCGGGCACTGGAGGTGACTAGTGTGACCGAGGACAGAGTGGTCACCAACACGGAGGCTGGTGGATGCCGCAGAGGTGAGGAACCACAGGCCCCACCTGGAGGACCTGTCAAACGTGAGTTGTTATTACCTGACTGACTGACCCATCCCTCCCACTGACCACATGTCCATTCTCCTGCAGGTTCTCCACCCAACGGCGCCGGCCCATCCCTGGTGGCACCCTCTCCAGCCCCCCAGGAGACTCCCCCGGAGGAGAGCTCCAAGGATGCCACTGTAACAGCCACGGTACAGCTCATCCCCACCCTCCACAGTGCAGATACACACATCTCAGTAGGAGATGTTCGTGGTCAAGCTTCTGGGGCACAATCTGGTCAGCACCACTCTGCTGCTGATGCACATCAGGTGGAGACAGGAACCCCCAGGCGAGACAGCAGTCGGAGGTCTGCTTGATCCCAGGATCCAGCTGGGTCCCAGCCTGATGCTGAGTCTGTGGAACAGGGTTTCCTGGAGCTGATGGAGACGTTAGGGAGCGGCAGGACATTCAGAGTGAGATGACTGCCTCACTCCAGGAGGTCCATAGCCGCTTGGAGGAGTCCCAGAGAATACAGGCACAGGAGATGTCACCGGCAATGCTTGGCACCAAGGCCAACACTGCTAGGGTGGCCAGCGCAGTGGAGCGCCTGGTGCACGATGTTGCCTCTATTAGTGAAGGTGTCCAAGGAGTCGCTTAGTCGGTGACGACTATGACTGAAGGTCTCACTGGGGGATGTCACTCAGTACCAGGCTGACCTTGATGAGGTTCTGTGGACATGTCCCACTCTCAGATGTGCGTGGCCGGGGCACTGCGGAGCTTGTCCTAGTGGCAGGGGGACATTGCCGAGGTGCTGCAGAGCATATCCCAGTCAGTGAGGAGCATCGCCGAGGGCATCGACATGATGGTGCAGATCATGGGGAACCGCCAGGGCTGGCACAGCCATATGATGTAGAGGCAGCCGGGGCTCGAACCGGCTGCTCCTCAAACTGGCTCCATCTCAAGATGATCACCAGGGCTCAACGGCACCAAGCGGGTGCTGTGTGCCAACCTGGAACTGTCCCCTGGAGTGGCGACGGTGGCCATCAGCTCCCCCAAGTTTCACCCCTCTGATGAAGCCACGTCTTGCAGCCAGCACACGGGACTGGGCGGCGCAGCTGTGCATGTGCTGCCGACAAGTGCCCCGGGGCCCTCCAGCCTCAGGCCCCCCAGAGGACGCCTGCCAGGGTCATCAAAAGCCACGGAATGAGGCAAGCCTCCACCTCTGATGTGCATCCTGATGTGTTGGGTAAGCTGGGTCTGCGAGGACTGCATTTACTGTAGCAGTGAGAGAGACAGGCTTCCAACACTTGAAGAAATGCAACTCGATTTTATTGATCTCTTATCTATCATACATACTTTAACTGTGGGTTGACACTATGCTGAGTTGTCTGGAGACCTGAGGCTAACCTGACCAGATTATCTTACTCGCACATGGTGTAAGTTCTAGTTGATTCTCATGGGCTCTGACTGTCTCAGAGGCTGGATCCCAAGAGAGCGGGAAAACTAGTGCCCTCTGGCTTTATAGTGTTCGTGTCCTGTCTGGTGATTGGCTGCTGTGTTCTGTGTGTTCATTGGTCATCCTGTGTGTCAATCACTGCCTGTCTGTGCACCATCATATACCTGTGTGTATATTATGACAGATTTCTCTCCTCCCGTCAGCATCCTACATGACGGCTTCCAGCCCTGCATTTGACAATTGAGTCCCCTCTCTGGCTTGCTGGTCAATTGCTGTTATTTCTTTCTTCTGAACAAGTATATCCCAGCTACTTCCAGCACCTGCTGCAGTCAAAATGCAGTTTCCTTTATGAAGAGCAGCATGTTTTTCAGGTTAGTTTTAATTGGTGCGCTCCTGGCACGGACCTGGGCCCCCAGCTGTATGTGTTGCCAGATAGAAGACGGGGCTGAATGTCACAATCATGGATATTAACAGATATATGGAGCAGAAATCTCCATCAGCCGACGCCAGAATCGTGAAAAGTGATTGGACGGAGAATCAGTCGTGGACGTCAAAACTGTGACATTCAGCCCCGTCTTCTATCTGGCAGCATATACAGCAGGGGGCCCAGGTCTGTGCCAGGGGAGCACCAATTAAAACTAGCCTGCACAGAATGCCATGCTCCGGTGCCTCGACAGCAGCGTCAATGCGTTCTACTCCACAAGTACGATAAATACCATTTGCATATCATTAGCGAGTGTGACCGGTATTCTCCAGGGCCTCCACAATGCTCAGCCTCTGTCGCTGGCAGGGCTGAATGGGGGTGGGGTTAACGCAGGGTGACCAGGGGATGGGCTGTGGGGTTGAGGTAGCCACCCACGGGAGCGGGGCGCCAAGGCTCAGACCACCAGTGCTGCGGCCTGCAAGGCAGCCATCTTGCTGCGCACCCCACTGAGCGCCCACCTTGGCCTTTAGTTGGGCAGAGTGACACCGGCCGTTTGGGTGCCCCTATTCCACCACCCACACATCCCAGCCCCACTCTCCACCCCACCACTGCCGCACTCTACGCCTCTTCTTCCACCCCATCACACCCTCCACCCCATGAACTCTCCCTCCCCAACCAGCCGCCACCCACTGATGGAGCAGCCCAGCTGCCCAGTGATGGGCAACATCCACAGTAGCCCCTACAAGAGGGCACCGGACAGGGGCCGCAGATTGCACCGCTGACATGGGTGATGCCAGCCACCGGTATCCCTGGCAGCAGGGATGGGTGGGTTGACACTATGCTGAGTTGACTGGAGACCTGAGGCTAACCTGACCAGATTATCTTACTACCACATGGTGTATGTTCTCGTTGTTACTCACGGGCTCTGACTGTCTCAGAGGCTGTATCCCAAGAGAGCGGGAAAACTAGTGTCCTCTGACTTTATAATAGCCGTGTCCTGTCTGGTGATTGGCTGCTGTGTTCTGTGTGTTCATTGGTCATCCTGTGTGTCAATCAATGCCTGTCTGTGCGCCATCATATACTTGTGTGTATATTATGACACATCCTGGGGAGACACCTAAACGTAGTGGTAGAGCTCGGAGGGCAAAGCACATCGAGGATCACTGAGGGCAATGGGGGAGGGGAAGAGGGGATGGGGAGGGGGCAGCACCATCGGGAGAGTGGGGAATTGTCAAACACAATAAACACCCTTGTGCACCATCCAGTATGATGCCTCTGTCACTTTCGTCCGCAATGCGGGCTGACCTCCGAAACTTGGTCCATCTCTCCAGGCATCTCCCCCTCCCTGTGGACATGTTGCCGGAGCTGTGTTTCATCCCCTGGGTATTCGGATGTTGGCTGCTGCATGTGTGGTGTTTCCTCCCGCAGTGTCCAGGCATCAAGTTGTGATTGGGATTCAAGGCAATGACTCCCACATTCTACATGGCCTGCCCACCCACGGGAATCCACTTAGGTTTGTTGAAGTGGTCACTTAACCACGATTGCCAATTCCCTGTTAGTAATAGCCTTCAGCCGGATGGCCAGAAGCCTCGGCAGTTGGTGGGGTTATGGGTGGTCGGTGAGACCGACGGGAAGGAACAAGTGTTGCCCCTGGAATGGATAAACATGGTCCAGTGGTCGGCATGGCAGTGCCACAGGCGGGTGCCCCACGGCTGCCCCCAGTGCACCCCTACGTAGTGTTCCCAACCCCCAGCCGAGGGTCCCCACCCCGCACAGTGCACTGGTGTGGCAAGCCCTGCACTCCCGGGCTCTTTGCCTGTGAGCAAAGATGGCTACTCACCTCCTCGGTTCCCGACAGAAGCCCTTCCGCCAGGTTCACGTTTTTCAAAAGGAGGCTGATGAATCACGGACACGAGGATCACTGTTAGCCTTTCGAGTAGAAGGTGTATTTCCTACTTGTTCCCTCAGCTGCTGTTCCCCAGAAGGTGGGCTTCATTGATGGCAACAATATCAATTTGGAGTCTTTATAACTGACATAATTCAATTAATGGATGGTCATACTTCAGATTATATATGTGTCCCAACATTCCAAGTTGCAACATTTAAGATTTTTTTTCTTTGACCACAAATGTGGTGATCCTGGTGCAGTTCCCCAGCCAGCAGAAAGTGGGACAACTTATTTTTTAGTCACTTTTTCCTGCCTGCTCCCCATATTTGGTGAGCAGACTTTGTTTAACATGGGGACTTCGGGGGCGCTGTCATTGTTTACATGTCAACGGATTAGTGGTCAGATTTCAGTGACTTGATTAATGACTGGGACTAACTTGCCACTTGAGCCTTTTTTCACTTTTGCAGCCAAGAGACGCAGTCTTCCTTCGCCTGCTATAGAATTTACAGTGCAGAAGGAGGCCATTCAGCCCATCGAGTCTGCACCGGCTCTTGGAAAGAGCACCCTACCCAAGCCTACACCCCCACCCTATCCCCATAACCCAGTAA
Organism: Scyliorhinus canicula; assembly: GCF_902713615.1. Taxonomy (NCBI): domain Eukaryota; kingdom Metazoa; phylum Chordata; class Chondrichthyes; order Carcharhiniformes; family Scyliorhinidae; genus Scyliorhinus; species Scyliorhinus canicula. Next base: position 126,871,096 of record NC_052150.1, read on the forward strand.
CCCCACCCAACACTAAGGGCAATTTTGGACACTAAGGACAATTTAGCATGGCCAATCCACCTAGCCTGCACATCTTTGGACATTTATGCACATTTATGCTGCCGAGAACTTTCTGGAACGCATTTCTTCTGGCAACTCTGTCCCACTTTGCTACCAGGGTTGCCCTGGAATGGAGCTTCAGATTTTTAAAAAATCGTGCAGGGGATGTGGGCATCACTGGCGTTTTTATTGCACATCCCTAATTGCCCTTGATGAGCTGTCGGTTCTTGAACCACTGCAGTCCATGTGGTGTGCATACAGCCATAGTGTTGTTATGGACGGAGCTCCAGGTCTTTGACCCAGCGACTGAGAGGGAACTGTTATATATTTCCAAGTCAGGATGGAGGGTAGCTTGGAAAGGAACATGCCGATGGCATCGCTGAAGTAAATGTTGGAGTGCAGAAGCCAAGTATGTGTACAGGTTTGCTGAATGCACCCAGAGGGGAAATAACAGATCTCGGTTCCAACTCAGCTGCTCAACTTGTTCCATTTCCCAGCCGTAATGTTTCACAATCCATTTAACAGCAAAACCAAAAGATGTGTATAACCAATCTAATCAATGATAAACCACTGTCTTCAGCCACTGTTAACAGTGATGACGATAAATTGATTCAAAGATATTTCCCCAAAGATCCAGCCTGGAATTGTGATGTTAGATCTTACTTTCCAATTAATATCTAGCCAATTGCAGCTTTCTTTAATCCATTTCAAATCAAATAAGCCACAATTCTGTGAAAATAAAGTGATCATAAAATATCTGGGCCCACTTTATGGAAATTTCCTTTCACCATGAAACTCAAGTAGAGAAATTTGCAAAGAAGAAATAATTAGAGACTGTGTGGGTCTCACCCCCAAAAACCCAAAGATGTGCAGGGTAGGTAGATTGCCCATATCTTTATATTAAAACAGTAAATAGGTGGATTGGCCAAGCTAAATTGCCCCTTAATTGGAAAAAAAGAATTGGATGTTCTAAATTTATATTTTTAAAAAATAATGAGAGAACTTGTAACGTGGAGTTTGGAAATGTTCCCAAGTGCAATGGAATATGGCCGTGGGTTAAAATTAGAATTGTTGGTCAATTACTTTCTTCAAGATAATTGTCCATAATTTTAAACAGCTAACATAGTGACAAGCTAGGCAGTAAATGCCACTAAACTACAAGTTCGTCATCTTGTGTGCATTTTTAATGAGTATGGAGTTTGACTTGTTAACAGAGTTTGAAACTGTGGTTGGAAGAGCTGAGCAACAGGTGAAGGACCCCAGGTTGTTGATGCAGTGTATAAAATGGTATAATAACCTAACCGGGTCAAAAGAAATGAGTACTTTACTAAACCGTGTTCTGTACAGTCTTGTTTTCCATCACTTCACTACTCACACACACTCAACCTTCAGCACTATGCAATTCATTGGGACCCCATTTATCTGCCCACAACTCGTCCCAATCCTTATGTTGCATCTTACCCTCACCGAATGCACTGCATCCATCAGGTCAATACCTTGCCTTCTTTCACCCATACATCTATTTTTCCATCCTTGTCTGAGAAAAGAGTGCAAAACGCAAGGGAGATACAGGACTGGGGGTATCTCATCACAAGTAGTCCAGTCAACAGGAGATAGGCTCAGACTGGAAGAGTGAACCAGAGTCTAGACATGGGAGGCAGACTAAGGGCGAAAGGGATGGGGGCTATCCGGGAGGGAAGACAGACTATCTGGAGCTGGGGGAGGGGCTGTCCGGGGAGGGAAGACAGACTGTCTGGAGCTGGGGGGGGGGGGGGCTGTCCAGGGAGGGAAGACAGACTGTCTGGAGCTGCGGGGGGGCTATCCGGGAGGGAAGACAGACTGTCTGGAGCTGGGGGAGGGGCTGGCCGGGGAGGGAAGACAGACTGACTGTAGCTGGGGGAGGGGCAGTCCGGGGGAGGGAAGACAGACTGTCTGGAGCTGGGAGGAGGGAAGCTGTCTGGGGGAGAAGCAGCCTGTCTGGAACTCGGGGGGTGGGTATTAGGGCAGGGATCAGTGCTATGACCCCAGCTATTCATAATATATATTAATGATTTAGATGAGGGAACTGAATGTATTTCCATATCTGCAGATGTCAGAAAGCTGTGAGGGAGGATGAGCTGTGAGGAGGATTCAGAGATGCTTCAGTGTGATTTGGACAAGTTGAGTGAGTGGGAAAATGAATGGCAGATGCAGTATAATATGGATAAATGTGACGTTATCCACTTTAATAGCAAAAACAGGAAGGCAAGGCTATTACCTGAAGGGTTATAGTTAAAGAGACAGGAATGCACAATGCAATTTGGGTGTCCTTGTACATGAGTCACTGAAAATATGCATGCAGGTTTAACAAATGGTAAAGAAGAGAAATGGTATGTTGGCCTTCATAGCAAGAGAATTTGAGTATTGGGGTAGGGATGTCTTGCTGCAATTTTACAGGAACTTGGGTGAGACCATGCCTGGAATATTGGGTGGAATTCACTGCCTCCCGCTGCTGGCAGCAGAGTTCCCGATGAGGCAGAGCATCCAACAGGAATGAAGAGAACTGGATCGGTGGCAGGCGCCGTTACATTTCTGATGCTCAAGACCCCCACCAGTGGCAGGATCGAGGTTCACGCCCGCACCAGCAGTGGGATGGAAATTGCTCATTAAGACCCATATACATCAACTTGGCGGGCTGGGCACCATATTCTCCGAGCCCACATGGTTCTCCGGCCATCTGGGCTGGGAATCACGTGGGCGAGAATCACTATTGGTCTTGACGAGCGTGGCCTTGATCTGGTGGACCAAGGGGCTAACTATTAGGGAGGTGCCCAGAAAGTCCAGCTGAGGGCAACCCCAGCCCCACCAGACTCCCCCCACCACCTGTCCCACAGAAATCTCCTAAATAAAGGGACCCCCAGAGACCCCCTCAGTAGAACCCCCAGAGTCCTACTAAATAAGGAAACCCTCCACAGATCCCCCAGAAAAGTGACCCCTGTCAGGAAGCCCCCCAGAACAGAGACCCCTGTCAGGAAGCTGGAGAGCAGTGCAGACAGAAGCAGTGAGAAAAATTGTTGTTGTAAAGCTCACCTGCGCTATACACCTGTTAGCTCAGGCAGAGGAAGCAGCACCCGTCAATTCCTGGAAAGGGAATACCCCCTGGGTTTAAACCCCCTCAGATATTTGATCTGCAAGCCTTTCATCCATTTCTCTGTGATATTAAATTTACTAGGCTGTGATTGACAGCATCCACACACTCAGCTGCCAGCGTATTTCCATTCATCTCCCTTCACGGTTGAGTAACTTTGAAGTGGTCACCTGTGAAACTAACTGCAATATTTATAAACACCAACCTTTGTTTGACAATTCCTGGACCACTTCAAGCAGAGTTAAGTGCTGTTAATTTAACAGCTGACCACTTCAAAGTCACTCATCCGTGAAGGGAAATGATGGGAAAGCACTCAATTCTGTTTGGGTTTGGAATTTGCGCTAATCAGCCTGATAAGCTGGAGCTGCTTATAAATGCTCTACTCACCACACACTCATTCCAGCTACAAAGATGGCTCAGTGAAGATCTGCCCATCACGTTTGGGAGTCTGACATGGACCCACAGCTCAATGCCAATGAGGAGAGGAGTCACACCCTTTTCCCCAGGATGTGCTGTGGACTGAAGTCGGCCCTCCTGAACAGCAGCTGGGAGGAGGTGGCATAGGCAGTCAGTGCTGCCAGCCTCACCATGAGGATACAGCTCATAAATCTAAGGGATGGGTGTCACTGGTGAGACCTCTACTCTGAGAGGACCAGAGTACGCAGGGTGGTGCATTTAAATCACACACTGCAGCAATGTTGGTCTGAGCCGGCCACACCAATCCCAAGGGTGATACCCCAAATAAGTGCACGGACTTGGCACCAAGCTGTTCCCTGTACTCCCCCTGGTCCAGGCAACCACCCCCCAGAGAGCCCAACACATTTTGAGAGTTTTTGAGTTTTGTTAATCTTCTCACTCTCGCCCATGATGGCCATGACCCGCCTGTAGATACTTGCAACAATTTGAGCCTGCGTGATGTGAATCATGTGAATCAGGGGTGAATCATTGCAGAGGGTGGGGGTGCATATTTGAACCCAACCCATTAATGAAAGACACGAGGTGCAAATTTCACTTGCGCCACCAGCGGGCAACTGGAGCACGGCGTCAGAATTGGTGCCGGGTGCAAATCGCAATTTTTGTATCACCCGTTATTCTCCACCTGATCGCAATTCTCGCTGCTGACATCAGGAGGCGGAGAATTCAGCCCTGAATGTTTTCAAGACGTAGTTAGCTAGAGCTCTTGGGGCTAAAGGGATCAAAGTATATGGATGGAAAGCTGGAAAAGGTTACTGATTTGGATGATCAACCATGATCATAATGAATGGCGAGGGCTCGAAGGGCCCGAAGACCTGAGTTCGAATCCTACCATGGTAGATGGTGAAATTTGAATTCAATAAAAATCTCCATGATGACCATGAAACCATTGTTGATTTTTGTAAAACCCATCTGATTCACTAATGTCTTTCAGGGAAGGAAAATCTACCCGACTTACCTGTTCTGGTCTACATGTGACTCCAGATCCACATCAATGTAGTTGACTCTTAAAATGTCCCCTCAAGGGCAATTAGGGATGGGCAATAAATGCTGGCCCAGTCAACGATGGCCAGTTCCAATTAAAGAATTTTTAAAAAATGCACACATACAGAACAATTGAACAATACAGTATCGCAACAAGAACAAGAAATAAAAATCTTGCCAATACAACTCATGGTGGGCTTCTGTATTATTGACATTCACATCCAGTGTAACAAGAACAGAAGTGAATCCTTCCCAAATCTGATCACCCACAGCAACATATCATACCATAGATGTCGGCCTATAAATTGACTTGAAGCCTTGAAAGGTCCCTCCAAATACAAGAGTCGACCTATATGCCGAGTATAGATGTGAACCACCTGTGCGTGTGGGGGGCTGCCATGTTGAAATGTCAACAACATCCACCACAAAGAATGGATGTGTCTTAAACTCCCATGAATCTTTGCAGCACTGCCCATACCACCTATTTGATCCCTTGCGCCACGCTATAAGCTACTGGGAAGTAAAGCATGCATTGGTAGGATGAAAAATTGAGACTGATTACTAATGTGTGTATAGAATGTTGTAGCTGAAAAGACTTACATGCAGAGTGCATGCAACAACATGATCTTGGGGTGGGAAAATGGGTTTGTGTTATACCCCGTAATTTACTGTATATCATTCTTTGGATATGAAAATTTACATAGAATCAAATAGCTTCTTATTCAAAATAGCAATCAAGTGTCAATCATAATTGATCTTGGCATAAAATGCCGCAGTACCACAAACTCAGGAGAGGAGCTTGCAGACACAATGTTGTCAAATTGTAGCAGTTTTTAAAAGTGCCAAACAAAGCCAATTGGAATCCCAAGCCTTCTGTAAATATGTAAAATGGGCAGCAAAGTGACATTGATGTAAAGAGCTGTGGAAGAGGCTAAAACGTCACCCCCCACCGTGGATTAATGAAAAGGGACTGAACAACATCTGTGCAAATGGGAAAAGGGAGGAATACAAAAGGGGATTAAAAAAAAATAGAATGTTACATTTAATAAAGAGCATGCTTGAGGACCTCTGATTTTGGTAGAATAAGAATAATAAGTGATTTTGATAGGTTTTCATACATAAATTTTCTCTTGGCCATAAGTGCCTACATTTTTCATTACATATTGTTGCTTGTTATTATCTCTAAAGTGAATTATAATAATGAACTAAGCAATGATCTCCAGCTTTTAACATGTAATTCTTGCAAAATGACTGGGATTCATGTTGAAAATGTAATAAATTTGAAGAGCCCCAGTGGGGGAAGTTAAATGAGCTTCCTAATTAATATGAACTAAAATGCACAGCTTCTCTGAAGAATGAACAACCCATGGATTTGCAGTAATATGGAAATAAGTAAAAAATAAACAGAGGGATACAGTCTGTCATTTTGATTGTTGGATTTTCTTCAGGCAGACCTGAGCGAAAAGCCAAAGTGATTGGAGCTACAGTGTAGGAATTGTCTTTAGAGAATATATTATTTTTATGAATTTAGGCAATTAATAAGCAATGTGAGGATATGAAAGAAACAGATGAGAGGACAGCAGACAAATGAAGGAGCGGCTTGCAGAAGCAGGCTGATAATGAGCATGAGTGAATGAATTAGACTGAAATTGTTTGGGCAAGGAACAAAAAAGAGAATTAAAATTACATGGAAGTGTGGTGGGGGAGGCAAAAGAATTTGTAAATAAGGATGCAGTCAATTGCAATGCAAAGGCCGGGTAAGTGTATTATATTCATCTAACTCCAAGGTCACTTCAGAGATGACTGGCTGCTTCCTTCAAATATTACTTTAAATGAGACTTCAGAAAACACAGGAGAAATTTCTCGAGCCTCGGGGAATGTGCTTATTTGTTCAGGGTGGAGGTGTGCTGTTCTCTAATCGTTAAATCTATTTTTCAGTTGAGCTTGTTCTGTGAAGCAGTATCTGGTGAGACAAAAAGATTGACAGCTGAATGTTAAATGTCGGGAGACCTGGTTTTAAGAGATATTTGGCTCCTTAACAATATTTCAAATTTGTGTCTGCAGAGTGAGAACAAATGGTAATGGTGGCAATGGAAAACGTATTAAGAATGAAAAGGCATGGTCTCCCTCGGTCACTGGCTGGTTAGGTATAGGCAGTTAAAATGAATGTGTTGCCGCCTTTCTGTTTATTTTCCAAAGCCTGCCAATTTTCCTGCCAAAGGCATTTTTTAGAGAGATTGAAGGGATGATTACCTCGTTCATTTGGGGAGGAAAGGTGGCCAGAATATGAAGGTGCGACTACAGAGAGGAAGGCAGGCAAGGAGATTGGGTCTTCCGAACATGATGTATTACTGAGTGGCGAATGTGGAGAAGGTATGGAGCTGGGTCAGAGGGGTTGATTCCCAGTGGGTCAGAATGGAGGAGAGTTTGTTAGGAGGTCAGGATTGAAGGCGCTGGCAACAGCGCCGCTCCCGACAGCCCTGGGAAAATACTCAGGGAGTCTGCTAGTAATAGCTTCGTTGAGAATTTGGAGGCAGTTTTGTCGGCACTTTGAGTTGGGGGCAGGGTCACGGGAAATGCCGATTCGGGGGAACCATAGATTTGATCCAGGGAAGTGGGATGGAAATTTTCAGAGCTGGGAGGAGAAAGAAGTTAGGACACTGAAAGATTTGTTTCTTGGGGGTCAGTTTGTAGGATTGAAGGAGCTGGGAGCAACGTATGGGCTGGAGCAGGGGGAATATTTAGATACATGGAGGTTCGAGACTTTGCCAGAAAGGAGATACATAGATTCCTGGTAGAGCAAGCTTCCACATTGCTGGAGCAGATGCTGACAACAGAGGGACTGGAGAAGGGGGTAGTGTCGGTGGTTTGTGAGACTATTTTGAAAGAGGAGAAGGCACTGCTGGATGGGATCAAGGCAAAGTGGGAGGAAGAGTTGGGAGAAGGTATGGAGAAGGTATGATGTTCTCCAGAGGGTAAATGCCTCCACCTCATGCGCTAGGTTCGGGCTGATGAAGGTGGCATATAGAGCACACCTCACAAGGGCGAGGATGAGTCGGCTCTTTGAGGGGGTAGAGGATGTGTATGAACATTGCGGGGGGGCCGGCAAATCACGTTCATATGTTTTAGTCCTGTCCAAAGCTGGAGGATTACTGGAAGGTGGTGTTTAGGGTAATCTCTAAAGTGGTGCACGTGAAACTGGACCCGGGCCCTCGGGAGGCCATATTCGGGGTGTCGGACCAGCCGGGGTTGGAAACAGGTGCGGAGGCAGATGTTGTAGCCTTTGCCTCATTGATCGCCCGAAGGCGGATCCTGTTGGGATGGAGATCAACCTCTCCGCCCTGTGCCCTGGCATGGCGGGGGGACCTACTGGAATTCTTGACTTTTGAGAAGGTCAAATTTGAACTGAGGGGAAGGATAGAGGGGTTCTACAATTCATGGGCGTTATTCATTATGCACTTTCGAGAATTGGATCACATCAAATATTGGGGGGCGGACTTTATGTGTTAATTGTGACTATAGGTGATTCCTGGTTCCTTTTTGTTATTTGTTTATGTTAACATGCAGGCTAATGTTTGGGGGTTTGGTGGGAAGGTGGGATTGTTGTTATTGATATGGGGATTGATATTGCATTCGATACTGATTATTGTTTATTATTGGTGGGTGTAAACTTGGGGGAAAATGTGAAAAAGGAGGAGAATAAAAATATTTTTTAAAAAAAGAATGTAAAGGCAGTACTGGGTAATGGAAATACCGGATTGATGAAGTGTTCATCGTGGCGTGACATGTTTATATAGCGGTGTTAGGGCAGCACGGTGGCGCAGTGGTAGCACTGCAGCCTCACGGCGCCGAGGTCCCAGGTTCGATCCCGGCTCTGGGTCACTCTCCATGTGGAGTTTGCACATTCTCCCCGTGTCTGCATGGATTTCACCCCCACAACCCAAAGATGAGCAGGCTAGGTGGATTGGCCACACTAAATTGCCCATTAATTGGAAAAATGAATTGGATACTCTAAATTTATAAAAAAATAAAAATTATATAGCGGTGTTGGTTGCTTGGTTGGTTGTTGGTTGTTGGTTGTTGGTTGGTTGTAAAAATCTTGAGTATGATTCAGCGGACATAAGAAAAAGTCCACTTTCAAGCGCATTTAATGGCATGTTTCACAGCGGCTGCAGTGCCAAGATTCACATCGCTTTTCACCGACACTGCCGTTTTCTTTGGGCCACGGGGAGTTTCCCCCCACCCAGGTCACAATTTAGTTGATATCCTGCACTGGCGACCTGAGCTTGCCAGCAGGACCGGCTCCTCACAGATTGGGGCACCATTTTGAACGGCAACCTCGATCTCTGCACCAACCCGGTTCAGGACCCAACTCTCGCTTTCTGGTCGCCCCTTCAACCCCATACCTGGTTGTGGCCCCTAGAACCCCCCCTCACCCTATCTCTCTAGTGGGTAAGGGCCCGGCCCAACCCCTGGCAGTGCCAACCTGACACCTAGACACCTTGGCACTGCTAGCCTGGAACTCTCATAGTGCCCCAGCACCCTGGAAGTACCATTATGCTGTGTTCCAGGAGGAGTGCCGGAGTGCCACCCTATCCTGACCCCAATCATCCGAGGGTCTCTAATGGTCTGCAAGACCCCCCCCCCCCCCCAGGGTGCCATCATACCTGGTCCACATTTGTGGAAACCAGTGTTAAACGTCACCTGGTCGAGGTCTGGCCGGCGTGGCCACTGACTGGTGAATACAGCGTCTGGGTATTTAAATGAATCTAATGTATCATGCCGGGTGGAGCGAGTTGGTTAACACACGATCGGCCTGCTACCTGGCGCAGAGCCCAATTTGTGCTCTCCTGGAATTCACCTGTCATGCCCGGAGTGGCTGAATCGCGCCCCTTGTTTCACAATTCCAATTGAGTAATCCCTGTTGATTTTAAAATAATTTAACAATTAGGTATAGATTTAGATTTCAGCTGTAAATACAACTTTTTTACTGCACAGCCTCGTGTTATGACAAGGTGAGGAGGGCTTGATTGGTTTTCCTCTTTTCCCCACCTAATTGGCTATAGCAGAGATTTTGAGTGTTAAAAAGCATGTTTTGTTGCCAGTTCAGAATGTACTTGTCTGTGAGGAGTTAGTAAGAATTAAGCCAGGCAGGTACTCTTGAGTCTAATATGTAAGGGGTTTGTTTCATTGTACTATAACCAACCCAAGTAAAAATATAAACAATGCACAAATATGTTCTACTTCCCACTAACATGTGCAACACACACTCAACATGCTAAAAACAATACAACTTTACTGAGTATCAAAGGTGAAACCTATTCAATCTAATGTGAAGATTAAAGAAAAAGGACCATCAACTGATATTCACTGATTGGATTCTGAGATGGTTGGTTTAAAGTCTGGTTAATATATCTCTTTTCTCTTGGAAACATTGTCATAGCGATCCAAAGGTTTTCAGTAGAATATCTGTCTGCTGTCAGAATGTGGAAATATTTTTAACTCAGCAAAACAGGGTTCAAAGATTAGGTGGACTAATATAGTGAGAGAAAGAGAGAATGAAATACAGCTACTCTCTCCAGCAGCTAGAATATCTTTGCAAAATCCCAAATTCAAACAACCACACAATAAGTTGTATTACATTACCTCTCTCATGTGGCTTTTCTACTCTAAAAGGAAGTTGATCAGCTCATGTCTGGCACAACTCCCCTTTGCCATCATGATAGCCAAGATGATTTAGTTTTAGTAATTCCAGCAATTAACTTCTGAATGGTTCATTCTCCCATCTAGATGAGAGAGGAAGGAAGCTTTTCACACCTTCAGGGAGGTCATTGTCTGTTGAGACCTCCATGCACCCTGGGCGACATCTTTCAGCTGTTCAAACCAGAGGGATCATCCGGTCCCACCAACAATGTACCCCTGTTGCAGGTTTTCCCGTGGCATGGGGTGGATTCAATGGGAATTCCCATTGACAGCGATGGGACCACAGTCCCTCGGAGGAGTGGTAGACCATAGTCTCGATGCAGCAACTGTTTGTAAGATGACTTAAAATTCTCCTACCCATGCTGCCCATGTCAAGCCATTCCCTCACCCCTGGCCTTTCATACCCCCTCAATGCTAACACATTGTAATTTCATGCCCATTCAATCAGAATACTCTCAGTATAGAACCAGTGAACTCTATGCTAACAATGAAATTTGGAAATGCTTCAAAAGCTAGCAATTCATCACTTTCTTTCAAAAGAAAGTGCTGCTGCATCAACCCTTTAAAAGTGTCAATCAATCAGGCCTTTAAAGTATCAGTAACAGAAACTACAAGCACTTGGCACCTCTTTATATTGTGTAAACACTGAGCCAGTGGCAAAACAGATCACATAAAAAAAGCTATACAACAAGCAATATTTTCCCTTCTGTGCATCTGTTTCAACATCCTTGATGGGCATATAGGCTCTCAACCAAGTCTCATTATCTTTGGAATGGGGAATATCTGATAAAATCCAGCCTTGGAGGCAGATGCACCGAGCCTGGAAATTGCCAACTCAAACGACCCACCCTGAAGTGTTGGATGGTGTAGGCTTGTCAGGTGAACATATACCACCAACACTGAGGAAGGTTCAACTCTATTTTATTAACTAACTATTAACTAATCGACACACGAGAACTGCGGGTTTAAACAATGCTAGTTTAAACTAGAGACCGAAGCCTGTCCGAACCAGTTGATTCTCTCAGCACGTGGTGTGAGTCTGTGCTGGACTTGATGAGTTCTTGTTCTACTGAGAGGCAGCACCCAGAATGAGTGGGAACCGTGGTGCCCTCTGCCTTTATAGTGTGTGTATTCTAACTGGTGATTAGCTGCGGTGTTTGTGCATGTTGATTGGTCCCAGTGTATGTCCATCAGTATGTGTCTGCACCATGATATACTGGTGTATATTATGATACACCCCAAAGTGAAAATCCAGCCCAATATATCAGCTGACACCTGGATAAGTACAAATGTCAACACAAGTGGCACTTACATGTTCTAAGACAATGATCTGGTGAAAGTAATTGCTTCTGTTCTACATATAGAGAAAAGGAAGCCATATTATAATTGTTGAATCAAAATAATAATGGGTTACATAAAAAATTCTTGTGGCTCCCTGCACTTGATTGTACGCATTGGTGACAGTGAGTGGGTGAGTGAGGAGAGAGACAATGCTTAAATGATACTGAACCTCAACATCTTTACTTCCACCTTGCTGCAGCTTTGAAGTCCCAATTCTTCAAAAGAACAGAAGGGTTGGTAATTCCTGCACTTGATTGCCTTTGCCAGTTATATGTTATCTTGCCTTATATGAATTAAAGGATATGCAACAGGCAGCTACATTGATAAAGAAGGAAAGTAGAGTGCAGTATGCAAGAAAATTTGTGAGTGCTTGCAACATTGTAGGGAGCTGGTACAACTGTTCATTAACAACATGGACGAGAATGGAAAGTCAGACATTTGCAGCATATTTACAATGGCGGGAAATACGATTCGCCAACGACTTAAACAAACAATGCAAGCTCTCTAAACATGGAAAACTTTGGCAGGATCACCAGTGGAGGCCCCAAGTAGATTCCTTTCGATATTTATATCAGAATACATCCTCTTAGACTTTTTAACCGATATATTGCAGCACAAGAAATTAGTTTTCCTGGTTGTCCTTGTTGATGATGCAGCCAAGGGCCAAATATATGAGTGTTGGGATATCAGATCATGCCATAAACCTCTTCTTCAGTGTGGTGGCTCGAGACAGCACACTGGAGGCGTCTAGTAACAACAAAGGGGTTTATTAATGATAGGTAGGGGTAACTATATACAGGCACAGCATACTAGAGGATAGGTCTTGACTCTCCAGCTCCGGGGTCCATACTGCAGAGGCTGCTGCTCTTAGGGCCCTGCGCTTTCCATTGGTCAGAATTCACGCACTGCCGCACGATTAACCCTGAGACGGTCATATGGGCTGCCAGCCCTCCCCCTTAAAGGGGCCGCACTCTAACATCCTTCCCCCTTTAAGTCCCATCTTACATCTCACACATCAACTATTTACAAATAGTAACTTCAAGGTAAAGAGACATCAAGGGACCTTCGAGCCCCCGTGACCTCCTCAGTCCTCCAACTGGCTCAACCATCAGCCGAGTTAGTCACGTTGTCTGAGGCAGGTGACAGTATAGGAAATGCAATCTCTTCTGCAAGGCTGCTGGCCACACCAGCTCCCATCTGCACAGCCGACAGGGCAGATGCAGAAATCTTTGGCTCCGTCTACTCAGGGACAGGCAAAGGGGAGTTGGCAATACTAGCAGGGCTCATCTGTTCTGGAAGTGGGATGATATAGCCCTTTTGGCCGACCTGTTGGATGCGGGATATACGGCTGTCCTGGTGTGTCTATTGCCAGTTGGCTGATCAAAGTGTCCCCTGTGACAGGCATGCCAGTGTCAGATACAATGGTTTCTGGCAGCCCATGTGTGGCAAATACTTGGCGTAAGGCCTCCATGGTAGCCGTTGAGGTTGTGGTCCCCATGACATGTACAGACAGCCACTTGGAGTGGATATCCAATAAAATAAAGAACATCCTGCCCCAAGAAAGGATCAACACAGTCAACATGCACTCTGGTCCATGGGTGACCCGGCCACTCCCAGGGGCGGAGACTGGTGGATGGAGGTAATGATTGTTGAGTATGACAGGGGACACAAAGTTGTACCATTTCCTCAATAGCTTTATCTGCTCTGGGTGCAGAGATGGACTTACATTTAGGGGGTCCTGCGGTCTCCCTCTTTGCATTACTCCACGTCATGCCCCGCCCCCCTGGTGATATGGCAAACCACTCCCCCAATGATATTGAGCCCGCCCACCCCCAGCTCACACAACCTAAGGCAGGGAAATCCAAAATCACTGCTTCACAGACTGTTATAGTGCTCTTTAGCTTTTGGGAACAACATGCCTGAACTGTTGAGAGAGAAATGACTGACACCAAAAAAACAAACACCTCAGGCAGCATGGTGGCACAGTGGTTAGCACTGCTGCCTCCCAGCTCCAGGGTCCCAGGTTCAATTCCAGCCTCGGGTCACTGTCCTTGCGGAGTTTGCACTTTCTCCCCGTGGTTGCGTGGGTTTCCTCCGGGTGCTCCGGTTTCCTCCCACAGTCCAAAGGATGTGCAGGTTAGGTGGATTGGCTATGCTAAATTGCCCCTTAGTGTCCAAAACATTTGGTGGGGTTACTGGGTTATGAGGATAGGGTGGAGACGTGGGCGTAAGTAGTGTGCTCCTTCCAATGGTCAGTGCAGACTCAAAGGGCCGAATGGCCTTCTTATGCACTGTCGGAATTCTATGATTCAGTACATTCAACATTCAAAAACAACAAGAAGAAAAAAGATGTTGGTTGCTCCCCAGTCATCTCACTCTCAGCCCTGCCTGCTGACATCTAGAACATAGAACAGTACAGCACAGTACAGGCCCTTTGGCCCACAATATTGTGCCAACCATTTATCCTAATCTAAGATCAACCTAACCTACACCCCTTCAATTTACTGCTGTCCATGTGCCTGTCTAAGAGTCGCTCAAATGTCCCTCATGACTCTGACTCCACTACCTCCACTGGCAGTGCATTCCACCATTCTCTGTGTAATGAACCTACCTCTGACATCTCCCCTATACCTTCCTCCAATCACCTTAAAATTATGTTCCCTTGTGACAGCCATTTCCGCCCTGGGGAAACGTCTCTGGCTATCCACTCTATCTATGCCTCTCATCACCTTGTACACCTCTATCAAATCACCTCTCTGCCTTCTTCGCTCCAGTGAGAAAAACCCTAGCTCCTTCAAGCTTTCTTCATAAGATGTGCCTTCCAGTCCAGGCAACATCCTGGTAAATTTCTTCTGTACCCTCTCCAAAGCATCCACATTGTGGATAGCACAATTGCTTCATAGCTCCAGGGTCCCAGGTTCAATTCCGGTTTGGATCACTGTCTGTGTGGAGTCTGCACATCCCCCCGTGTGTGCGTGGGTTTCCTCCGGGTGCTTCGGTTTCCTCCCACAGTCTAAAGATGTGCAGGTTAGGTGGATTGGCCATGATAAATTGCCCTTAGTGTCAAAAATTGCCCTTAGTGTTGGGTGGGGTTACTGGGTTATGGGGATAAGGTGGAGGTATTGACCTTCGGTAGGGTGCTCTTTCCAAGAGCCGGTGCAGACTTGATGGGCCGAATGGCCTCCTTCTGCACTGTAAATTCTATGATATCCCTCCTGTAATGAAGCGACCAGAACAGGACATAATATTCCAAGTGTGGTCTAACTTGAGTTTTATAAAGCTGCAGCAAAACCTTGCGGCTCTTAAACTCAATCCCCCAGTTAATGAAAGCCAACACACCATACGCATTCTTAACAACCCTATCAACCTTGTTGGCAACCATGAGGAATCTATGTATGTGGACCTCAAGATCCCTCTGTTCCTCCACACTTCCAAGAATACTGCCTTTAACCCTATATTCAGCATTCAAATTCGACCTTCCAAAATGAATCACTTCATATTTATCAAGGTTGAGCTACATCTGTCACTTCTCAGCCCAGCTCTGCATCCTGTCAATGTCCTGTTGTAACCTGCAACAACCTCAACACTATCTACAACTCCACCAACCTTTGTGCCATTGGCAAACTTACTAACCCACCCTTCCACTTCCTCATCCAAGTCATTTATAAAAACCACAAAGAGTAGAGATCCCAAAACCTTGCGGGACACCACCTCTAGGCGGAATACTTTCCATCCACTACCACTCGCTACCTTCTTTCGGCCAGCCACTTCTGTATCCAGACAGCAAAATTTCCCTGTATCCCATGGCCCTAACTTTCTGAATGAGCCCACCATGGGGAACCTTATCAAATGCCTTACTGAAATCCATACACACCACATCCACTGCCCAACCTTCATCAATGTGTCTCATCACATCCTCAAAGAATTCAATGAGGCTTGTGAGGCATGACCTGCCCCTCACAAAGCCATGCTGACTATCTTTAATCAAACTATGTTTTTCTAAATAATCATATCTCTCAGAATCCTTTCCAATATTTTGCTCACCACAGACATAAGACTGATGGGTCTGTAATTCCCAAAGATTTCCCTATTCCCTTTCTTGAACAAGGGAACAACATTCGCCTCCCTCCAATCATCCAGTACTACTCCAGTGGAGAGTGAAGACGCAAAGATCATCGCCAACGGCGCAGCAATCTCCTCCCTCGCTTCCCGTAGTAACCTTGGGTATATCTCGTCAGGCCCAGGGGATTTATCTATCCTGTTGCTTTTCAAAATTTCCAGCACATCCTCCTTCTTAATATCAACCTGTTTGAGTCTATTAACCAGGTTCACACTGTTCTCATAAGCAACAAGGTCCCTCTCTCTCGTGAATACTGAAGCAAAGTATTCATTTAGGGCCTCCCCCATCTCTTCAGACTCTATGCACAAGTTCCCTCCACTATCCCTGATCGGCCCTACTCTCACTCTGATCATCCTCTTATTTCTCACAGAAGTGTAGAACGCCTTGGGGTTTTCCCTAATCCTTCCCGCCAGGGCTTTTTCCTGCCCCCTTCTCGCTCTCCTCGGTCCATTTTTGAGTTCCTTCCTGGCTACCTTGTAACCCTCTAGAGCAGAGTCAGAACCTTGCTTCCTCAACCTTACGTAAGCTTCCTCCTTTCTCTTGACTAGAAGCTCCACTTCTCTTGTCATTAAAGGCTCCTTCACCTTACCATTCTTTCCTCGTCTCAGTGGCACAAAACAATTCAGCACTAGCAGCAAGTGCTCCTTAAACAACCCCCACGTTACTGTTGTGCATTTCCCCAAGAACAATTGTTCCCAATTTATGCTCCTCAGCTCCTGTCTAATAGCAGTATAATTTCTCCTCCCCCAATTAAATACCTTCCCATACTGTGTGTTCCTATCCCTCTCCATGACTATGGTAAAGGTCAAGGAGTTGTGGACATTGTTACCTAAGTGGTCTCCCACCTAGACATCTGACACCTGGCCTGGTTCGTTGCCGAGCACCAAGTCCAATATGGCCTCCCCCCTAGTCGGCCGATCTACATATTGAGTCAGGAATCCTTCCTGTACACACTTGACAAAATCTGCTCCATTCAAACCATTTGCACTAAGGAGGTTCCAGTCAATATTAGGGAAGTTGAAGTCACCCATGACAACAACTCTGTTACTTCTGCACTTTTCCAAGATCTGCCGTTCAATCTATTCCTCTACCTCGCTGCTGCTATTGGGGAGTCTATAGAAAATTCCCAATAAAGTGACTGCTCCTTTCTTGTTTCTGACTTCCACCCATACTGACTCAGTAGACAAACCCTCCTCAACTACTTCCTTTTCTGCAGCTGTGGTGCACTCCCTAATTAACAGTGCCGCTCCCCCTCCTCTTTTACCTCCCTCCCTATTCTTCTGAAAACATCTAAACCCCGGAACATCCAACAACCATTTCTGCCCCTGTGAAATCCATGACTCCGTAATTGCCACAACATCGTAGTTCCAAGTACTGATTCATGCTCTTAGTTCATCTCCCTTATTCCTGACATTCCTTGCATTGAAACAGACACACTTTAACCCATTCCACTGAATGCAACTTTGCCCTATCAACTGTCTATCCTTCCTCACAGACTTGCTGCATACTATTTCTGCCCGTTCAACAGCTACCCTGTCCTCTGATCCATAGCTCTGGTTCCCATCCCCCTACCAAACTAGTTTAAACCCTCCCGAAGAGCTCTAGCAAATCTCCCACCCAGGATATTGGTGCCCCTCCAGTTTAGGTGCAATTTGTCCTTCATGTACAGGTCCCACCTTCCCCAGAAGGTATCCCAATGATCCACATATCTGAAGCCTTCCCTCCTGCATCAGCCCTATAGCCACGTGTTCAGCAGTACTCGCTCTCTGTTCCTTGCCTCACTTGCACGTGGCACCAGTAGCAATCCTGAGATCACTACTCTGCTTGTCCTGCTCTTTAGCTTCTAACCTAACTCCCTAAAATCACTTTTTATACCCTCATCCCTTTTCTTAGCTAGGTCGTTGGTGCCTATGTGCACCACAACTTCTGGTTGCTCCCCCTTGCTCTTAAGAATCCTGTAGACTCGATCTGAGACATCCCTGGCCCTCGCATCCGGGAGGCAAGATACATTCCGGGAGTCTCCCTCGTGGCCACAGAATCTCCTATCTATTCCCCTAGCCATTGAGTCTCCTGTCACTATTGATTTTCTATTCTCCCCCCTTCCCTTCTGAGCCACAGAGCATGACTCAGTGCCAGAGACCTGGCCTCTAGGGCCTTCCCCCGGTAGGTCATCCCCCCCCCAACAGCATCCAAAATGGTATACTTGTTTTGAAGGGGAACGGCCATGAGGGATCCCTGCACTGTCTACCCGTTCGTTTTCTTACCCCTGACTGTAACCCAGCTACTCGTGTTTGTACTTTGGGTGTGGCTACCTCCCTGTAAATCTTCTCTATTACCCCTCTGCCTCCCTGATGATCCAAAGTTCATCCAGCTCCGGTTCCCTAGCACGGTCTCTGAGGAGCTGGAGTTGGGTGCACTTCCCGCAGGTATAGTCAGCGGGGACACCGGTGGTATCCCTCGCCACCCACATCCTACAGGAGGAGCATGCAACTGCCCTAGCCTCCATCCCCTCTCACCTTACAGAATATAGCTGCCCTGTGGACCAACTGGAACTCCGCCCTCCGACTCTGCTCCCAGTCAGCTGTACTCTCTGTAAACTCCCGGCTCCCTTCACGCTCTTTGAGGAAATGTACAAAGAACAAAGAAAATTACAGCACAGGAACAGGCTCTTCGGCCCTCCCAGCCTGCGCTGAAATGAAATGAAAGGAGCACCTTACTCCCTCCTCACCTAACTCCCTCAGTCACCAAATTCTCACTACTGTATAGCACTCAAATGCACCCAAATTCAGGACTCAGTGCAAACAAAGTCTGCACTGTAGCTGGTCAAGTTGTCTTGTTCCCGCTGGCTGCTGCTCCCCGATTCACAATTCTGGCACTTGGCTGGCCTTCTTCGCACCTCACGACTGCTGTTCTGCTCACCTCTTGCTCGGGTGGCTGGGCCTCGTCTCTCAACCCTGCCTGGCTGTTGCTGCTGGCTATCTGGCCTGGTGGCCTCTGATCTTTTTGTTTGGTTGGCCGCCTGCTGCCCTCAGCCCTGCCTAGAGGTTGAGAGCCACCCCGCTTCTCCTCTCAACAGCAGTTGGCCAGCATCTCCTCCACGCCTTGCTAAAGACTTTGCAGGCTCACACCCACTGTTATCTTGATGAGCTCACTTTTGTCTCAGGCTGCTGGCCGGACCGAAAGCCAATTCAACCAAAGGTGGTGAGCGTCCTGCTAGTCGCCGCAGCCCTGGGGAATGCTGTGCGGCTGTATGAATTGGTGCTGCTGGAGGAGGAGGAAGCTGCAGCAACGGAGCATGTAGCAGCGGAGACTGCAGCAGAGGGAGAGTAGGCAGCTGCCCAGGATGGAGAGCCAGCCGCTGAACAGGCCAAGGAGGAGGAGGTGCCATGAGGCCTCGTGTGTACCGGCACCGCCTGTCATTTAAGGACTTGCCGGACCGGACATGCCGTTGGAAACTCCAGCTGAGCAGAGGGACAGTATGACATATCTGCCAGTTGATGGCACACCTGGCACAGCGGGGGTATAGGGAAAGACACCCGGCCCGGTGGTTGTCAAGGTGAAAGTCACCCTGAACCTTTATGCGACAGGGTCCTTCGAGCCAGTGAGTGCTGACCTGTCCGGGATCTCACAGACCTTGGTGCACAGGAGCATCCATGCCATCACGGAGGCTCTATATGCACAGGGGGATCAATACATCCAATTCAATGTGAACCGAGCCCACCAGGACGCCGGGGCAGCGGGCTTCGCCGTGATTGACGGGATACCCTGGGTCCAGGGGGTGATCGACGGGCTGTATATCGCCTTATGAACACCTGCAGATGACAGGCCACTCTACACAAAGTGAAAGTGGTACCAATCTATAAACGTGCAGCTGATATGTGACCATCAGCTGCGCATCATACACGTCTGTGGCTGGCTTTGAAAGCAGACCAAGACAGGCAAGCATCACAGTTCAATTCCCGTACCAGCCTCCCCGAACAGGCGCCGGAATGTGGCGACTAGGGGCTTTTCACAGTAACTTAATTGAAGCCTACTCGTGACAATAAGCGATTTTCATTCTTTTTTCTGTGCCCGCTACCCAGGCAGTGTTCACGACGCCTTCATTTTGGCAAATTCAACAATTACTGATATGTTCGAGACGCAATCCCCCGGCTGGGGGGGTTGGCTCCTGGGTGACAGGGATTATCACTGCAGCCATGGCTGATGACACCTATCTGGAGGCCACAGACCGAGGCGGAGACCCGCTACAACGACGCCCAGACAGCGACCAGGTCCGTGATCGCGCAGTGATTTGGCTCCTCAACATACGGTTCAGGGGCCTGGACCGCTCTGGAGGGGTCCTCCAGTGTGATGCTGAGAGGGTCGCCCACATCGTGGCAGCCTGCTGCGTCCTCCACAACATCGTGCAGCAGAGGGGCGATGTACTGGAGGAGGAGGATGAGAATGAAGGCCAGGCCTCGTTTGACAAGGAGGATCCGGGTGAGGGTGAGGATGGGCAGGACATGGGTCCCAGGCAGGCATGGGAGGCCGCACGACGTGTGTGCCAGGGCCAACGCGCGCATGACGCACTGACCGCCTCCAGGATCACCGAATAGGAGAGAGCGGTGGGCGGGACTGGCCAGGGGTATGGACATTGCATCAGATCCCCACACCCCCTCACTCCCCCCCTGGCCACCCCTGCCTGAAACCCCCTCCGTTATACATACCTGCCCACTACGGGGTGGGGCCCCTGGGTTGGCAGTAACAGCGGGTCTGGTCCATGGGACGCAGGATGATAACAACCCGCTGGTCGATGAGCTCTGGTGCTCCGCATCGTTTGACAATACCTGATTCCTGCCAACGGTAGCATTTTCTACCGTCCACCTGAGTGATCCCTGCATGCGAACTGGCCATTCCATCACACGGTCCCATCAATTCCTTGGGGTGACGGTGGCGGGGGGGGGGGGGGGGGGGAGCCCGGGCCACCCACAAAGTCCACCCAATCTACCCCACCCCACTTCACTGGCCAACCCAGATCAGCCCTTCACACCCATCTGACAGCGCACTGAGACAGGTTGAACAGTGGTAACAGGTGTTTAATGTGAGCAAATATTTAGGTTTGTGCCCGAGCCCCTATAACAGAATTGTGCCCTGCACCCGTGGTATTTAACTAGTGTCTAACTTTCTGGCTTTACGGGCCCTAACTCTATGTCTCAGTGGTTCCTGAGACGGTACAGCAGGAATGGAGGCGGACTGCTGTGATTCCTGCCCTGCGACCTGGGACCCCCTTCGCGGTCGTCTGCTAGGTGACTGGGGCTGGATGGGCCCGATGCTGCCCTGTTCCACCCACTGCCCATCAGATGCACCAAGGACAGGAAGGGAGGAGTCCAAGGTGCTGCGGTGTGCCGGCACCTTCACTGCGGGCCCCACCACCTCCACCTCCCTCGGGGTGCCCAATGGCCCCTGGCTTCTCCACGGGATGGTGGAAGCTCCAACACCCCTGCCACTGCCAGTTTGGAGACCCGCTCTGGGCTCGGCCAGGACCTGCATGCTCGCGGCCATGGAGACCAGGGGCTGAACCATCTCTGTCTGGGACCGCGCCACATCACCCATTGACTGTGCCACCACCTTCTGGGTTTGTGCCACATCAGCCAGTGACTGCGCTATCTCCCTCTGGGACTGGGCCACCACCCTCTATGTCTACACCACGACGGCCAGGGCCTGGGCAATGCTACCAACATTCCCAGCCATGGCCTGCTGTGACTGGGCCCTGCTCAGGAGCATCACTGCGAAATCTAGGTGGCTCTGGCACATGGTTGCCTGTGGCAACCCTGCCACAGCCAGTGCCCGCACAGAATGCCCCAGACCTTGGACATGCTGATCTATAGCCAAAACCATTGCCCCCAAAGCCTCCACCCCGGCCACCCATGCGGTGTTGGCCTGGTCAGCACGCATTGGCGACACCACTCCCTGCTGTTGGACTCTTCCAACTGCACCTGTAGGTACAGGTTGCTCGCCGACAACTTCTCATGTAGTCACTGGTTCTGCGAGTGCATCTCCACATTGATGGGGAACAGAACGTTCCAGAAGCCCAAAACCCGCCTGGACAGCAGCTAGTTCCTGGGGTCCGCCCTCTCAGGAGTTCCTGCCTCCACGCGTCACGGGAAACCGCAATTCAGAGGGGTCTCACTACCTTGCCCGCAGCCGAACTCCACCTCGGAGACCTTCCTTTCCTCTGGACCGCTGACCATGTCCAGAGCCCTCTGCTCAACCACAGTGAGGGGCCGCAGGACCGGCGGCCCCCTCCTGTCTCCTCCCGCTCCCGGCGGTCATGCTTGGCCTTGCCCTGTGGAGGGTGGGGGGGGAGGAAACAACAGTTAGGCAGTCCAGGGCATGGGTAACTGGTGGCCTCAATGGCCAGGGCACCCGGCCATGGCGGCTCATATGGGCACTGACATGTGGTGCAGTCTGGGGGTTTACTCGCTCTCCAGGTTGTGTGTGTGTGTGTGGGGGGCGGTGGGGGGAAGATTACGGGTGCGTGTGCCGTGTGTTGGTGCCAGGGGCACAGTGCTGCCTACTCACCCTGGCTGCCCTGAGGAGGTTGTGCAGTTCTTTTCGGCACTGCTTTTAAAAAATATTTTGAGTACCCAATTCATTTTTTCCAATTAAGGGGCAGTTTTAGTGTGGCCAATCCACCTACCCTGCACATCTTTGTGTTGTGGGGGTGAAACCCACGCAGACACGGGGAGAATGTGCAAACTCCACACGGACAGTGACCCAGAGCCAGGATCGAACCTGGGACCTCGGCGCCGTGAGGCAACAGGGCTAACCCACTGCGCCACCGAGCTGCCCCTTTTTGGCACTGCTGGCCGGTCCGAATGACGTTGCCCACAGCGCTGACCATCTCTGCCACCTGTGCCCAGACATCGTGAATGACGGCGGCTGGCAGCCTCCTCCCCGAGCCGGGATGCAGGATCATCCTCCTCTTCTCCACGGTGTCCAAGAGGGTTTCAAGCTCTGCGTCCGCAAACCTTGATGATGCACATCTTACTGCCGTCTTGTTGGCTGGGATGGTGTGTGTGGGGAGTGAAGTGGGTATATGCAGCTGCAGCTTGTTGGCTGGGATGGTGTGTGTGGGGAGTGAAGTGGGTATATGCAGCTGCAGCTTGTTGGCTGGGATGGTGTGTGGGGAATGAAGTGGGTATATGCAGCTGCAGCTTGTTGGCTGGGATGGTGTGTCTGGGGAGTGAAGTGGGTATATGCAGCTGCAGCATGTTGGCTGGTATGGTGTGTGTGGGGGGTGAAGTGGGTATATGCAGCTGCAGCATGTTAGCTGGGATGGTGTGTGTGGGGAGTGAAGTGGGTATATGCAGCTGCAGCATGTTGGCTGGGATGGTGTGTGTGGGGGGTGAAGTGGGTATATGCAGCTGCAGCATGTTGGCTGGGTTGGTGTGTATGGGGAGTGAAGTGGGTATATGCAGCTGCAGCATGTTGGCTGGGATGGTGTGTGGGGAGTGAAGTGGGTATATGCAGCTGCAGCTTGTTGGCTGGGATGGTGTGTGTGGGAAGTGAAGTGGGTATATGTAGCTGCAGCTTGTTGGCTGGGATGGTGTGTGTGGGGAGTGAAGTGGGTATATGCAGCTGCAGCTTGTTAGCTGGGATGGTGTGCGTGTCGGGAGTGAAGTGGGTATATGCAGCTGCAGCATGTTGGCTGGGATGGTGTGTGTGGGGAGTGAAGTGGGTATATGCAGCTGCAGAATGTTGGCTGGGATGGTGTGTATGGGGAGTGAAGTGGGTATATGCAGCTGCAGCATGTTGGCTGGGATGGTGTGTGTGGGGAGTGAAGTGGGTATATGCAGCTGCAGAATGTTGGCTGGGATGGTGTGTGTGGGGAGTGAAGTGGGTATATGCAGCTGCAGCATGTTGGCTGGGTTGGTGTGTGTGGGGAGTGAAGTGGGTATATGTAGCTGCAGCATGTTGGCTGGGATGGGGTGTGTGGGGAGTGAAGTGGGTATATGCAGCTGCAGCATGTTGGCTGGGATGGTGTGTGTGGGGAGTGAAGTGGGTATATGCAGCTGTAGCATGTTGGCTGGGATGGTGTGTGGGGAGTGAAGTGGGTATATGCAGCTGCAGCTTGTTGGCTGGGATGGTGTGTGTGGGGAGTGAAGTGGGTATATGCAGCTGCAGCATGTTGGCTGGGATGGTGTGTGTGGGGAGTGAAGTGGGTATATGCAGCTGCAGCATGTTGGCTGGGATGGTGTGGGGATTGAAGTGGGTATATGCAGCTGCAGCATGTTGGCTGGGATGGTGTGTGGGGAGTGAAGTGGGTATATGCAGCTGCAGCATGTTGGCTGGGATGGTGTGTGTGGGGAGTGAAGTGGGTATATGCAGCTGCAGCATGTTGGCTGGGATGGTGTGTGTGGGGAGTGAAGTGGGTATATGCAGCTGCAGCTTGTCAGCCTCCAGAGCATCTGTTAGCTGGGATGGTGTGTGTGGGGAGTGAAGTGGGTATATGCAGCTGCAGCATGTTGGCTGGGATGGTGTGTATGGGGAGTGAAGTGGGTATATGCAGCTGCAGCATGTTAGCTGGGATGGTGTGTGTGGGGAGTGCAGTGGGTATATGCAGCTGCAGCTTGTTAGCTGGGATGGTGTGTGTGGGGAGTGAAGTGGGTATATGCAGCTGCAGCATGTTGGCTGGGATGGTGTGTGTGGGGAGTGCAGTGTGTATATGCAGCTGCAGCTTGTTGGCTGGGATGGTGTGTGTGGGGAGTGAAGTGGGTATATGCAGCTGCAGCTTGTTGGCTGGGATGGTGTGTGTGGGGAGTGAAGTGGGTATATGCAGCTGCAGCTTGTTGGCTGGGATGGTGTGTGTGGGGGTGAAGTGAGTATATGCAGCTGCAGCATGTTGGCTGGGATGGTGTGTGTGGGGAGTGACGTGGGTATATGCAGCTGCAGCATGTTGGCTGGGATTGTGTGTATGGGGCGTGAAGTGGGTATATGCAGCTGCAGCATGTTGGCTGGGATGGTGTGTGGGCTGTGAAGTGGGTATATGCAGCTGCAGAATGTTGGCTGGGATGGTGTGTGTGGGGAGTGAAGTGGGTATATGCAGCTGCAGCTTGTTGGCTGGGATGGTGTGTGTGGGGAGTGAAGTGGGTATATGCAGCTGCAGCTTGTTGGCTGGGTTGGTGTGTATGGGGAGTGAAGTGGGTATATGCAGCTGCAGCTTGTTGGCTGGGATGGTGTGTGTGAGGAGTGAAGTGGGTATATGCAGCTGCAGCATGTTGGCTGGAATGGTGTGTGTGGGGAGTGAAGTGGGTATATGTAGCTGCAGCTTGTTGGCTGGGATGGTGTGTGTGGGGTGTGAAGTGGGTATATGCAGCTGCAGCATGTTGGCTGGGATGGTGTGTGTGGGGAGTGAAGTGGGTATATGCAGCTGCAGCATGTTGGCTGGGATGGTGTGTGTGGAGAGTGAAGTGGGTATATGCAGCTGCAGCATGTTGGCTGGGATGGTGTGTGTGGGAAGTGAAGTGGGTATATGTAGCTGCAGCTTGTTGGCTGGGATGGTGTGTGTGGGGAGTGAAGTGGGTATATGCAGCTGCAGCATGTTGGCTGGGATGGTGTGTGTGGGGAGTGAAGTGGGTATATGCAGCTGCAGCTTGTTGGCTGGGTTGGTGTGTATGGGGAGTGAAGTGGGCATATGCAGCTGCAGCATGTTGGCTGGGATGGTGTGTGTGGGGAGTGAAGTGGGTATATGCAGCTGCAGCTTGTTGGCTGTGATGGTGTGTGGGGAGTGAAGTGGGTATATGCAGCTGCAGCATGTTGGCTGGGTTGGTGTGTGTGGGGAGTGAAGTGGGTATATGCAGCTGCAGCTTGTTGGCTGGGATGGTGTGTGTGGGGAGTGAAGTGGGTATATGCAGCTGCAGCACGTTGGCTGGGATGGTGTGTGTGGGAAGTGAAGTGGGTATATGTAGCTGCAGCTTGTTGGCTGGGATGGTGTGTGTGGGAAGTGAAGTGGGTATATGCAGCTGCAGCTTGTTAGCTGGGATGGTGTGTGTGGGGTGTGAAGTGGGTATATGCAGCTGCAGCATGTTGGCTGGGATGGTGTGTGGGGAGTGAAGTGGGTATATGTAGCTGCAGCATGTTGGCTGGGATGGTGTGTGTGGGGAGTGAAGTGGGTATATGCAGCTGCAGCATGTTGGCTGGGATGGTGTGTGGGGAGTGAAGTGGGTATATGTAGCTGCAGCATGTTGGCTGGGATGGTGTGTGTGGGGAGTGAAGTGGGTATATGCAGCTGCAGCATGTTGGCTGGGATGGTGTGTGTGAGGAGTGAAGTGGGTATATGCAGCTGCAGCATGTTGGCTGGGATGGTGTGTGTGGGGAGTGAAGTGGGTATATGCAGCTGCAGCATGTTGGCTGGGATGGTGTGTGTGGGGAGTGAAGTGGGTATATGCAGCTGCAGCATGTTGGCTGGGATGGTGTGTGTGGGGAGTGAAGTGGGTATATGCAGCTGCAGCATGTTGGCTGGGATGGTGTGTGTGGGAAGTGAAGTGGGTATATGCAGCTGCAGCATGTTGGCTGGGATGGTGTGTGTGGGAAGTGAAGTGGGTATATGCAGCTGCAGCATGTTGGCTGGGATTGTGTGTGTGGGAAGTGAAGTGGGTATATGTAGCTGCAGCATGTTGGCTGGGATGGTGTGTGTGGGGAGTGAAGTGGGTATATGCAGCTGCAGCATGTTAGCTGGGATGGTGTGTGGGGAGTGAAGTGGGTATATGCAGCTGCAGCATGTTGGCTGGGATGGTGTGTGGGGAGTGAAGTGGGTATATGCAGCTGCAGCTTGTTGGCTGGGATGGTGTGTGTGGGGAGTGAAGTGGGTATATGCAGCTGCAGCATGTTGGCTGGGATGGTGTGTGTGGGGAGTGAAGTGGGTATATGTAGCTGCAGCTTGTTGGCTGGGATGGTGTGTGTGGGGTGTGAAGTGGGTATATGCAGCTGCAGCTTGTTGGCTGGGATGGTGTGTGTGGGGAGTGAAGTGGGTATATGCAGCTGCAGCTTGTTGGCTGGGATGGTGTGTGTGGGGAGTGAAGTGGGTATATGCAGCAGCAGCACGTTGGCTGGGATGGTGTGTGTGGGGAGTGAAGTGGGTATATGCAGCTGCAGCTTGTTGGCTGGGATGGTGTGTGTGGGGAGTGAAGTGGGTATATGCAGCTGCAGCTTGTTGGCTGGGATGGTGTGTGTGGGGAGTGAAGTGGGTATATGCAGCTGCAGCTTGTTGGCTGGGATGGTGTGTGTGGGGAGTGAAGTGGGTATATGCAGCTGCAGCTTGTTGGCTGGGATGGTGTGTGTGGGGAGTGAAGTGTGTATATGCAGCTGCAGCATGTTGGCTGGGATGGTGTGTGGGGAGTGAAGTGGGTATATGCAGCTGCAGCTTGTCAGCCTCCTGAGCGTCAATTGCGAAACCGGCGAATCCAACACCGTTTCTCATTGGAATCGATTGTGTTCCACGTGGCTCCAGTGCTAGCCCAGTGCTGGAAAGTATAGTTTTAAGCCGCTATAAGCAAAGCCCCATGTTTCACTCTTGTGGAAACTATTGGGGGTATTGGTTTGTCCTGTCTCCAGAGGCCTAATAGTGGCTCATGGTCAGTGATTATGATGAACCGCCATCTGTAGTAGCGGAATCAGTGCAGGTGCGGCACCAGTTTTGCTGTCGTGGAAGTCCACAAATTGTGCATTGGCGTCACCACTTAGTCTCAGAAATTGAGAATCTCACCTCAGAAACTTCTCACCAATTCAGGAGATCAGTGTCTGAATTTCTCCTGGTCTCCACCACCTTTCAACATCTGTCAAACTGTTTTCCCACTTTAAAGGGGAGTCCACCACTCAGAACCGGATGTTGTATTACCTGCTGATAGACTCATTCAAATTACTTGAGCGTATCAGCCAATGTAGAGCTACCAAGACTCTGATTGGTGTTCCCATGGTGTTCCCACCACAACAGTCACCTCTCTGTATGGGGCTCGCCTATTGGTCTAGGCCCCACGCTGCAGCACTGTGTGTTTCATTGAAAGTCCACCTCTGCCTGGCGGGGCACTGTGCAGCTTTTGTAAAAGGGATTCCCTCGCTGGAGGTGGAGCGACCACCCATGATCCTCAAAAGGTTATGCTGTCCTCACAGGTAAGCACGTCCCAGATGGTTTAATAGGGTCTCAGTTACTCGGACTTCTCACCGTTCCACCCGGTTTGTATCATCCGTTTTACCTGAGACAATATTGGATCCCTCTGTGTCCAGTTGCGAACGTGGCCAGCTGACACTGACAAAGTGTCCAAGAAGTTCAGTGCCAAGATGATCTCTTGAGGTACTGGCGGTGACGGCATGCTTTTTGCGAGGGGGAGACAGCTCAATGCGTTCGTGATAGAGATTTAAGTGCCAGTTCTGTGCTGGAAAGTATAGTTTTAAGCCACTATAAGTAAAGCCCAATGTTTCACTCTCGTGGAAACTATTGGGGGTATTGGTTTGTCCTGTCTCCAGAGGTCTAATAGTGGCTCATGGTCAGTGATTATGATGAACCACCATCTGTAGACGTATTGGTGGAACTTCCTCACACCATAGATGACTGTTCTTTCTCAATTTGAGCATAGTTTTGCTCTGCTTCTGAGAGAGTCCTTAAATAAAGACAATGGTTCGCTAGATCCATCCTCCATCTTGTGAGACAGCACTGTCCCTATCCTGTATGGGAAACGCATCGCATGTGAGGACAATAGGTTTCCCATGGTCCAAATGAACAAAAAGGTGTGAGAATTGCAGAGCTTGCCTTTCCAAGCGGAAGGGTTTCTTTTGTGCTTCCCTCCATTACCCTGGTCAGTGCTTCCTTAGTAGCTGGCGTAATAGTGTCAATGTTGTGGCCAAGTTTGGAATGAACCTGCCGTAATAATTAACCATGCCAAGGAAGAATTTCAGTTCAGTCACATTCCTGGGTACTGGGATCTCTCAGATAGCTTTGACTTTTCCCTTAAGAGAACCTAGATCTGTTGCATCCACCTGGAACCCCAAGTCTGTAACTTCTGAGGCCTGGAAAGTACACTTTTCACAGTTGAGGTGGACTCCCGCATCTCTGAATCTCTTTAATACCTCTTCTAGGCTTGACATGTTCTTCTTCATGAGCAGTACCAGTAACTAAAACAATGTTGAGGTAGAACGTCACATTTAGGATGCACTAAAGGAGATTTACCATGGTATGCTGGAAATAAAGCAGGCTGAGGAAATGCCAAATGGTGGTCTCCTGTGCTGAAATAGGCCCTTATGTGTATTGATCGTGTATTGAACTCTTTGTCTAATTCCAACTGTAGAGACGCATGACTGAGACCCAACTAGGAGTAGGTAAGCCCTTCAGCCAGCTTGGTGTAGAGGTCCATGATCCTAGAAATTGGGTATGCATTCATCTGGGCTGCTTGACTGATAGGTAGCTTATAGTCCACAGATTCTTATGGACCAATCCGGATTCAGGACGGGGACTATTGGGGAACTGTATTGGTCTATTTATGCCTAGTTCTTTTAACCTATTTAGTTGAACTTCAACCTTGTGATGCAGGGCATAGGGTACTGGTCTGGCTCTAAAAAACATTGGTGTTGAATCTGGATTGATGTAGGCCTTCATGCCCTTAATTCATATCCCCATATCTTCCAGGGCACCTTGCAGGATGTATTGCTTCGAGCGAATACAGTTTAATTTGCAGTAACCAGTCCCTTCTAATTAGGCTGGGTCTGTGCCCTTCTATATCAACCAGGGCCAGTTGGACCTTTTGTTTTTTAAAAGCCACTGGTGTGTTGGTGGTCCCAATGATTTTCAGGGTTTCCCCCGTGTCCGTCGACAGCTTGGGTGTTAGGCTGCACAAATTCCGGATCTGAGTCCCTTCATGAATGTGATCAAATATCTGCTTCCGCACAACCATAACCAAGGCCCCGGTGTCACCTTCCATTTTCAAAGGTCTACCATGCACAAGTAGATGGGGGCTGTCTTGTTTACCTGGACAACATTCAGGACAGCATTGTGTGCTCCTCCTCACCGCTCTTTTCCATTTGGTTCAGTAGCGTCATGGACTGGTGCTGCTGGGTTTTTTTTGCATTGTCATCCTCTGTCTTGTGTGCAGCAACGTGCTTGAATATGGCCTCTACGATTACAGCGGGTACACACAAACTCCCCAACATCTATAGCAGTCCATCTGTTTTATGTTGATGTCCGATCCTTTTCCTGGCCCTCTGACTTTGGACCGGTTCCGAGGACCATGTCTGTTTCTCTGCTGGGCCTGTTGATTCCGCCGTGTGCCTCATGGCCATGCCGCCCCATACTTGATTGATTTTCCCTTCTGCCACACTTTAGAGCTCAGTGGTGCCTTTTTCAGCACACTCCATCACATGAGCTATCTCAATCCCTTTTTCTAACGAGATTGAAGTTGCAGCCAGGAGTTTCCTTTGGATGCTGAGATTATGGATTCCACAAGTAAGCAGAAGTAAACATATGCGCAACATATCTTCAAGCGCAGTTCCAAACTCACAGCGCCAATGAGCTGGCAGGGCCGAGCAGTGAAAGCTGGGATGGACTCTTCAGGGTCCCTGACAGCGGAATAGAATTTGTACCACTGGAGAATGATCGAGGGCCTGGGGTTAAAGTGTTCCTTGACCTACTTAACTAACCGATCGAGATCTTTGAATCCGGAGCCTTAGGGGAGGTTAAGTTTCTTATCAGGTTGTAGACCTGAGGTCCTCAAACCATCAGAAACATCACCTTCTGCTTATCGTTCCCTGCTATCTCATTTGCAGTGAAAAAATGCAGAGCTGTTCAATGTACTGGCTCCAATCTTTGGCTCCATGGTCAAATGGGTCTAGTTTCCCTATTATAGGCATTTTCACTCACCGCTTGGGTGTCACATCGATGATTCATGACTCTTGTTGTCGTCTTGGTGGTAAATATTGCAGACTGCAATCGAACCTTTTATCTCATCGCCAATGTGGTGGCTCAAGATAACACACTGGAGGCTCCCAGTGGTATATTAATGATTGGCATATTAACAATAGACAAAGGCAACTATATACAGGCACAGAATACTAGAGGATAGGTCTGGGCTCTCTAGTTCCGGGTTCCACACTACCCAGGCACTTGCTCCCAGAGCCCAGTGCTTACTCACTAGTGGTTGATGTGAGACTAGGCTTTGGAAGGGAAGCATGCCCTTATCACAACTAAGGCCCTTAGTGGCCACTTAAAGGCCACTTAAGTGCTTTTTCCTTCCCTGCCTCAATTTTTAGGCTTGTGGTCAGATGACAGCTCAGGGGGAGGGGAATCTTGTCATATAGATAGTTGGTTATCGGGTTGGAGATTGCTTTTGGATTTTGTTTATTGCCACATGTACCGAGGTACAGTGAAAAGTATTTTTCTGAGAGCAGCTCAACATATCATTAAGTACATGAAAATAAAAGAAAATAAAAGAAATACATAACAGGGCAACACAAGATACACACTGTAACTACATAACACCAGCATCGGATGAAGCATACAGAGGTGTAGTATTAATAAGGTCAGTCCATAAGAGGGTCGTTTAGGAGTCTGGTAAAAGTGGGGAAGAAGCTGTTTTTGAGTCTGTCCATGCGTGTTCTCAGACTTCTGTATCTCCTGCCCGATGGAAGAAGTTGGAAGAATGAGTAAGCCTAGTGGGAGGGGTCTTTGATCATGCTGCCCGCTTTCCCCAGGCAGCAGGAAGTGTACATGGAGTCAACGGATGGGAGGTATATTTATGTGATGGACTGAGCTGTGTTCATGACTCTCTGAAGCTTCTTGTGGTCTTGGGCTGAGCAGTTGCCATACCAGACTGTGATGCAGCCAGATAGGATGCTTTCTATTGTGCATTTGTAAACGTTGGTAAGAGTTAATGCGGACATGCCGAATTTCCTTAGTTTCCTGAGGAAGTATAGGCGCTGTTGTGCTTTCTTGGTGGTAGCGTCGACGTGGGTGGACCTGTGTACCCCTAGGAATTTGAAGCTGCTAACCATCTCCACCTCGGCTCCGTTGATGCTGACAGGGGTGTGTACAGTACTTTGCTTCCTGAAGTCAATGACCAGCTCTTTAGTTTTGCTGGCATTGAGGGATAGATTGTTGTTACTGCTTCACTCCACGAAGTTCTCTATTTCCCTCCTGTATTCTGACTCGTCGTTATTAGCGATCCGTCCCACTATGGTCGTATCGTCAGCAAACTTGTAGATGGAATTGGAACCAAATGTTGCCATGCAATCATGTGTGTACAGGGAGTAGAGTAGGGGGTTAAATACGCAGCCTTGCAGGGCCCCGGTATTGAGGACTATTGTGGAGGAGGTTTTGTTGTTCATTCTTACTGATTGTGGTCCGTTGGTCAGAAAGTCAAGGATCCAGTTGCAGAGTGAGGAGCCAAGTCCGAGGTTTCGGAGCTTTGATATGAGCTTGGCTGGGATTATGGTGTTGAAGGCAGAGCTGTCATCAATAAATAGGAGTCTGATATAGGAGTCCTTGTTGTCGAGATGCTCTAGGGATGAGTATAGGGCCAGGGAGATGGCGTCTGCTGTGGACCAGTTGCAGCGGTATGTGAATTGCAGTAGATCAAGGCATTCTGGGATTATGGAGGTGATGCGCTTCATGACCAACCTCTCGAAGCACTTTATTACGACTGAAGTCAGGGTCACCGGATGGTAGTCATTGAGGCACGCTGCCTGGTTCTTCTTTGGCACCAGGTGTATGATGGTGGTCTTCTTGAAGCAGGTGGGGACCTCGGAGCGGAGTAGGGACAGGTTAAAGATGTCCGCGAACACATCTGCCAACTGGCCCGAGCAAACTCCGAGTGCGCGAACAGGGATCCTGTCCGGACCCGTCTCCTTCCGAGGGTTCACTTTCAGGAAGGCCGATCTGACTTCGGAAACTGTGATGGTGGGTATGGGTGAATTATGGGCTGCTGGGGCACTCGAAAGCGGATCGTTGGTTTCCTGCTCAAACTGAACATAGAATGCATTGGGTTCATCAGGGAGGGGTGTGCTGCTGCTGGAGATACTGCTCGGCTTTGCTTTGCAACCCGTTATGTTGTTTAGGCCTTGCCACAACCGTCAAGAGTCTGTAACGCTAGTCTGTGTCTCTAGCTTGATCTGATATTCTCTCTTGGCATCTCGGATGGCTTTGCGGAGATCGTACCTGGATTTCTTGTGTAGGTCAGGGTCGTCTGACTTGAACGCCTCAGACCTGTCCTTCAGTAGGGAGTCAATCTCGCGATTGAGCCATGGTTTCTGGTTGGGGAACAAACGTACTGCTTTCTTTGGCACGCAGTCGTCCACACATTTGCTGATGAAGTCTGTGACGGTGGTGACATACTCATTTAAGTTGGCCGCTGAGTTCTTAAATATGGACCAATCCACTGTCTCTAAGCAGTCACGTAGGAGCTCTTCTGTTTCCTCAGAGCAGCACTGCACGACCTTCTTAGCTGGATGGACCCCTTTTGACTGAGGGCATCCTTGCTTAAGAATCAATGACCTCCAGATCTTCCTCCCCCATCAACCTATCTTCTGAGATCCCCATTGCCCCCTTTCTGACCCCTCAAATGTTCCATACCCTCCCTGTCCTGGGACTTTTACCTTGTCTTCTGGTCCCAGGGCAAATCCATGCACTGCCTCTTCTGGCCACTGCAACACTGTGCCTGGATGGACTGGAGAGCTTCTGGCCAATCTGATTAGCCAATAGCTACACAAGGTGGGACTTTCTTATGAGTGGTAGAAACCTCACCTACTTCCAATCAATGCTCATTAGAGCATTAAGTGGCAGGGGGTTGCTGGAGTCGCTGGGGATATGTTCCCCATCCTGTAAATTCAGAAATTCAGCCGTTGTTTCTTTTCATGCCCCCAGATCTGTTGCTCTCTAATAGATTTCTTGGAATTGGCTGTTGCTGTATCAGGTTGGACTGTGGGAAGTATAGTAAGAAGTCTTACAACATCAGGTTAAAGTCCAACATGTTTGTTTCAAACACTAGCTTTCGGAGCACTGCTCCTTCCTCAGGTGAATTGAGCCATGGTTTCCGGTTGGGGAACGTACGTACTGCTTTCTTTGGCACGCAGTCGTCCACACATTTGCTGATGAAGTCTGTGACGGTGGTGGCATACTCATTTAAGTTGGCCGCTGAGTTCACCTGAGGAAGGAGCAGTGCTCCGAAAGCTAGTGTTTGAAACAAACATGTTGGACTTTAACCTGGTGTTGTAAGACTTCTTAAGTCTAAGAACTTAGTGCTTCTAAGAACCACTGCGGCATCGTGCTGCCCTACCATCCTCTATCTTGACAGCTGAAGACAGTCTCAAAGGAGGAATTAGCCTTGTTAGTTGTGACAGCATTTGATGGTTCCTGGCTTCTCAAGTGCCTCCTCGAAAGAACAGGTGGCCTGTCTGATGTCCAGCAATCTTTGATGCCTGAAAAGTGTGCCTGTAATCTCGGAGCATCAGCACAATAGCTGCCAACAATCAAACAGTCAAGAGCAGGGCTTCACCACTGAGGATCGTCTGGTGAACAAAGGTGAGCGGATGACAACTGAGCAAGCCCTCCATAATGTTACTGGCAAAGGTCTGGGGTCTAGGGGCTCCTGATGTGGAGTGAGTGTGCAGAGCAAAACTGGTTTGCTGAATGGCACTCAGAGAAGGTGGGACAGTCATAGTAAGGATGGGGATATTTGGGGAATTTGAGGGTCCTGGGATGGAAGACCTAACTGATTGTTGGTCTCTCCCCTTCTCCAAAACCTTCTAGATACAAAGATGAATGTAGGAGTTGATCTTGCTGAGGTTGCCGTTGTACTGATTGTCGCAACCGAGGCAGGCAAATGTTGCCAAAGGCATCTAGGCCATTGCTGGCTGAAGCCCGCACCACATCTTCAGGGGACCGGCGCACACCCTCAAGGTCCAGCCCAGCCGCCCATCAGGCTGAGGAGGGAGTCAGAAGGGGAGACCAACGACAAGCAAGGGTATACAGGAGTCGATGGTCCAACAATGAGCTGACGGACATGTGCAGAAGATCGCATCTCAACAAGGGGACAGTGCAGCACCTGTGCCTGGTCCTCGCGGGCATGGTACCCCATGGAGGAGGGGATAACCTGCTCCCGGTGACCGTGGCGGTCACCGCAACCTTTACTTTTTCCAGCACTGGGTCATTCCAGGGCTCGAGCAGGGACCTGGTGGCATCTCGCAGTCATCAGCCCACAGGATGCTTTGTATGCCCGGGCTGCAGGATTCGCTGCCATCGCCGAGATGCCCATCGATGACATGCATGTCGTCCTGCGAGCACCCGGGTGTCAGGCAGTGCCCAATATTAACAGGAAGAGGTTCAAATGACAGGGATTACATGTTACAGGTGTGAACAGTTTTACTGGTGAACATTTTAAGGTGCCAATTATCCATTCCCCCCCAGCTACGAATACTGACCTCACCAGTGCCCACTCAGTGCTTCTTGATCCTCCATTGTCTAGTGCTACATCGAGGTGTATCCCTAGGATGCCCACCTGAGGTGCTGCTTTCCATGCTCCGTGGCCTTTGATGCCCTTTGTGGTCATCCTCTGGATGGCCTGGAACCGGATGCCCCGGCTGACTTACTGTTGGCACAGGTGTTGCCATGCCACTTTGTTTTGGCCGCTGCCCATGAGATGCAGCAGTGTTGCGAGTGGGGTGGATTCAGAAGAACTGGGAACCGCCTGTGTCTCCTTTATGGAAGGCCCCAAGATGGGCTCCAAAGCTTCCTCATCCCTGAAGCTGCCTGGAGGATCCTGGCTGACTCCATGGGACAGAGGGGCAGCTGGAGTGAGCTCCAGAAGCCTCTGAGTTATGTGGCACTGCTAGTCCTGGAGGCTCCCCATTGTCTGCACTATGGTGTTGACACCCTCAGCGATGGTCCTCAGTGACTGGGCCACGCTCTACAGTGCCTCCGCAATGTCCACGTGTGTCTGGACATGTCCCTCAGTGAATGGGACATGATATCGAGGCCCTCAACCATGGTCGTCTCAGACTGAGCAACACCTTGGACACCATGACTCATGGAGGATGTTGTGTTCCAGGTTTTCCACTGCTGTTGCTACCCTACCAGTGTCGGGCTGGGTGTCATGCATTGCTGGCACCATCTCCTGAAGCCTTTGACACTCCTCCAGTTGGCCTTACAATCACAGGAATGTGGCTGACATTCCCTCCTGAATCTCACTGCTCTGACTCATCATCTGTAGCAGCCCAGGGCGAACTTTGTCCAATGGCTCGGCATCTGGTTGGGGCCCAGCTGAATCCTGAAATCCAGCAGAGCTCCAACTGTTGACTCACTTGGATGTTCCTGCCTCCACCTGATGTGCATCAGCAACTGTGTGGTGCTCACCAGAGAATGACTCAGACCATGTCCACTAATGGTACCCACTGAGGTGTGTGTCTCTGTACTGGTGGAAGGTATGACGTGTTCTCTTGGATGGCGGGGGGGTGGAGACACGAGTCTGGATGGACCGGCCTAACCAGCTGGTGATCCTACAAGACAATGGACATGGGTTCAGTGAAATGGAAGGATGATTGTGTGGGAGATGAACAACACACTTGAGACACATCATCTGGATGAAGGGGCAGTGGATCCTCATTTTTCTGGCACAGACCGACCTCGCTGTCAGTCACTGTTCTTTCCTAGGGCAACCCCATGATCTCCAGAGTGTTTTCCTCATAAGGGTGAGGACTCATAACTCCGCCACCACATCCCCGTCCTCTCCCATTCCTTATTATGGGCTATCTTCTCCTGTGGGGACAAAGAGTGGACATTGTGAGCCACACACTGGATGGGTCAGGGGGTAGAAAGAACATGGGATGTATGGCCACTACGCCTCGGCATTCAGGGGTTTGATGGTGAGTGCCAGGGGGTTCTGAGGAACAAATTTGGAGGTCAGATGCTAGGAGGGTGAGAGGTGTCAGCCAGTGGATTTGGAGCGAGGGGTGTGTTAGGGGGATAGCGGTTTGGAAATTGAAGTGTGGCAGGTGGGACTAATGCCAGGAGGATAAAGGTGGTAACTTGCTGCTGGAAGGAGGTTGTTCATTTTCTTTCTGTGACAAACACATGTATAGGCTGGGTATAGAGGGATATGGCACGAGGAAGTGCTGAGGGTTTGGGGGAAGGGTGGTATCATGACTGGTACAGACTTGGAGGGCAGAAGGGCCTGCTCCTGTGCTGTATTGTTCTTTGTTCTCTTTGTTCTTTGTAAATTGGATGACTGTCCTCCTGGGCATGCTGCGTGCACTAACTGCAGCTGCCCCTGGCTCCCAGGCACCATTTGTCACCGTGCTGCTGGTTCTCCTACCCGCCCCCCCCCCCCCCCCCCCCAAACAGGTGTACAGGATGCCCCACCTCTTCTCCACGGCATCCAGAAGCCTGGCCAGGCCCACATCCACAAATCGAGCAGCAGGTCTTCCCACTGTTGTCATCCTGGTTTGACTGGGAGTGAGTGTCGAGAGACCGTTTAAATTATGCCCCCTCTTGTTGGCTAAGAACAGCTGAGCTGCAAATGTGGGTGAGTAGCAATCTCGATCGAGCAAACAGCCGAGCAAATCACCCCGTGAATCCCGTCTAAAATAAAGTATTTTTCATATGAATCGCTCCTGTTGTCTTTCAAGTGATATGTTAACTTAAGATCTCATCAAAGAACCCCATGGATTTCAAATGTGAATACCTTGATTAAAATTCTTATGTCAAGGCCTGTCTTTTCCTAGAGGCAGAGTTTGACTTGCTGACCCGAGTTATGACTCTGCTGAATGAAATTGAGCTGTCTCAGCATCCAGGAATCCCAGATTTCCCATGGTGTGCCAGTTTTATCAAGTCAACTCAACTGTTAAATATTTATCTTTAGCTTCCGGCAGTTTTTGCTCTTTTGCTAAATGATTTTGCTCTTTGGCATGTGTGAATGAGAGACAAACATGACATACCTCGTGTCACGTTACTTTCTAAACTTTAGAAAATGTATTGAGCTGAAATTTACGTATTTGAGCTGGGATGCATTAGGTTTGACTCCTTATTCCAATTTGAGAATTTTCAAAAACAAGCATCGATGAAAAAGAAAATCTTATATCTTCTAGTTTTCCAGTGTTTAGACAAAGGGAGTGTTCTAATTACTAATATCTGAGAAACTGGAAAGAATATGAGAAAAAGAGTCCGAGATGAGAACAGCATCACAATAGATGCAACCTGAGCGTTAAGTTGACGTTTGAAAACAAACAAATTGCAGAATCTTATGGAGCCGACTAGGGTCTTGGCCACTGTAATGATATGTATATAGGCAAGTTAATGAAGGGTTAATTATTACATCTCTGTGTAATTCAAACACTAGAGGGCACCACTATTTATCTGTATATAAATCAGACCTCGGAGAATGCTGGGTAGTTAGCAAAGAAGCAAGCCTGAGACAGCACAAGGAGTAGTTTAGATTAGAGAGAGTTAACACAAGGATATTATTAGTGACTACTAGATTATTGATTACTGCTAGACAGATTCAATATTACTTTATTATTAACTATAGCTCAATAGCGTGTGTGACCTTCATTTAATTAATTGTTATCCAATAAATTAGTTTTAATTCAATCTAATGATTGATGGATTCTTTGTCATCAACTCAACAAACCTTTCTGGATCAAAAGACAACGAACACTACTTATTACCAGCAAGGGTAATATAACAGCCACCAGCTGCAGAGCCGGCGAAAGCCTTGTATCCACCTTTTTTGTGTAGGCCCCAAAATGATGGACCCTGGAAGTGGAGGTCCCACCCACAGAACTGCCAACCAATCAGAAGACAGCAGCTCTACTGAGGAGCAGCACTGCCAGGGAGTTGATGGCTGCTGCCAGTAATGCATCTAGCTGAGGTCCAGGATCTTCACTGAACCCAGGCCACAGGTGAGTGATGGCTGAATGGGACCATCGGCTGGGGGCTGAGGGGGAAGGGGGAGTGGGTCGTCAGTAGCAACAGCAGGGGGTTACTCTCTGGGCCCCCCTTCCTGATGCCTCAATTAGGCACTGAGTGCCTTTGACCGAGGGACCCTGCCTGGGAGCCCCCAGGAAACCCCAAAGGGATCTCCACATGGCATGCCCCCTCCCCCACCTGCCAATAGGTTAATACCAGCAGCGCAAAATAAAACCTCAAATGGGAATTGTTGGAAGTTCATTGTTGAAGTAAATGGAGATGTTTGGGCTGAGGATCTTATCCTGAGGAACTCCTGCAATGTTGTCCTAGGACTGAAATGATTGACCTCCAACAACCAGCTTCCTTTGTGCTAGGGAAACTCCAACAAGCTGAGATTTGCCCCCCTGATTCCCATTGAGTTCAATTTTTCGAGGACACCTTGATGCTGTTGCAACATACCACCACTTTGAGGTGTTATGACACCCTGGGCAAGTGTGAAATCAATTCCCGCCCCACTCATCCCAGAGCACAACATAAGTGAATTGACCAATAATTCTTATAAAGATACCCAAAATCTTTGGCCCCTGGCTGTCCAATATTTATAGTCAACAGGTTTGTAAGTTTAAACACAATTACTATTATTTATAACGAGAACAAATATGCAATATGCAGTGAATACAGCTGCTTAATGACAAGCGAATACATTTTTTAAAAAATAAATTTAGATTAGCCAATTATTTTTTCGAAATTAAGGGGCAATTTAGCGTGGCCAATCCACCTACTCTGCACATTTTTGGGTTGTGGGGGCGAAACCCACGCAGACACGGGGAGAACGTGCAAACTCCACACGGACAGTGACCCAGAGCCGGGATCGAACCTGGGACCTCAGCGCCGTGAGGCGGTTGTGCTAACCACTAGGCCACCGTGCTGACAAGCGAATACATGATTCTCCCTTCAACTGCCCTACCCTCTACCCAAACTCACAAACACAGAGGATAGAAAGCGGTAAAAATAATAAGGATTACGGTCAAAAGATAAGAGTCCTTGTTTCAGGTGATGAGTTCTTCTGTGCACTTCCTTCACAGTGTGAGTGTGGATTAAAGTCTCTGGTTTACTGTCTGTAATTACCTTCCTTGCAGTTAGCAATATCTTACTTTTCAAGGAGAGGCTCCTGGCTTCATATCAGCCTGCCCTGCAGTCAGAGTTATCAGATTCTGGTCTCTGCTTGCATCAGCCTTTTCTGTAGACAGGGTTTGTTCCCACGGTGACATTTCGCGAAGAATTAACCGTTTTGTTTTGGAGAAAACAGAGTGGGAAAAAGAAAGGTTTTCTCCCTTAACTGCCAAAGTGAAACTGAAAGTTCTTTAATCTTTGAACCATTTCAGTGGTAACAGATCCAATCACCACATGTTACCGTGCAGAGCACTGCCTTTTAGGCCAATTCATTCAAATCAGTCACACTGCATCATCACTGATCTCTCCTGCTATTGAAATCCTCTGCTTAAATTAAAGGCACAGGCCACAGCTTCCCTCTGCTTGAATTAATTGGCAGACTGCCTTAAAGACACATATCATTTAATCATCAATGGATCAAAAATGTAACGGCAAAAATAGAAGGGGAAATAAGGAAATAAACAGGAACATACAGGAAGGACTCTTATGAAGGGAAGTGTGTCATGTATCCAGCCTCAGTTTCACTCCGGCCTTGAGCAGAATACAGACACACAGCTCGACAGCTTTGATGTTTTCAAGGCTTTCAACCCATGCATGGATGTTCACACATGGCAATCAGCCCCTTAGAAAAAAATAATAAAGGGGAATGAGGAAATGACAGAGGACTGAAATAAATATTTTGCATCATTTTTCAGGGTGGAAGACACTAATAACATTCCATAAATACCGAATAATCAAAGGGCAAAAATGGGGTGGATGGGAAATAAATACAAGGGGCTGGATCCTCCGCCCCGCCGTGCCACATTTCCAGTTAAACCGGCTGGTTAATGGAGTTTCCCATTGTGGGGCAACCCAACGCCGTCGAGAATTCAGCCCAATAACTATCACTGGAGAACAGTACAAGGGAAACTAATGGGGCTAAAGGACGATATGCCCCCCTGGGCCTGATGTGCTGCACCCTCGGATATTAAAGTAAGCAGCTACAGCGAGAGTGAATGCACTGGTCGTAATCTTCCAAAAATCCATAACTTCTAGGAAAGTCCCAGAGGATTGGAACATTGCAAATCCCTTGGGAGGGATTCTCCGACCCCCCCGCCGGGTTGGAGAATCGCCGGGAGGGGCGGCATGAATCCCGCCCCTGCCCGCCGCTGAATTCTCCAGCACCAGAGATTCGGCAGTGGCCGCTCACAGCGGCCCCCCCCCCTGGCAATTCTCTGACCGGCGACGGACCGAAGTCCCGCTGGTTCTTTGCTAGTCCCACCGGCGTAGATTAGACTAGGTCCCTTACCGGGGTCCTGTGGGAGGGGGGGGGGGGGGGGGGGGGGGGGGGGGGGGCTCGGGGTGATTTGGCCCCGGGGCGTACCCCCACAGTGGCCTGGCATATGATCAGGGCCCACTGATCCGTGGGCGGGCTTGTGCCGTGGGGGCACTCTTCTCCTACGCGTCGCCCGTGCCAGCCTCCGCGATGGCCGGCGCATAGCTGACCCCCCTGTGCGCATGCGCGGGGATGACATCAGCAGCACGCACCCGCTCATGAGCAGACACGTGCCAGCCGGCGGAGGTCCTTCGGCCCCGGCTGGCTGGCGCCAAAGGCCTTCCACGCCAGCCGGCGGGGCGCAAATCATTCCGACGCCGGACTAGCCCCTGAAGGTGCAGAGGATTCCGCACCTTTGGGGCGGACCGACGCCGGAGTGGTTCACGCCACTCCGACTCACCGGAACCCCCCGCCCCGCCGGGTACGGGATATTACCGCCCCTTATTCAAAAAGGGAGGGAGCAAAAAACAGGTAACTGTAGGCCAGTTAGCTTAACTTCTGTCATTGGGAAAATGTTGGGAAAATGAGTCCATCATAAAGTATGTAATAGCAGAGCATTT
The DNA here is from genome assembly GCF_902713615.1 of Scyliorhinus canicula. Classification (NCBI taxonomy): domain Eukaryota; kingdom Metazoa; phylum Chordata; class Chondrichthyes; order Carcharhiniformes; family Scyliorhinidae; genus Scyliorhinus; species Scyliorhinus canicula. Next base: position 126,912,853 of record NC_052150.1, read on the forward strand.
AGAAATACACAATATAGTCAAGAAAAATAACATGGCTTCATGAAGGGGACATCCTGCAGGGGTTACCATCGTTGGAAACTGAATTGGATAAGCCACATTAATACCCTGGCTACCAGGTCAGGTCAAAGACTAGGAATCCGACGGTGAGTAACTCACTTCCTGATCCCCCAAAAGTCTGTCCAATTTCTACAAGGCACAAGTCAGGAGTGTACTGGATTACTCTCCACTTGCCTGAATGACTGCAGCTCCTACAACACTCAAGAAGCTCGACGCCATCCACACGCTTGATTGCTTCCCCTTCCAGAAACATTCAAACCATCCATCACCGAATAACAGTGGCAGCCGTGTGCACCATCCACAAGATGCACTGCAGTAACTCACCACGGTTCCTTCAACAACCTTCCAAACCCACAGCCACTACCATCTAGAAGGACAAGAGCAGCAGTTACCTGGGAACCCCACCACCTGGAGGATCCCTCCTAGTCATTCACCACCCTGACTTGGAAATATATCGCCACTCCTTCCTGTCACTGGGCAACATCCTGGAACTTCCTCCCTAATAACACAGTGGGTGTACCTACACCTCAGGGATTAAAGAAGGCAACTCACCACCAGCTTCTGAAGATGAAGCTTTTGTAAATGAATTTTTAAAAATCATACTTTACATATTTATGAGATATCTTTTAGGTGGTAATTAGCAGAATAGATAAAGGAGAACTAATAGTTGTAATACACTTGGATTTACAAAAAGTGTTTGATAAGGTATCACACAAACGGCTATCTAGTAAGATAAGAGCCAATGGTGTAGTATATGATCATGGATAGAGGATTGGCTAACTAACAGAAGAGAGAGAGTTGGGATATGAGGGGCATTTTCAGCATGGCAACGTGTAACTAGTGTTATACCACAAGGATCAGTGCAGGGGTCACAATTACTTACAATATATATTAATGACTTGGATGACAGAAGTGAATGTACTTTTGCCAAGTTTGAGGATGACATAGAAATAGGTGGAAGGCAAACGTTGAGGATAACAGAGTTTACAGCGGGATATAGACAGGTTAAGTGAGTGGACAAAAAAAATAACAGATGGAACATAATGTAGGAAAATGTGAAGTTATTCACTTTGGAAAGAAGAATGAAGGAGCTGAATATTATTTAAATAGAGAAAGCCTGCAGAAAACTGCAGCACGGAGGGATTTTGGGAATCCTTTTGCATAAATTATAAAAACTTAACATGCAAATTCAGCAGATAATTAGGAAGGCAAATGGAATATTGACCTTTATTTCATAGGGAATGGAGCATAAAAATAGGGAAGTCTTGCTAAAATTATGCAAGGAACTAGTTAGACCACACCTGGAATATTGTGAACAGCTTTGGTCCTCTTATCTAAGGAAAGATATACTGGCATTGGAGAAAGTCCAGGGAACATTCGCTAGGTTGATCTTGGGTATGGAGAGATTTTGTTAAGAGAGGTTGAGTAGATTGGGCCTGTACTCATTGGAGTAAAGAAGAAAGAGAGACAGACTTACTGAGCCATATAGGATTCTCAGGGGGCCTGATGGGGTAGGTGCTGAGACATTCCCCTTGTAGAAGACTCTAGGACCAGAGGGCATAATCTCAGAGTAAGGGGTTGCCTATTTAAGAGATGAGGAGGAATTTATTTTCTCAGAGGGTAGTGAATGTGTGGAATTCTTTACCACAGAAGGCTGTAGATGCCAGGTGATTAAGGCTGAGCTAGACAGATTTTTAATCAGTAAGGAAATCAGGGGTGTGGAGATAAAATAGAAAAGTGGATTTGAAGATTTTCACATCAGATCATTCATGATCTCATTGAATAGCAGAGCAGACTGAATGGGCCAAATGGCCTACTTATGCTACCACATCTTATTATCTTATAGTGTAAAAGTGGTCAACCTGCTACCATCTATTTTACAGCCCTTCTGAAGTTGAATTTCACCCCCTTTTATATTTCCACATTGCTAGTCCTGTACCTTAACTGTTCCTCTATCATTCTCACATTTTCATACTGGTATGCAATACACTTAATATTTTAATGTAATTTCACCAATTTCTTTCTATTTTTACTCAGATAAATTTTCTTTAGATCACTCTTTCTTTGAATAATTAAACAGCTAATGTGTAGAATATGATCCTCCAAAAGTGACATTAGTTAAAGCTAATGCATAATAAATAGTTTTTATGCAAACAGCAAAAGAGAATTGCAGCATAATTAACATCAGAAAATTATTAATGGATGACTTTGGAAACTGCTAATACAGCATATTCAACCACCAGGAAAGTCAATCTTTCTTGCTTGAATTGAGGAACAAACCCTAAAAAATCAATAATGCAAAAGTAATTTTAGTTAAATTATTTTAATTTGTTCAAGTCTTATTGGAAATATCATATTTTGTTTTCCCCTTCAAATTACAATTTCAGATATAAAACAAAATATTAAAAGCCTTAAAATATTGGACAAGTACTTCAAGAAAGGTAAAAATAATAGTGTGAAAACAGATCTCATACATCTTGGGAAAACATTATTGAGCACCTTCTACTAACTCCACCAAAAAATATCTTACTGTGTAAGACATTTTGACATGTTAAGATAATGTACAAATTCAAATATTGATATTATTGTGATTAAATCTGTGTGTGTATATTTTTGAGCAATGGAGAATTATACTGTGAATGGGTTAGAATAATGTGGCAGATTCTCCCAAAAAATAACGAGCGTAATTTCCAGTGGGAAAACCGATGAGAATTCTGTTGGCTGTTCCGGCATTGTCGTGTTAAGCACAGTAAGATAACACGGGCTGCAACTGGATGCAGCTTTACCTGAGAGATACTCCACACCTTGAAGTTAGTTCAATTTGATTTATTGAACCTGTCACATAGTTGGCTCAATCCTCTGAGAGTTCGACTCTCTGCTCACCTTGTGTGATTAATCTGACTTTCTGAACCAGACTCACTCTTAGCCACATGCTGTAGGAGTTATATGATATGATATGTACACCCTGACACACACTGTAGATGTCACCAGTGGAAAGAGGCGGAGTGTGAGTGCCTCGTGCCTCTTGGGAAACCACCCCCAAGTGTTCTGCCTGCTCATTGGTCTGTCCTGTTCTCTGTATTCATTAGCTGTCTGTTTGTATCTCATTATGTGCATGTCTGCATATCTTGACATCACCTCTGTTGAAATGTTTTTCTATGGCCTATGTGAAAGTATTTACATGTGTAGGCCGAAAAACTAACTTATTTACATACAGTAGCAGATGGGAACATATGTACATGTAAAATCAGGTGTCTAAGGTGCGAAAACAGAACATAGCAAACAAAACAAGCGTCCATAAGTCCAGTCTCTGGGGCTTGCGTCTGATCCTGGTTGACCGCGGGAGAGGTGGTGGTGGGGACGATGGTGCCTGATAGGCAGGATTGAAGCCTGACTGGTAGCCTCGTGATTCAAGGTATCAGGAGGTGGCACAATAACAAATGGAAACATTGAAGAGTGTGGTTGCGGGCCGGCAACTGTGCGCAGTGCCCGTGTGTTGCGCCGCACAACAGAGCCATCAGCCATACGCACAACATACGATTGAGGAGCAGCCTGCTGTACAACATTAGCGGGAGCTGGCCAGCCTCCATCAGGTAGCTTGATTCGAACAGCATCCTCCGGGAGTAGCACAGGGAGATCAGTGGCATGAGCATTATAGCTCTGCTTTTGCCGGTCCCTGAGTTTCTGCACCTTCTGCAGAACCGGGAGGTGATCCAGATCAGGCAAGTGTATGGCTGGAAGAGTCGTCCGCAGGTCCCTGTTCATCAGGAGTTAAGCCAGTGACATGACGGTAGACAGAGGGGTTGCCCTGTACACAAGCAGCGCAATGTCGGCGTCAGAAGCAGAATCCACAGCCTTGCAGATGAGCTACTTCACTATGTGCACCCATTTCTCAACCTTCCAGTTGGACTGCGGGTAATGTGGGCTGGAAGTGATGTGATGAAACTGATATACCTGGGCAAATCTTGACCACCATGGCTGCTGAAACAAGGACCGCTGTCACTCATGACAGTGAATGGAATACCATGCCTGCAGAACGTCTCCTTACAGGCCTTGATGTGAGGTCCGAGAGCTTCACAACTTCTGGGTAGTTAGGAAAATAATCAATGATTAACACTGATGTACTATCAATTGACCACAGAAGCGAAGTTGTAGTCCGAAACTGAAGGCTTTAATAGACAAGATGTTTCCCCAGCAGCTCAGGTACAGAAAGGAAGCTGTGGCGAACACACAGGCTCTTATACCCCGCCTTACAGGGCGGAGCTACCTTACAGCTCTAACCAATGGGTGACTAGTGTTACATACCATTGGGCCAATGAGCAGCGAGCCTTCTCCACCAATGGTCTCTCAGCATTGCTGGTTACCGTAATACCTCTAGTCATACTACCACAAACACATAATCACGACCATTGGCGTGAAAGAGGTCGATACCCACCTTGGACCACGGGGAGGTCTCAATTTTGTGCTGCTGTATCGTCTCCTTGTCCTGTGCTGGCTGGAAGCGTTGACAGGTCGGACAGTTGAGGACCATATTCGAGATGTCCTGACTAATCCCAGGCCAATAGACAGCCTGCTTGGCTCTGCGCCTGCACTTCTCGACACGTAGATGTCCCTCATGGATTTGCCGGAGCACCAAGCTCAGGAGACTGAGTGGAATGACAATGCGGTCCAGCTTGAGGAGGATGCCATCAACTACCGTCAGGTCGTCCTATACATTGAAGAATTGAGGGCACTGCCCTGTTTGCCAGCCATTGGCGAGGTGGAGCATGACAGGCTGCAGAAGAGGGTCTTTGGCTGTCTCCTCACGAATGCGAATCACCTTTTCATCCGACGCCGGCAGTTTGCTGGCCCACAGCTGCACCTGTGATTCGATCTGTTGGATGAATGCCGGCGGGTCAGCAGGCAAGGTTATGGGCAAGGCATCCGCAATAATGAGCTCCTTGCCAGCCATGTACACAAGTTTAAAGTCATACCTCCAGAGTCTGAGGAGGATGCGCTGCCGCCTGGGCATCATGATGTTCAGGTCCTTGTGAATAATGTGGACCAGAGGTCTGTGGTCTGTTTTGACAGTGAACGTCGGCAGGCTGTAGACATAATCATGGAACTTGAGAATTTCAGTTAGCAGGCCCAGGCATTCCTTTTCAATTTGGGCGTACCACTGCTCGATGGGTGTCATCGCCCGTGATGCGCAGGCAACCGGTGCCCAGGATGAGGTGTCATCGCGCTGGAGCAACACTGCGCCGATGCCATCCTGGCTCGCATCTGTCGAGATTTTCGCTTGCCTGTCAGGGTCAAAAAATGCCAATACAGGTGCAGCGGTGAGCTTGGCTTTCAGCTCCAACCACTCTGCTTGATGAGCTGCCTGCCACTCAAAGGCAATAGACTTTTTCACCAGGTGTCTGAGGGCCGTGGTGTGTGAGGCCGGTTTGGGATAAACTTGCCCAAAAAGTTTACCATGCCTAAAAAGCGCAGTACCGCCTTCTTGTCTTCAGGGATCTTCATGGCTTCGATGGCCTTGATTTGTCTGCGTCCGGGCGCACACCCTGTTGAGATATCTGGTCACCTAAGAATTAGAGCGTCGACATGTCAAAGCAACATTTGGACCTGTTCAGCTTGAGGCCATTGGCATGAATACAGCGGAATACCTGCTGGAGACGAGAGATGTGCTCTTCGGGGGTCGTGGGCCATATGATAACGTCATCCACATACACATGAACCCCTTCAATGCCCTCCATCATCTGCTCCATGATTCTATGGAAGATCTCTGAGGCCGAGACAATGCCAAACGGCATATAATTGTAGCAGTACCTGCCAAACGGTGTGTTGAAGGTGCAGAGCCTTCTGCTGGACTCATCCAGCTGGATTTGCCAGAATCCCTGTGACGCATCTAGCTTTGTGAAAAACCGGGCATGTGCCATCTCACTTGTGAGTTCCTCCTGCTTCGGGGTGGGGTAGAGTTCCTGCATTATATTCTGGTTGAGATCCTTGGGATCAATGCAGATGCGCAGCTCCTCCGAAGGCTTTTTTACACACACCATGGAGCTGACTCAGTCAGTCGGTTCTGTAACTTTGGAGATGATGCCCTGGTCCTGAAGATCCTTGAGCTGCGCCTTCAGGCGTTCCTTCAGTAGAGCCGGGACCCGACGTGGTACGTGGACCACAGGCATGGCATCAGGCCATAGCAGGATCTTGTAACGATATGGCAGAGTGCCCATCCCGTCGAACACATCCGGATACTGAGCTAGGATGTCGTCAATGCCGGTCTGAAGATCCACATTGGGGGAGGTCATTGTGTAGACCCACTGCACAAGGTTTAGCTGCTTGCAGGGAGGCACTGTCTGGCTTGATGATTTCAAACCTTAGCCTTGCGTGAACGCTCCTGTTGGAGACAAGCAGATGGCAGGATCCCAGTGTTGTGATGGCATTGCCGTTATAGTCCAGGAGCTGGCAGGCACTTGGAAGGAGCTTGGGTGGCGTCTTGATGCAGTTGAAATCTGCCTGTGAAAGGAGATTGGCAGACGCACCGCTGTCCAGCTTGAACTGGATACAGCATTGATTTATTGCATCACCGCACGCCATTCGTCCGCAGAATCCACAGTGAGGATGGGCAGGCTCCGTGATGATTTCGGTGAGGCATGTTCACGTGTGGTAATGATTCCCACATGGTAGGGGGACTCCAGGCAATCGTCCTCTGGATCCTTAATGCTGCCAGGATCAGAATCCTGTAAACCTTGCTGTACACTCCGAACGCGCCTGCGTTGGAATTGGGAGCGCTGGCCCTTGACTGGTGGTGCAGACCTGCACACGGCTGCATAGTGTCCAGGCTTCCGCAATTTAAACATTGCCTGCCTCTTGCAGGGCAGTGTTTCTTTAAGTGGGCGGTGCCACAATTCGGGCACGTCATGATGCCATTACGCTCCATGCGTCGTCGCACCTACGCAGTGTGGTTGGCAGACGTTCGCACCTGCGCAGAGTGGTAATCGGCTGCTTCATCAGCCCAGTCGCATTGCGCATGCGTGGGGCTTCGGGAAGAGTGCGCAAAATGGCCGCTTTCATCAATGCTGAGGTGCTGCATCCGGGCGATGGCCTGTACACTCTCTGCCTCGTGGGAGGCAAGTTTCTCCTTTTCAGCCGATTTGTATTGGGAATACCGGTTTTTGCCATGCTCATGCACTGCACATGTTTCCATCGCGACTGGCAGGGTCATATTCTTGATTTTTAAAAGCTGCTCTCTCAGAGGATCAGAGTAAACTCCGAAAATGATCTGGTCCCTGATCATGGAGTCAGCAATATCACCAAAGTTGCAGGACAGCGCTAGTAGGGGGAGATTAGTTAAGAAGGAGTTGAAAGATTCATCTTTACCTTGGCGGCGTTGTTTGAACATATAGCACTTGAAGATTTCATTGGTGTCCACTTCACAATGACTATCAAACTTGTCCAGGACGGTCTGAAACTTTGTCTTGTCCTGGCCTTCGTCAAAGTTCAGTGAGTTGAAGAGTTGGATGGCTTGATCCCCCACAGTTGAGAGGAGAAGCGCAATCTTCCTTGTATCAGATGCACCCTTGAGGTCTGAGGCTTCGATGTACAGCAGAAACCTTTGCTTGAAAGTCTGCTAGTTGGTACTGAGATTGCCGGAGATCCGCAACTGTTGAGGAGCTTGGATCTTCTTCATGGTGTCGGGATACATTTGCTGGTCGTCACAGAACAGATTGAGGTAAATGATCTAGGGATTGCAGTCTCCTGATATCATATCGTGTTAAGCACAGTAAGATAACATGGGCTGCAAATGGATGCAGCTTTACCTGAGAGATACTCCACACCTTGAAGTTAGTTCAATTTGATTTATTGAACCTGTCACACAGTTAACTCAATGAGCTCTGTGAGTTCGACTCTCTGCTCACCTAGTGTGATTAATCTATCTGACTGAACCAGACTAGCTCTTCGCCACATGCTGTAGGAGTTATATGATATGGTATGTACACCCTGACTCACACTGTAGATGTCACCAGTGGAAAGAGGCGGAGTGTGAGTGCCTCGTGCCTCTTGGGAAACCACCCCCAAGTGTTCTGCCTGCTCATTGGTTATGTCCTATTCTCCGTATTCATTAGCTGCCTGTTTGTATCTCATTATGTGCATTCTGCATATCATGACAGGCACGATCCCCATCTCAATCCACCCACACTCAGGGTAGGATTCACCGTTCTGGAGACTAAGTGGCAGCCAGTGGCGAATCGGGACTGGTCTCCGATGGTGTTGGGAGCGGGGCCCAGGTGCAAGTCTCTCTCTTTGACCATGCAAATATTTGCATGGGGGAGAGCTTGTCGGAATCCCAGTATGGGGCCGCCCACTGAAAATGGCAGAGGTCCAGCAGCAGGCTCCCTACCCCTCCCATAATGCAAATCTTGCCCACCCCCCACTAATAAGTAGGGACATATTCCCCCACCACTGGAATCAAACGTGCAATAGACAAGGCTGAGGCATTCACAACAACCTTCAGCCAGAAGTGCTGATCCATCTCGGTCTCCACCCCAGCATCACAGATGTCAGTCTCCAGCCAATATCAAGAAGTGGCTGAAGGCACTGGATACTGCAAAGACTATGGGCCCTGATGATATTCCGGCAATAGTACTGAACACCTGCGCTCCAGAAGTTGCCGTACCCATAGACAGCTGTTCCAGTACAGCTACAACACTAGCATCTAACCGGCAATGTGGAAACTTACTCAGGTGTGTTCTGTACACAAGGAACAGGACAAATCCAACCCAGCCAATTACCACCCTATCAGTCTACTCTCCATCATCAGCAAAGTGATGGAAGGAGTCATCGACAGTGCTATCAAGCAGCACTTACTCAGCAATAACCTGCTCATGGACGCTTAGTTTGGGTTCCACCAGGGTCACTCGGCCCCTGACCTCATTACAGCCTTGGTTCAAACATGGACAAAAGAGCTGAACTCCAGAGGTGAGGTGAGAGTGACTACCCTTGACATCAAGGCAGCATTTGACTGAGTGTGGCATCAAGGAGCCCCAGCAAAACTGGAATCAATGGAAATCAGGGGGGGAACTCTCTGCTGGTTGGAGTCATACCTGGCACAAAGGAAGATGGTTGTGGTAGTTGCAGGTCAAACATCTCAACTCCAGGACATCATTACAGGAGTTCCTCAGGGTAATGTCCTAGGCCCAAACATCTTTAGTTGCTTCATCAATGATCTCCCTTCCATCATAATGTCAGAAGTGGGGATGTTTGCGGATGATAGCACAATGTTCAGCACCATTCACGACTCCTCTGATAATGAAGCAGTCCATGTCCAAATGCAGCAAGACCTAGACAATATTCATGCTTGGGCTGACAATTGGCAAGTTACATTCGTGCCACACAAGTGCCAGGCAATGGCCATCTCCTATAAGAGAGGATCTAACCATTGCCTCTTGACATTCTGTGGCATTACCATCACTGAATTCCCCATAATAATAGTCCTGGTGGGGGTTACCATTAATCAGAAACTAAATTGGGCTAGCCATATTAATGCTGTGGCTACCAGGGCAGGTCAAAGGCTAGGACTCCTACAGCAAGTGCTCACCTCCTGACAACGACCCCACCCCCAAAGCATATCTACCATCTACAAGGCACGAGTCAGGAATTTAATGGAATACTGTCCATTTGCCTGGATGAGTGCAGCTCCAACAACACTCAAGAAGCCCGACACCATCCAGCACAAAGCAGCCCACTTGACTGCTCTCCCATCCACAAACATTCAAACCCTCCACCACCGATGAACAGTGGCAGCGGTGTGTACCATCTACAAGATGCACTGCAGTAACTCACCAAGTTTCCTTCCAAACCCACAACCACTACCATCTAGAAGGACAAGAGCAGCAGATACCTGGGAACACCACTACCTAGAGGTCACAGTTCTTGTTCGATAAGGAGAAAATAATGTTGGTTGTGAGGAGCAGGAACCTGGGGAGGGGTTCTCCGTCGGTGGGATCATCCATTTGCCAGCAGCGCACTCATGCTGCGGATTTCCCGACAGCGTAGGGGTGCCACAATGGGAAGCCCCATTGGCTGGCTGCCGGGACGGAGGATCCCGCTGCCGGCAGTTGTGCGCCGCACCAGAAAACGGGTCTGGCGGGAGAATCCCGCTCCTGATGTCTAGATGACTGCACAGATTCCATCAATCCAGGATTGTGGTTAGGAAATGCAGTAATGTGTTAAGATTGGGCAATTGCTTCACACTCTTGTTGCTATTTCATGGCTAAAAGACAAAGACATTGGCCACATTAACCAATGCACAAAACAAGGGTTTGTTTCTGCTATGGGTAGCACAATGGCTGATGTCACAGGTGACCTCTGAACCAGCAGAGAAACAGATGAAGGCAGAAAGTTGCTAATTATTGTGAGCAATATCACCCGCATGGTGACACTTTGTAACAGATGGCACAGTACTGAACTGACTCCCTGCTGAGCCTGTCAAAACACTTGTTTTTGTTCATTACCACAGAGACATACCAGGGCCGACAGACATGAATGAGAATTGCAGGTGATCCTTTTATTAACACCATGAGGTGGAAGCCAACAGCACCTTTTACTACAGCCCAACCCGAGCCAAGTGTACATATCACTATCAAGTGTTTGTTTAACTGCTTTAGAATTTAGGGAGGGAGATTTTGAATACAGGGACTGCATTCTCCAGTCACCAAGCCGCGTGCTCCTTGGCGGCCGGCCATTCACTGGCGGCAGGATTCACTACTCGTGCCATTTATCGAGGGATTTCCTAATGAATCCACCCTATGCCACGGGGGAATGCAGGGGTGGGAGTGCACTGTCAGTGGGAACAGAGAATGCCAACAGGCAGAGAATTCCAGCCATGGTTTGTTGGTTGAGCAGAGGAGATAATTCACAGGAGGCCAGAGATCAAAGGATTTTTTAAAAATACATTTATGGGATGTGGGCATTTCTGGCCACTCCAGCATTTATTGCCCATTCCTGAGGGCACTGAAGAGGTCAACTGTGACATCAGCCATTGTGCTCCCCATAGCAGAAACAACCCGTTGTTTTGTGCATTGGCTAATGTGGTCAGGGACTTTGTCATTTTCTCATGAAATAGCAATAAGAGTGTGAAGCAATTGCCCAATGTCACCACTTTGCTGCATTTCCTAAACTAGAAGCCTGGATTGATGGAATCTGTGCAGTCATCGAGACATCAGAGGTTTTCTGGCACAGCGCACCCCTGCCGACCGCGGATCCTGTGTCTCGGCAGCCGGCCAATGGGGTTTCCCATTGTGGGCACCCCCACGCCGGCGGGAAATCTGCGGGTCTGAGTGCGCTGCCGGTGAAGCGGAGGATCCCGCTGACAGACAATCCCGCCCCAGATTCCAGCTCCTCACAGCCAACATTATTTTCTCCTTATCAAGCCTGCGCTGTGACTCAATGGCCATAACTTCTGAACTCCCCAGTGCTGGATTTAGGGGGTATCCCAAAGATGCGCTGGGCAATCCCTCTGTGATGTTCCCAGGTAAGGGTTTGCATGGCAATTACCTCGGCATGTTAACTTCCTCCGGGCAATTATGCTGTGCTGGGAGCCATTCAATTAAGCAATTGAAACCACAAACTTCAAATGATTCAGTCAAATTTACACTAATAGTTGCTCAGAAACAATTAGAAGAAATGAAACCTATCTTAAATATCCAGTCAAAACACCGCACCGCACCACTGACTCCCCAGGGCACTCCCCCATCCCTTGACTCGCCACCCTGCACAATATTCCCAATCCCAACCATCCCCCATGGGATTCTCCCAAACACTGAAACCCCCCCACCCACAGATCTGACTCTTACCCCTAGCCCAGCTGGACCACCCCGCCAACCCGACCCCCCTCCCGCCAACCCAACTGGATCCCAGCACCCAATCTCCCGGCCTAGCTGGACGCCCATCTCCCCCCATCTGACCTGACACCGCTCAGCCGACCTGACTTGACCCAGCTGGAACCCCTTCCAACACGAACCCAACTTCCCCCCTGGTGTGTGACCACCCCATTCTACCCCCCCCCCCTAATATTCCACACCTCCTCGATGTCTGGCTAGCCCGTTCCTCCAATGTCCGACTACCCCACCCCACCCCGCCTGATGTTCCACACCTCCTCGATGTAGTCCATCCCGCCCCCTCCAATGTCTGACCACTCCACCCTCAATGTCCAACCATCACATCGCCTCAATATCTGATCACCCCCCCCCCCACCTGCCCCAACCTCCGAACCACCCCCCCCCCCCCCCCCCCCACAAATCCTATTTACATACCTTAGACACTCACCTTCTCCCTGTCAGTATCAATGAGACCTTTGAACCTATCTGCTTTATGGCAGCGAAGACAGTAAAAAAGCAGTGTGTCCTCTTTCACTGTAATTCGTTCAGACTTTGACACTGGGACGTGATGAAGCTGTGCTGTTGGGATCCCGCCTGGCTTGAGATGGGAGTTCAGGCGAGACAGGCACAGAAGAAATTTGATGCAGGTAAGTGGGTACGGGGCGACAATCTGACACTGATGCCACTCTGAGGAAGTTATGGCCAAATGTCCCCTACTCAAGTTGTCTACTCTAAATTAACATCCAGATATGATTGGCTGTGCTGGTGTTTGTGAACAACAGTGAGAAGAAAATGAGCTCCTATATAGAACAGTACAGCACAGAACAGGCCCTTCGGCCCTCAATGTTGTGCCGAGCCATGATCACCCTACTCAAACCCACGTATCCACCCTATACCCGTAACCCAACAACCCCCCCCTTAACCTTACTTTTATTAGGACACTACGGGCAATTTAGCATGGCCAATCCACCTAACCCGCACATCTTTGGACTGTGGGAGGAAACCGGAGCACCCGGAGGAAACCCACGCACACAGGGGGAGGACGTGCAGACTCCACACAGATAGTGACCCAGCCGGGAATCGAACCTGGGACCCTGGAGCTGTGAAGCATTTATGCTAACCACCATGCTACCCTGCTGCCCTCCTGTGAGGTGTTACCTTGCTCTGGGCAACAACAGGATTAGCTGATTGCTCTTAAAGGTCATTAGACTAGAAAAGCAATCAATGTTTTTAAATGTTGGCTCCAAGACACACCTCAAGAGCTTGAATTTCTTGTGTGTGATGTTTGTGAGTTTATTGGAAATGTGTGAAACGCGAGATAAAACCTAAGAGCAGCATGATACTGGCTCTAGGTACAGGAATGATGGCAGCTCTATCTGCAGTTAGCAACAGAATAAATAGAGTTAATTCAGTAAAAGTAATTTTATATTTGGATCTTGGAAAAGCCATCAGTAAGATACCACAGTGTAAACTCATGACTGAGATCGGAGCATACTGAGTGAGGAGACAAGTAACAGAATGAATATCAAGCTGCCTACAAAACAGAAAGTACGGTTTAAAGTACTTATATTGGCCGAATGTGGGAAGAATCATTCTGGGACCACTCCTGTTCATTATTTATATCAATGATTTGTACTCGGGAATTAAGAGTATAATTTCAATATTTATGAAGGACACCATTTTGGGGATGTTGTTCATACTGAAGAAGACTGATACAAAATACAAACTGATGGTAATGAGCTTGCAGCCTGGGCATGAAACTGGCAAATAAATTTCTATAGCAGTAAGGTGATGCATCTTGCTATGAAGGATAAGGAGGACACATACTGCTTGACTAATAAGAGTCGAAATGCACTACAGCTGCATGCGGGTATGGATACATATATCACTAAAAATATGACCCAGATTAATAAGGCTACGAAAAAGCCAACAAGGCATGGGGATTTTTTTCTAGATGAAAGTTATTTTGAAATCATATAGAACCTGATCTAGACAATGTTGCACAGTTCTGGACTCTATATAATAAAGAGATAGAAATACTCTAGAGGGCATAAAAAATGAACCCAGAATGGAGAGACTGAACACGCTAGAAAAGAGAAGACTGAAGGGTGACTTTATCAAGAGCTTTAAGATGGTGAAATGGTTTGATACAGTAGATAGAGAGAAGATATTTCTAATTGTGAGATAGATCAGAACTATGGGCTATAAATATAAGATGGTTTCTTTTGTGACCTTACTGTAATGTGTTTGGTAGCGCTACTGTATAATATGCATTACTCAATCCAGTTGCGGCAGAGGCTTTCTGCACCTTTACTTTAGATGAGTCGGTTTTTATCCAATGTGTGCAGGAGGGTTTCCTGATGCAGTATGTAGATAGGCCAACGAGAGGCGAGGCCGTATTGGATTTGGTACTGGGTAATGAACTTGGACAGGTGTTAGATTTGAAGGTAGGTGAGCACTTTGGTGATAGTGACCACAATTCGATTAGGTTTACTTTAGCGATGGAAAGGGATAGGTATACACCGCAGGGCAAGAGTTATAGCTGGGGGAAAGGCAATTATGATGCGATGAGGCCAGACTTAGGATGCATCGGCTGGAGAGGAAAACTGCAGGGGATGGGCACAATGGAAACGTGGAGCATGTTCAAGGAACAGCAACTGCGTGTCCTTGATAAGTATGTACCTGTTAGGCAGGGAGGAAGTGGTCGAGCGAGGGAACCATGGGTTACTAAAGCAGTTGAAACACTTGTCAAGAGGAAGAAGGAGGCTTATGTAATGATGAGACGTGATAGTTCAGTTGGGGTGCTTGAGAGTTACAAGTTAGCTAGGAAGGCTCTAAAGAGAGAGCTAAGAAGAGACATGAGAAGTCTTTGGCCGGTAGGATCAAGGATAACCCTAAAGTTTTCTATAGCTATGTCAGGAATAAAAGAATGACTAAGGTAAGAGTAGGGCCAGTCAAGGACAGTAGTGGGAAGTTGTGCGTGGAGTCCGAGGAGATAGGAGAGGTGCTAAATGAGTATATTACGTCTGTATTCACACAGGAAAAAGACAAAGTTGTCGAGAAGAATACTGAGATACAGGCTACTAGACTAGAAGGGCTTGAGGTTCATAAGGAGGAGGTGTTAGCGATTCTGGAAAGTGTGAAAATAGATAAGTCCCCTGGGCTGGATGGGATTTATCCTAGGATTCTCTGGGAAGCTAGGGAGGAGATTGCTGAGCCTTTGGCTTTGATCTTTAAGTCAGCTTTGTCTACAGGAATAGTGCCAGAAGACTGGAGGATAGCAAATGTTGTCCCCATGTTCAAGAAGGGCAGTAGAGATAACCCCGATAACTATAGATGAGTGAGCCTTACTTCTGTTGTGGGAAAAGTCTTGGAAAGATTTATAAGAGATAGGATGTATAATCATCTGCAAAGGGCTAATTTGATTAGAGATAGTCAACATGGTTTTGTGAAGGGTAGGTCGTGCCTCACAAACCTCATTGAGTTCTTCGAGAAGGTGACCAAACAGGTGGATGAGGGTAAAGCAGTTGATGTGATGTATATGGATTTCAGTAAAGCGTTTGATAAGGTTCCCCACAGTAGGCTATTGCAGAAAATACAGAGGCATGGGATTCAGGGTGATTTAGAAGTTTGGATCAGAAATTGGCTAGCTGATAGAAGACAAAGAGTGGTGGTTGATGGGAAATATTCTGACTGGTGCCCAATTACTAGTGGTGTACCACAAGGATCTGTTTTGGGGCTGCTGCTGTTTGTCATTTTTATAAATGACCTGGAGGAGGGCGTAGAAGGATGGGTGAGTAAATTTGCAGATGACACTTAAGTCGGTGGAGTTGTGGACAGTGCAGAAGGATGTTACAAGTTACAGAGGGACATAGATAAGCTGCAGAGCTGGGCTGACAGGTGGCAAATGGAGTTTAATGCAGAAAAGTGTGAGGTGATTCATTTTGGAAGGAATAACAGGAAGACAGAGTACTGGGCTATTGGTAAGATTCTTGGTAGTGTGGACGAGCAGAGAGATCTCGGTGTCCATGTCCATAGATCCCTGAAAGTTGCCACCCAGGTTGAGAGGGTTGTTAAGAAGGTGTACGGTGTGTTAGCTTTTATTGGTAGAGGAATTGAATTTCGGAGCCATGAGGTCATGTTGCAGTTGTACAAAACTCTGGTACGGCTGCATTTGGAGTATTGCGTGCAGTTCTGGTCGCCACATTATAGGAAAGATATGGAATCATTGGAAAGGGTACAGAGGAGATTTACCAGGATGTTGCCTGGTATGGAGAGAAGATCTTATGAGGAAAGGCTGAGGGATTTGAGGCTGTTTTCGTTAGAGAGAAGAAGGTTAAGAGGTGTCTTAATTGAGGCATACAAGATGATCAGAGGATTAGATAGGGTGGACATTGAGAGCCTTTTTCCTCGGATGGTGATGTCCAGCACGAGGGGACATAGCTTTAAATTGAGGGGGGATAGATAAAGGACAGATGTCAGAGGTAGGTTCTTTACACAGAGAGTAGTAAGGGCATGGAATGCCCTGCCTGCAACAGTAGTGGACTCGCCAACACTAAACGCATTCAAATGGTCATTGGATAGGCATATGGATGATAAGGGGATAGTGTAGATGGGCTTTAGAGGGGTTTCACAGGACGGCGCAACATCGAGGGCTGAAGGGCCTGTACTGCGCTATAATGTTCTAAAGCCGTGGTCCTCACCGCCTTCCTGTACAGAACTGCCTCATGGGTCCTCTACCATCTTCAAACACTCCTCTAGTACACTTTCATCAGTGCTGCTTCCATAGCATGCTCAAGATTGACTGGCAGGATGGCATCACAAACACTAAAGTCCTGGAAGCAGCTAAGGTCAGCAACCTTCTGTGAAGTCAGTTGTATTGGGTGGGTCACGTTGCCCGGATCGATGACAGTCGACTGCCAAAGATCGTATTGTACAGAGAGCTGACTGCTGATGACCGGAACAGAGGGGCTCCACGCAAATGTTTTAAGGGCTCCCTGAAGAAGTCCTGAAGGAGCTAAGTGTTTTCTGCTGTGAATAGAAGGAAGTGAAACAACTTAACTCCTTTTGATGTGGTGAGCATCTGTCAGTCAAAGCAAGACTGTTTATAAAAATTGTGGTTAGCGTCAAAGCAGGGGGCTGGATTCTTTCAAAATGGGGCTATGTCCCCACGCCAGGGTAAACTCATTGGCACTGCACTCCCGAGTTTCCTCAAAAAAATACAAGCCGATTCACTTACCTCCAGCGGGCTAGCAAGGACCTGGAGTGCTTCACGCAGCTTTAGCTGCGGATGGGAGCCCCGCACTTCCGGTTTCAAGTCCATGCATGCGCACGGCGGCGGCCTCCAGCGGCCACGACAAGCACCATGGCGGACTCGACCGCAGAGGCATCTGTAAGATATAGGCCCCCCTGATCAGCCGCTTGCCTGATGATCCATCCAGCCCGATCTCTCCCTCACCGGACCAGCATCGAGTCTGATTTCGGCACCAAATTGGATTCACCGCCCCTGCGCCAAACGCGATTTTGGCCCAGGGCTGCGGAGAATCCAACCCAGGCTACTTGAGATACATTCAAGCATAAAGGGAAAGAAAGACAAACAATCCACCAAGCACTTGTCTCTGGACCAATAAAACTGTCAATCATTGGCTTGTGAAATGTATTGCTGTGCAAAATTGATTGGGAGTTTTGCAAAGCAAAGGCTGTCCTGGGATTTGAAGCCAATTAAAGTATTCTTGGCTTTCACGGAAGTGAAATGGGTAAGTGAAAATGCAATGATCTTTCACTGTACTTCCTGGGCTGCTCTTCAGCCTTCAGGCAGGTGTTACTGATGGGGATCTCTGATGGACTTCTCTGATCATAGAATTTACAGTGCAGAAGGAGTCCATTCGGCCCTCGAGTCGGCACCGGCTCTTGGAAAAAGCACCCTACCCAAGTCCACAACCCCACCCTATCCCCACAACACAGGAACCCCACCCAACACTAAGGGCAATTTTGGACACTACGGGCAATTTAGGATGGCCAAGCCACCTAACCTGCACATCTTTGGACTGTGGGAGGAAACTGGAGCACCCGGAGGAAACCCATGCACACACGGGGAGAACGTGCAGACTCCACACAGACAGTGACCCAGCCGGGAACCGAACCTGGGACCCTGGAGCTGTGAAGCAATTGTGCTAACCACAATGCTACCGTGTTGCCCTTAATGGGATCTGATGGGATATCTAATGGGGTATCTGCTGGGGGGGTCTCTGATGGGGAGTCTGATGGGAGGGTATAATGGAGGGCTGATGAGGGGGGTCAGTAGGGAGGGTCGGGTCACCCTCATGCATGGATGCTGTGGGAGGGGAGGGTTTATTCTTTAAAGGGTTGTGGGCGTCACTGGTTAGGCCAGCATTTATTGACCATCCCTAATTGCCCTTCAGAAGGCGGTGACAAGTTGTCTTCTTGCTGCAGAGCCTGAGGTGTATGTTCACTTCCAGTGCTGTTAGGGAGGAGATTCCCCTCTAAATCACTCACCACCTTGACTTGGAAATATATTGCCGTTCCTTCACGGTCGCTGGGGCAGCATTCCTAACAGCTGAACTCGTTCCCGAACAGCACAGTTAGTGTACCTATACTTCAGAGACTTCAGCGATTCAAGAAGGCAACTCAGCACCGCATTCTGAACGGCAACCAGGGATGGGCAATAAATGTTGGCCTAACCAGCCATGCCCACATCACATATATGAATTTAAAAAACACATTGCTATGGATATGGAGTTACATGTAGGCCAAACCAGGTAAGAATTACAGATTTCCTTCGCTAAAGGACATTAGCGAACCAGATAGGTTTTTCTAACAAGGGTTTCATGGTCACCTTTTCAGCTTTTAATTCCAGATTTTTATTGAATTCAAATTTCGCCATCTGCCATGGTGGGATTTGAACCCAGGTCCCCAGACTATGACTCTGTGTCTCTGGACTACTAGTCCAACAATAATACCACTACGTCACTGCTTCCCCAGCTTTTGCGGCTGAGCTTTGAAGAAGTCAAGGAGAGAAGTGAAGAAAGTGGGGATAAGAAGCATTATAAAACCTCCTGCGCTTGAAACCCCATCACATAAATTTGCATAGGACGCATCACGATAAACTATGAGTTTCAAGTGCCTCAGGTCACCTAAAACCAGGAACCTCAAAACACACTCCTGCACTTTTAGTTTGACCAACGCTTTATTTTCTCTTATTGTGTCTTCCACTTGAGGATCATTCATTTTTGTACTCGACTCGAAGACATCAAAACTCACATCTGGTCTAGTCTGTCTACCTAACTAATTCAGTTGCCTAATTAAACTTCGCAGTTGCTCTTTTCCATCTTTGAAACCATTATGTCTTTTGTGAAACCCGGCCACGACTAATTGCTATTGGGCTGATGCTTTCGAAATAAGATTGCTGAAGTAAAGTTGCCCCTAACTGAGTCTGTCCGATTTCCAGTCCAATATATTTAAATACACCGGAAGCCTGACTTCCAACCTTGTATTCTTTCCTCAAACCAGAGATTACAATAGCTTCAAAATCACTAGTCCCACCCCACAAAAAATCATCAACATGCATCATAAAGATGCCAGAAAGATATCCTTTATAGTGCCAGTGAAACATTGCCGGATCTGCTTTCAACTGACAACAGCCTAACTTTCACAAAACTGACCTTACCGAAAAATACCAGACTCTAGATGCATCATTTAATCCATATACACATTTGTTCCACTTCCAGAGTACCCCTTCTGTGTTAGCTGCTTCTTTAGGAGGACGGAGAAAAATGTCTCTCTGGAGCTGATGCCCCTGCAAAAAGGCAGCTTTTATATCTATAGATTTAACCTCTACCTCATGACAGTAAAATCCGGAGCAAGGTGTTTTCTGAGCTGGAATTGGAAGAGGTAGACTCAGAAGAACAACTGCACACTCTATTACATTATATGGATAAGATTTATAAAAGGATGACTTGTTATGTGCATATGAAGCATGGTCAGATTTTGATAGGTTCCGGAAAATAGAGGAATTCTCCATGGAAGACTATATAATGGAATTTGGCAGACTATATAAAAGGCTGCAGAAACACAACCTGGAATTTCCACAGTCTGTGTTGGCCTTTAAATTACTTGACTGTGCTAGAGTGAGCAACACGGATAGGCTCCTGGTTTTGACAGGAGTTCAGTTTGCGGACAAGGATACCTTATTCGATCACATGACAGAAGCTTTAAAAAAGTTTCCGGGGAAACATTCGATTCCGATGGCTCTGATGACCCAAATAGGTCAGCCTGCAATAAAGCAGAATATGGAAGATACACTACTAACAGGATAGCGAAATCGTACGGCTACAAACAGGTTCCAAGACCATAGAAGGAGATCAGGACCCGGAAATTATGAAGACAGAACCCTAGTTAGAACCTACAATAGGAGGATGAACCCCAGAAATGCACGGGGCATGATAAATCGATGTTTTCGATGTGACTCACAATACCATTATGCTTTCAACTGTCCAACTCGTTATATTAGAGTGTTTGAAGGGACACATGACACGGAAGAGTCAGAAGAGGAAAAAGATAGTGACCAGAAAGAAGGCATTGTCCTATTAACAAGCTGTTTTACGCCGGTAATGAGGGTGTTGGTTGCAGAATCTTTTAACTGTGCTGTATTGGACAGTGGCTGCACATCTACTGTGTGTGGGATTGACTGGTTAAAATGTTATCTGGACTCCTTGAATGCTGAAAATCGTAACAAGGTTAAGGAATTAGAAAGTTCCACAAGTGTCAGGTTTGGGGATGATAATACTCTGAAGTTGCTGAAAAGAGTGGTGATCTCTTGCAATATTGCCAGAGTGAATCATTTCATTTTTATTGAGGTATTTTTGGTCTGTGAATCATTCATTAGCACGAATGTTGTATCAAGTGAGATACCTTTGCTTCTCAGCAGACCGTCGATGACGAAAGCACACATAAAACTGGATATGGAACAGAATAAGGCAAGTTTTTGGAAAGACGGTGGACTTACAATTTACACAGTCGGGACACTATCTTATTCCATTACTGACAAATAATATTTCAAGTAGAGTTGTTAAGGATGTGTTAATGGCAGTTAAAAATGGGACATTAGCTGATAAAAAGCTTGTTGTATTAACGATGCATAGTCAATTTGCGCATCCGTCTCCTCGGAGGCTGAAAAATTTATTAAAGGATGCAGGGGTAAGGATGAAGACTATACTAAACTGATAGAACAGGTTAGTGATCGCTGTGAAGTTTTTAGGAAGTACAGAAGGACACCAGCATGGATTAAATTATGTGCCTAGAGTCTGGTATTTTTTGGTAAGGTCAGTTTTGTGAAAGTTAGGGTGTTGCCAGTTGAAAGCAGATTCGGCAATGTTTTACTGGCACTATAAAGGATATCTTTCTGGCATCTTTATGATGCATGTTGATGATTTTTTGTGGGGTTGGACTAGTGATTTTGAAGCTATTGTAATCTCTGGTTTGAGGAAAGAATACAAGGTTGGAAGTCGGCTTCCGGTGCATTTAAATATATTGGACTAGAAATTGCACAGACTAAGTTAGGGGCATCTTTACGTCAGCAATCTTATTTGGAAAGCATCAGCCCAATAGCAATAGCCGTGGCCGGGTTTCACAAAAGACATAATGGATTCAAAGATGGAAAAAGAGCAACTGCGAAGTTTAATTGGGCAACTGAATTGGTTAGGTAGACAGACTAGACTGGATTTGAGTTTTGATATCTTAGAGTTGAGTAGAAGAATGAATGATCCTCAAGTGGAAGACATAATAAGAGCAAATAAAGCGTTGGTCAAACTAAAAGTGCAGGAGTGTGTTTTGAGGTTCCCAGTTTTAGGTGACCTTAGGCACTTGAAACTCATAGTTTATCGTGATGCGTCCTATGCAAATTTATGTGATGGGGTTTCAAGCGCAGGAAGTTTTATAATGTTTCTTATCCCCACTTTCTTCACTTCTCTCCTGTCATAATATACACACAGGTATATAATGGAGTGCAGACAGGCAGTGATTGACACACAGGATGACCAGTGAGCACACAGAACACAGCAGCCAATCACCAGACAGGACACGACCACTATAAAGCCAGAGGACACCAGTTTTCCCGCTCTCTTGGGATCCAGCCTCTGAGACAGTCTGAGCACGTGAGCAGCAGTGGGTACAAACACCATGTGGTAGTCGGTTAGTCTGGGCAGGCTAGCCTCAGGTCTCCAGTCAAGTCAGCATAGTGTCAACCCACAGTTAAGCATGTAATATAGTTAGATGTTTAATAAAATCGTGTTGCATCTCATCAAGTGTTGGAAGTCTCTCTCTACACTGCATCAAACGCAGTCCACATACACCCAACCTACCCAACACATCATGTAACCAGGTCTCGATATTGAGAATTGACGGACTCACCTTGAGGTAATCTGCCTTGACCAGCGATCAGCCATTCGGTATCATGGAGAGCATCCGCCCTCCCCCGCAGCTCCGCATCGCCGGCAACCTCGGTGCACACTGCAAGATTTTCAAACAGAAGTTCCAACTCTATCTTGAAGCCACAGACCTCGAGGTCGCATCAGATGCCAGGAAGATCGCACTATTCCTTTCTTCAGCCGGTGACCACACTATCCACATCTACAACTCCCTTACATTCGCTGAAGGCGAAGACAAGACGAAATTTAAAACAGTCCTGCTGAAGTTCGACAGCCACTGCGACATTGAGGTGAATGAGAACTTTGAACGGTTTGTTTTCCAGCAGAGGCTTCAGGGTAAGAATGAACCTTTTCAACCCATCTCCGCATCCTCGCTCAGTCATGCAACTATGACTCGACAACTGATTCCATGACCCGGGATCAGATTGTTTTCGGGGTCCACTCCGATTCCCTTCGCCTGCAGCTCCTGAAAGTTAAGCAGCTCACCGTCACCATCGCCATTGAAACGTGCGTTCTCCAAGAGCACGCTAACAACCGGTACTCCCACATCAGGGCAGCAGAAATGGCAAAGCTAAACCCCCATGAGGCAGAACGGGTGCACGCCATCACACAAATGCAGGGCCTGAGTCTTGATGAGAGTGGCCATTTTGTGCTCTTTTCCCGGGCTCCAGCGCATGCGCGCCACGACCGAGGGGACGGCGAGACCGACGACCAGCCTGCGCAGGGAAGCACGTCATTCGACTGCACTGCGCATGCGCATTGGTGCACGGAACGCGCTGACGTCGGCGTCATGACATGTCTGCATTGTGGCTCCGCCCATTTAAAGCGGCAATGTCCGGCAAAATCACGACGCTGTCTCCAGTGTGGCAAGCTTGGCCACTATGCAGCCCTTTGCAGATCTGCTCCACTGCCCAGCATCCAGCTGTCCCAGCCACGCCGCAGAAGCGTCCGTTCGGTACAGCAGGCCGTGACAGACTCCGACCCCCGACAGCCTGCCAGATCCTGATGCTGAGTCCTTAAATCCCTATTCTGGGTGGGCATCATTACTAAGCATGTGCTGCCTCTCTCAATGATGGTGAAACACCTCCCAATCCTGAGCGTTGATACGAACGATGTGTGGTGTGCTACCCTTACAGTTAACAAGGCTCACATCTGTTTCAAGCTGGACACCGGCACTTCAGCAAACCCCATTTCAAAATCTGACCTTGACACCATCCGCGTCAGACCAAGCATTCTTCCACCGACCTGTCAGCTCCTTGACTACAATGGCAATGCCATTGCTGCCAGTGGCTCATGCCAGCTTGGGGTGTCCAATAGGACATTGAAGCGACGCTGCGATTTGAAATCGTTGGACCCAACAGATCGTCCCTGCTCGGTGCTCAGGCCTGCAAACTCCTGAACCTGTTTCAATGAGTCCACACCATGTTATCCGCACAGGCAACGGCCTCACCTGATGAAAACTTCCAGGCTCAACTCAATAACATCATAGCGCAATACCATAACGTGTTCGAAGGTATGGGCACACTCCCTTACCGATACAAAATCTGTTGAAGCCAAATGCTACCCCTGTGGTTCACGCACCATGTTGGGTGCCGGCACCCCTCAAGGATCGCCTCAAGCACCAGTTGCAAGACCTCCAGGACCAGGGCGTCATATCGAAGGTCACGGAACCCACTGACTGGGTTAGCTCCATGATTTGCGTCAAGAAGCCGTCTGGGGAGCTTCGAATCTGTATTGACCCCAAAGATTTAAACTGCAAGATCATGAGGGAACATTACCCAATACCAAAATGAGAAGAGTTAACCAGCGAGATGGCTTATGCCAAATTCTTCACGAAGCTGGACACCTCCAGGGGATTCTGGCAGATACAGCTGGACATGTCCAGTCGCAAGCTGTGCATATTCAATACCCCATTCGGTCACTACTGCTACAACCGAATGCCCTTTGGCATCATCTCTGCCTCAGAGGTATTTCACCACTAAATTGAACAAATGATGGAGGGCATCGAGGGTGTGTGAGTGTACATCGACGATGTCATAATCTGGTCCACACCTCCTCTAGAACACATCGATCACCTCAAGCGGGTGTTCCACAGGATCCACGAGCATGGCCTCCGACTCAACAGAGCCAAATGCTCATTTGGTCAACCAGGATTGGTCGCCGGCCACAGAGACTAAATTTATCGACTGACTGTTGCATAACCTTGTTATCTCATCATTTTGACATCTGTACATATCGTTTTTTTCTCATGTTTTATCTGCCCTCTATCTGCACCAGACACCTTCCCATGTATATAAGTTAGCATGTTCTGTATATAGTCAAATACCTGTACACATCTTCACGCACACACACCTCAATATTTATTACCGGAACACATATTTTTTAAAACAAATGGGGGAAGATGTCATAATATACATCTATGTAGATGATGGAGGCAGTGATTGACACACAGGATGACCAGTGAGCACACAGAATACAGCAGCCAATCACCAGACAGGACACGACCACTATAAAGCCAGAGGGCACTAGTTTTCCTGCTCTCTCGGGATCCAGCCTCTGAGACAGACAGAGCTCGTGAGCAGCAACTAGAACAAACACCATGTGGTAGTAAGATAGTCTGGTCAGGTTAGCCTCAGGTCTCCAGTCAAGTCAGCATAGTGACAACCCACAGTTAAGCATGTATTATAGTTAGATGTTAAATAAAATCGTGTTTTATTAGATGATGGCACACCCCACCCCGCTCCAACCAGCTGGGGGTCTGGTTCCTCGGCGACAGGGGTTAGGGCAGCATGGTAGCATAGTGGTTAGCACAGTTGTTTCACAGCTCCAGGGTCCCAGGTTCGATTCCCGGCTAGGTCACTGTCTGTACGGATTCTGCACATTCCCCCCGGGCCTGCGTGGGTTTCCTCCGGGTACTCCGGTTTCCTCCCACACCCCCACAGGTGGATTGGCCATGCTAAATAGTCCTTGGTGTCCAAAAATGATAAGTGGGGTTACTGGATCATGGGGATAGGGTAGATACATGGGCTTCAGGAGGGTGCTCTTTGTAAGGGCCGGTGCAGACTCGATGGGCCGAACGGCCTCCTTCTGTACTTTAAAATCTATGATCCTCCACTGCGGTCATGGTTGATGACGCCCATCCGGAGGCCACAGACCAACGCGGAGACCCGTTACAACAAAGCCCATGCCACGACGGGAGCGTGATCGAGCAGTGCTTCAGTCTCCTGAAAACGCGGTTCAGGAGCGTGGACCGCTCTGGAGGGACCCTCAAGTATGATAATGAGAGGGTCGTCCACATTGTGGCGGCATGCTGCACCCTCCACAACATCGCACAACAGAGGAACGATGTACTGGAGGAGGAGGAGGATCACCAGAGCTCGTCCAATGAGGAGGATGCGGGGGAGTGGGAGGGTGAGGGTGGGCAGGACATGGAGCCCAGGCAGGCATGGGGGACCGCACAATGTGTGCGCCTATGCCAACGCTTATGAGACACTCTGATCGCCTCCAGATTCACCGTCTTGGTGGGGTGGGGGGAGGGGGGGCGGTGCGGGGACTGGCCAAGGGTATGGACACCGCATCCCAATCCCACGCTCCCTTAATCCCCACTTGTTCCCCCCCCCCGTTCACAACTCATCTGGGGGCCCTGGGTTGGCAGTAACAGCGGGTCTGGTCCATGGGATGGAGGATGATGACAACCCGCTCTGTGATGAGCTCTGGTGCTCCGCGTCGTATGACAATGCCTGACTCATGCTCACAGTGCCAACTTCCACCTGAGTGATCCTTGCATGCACGGTAGCACAGTGGTTAGCACAGTTGCTTCACAGCTCCAGGGTCCCAGGTACAATTCCCGGCTTGGGCCACCTTCTGTGCAGAGTCTGCACGTTCTCTCCATGTCTGCGTGGGTTTCCTCCGGGTGCTCCGGTTTCCTCCCACAGTCCAAAGAAGTGCAGGTTTTGTGGATTGGCTATGCTAAATTGCCCTTAGTGTACCAAATAGGTTAGGTGGGGTTTCGGGAATAGGGTGGAGATGTGGGTTTAGGTAGGGTGAAGGTGTGGGCTTAGGTAGGGTGCTCTTTCCAAGGGCAGGTGCAGATTGAATGGGCCGAATGGCGTTCTTCTGCACTGTAAATTCTATGGGCGGGATTCTCCTGCACTTGGTGGGACGTCCCGATGCCGGCTCCAAGAGTGGCGTGAACCACTCCGCCGTCGGGCCACCTGGAAGTTGCGGAATCTCTGGCGCCGGTTTTCGGGCGGGGATCACGTTGCGCTGGTCGGGGGCCATTGGCAGCGCCCGCTCAAGGAGGGGTTGGCGCTGCGCCAACTGGCGCCGAAGGGCTACGCCAACCGACGTCGAAGGGTCACCATGGCATCAGAATACCGGCGTGTTCTGATGCATGCGCAGAACGGCTGGTGTGTTTCCTGCGCATGCGGAGGGGTTTCCTCTCCGCACCGGCCATAACAGAGCCTTACAGAATCCGGCGCGAAGGGAAAGAGTGCCCCCACGGCACAGGCCCGCACGCAGATCGGTGGGACCGGATCACGAGCCAGGCCACCACCATGCTGGATCCACCCGTGCCCCCCCCCCCCCGAGGACTCCATTAGCCGCCCTCCAAGCCAGGTCCTACCAGATGTCTATTTCACGCTGGTGGGACTGGCCGAAAACGAGTGGCCGCTCGGCCCATCAGGGCCCGGAGAATTGCCGGGGGGGGGGGGGGGGCGCTGCCAATGGCCCCCGACCGGCGCAACGTGATCCCCGCCCGAAAACCGGCGCCAGAGAATTCGGCAGCTGGCGTAGGAGCGGCGGTGCAGGATTCACGCCACCCCCCGGCGATTCTCCGACCCGACGGGGGTCAGAGAATCCCGCCCTATGATTCTATGCGAGCTGGCCAATCCATCACATGGTCCCATCGCATCCCCTAAGTGGTGATGGGGGGGACTGTCGGGGGGGGGGGGGGGGGGGGGGGGGGGGGGGGGGGGGGGGAGCCAGTGTCCACCCATTCCCCCTCTCCCAACATCCACCCATTCCCCTCTTCCCTCACCCCCAGTCAGACCAGCCCACCCCTCACCACCATCAGACACAGCACTAAGACAGGTGTTGAATGTGAATGAATATAGAACAGAGAACATAGAAATTACAGCACAGAACAGGCCCTTCAGCCCACGATGTTGTGCCGAACTTTTGTCCTGGATTAAGATCAAATTAATCTACACCCCATCATTCTACCGTAATCCATGTACCTATCCAATAGCCGCTTGAAGGTCCCTAATGTTTCCGACTCAACTACTTCCACAGGCAGTGCATTCCATGCCCCCACTACTCTCTGGGTAAAGAACCTACATCTGACATCCCCCCTATATCTTCCACCATTCACCTTAAATTTATTTCCCCTTGTAATGGTTTGTTCCACCCAAGGAAAAAGTTTCTGACTGTCTACTCTATCTATTCCCCTAATCATCTTATAAACCTCTATCAAGTCGCCCCTCATCCTTCTCCGTTCTAATGAGAAGAGGTCTAGCACCCTCAACCTTTCCGCGTAAGACCTACTCTCCATTCCAGGCAACATCCTGGTTAATCCCCTTTTCCAAAGCTTCCACATTCTTCCTAAAATAAGGCGGTCAGAACTGCACACGGTACTCCAAATGTGGCCTTACCAAGGTTTTGTACAGCTGCATCATCACCTCACGGCTCTTAAATTCAATCCCTCTGCTAATGAATGCTAGCCTTTGCACAGCTCTATCCACTTGAGTGGCAACTTTCAAAGATCTATGAACATAGACCCCAAGATCTCTCTACTCCTCCACATTGCCGAGAACCCTACCATTAACCCAGTATTCCGCATTCATATTTGTCCTTCCAAAATGGACAACCTCACATTTTTCAGGGTTAAACTCCATCTGCCACTTCTCAGCCCAGCTCTGCATCTTATCTATGTCTCTTTGCAGCCAACAACAGCCCTCCTCACTATCCACAACTCCACCAATCAATAAAATATATACAGATTTGTGCCCTAGCCCCTATAACGAAACTGTACCCTGCAGACGTGCCAACTTTCCTAGCCATAAGGTCCCTAATGCTATGTTTAGGTGGATCCCCAGGCAGTACAGCAGGAGTGGAAGCAGCCTGCTGTGTTTCCTGCACTCCAACCTGGGTCCCATTGGCGGCCGTCTTCTGGGGTGACCGGGCATGGATAGACCCGGCTGCTACTCGGGTGTCCCGGGTGGCGAGGTGCTGCCCCGTTGCCCATCAGATGCACCAGGGACAGAAGGGAGGGAATCCGAGGTGCTGCAGGAGTCACCAGCATGGGCCCCATCACCTCCTCTTCCCTCGGGGTGCCCGATGGCCCCCGAGCTATCCCATGGGATGGGGATGCAAGGAGAGCTGTCCCCTGAGGCTTCCCCACCACTTGGCACTGCTAGTCCTGGAGGCCCGCTCTGATGTCGACCAGAGTCTGCAGCCATGGTGTACAGGGAGTGGACCATCTCTGTCTGGGACTGCGCCACATCATGCTGTGACTGTGCCACCACTTTCTGGGTTTGTGTCACATCAGCCAGTGACTGTGTC
Source organism: Scyliorhinus canicula (assembly GCF_902713615.1). Taxonomy (NCBI): domain Eukaryota; kingdom Metazoa; phylum Chordata; class Chondrichthyes; order Carcharhiniformes; family Scyliorhinidae; genus Scyliorhinus; species Scyliorhinus canicula. The sequence goes on from NC_052150.1 coordinate 126,941,777, forward strand.
GTCCCCTCTGGGACTTGGCGAGTTCCCTCTGTATCGGCCAACGCCTGAGCAATGCCGCCAACGTTCTCAGTCACGTCCTGTTGTGACTGGGCCACGAAGGAGCGTCACTGCAATTTTCAGGTGGTGTGGGGCGTGAAGGTGGCGTGGGGTGAGGGGGGTGGGGGTGTGGAGGGGGTTTGACACGTGTCACAGGGAACCGCAACTCAGTGGGGACTCACTTCCTCGGCTGCGGCCGAGCTCTACTTCGGCGATCTCTCTTTCCTCCCGGCTACCAACCGTGTCCAGGGCCCTCTGCTGGGCCATGGTGAAGGGCGGAGGTCCGGCGATCGCCCCACTGTCTTCTCCCACTCAGGTGGTTATGTACAGCCTTCTCCTGGGGTGGGAAGGGGGGGTGGGGGGAAACAGAAAACAACAGTGTTAGACAGTCCGATGTATGCAGCCAAGGGGTGGGTGGCTGGTGGCCTCAGTGGCCAAGGCACCTGACCATGGCGGCTGGTATAGGTACCGGCATGTGATGCAGGATGGAGGTTCAGCCATCGTCCTGGTGGAGGAGGTGTAGCGTGAGGGGCGTATTGGACGGGAGTTGGTGCTAGGGGCACCGTACAGCCTACTCAGCCTGGCCGTGCTGAGGAGGTCGGGCACTTTTTCCCGGCACTGCTGGCCCGTCCAGATGGTGTTGCCCACGGTGCTCAAGGCCTCTGCCACCTGCGCCCAGGCACGGCGAACATCAGCGGCTGGCAACCTTCTTCCCGGGTTGGGGTACAGGGTCATCCTACTCTCCTCCACGGCATCCAAGAGGGTCTCAAGCTCTGCATCCACGAACATTGGTGCCCCACGTCTTGCTGCCATCTTGTTGGCCGGGATGGTGTGTGTGGGGAGTGAAGTGTGTGCGACTGGAGTTTGTCAGCCTCCTGAGTGCCAATTGCAAAACTGGCCAATCCCGTACCGTTTCTCATTGGAATCGATTGTGTTCCATGTGGCGCCTGTGCTAGCCCCTCATCAGTAGCGGAATTGGTGCCGGACATTTGCGTGGGCATCAATACTTAGTCTAAGAAACGTAGAATCCCGCCTTGGATTTCTCCTTTATTCCTACTATTGAGCTAATTGCTCACCTAGGTTTTTCTACTTGCCCTTCGTCCTCAGTCAGGGTTGCAATGAAGACTCAGTGAACAGCCTCCTGTTGACCCTTTCCCAGGCCTCAGAACTCCACCCCTCCCCCAGCCGGCCCTTCCTCCTACAACTTACAAGATTCTGCAACTGAAAAAAAATCAAAGGATACTGTTTGTTTTAAAAGGGGATCAAAATCCTCCTACACACTGCTGCTACATCCCAGAGATTTATCCACACTGCTGCTACATCCCAGAGAGATTTCACACTGCTGCTACCTCCCAGAGAGAGTTCACACTACTGCACATCTGAGAGAGATTTCACACTGCTGCTACATCCCAGAGAGATTTCACACTGCTGCTACCTCCCAGAGAGATTTCACACTGCTGCTACATCCCAGAGAGATTTCTCCTCACTGCTGCTACCTCCCAGAGAGATTTCACACTGCTGCTGCATCCCAGAGAGATTTCACACTGCTGCTACATCCCAGAGAGATTTCACACTGCTGCTACATCCCAGAGAGATTTCATACTGCTGCTGCATCCCAGAGAGATTTCACACTGCTGCTACATCCCAGAGAGATTTCCCCTCACTGCTACTGCATCCCAGAGAGATTTCAGACTGCTGCTGCATCCCAGAGATATTTCACACTGCTGCTACTTCCCAAAGAGATTTCACACTGCTGCTGCATCCCAGAGAGATTTCACACTGCTGCTACATCCCAGAGAGATTTCACACTGCTGCTACCTCCCAGAGAGATTTCACACTGCTGCTACATCCCAGAGAGATTTCACACTGCTGCTACATCCCAGAGAGATTTCATACTGCTGCTGCATCCCAGAGAGATTTCACACTGCTGCTACATCCCAGAGAGATTTCCCCTCACTGCTACTGCATCCCAGAGAGATTTCAGACTGCTGCTGCATCCCAGAGATATTTCACACTGCTGCTGCATCCCAGAGAGATTTCACACTGCTGCAACATCACAGAGAAATTTCACACTGCTGCTGCATCCCAGAGAGATTTCATACTGCTGCTGCATCCCAGAGAGATTTCACACTGCTACTACATCCCAGAGAGATTTCACACTGCTGCTATATCCTAGAGAGATTTCACACTGCTGCTACATCCCAGAGAGATTTCACACTGCTGCTACTTCCCAGAGAGATTTCACACTGCTGCTACTTCCCAGAGAGATTTCACACTGCTGCTCTATCCTAGAGAGATTTCACACTGCTGCAGCATCCCAGAGAGATTTCACACTGCTGCAACATCACAGAGAGATTTCACACTGCTGCTACATCCCAGAGAGATTTCACACTGCTGCTACATCCCAGAGAGATTTCACACTGCTGCTACATCCCAGAGAGATTTCACACTGCTACTACATCCCAGAGAGATTTCACACTGCTGCTACATCCCAGAGAGATTTCACACTGCTGCTACATCCCAGAGAGATTTCACACTGCTGCTGCATCCCAGAGAGATTTCACACTGCTGCTACATCCCAGAGAGATTTCACACTGCTGCTACATCCCAGAGAGATTTCACACTGCTGCTACATCCCAGAGAGATTTCACACTGCTGCTACATCCCAGAGAGATTTCACACTGCTGCTACATCCTAGAGAGATTTCACACTGCTGCTACATCCCAGAGAGATTTCACACTGCTGCTACATCCCATTGAGATTTCACACTGCTGCTACATCCCAGAGAGATTTCTCCTCACTGCTGCTACATCCCAGAGAGATTTCACACTGCTGCTACATCCCAGAGAGATTTCACACTGCTGCTACATCCCAGAGAGATTTCACACTGCTACTACATCCCAGAGAGATTTCACACTGCTGCTACATCCCAGAGAGATTTCACACTGCTGCTACATCCCAGAGAGATTTCATACTGCTGCTACATCCCAGAGAGATTTCACACTGCTGCTACATCCCAGAGAGATTTTACACTGCTACTGCATCCCAGAGAGATTTCACACTGCTGCTGCATCCCAGAGAGATTTCACACTGCTGCTGCATCCCAGAGAGATTTCACACTGCTACTACATCCCAGAGAGATTTCACACTGCTACTGCATCCCAGAGAGATTTCACACTGCTGCTGCATCCCAGAGAGATTTCACACTGCTGCTACATCCCAGAGAGATTTCACACTGCTGCTACGTCCCAGAGAGATTTCACACTGCTGCTATGTCCCAGAGAGATTTCACACTGCTGCTATATCCTAGAGAGATTTCACACTGCTGCAGCATCCCAGAGAGATTTCACACTGCTGCTACGTCCCAGAGAGATTTCACACTGCTGCTATATCCTAGAGAGATTTCACACTGCTGCTACGTCCCAGAGAGATTTCACACTGCTGCTACGTCCCAGAGAGATTTCACACTGCTGCTATATCCTAGAGAGATTTCACACTGCTGCTACATCCCAGAGAGATTTCACACTGCTGCTACATCCCAGAGAGATTTCACACTGCTGCTACATCCCAGAGAGATTTCACACTGCTGCTACATCCCAGAGAGATTTCACACTGCTGCTACATCCCAGAGAGATTTCACACTGCTGCTACATCCCAGAGAGATTTCACACTGCTGCTGCATCCCAGAGAGATTTCACACTGCTGCTACATCCCAGAGAGATTTCACACTGCTGCTACATCCCAGAGAGATTTCTCCACACTGCTGCTACATCCCAGCGAGATTTCACACTGCTGCTACATCCCAGAGAGATTTCACACTGCTGCTACACACCAGAGAGATTTCACACTGCTGCTACATCCCAGAGAGATTTCACACTGCTGCAACATCCCAGAGAGATTTTTCCACACTGCTGCTACTTCCCAGAGAGATTTCACACTGCTGCTACATCCCATTGAGATTTCACACTGCTGCTACATCCCAGAGAGATTTCACACTGCTGCTACTTCCCAGAGAGATTTCACACTGCTGCTATATCCTAGTGAGATTTCACACTGCTGCTACATCCCAGAGAGATTTCACACTGCTGCAAAATCCCAGAGAGATTTCACACTGCTGCTACATCCCAGAGAGATTTCACACTGCTGCTACATCCCAGAGAGATTTCACACTGCTGCTACTTCCCAGAGAGATTTCACACTGCTGCTACATCCCAGAGAGATTTCACACTGCTGCTACATCCCAGAGAGATTTCACACTGCTGCTACATCCCAGCGAGATTTCACACTGCTGCTACATCCCAGAGAGATTTCACACTGCTGCTACATCCCAGAGAGATTTCACACTGCTGCTACATCCCAGAGAGATTTCACACTGCTGTTACATCCCAGAGAGATTTCACACTGCTGCTACATCCCAGAGAGATTTCACACTGCTGCTACATCCCAGAGAGATTTCACACTGCTGCTACATCCCAGAGAGATTTCACACTGCTGCTACATCCCAGAGAGATTTCACACTGCTGCTACATCCCAGAGAGATTTCACACTGCTGCTACATCCCAGAGAGATTTCACACTGCTGCTACATCCCAGAGAGATTTCACACTGCTGCTACCTCCCAGAGAGATTTCTCACTGCTGCTACATCCCAGAGAGATTTCACACTGCTGCTACATCCCAGAGAGATTTCTCACTGCTGCTACATCCCAGAGAGATTTCACACTGCTGCTACATCCCAGAGAGATTTCACACTGCTGCTACATCCCAGAGAGATTTCTCCACACTGCTGCTACATCCCAGGGAGATTTCGCACTGCTGCTGCATCCCAGAGAGATTTCTCTGCCATTCTTACATTGTGCTTTGGATTATTGTGCGGTGCAAGGCAACTTGGGGACTGAGCCTTTATAAACATTCACAGGCTAAGCTGAACAGAAAACATCACCCCAAAAGGTTCCTCAGATTTAGAGACACAAGATTTACTCTGTTTTGTTCGGAGGTGGCAGCTCCGCATTGACTCCCCAGCAGTACCCATTTCTGGATTGGGATGCTTTCAAGCTGGGCCGCTAGAAAACACTTCATATTTAAATGAGATGGATCGTAACAGGAACCTTGCTTCTCTGTTGAAGTTTGAATTTATTTTCACCTTCAGTCTGACTGGCTCAGTGCTGATGAAAAGCAGTTCAGTGAAACGCGATTCATTGCCATTCCTGTCACCATTTCTAGAGTTGTGATCCGTGAGGGAAAAGTGTATGAAAGAGCTGCCAGTTCGATTTATTTGTACATTGAAAATTCAATTCAATGGAGCACTAGACAGATAACAAGCATGAATTTGTAGAGAACAAATGAGACAGTGTCAGCCTCCGTGTGTGTGTATTAACAGATCAGCATACCAAATGTTACCAGTGTTCATACAAAGAGAGCTGTCCTAATTTGTGATTTTAGAAATCTCAAACATATTTGTAGTTCAGTGAGGGCCCATAGAGGTACCATAGCAAGATTCACATCCATTCAAAGTAAAAAGGTTCCATAACTGTAAACCTATTGCAATTCCAGAATTACACCCTCCAGTTATAACTTTACTAGAGGTTACAGGATCTGGACCATTAGGTTCCCTGTGGCCTCATCGGAGTATGATCTTCCCAGGTGAACAGGAGAGGCTACACCCTTACCCAAGGTGCCCTGGGACATAAATACCCTGACCTGAGTGTGGGTCTGGCCGCGGGAGACTCTTCGGGGAGTAGAGTGTGCAGTGAGTAAGTCACATAAAGCCTTTTTGTTGGTATCCGTCATTGCTTCCTCGTGGTCGCTTGCCTGGATGTGACACTGGCAATGAGGGTAAAGTGGAGCTGCAGGAGACACCATTTCCTCAGGACCTGGTCCACTTCAAAGACACCTCATGAGGCCTCCAACCAAGCAACAGGTATGCCTCTTATTGTAAAGTTAGAGGCGTTTACCGCCGATACGGGCGATTAGAACCAATATATTGAGAGGATGCAGTATTTTTTTCATCTCAACGGCATTTACAGCAATGAAAGACAGAGGGTGACCCTGCTCACAGTCGGTGCAACCACCACGTACAGAATCATCAAACCTTTGACTTACCTGAACGTGCCCGACACGCGTTCATTCACAGAGTTGGTCTCATTGGTGAGTAATTACTTTAATCCATTGCTGCCCATCATTACAAGACATTTTCATTTCCACACTGCCACCCAACACCAGGGGGAACCGGTGACCGAATTCTTGGCCTGTTTGAAAAAATACACCGAAAATTGAGAATTTGGCCCGTTGTTATCGGGGTCACATAGGGACCCGTCTGTGCCATCAGGGATGTGGCAACCCAAGAGCGTTTGCTGGGCGGGGCCTAGTTGGATTTACAGAAAGCTGAAGATATTGCCATGTCTATGGAAGGAATGAAGCAAGGAGTGCAGGAGCTGTGCGGGATTGGAGGAGCTGTGTGGGATGGGAGGAACCCTGCGGGATGGGAGGACTGTGTAGGATGGGAAGAGCTGAGCGGGATGAGAGGAGCTGTGCGGATGGGAGGAGCTGAGCGGGATGGGAGGAGCTGTGTGGGATGAGAGGAGCTGAGCAGGATGGGAGGAGCTGTGCGGGATGGGAGGAGCTGTGCGGGATGGGAACAGCTGTGCGGGATGGGAGGAGCTGTGCGGGATGGGAGGAGCTGAGCGGTATGAGAGGAGCTGTGTGGGATGAGAGGAGCTGAGCGGGATGGGAGGAGCTGTGCGGGATGGGAGGAGCTGTGCGGGATGAGAGGAGCTGAGCGGGATGGGAGGAGCTGTGCAGAATGGGAGGAGCTGAGCGGGATGAGAGGAGCTGAGTGGGATGGGAAGAGCTGTGAGGGATGGGAAGAGCTGTGTGGGATGAAAGGAGCTGTGCGGAATGGGAGGAGCTGAGCGGGATGAGAGGAGCTGAGTGGGATGAAAGGAGCTGAGTGGGATGGGAAGAGCTGTGAGGGATGGGAGGAGCTGTGTGGGATGAGAGGAGCTGAGTGGGATGGGAAGAGCTGTGCGGGATGGGAGGAGCTGAGCGGGATGAAAGGAGCTGTGCGGGATGGGAGGAGCTGTGCGGAATGGGAGGAGCTGAGCGGGATGAGAGGAGCTGAGTGGGATGGGAGGAGCTGTGCGGAATGGGAGGAGCTGTGTGGGATGAGAGGAGCTGAGTGGGATGAGAGGAGCTGAGCAGGATGGGAGGAGCTGTGCGGAATGGGAGGAGCTGAACGGGATGAGAGGAGCTGAGTGGGATGAGAGGAGCTGAGTGGGATGGGAAGAGCTGTGCGGGATGGGAGGAGCTGTGCGGGATGAGAGGAGCTGAGTGGGATGGGAGGAGCTGTGCGGAATGGGAGGAGCTGTGCGGGATGGGAGGAGCTGTGTGGGATGAGAGGAGCTGAGCGGGATGGGAGGAGCTGTGCGGGATGGGAGGAGCTGTGCGGGATGGGAGGAGCTGTGCAGGATGGGAACAGCTGTGCGGGATGGGAGGAGCTGTGCGGGATGGGAGGAGCTGTGCGGGATGGGAGGAGCTGAGCGGTATGAGAGGAGCTGTGTGGGATGAGAGGAGCTGAGCGGGATGGGAGGACCTGTGTGGGATGGGAGGAGCTGTGCGGGATGAGAGGAGCTGAGCGGGATGGGAGGAGCTGTGCAGAATGGGAGGAGCTGAGCGGGATGAGAGGAGCTGAGTGGGATGGGAAGAGCTGTGAGGGATGGGAGGAGCTGTGTGGGATGAAAGGAGCTGTGCGGAATGGGAGGAGCTGAGCGGGATGAGAGGAGCTGAGTGGGATGAAAGGAGCTGAGTGGGATGGGAAGAGCTGTGAGGGATGGGAGGAGCTGTGCGGAATGGGAGGAGCTGAGCGGGATGAAAGGAGCTGTGCGGGATGGGAGGAGCTGAGTGGGATGAGAGGAGCTGAGTGGGATGGGAAGAGCTGTGCGGGATGGGAGGAGCTGAGCGGGATGAGAGGAGCTGAGTGGGATGAGAGGAGCTGAGTGGGATGGGAAGAGCTGTGCGGGATGGGAGGAGCTGAGCGGGATGAAAGGAGCTGTGCGGGATGGGAGGAGCTGTGCGGAATGGGAGGAGCTGAGCGGGATGAGAGGAGCTGAGTGGGATGGGAGGAGCTGTGCGGAATGGGAGGAGCTGAGTGGGATGAGAGGAGCTGAGTGGGATGAGAGGAGCTGAGTGGGATGGGAAGAGCTGTGCGGGATGGGAGGAGCTGTGCGGGATGAAAGGAGCTGTGCGGGATGGGAGGAGCTGTGCAGGATGGGAGGAGTCGAGCGGGATGGGAGGAGCTGAGTGGGATGGGAGGAGCTGTGCGGGATGAGAGGAGCTGTGCGGATGGGAGGAGCTGTGCAGAATGGGAGGAGCTGAGCGGGATGAGAGGAGCTGAGTGGGATGAGAGGTGCTGAGTGGGATGGGAAGAGCTGTGCGGGATGGGAGGAGCTGTGCGGGATGAAAGGAGCTGTGCGGGATGGGAGGAGCTGTGCGGAATGGGAGGAGCTGAGCGGGATGAGAGGAGCTGAGTGGGATGGGAGGAGCTGTGCGGAATGGGAGGAGCTGAGCGGGATGAGAGGAGCTGAGTGGGATGAGAGGAGCTGAGTGGGATGGGAAGAGCTGTGCGGGATGGGAGGAGCTGTGCGGGATGAAAGGAGCTGTGCGGGATGGGAGGAGCTGTGCAGGATGGGAGGAGCCGAGCGGGATGGGAGGAGCTGAGTGGGATGGGAGGAGCTGTGCGGGATGAGAGGAGCTGTGCGGATGGGAGGAGCTGAGCGGGATGGGAGGAGCTGAGCGGGATGGCAGGAGCTGAGTGGGATGAAAGGAGCTGTGCGGATGGGCTGAGCAGGATGGGAGGAGCTGTGTGGGATGGGAGGAGCTGAGCGGGATGGGAGGAGCTGTGCGGGATGGGAGGAGCCGAGCGGGATGAGAGGAGCTGTGCGGATGGGATGCGCTGAGCGGGATGGGAGGAGCTGTGTGGGATGAAAGGAGCTGTGCGAAATGGGAGGAGCTGAGCAGGATGGGAAGAACTGTGTGGGATGGGAGGAGCTGAGTGGGATGGGAAGAGCTGTGCGGGATGGGAGGAGCTGTGTGGGATGGGAGGAGCTGAGTGGGATGAGAAGAGCTGTGTGGGATGGGAGGAGCTGTGTGGGATGGGAGGAGCTGAGTGGGATGGGAGGAGCTGTGCGGGATGGTAGGAACTGTGTGGGATGGGAGGAAGCCGAGTGGGATGGGAGGAGCCGAGTGGGATGGGAGGAGCTGTGCGGAATGGGAGGAGCTGTGCGGGATGAGAGGAGCTGTGCGGGATGGGAGGAGCCAAGCGGGATGAGAGGAGCTGTGCGGGATGGGAGGAGCTGAGCGGGATGGGAGGAGCTATGCGGGATGGGAGGAGCTGTGCGGGATGGGAGGAGCCGAGCGGGATGGGAGGAGCCAAGCGGGATGGGAGGAGCTGTGCAGGATGGGAGGAGCTGTGCGGGATGGGAGGAGCTGAGCAGGATGGGAGGAGCTGCGGGATGGGAGGAAATGAGCGGGATGGGAGGAGCTGTGCGGGATGGGAGGAGCTGTGCAGGATGGGAGGAGCTGAGCGGGATGGGAGGAGCTGTGCGGGATCGGAGGAGCTGAGCAGGATGGGAGGAGCTGTGCGGGATGGAAGGAACTGTGCGGGATGGAAGGAACTGTGTGGGAGGAAAGGAGCTGAGCGGGATGGGAGCAGCCGAGCGGGATGGGAGGAGCTGTGCGGGATGGGAGGAGCTGAGCGGGATGGGAGGAGCTGTGCAGGATGGGAGGAGCTGTGCAGGATGGGAGGAGCTGTGCGGGATGGGAGGAGCTGAGCAGGATGGGAGGAGCTGCGGGATGGGAGGAAATGAGCGGGATGGGAGGAGCTGTGCGGGATGGGAGGAGCTGTGCAGGATGGGAGGAGCTGAGCGGGATGGGAGGAGCTGTGCGGGATCGGAGGAGCTGAGCGGGATGGGAGGAGCTGTGCGGGATGGAAGGAACTGTGCGGGATGGAAGGAACTGTGTGGGAGGAAAGGAGCTGAGCGGGATGGGAGCAGCCGAGCGGGATGGGAGGAGCTGTGCGGGATGGGAGGAGCTGAGCGGGATGGGAGGAGCTGTGCGGGATGGGAGGAGCTGTGCGGGATGGGAGGAGCCGAGCGGGATGGGAGGAGCCAAGCGGGATGGGAGGAGCTGTGCAGGATGGGAGGAGCTGTGCGGGATGGGAGGAGCTGAGCAGGATGGGAGGAGCTGCGGGATGGGAGGAAATGAGCGGGATGGGAGGAGCTGTGCGGGATGAAAGGAGCTGTGCAGGATGGGAGGAGCTGAGCGGGATGGGAGGAGCTGTGCGGGATGGGAGGAGCTGAGCAGGATGGGAGGAGCTGTGCGGGATGGGAGGAGCTGAGCGGGATGGGAGGAGCTGTGCGGGATGGGAGGAGCTGTGCGGGATGGGAGGAGCTGTGCGGGATGGGAGGAGCTGTGTGGGATGGGAGGAGCTGTGCGGGATGGGAGGAGCCGAGTGGGATGGGAGGAGCTGCGGGATGGGAGGTGCTGAGCGGGATGGGAGGAGCTGTGTGGGATGGGAGGAGCTGTGCGGGATGGGAGGAGCCGAGCGGGATGGGAGGGGCTCTGCGTGATGGGAGGAGCTGTGTGGGATGGGAGGAGCTGAGCGGGATGGGAGGAGCTGTGTGGGATGGGAGGAGTTGTGTGGGATGGGAGGAGCTGTGCGGGATGGGAGGAGCCGAGTGGGATGGGAGGAGCTGTGCGGGATGGGAGGAGCTGTGTGGGATGGGAGGAGCTGTGCGGGATGGGAGGAGCCGAGTGGGATGGGAGGAGCTGTGCGGGTTGGGAGGAGCTGTGCGGGATGGGAGGAACCGAGCGGGATGAGAGGAGCTGTGCGGGATGGGAGGAGCTATGCGGGATGGGAGGAGCTGTGCGGGATGGGAGGAGCCGAGCGGGATGGGAGGAGCCAAGCGGGATGGGAGGAGCTGTGCAGGATGGGAGGAGCTGTGCGGGATGGGAGGAGCTGAGCAGGATGGGAGGAGCTGCGGGATGGGAGGAAATGAGCGGGATGGGAGGAGCTGTGCGGGATGGGAGGAGCTGTGCAGGATGGGAGGAGCTGAGCGGGATGGGAGGAGCTGTGCGGGATGGGAGGAGCTGAGCAGGATGGGAGGAGCTGTGCGGGATGGAAGGAACTGTGCGGGATGGAAGGAACTGTGTGGGAGGAAAGGAGCTGAGCGGGATGGGAGCAGCCGAGCGGGATGGGAGGAGCTGTGCGGGATGGGAGGAGCTGAGCGGGATGGGAGGAGCTGTGCGGGATGGGAGGAGCTGTGCGGGATGGGAGGAGCCGAGCGGGATGGGAGGAGCCAAGCGGGATGGGAGGAGCTGTGCAGGATGGGAGGAGCTGTGCGGGATGGTAGGAGCTGAGCAGGATGGGAGGAGCTGCGGGATTGGAGGAAATGAGCGGGATGGGAGGAGCTGTGCGGGATGGGAGGAGCTGTGCAGGATGGGAGGAGCTGAGCGGGATGGGAGGAGCTGTGCGGGATGGGAGGAGCTGAGCAGGATGGGAGGAGCTGTGCGGGATGGAAGGAACTGTGCGGGATGGAAGGAACTGTGTGGGAGGAAAGGAGCTGAGCGGGATGGGAGCAGCCGAGCGGGATGGGAGGAGCTGTGCGGGATGGGAGGAGCTGTGTGGGGTGGGAGGAGCTGTGCGGGATGGGAGGAGCTGTGCGGGATGGGAGGAGCTGTGCGGGATGGGAGGAGCTGTGTGGGATGGGAGGAGCTGAGTGGGATGGGAGGAGCTGTGCGGGATGGGAGGAGCTGTGCGGGATGGGAGGAGCTGTGTGGGATGGGAGGAGCTGTGTGGGATGGGAGGAGCTGTGCGGGATGGGAGGAGCTGAGTGGAATGGGAGGAGCTGCGGGATGGGAGGAGCTGAGCGGGATGGGAGGAGCTGTGCGGGATGGGAGGAGCTGTGTGGGATGGGAGGAGCTGTGTGGGATGGGAGGAGCTGTGCGGGATGGGAGGAGCCGAGTGGGATGGGAGGAGCTGCGGGATGGGAGGAGCTGAGCGGGATGGGAGGAGCTGTGTGGGATGGGAGGAGCTGTGCGGGATGGGAGGAGCCGAGCGGGATGGGAGGAGCTGTGCGTGATGGGAGGAGCTGTGTGGGATGGGAGGAGCTGAGCGGGATGGGAGGAGCTGTGTGGGATGGGAGGAGTTGTGTGGGATGGGAGGAGCTGTGCGGGATGGGAGGAGCTGTGCTGGATGGGAGGAGCCGAGCGGGATGGGAGGAGCTGTGCGTGATGGGAGGAGCTGTGTGGGATGGGAGGAGCTGACCGGGATGGGAGGAGCTGTGTGTGATGGGAGGAGTTGTGTGGGATGGGAGGAGCTGTGCGGGATGGGAGGAGCCGAGTGGGATGGGAGGAGCTGTGCGGGATGGGAAGAGCTGTGCGGGATGGGAAGAGCTGTGCGGGATGGGAGGAGCTGTGCGGGGTGGGAGGAGCTGTGCGGGATGGGAGGAGCTGTGCGGGATGGGAGGAGCTGTGCGGGATGGGAGGAGCTGAGCGGGATGGAAGGAGCCGAGCGGGATGGGAGGAGCTGTGCGGGATGGGAGGAGCTGTGCGCGAAGATCGCACTGCGCAAGCGCGCACCACGTACGTCCGCACCGTGCATGTGCGGTGGCGCAACGAGCATCCTGATGTAACAACGTGTGGCAACTGTGGCTCCGCCCACTTAAAGCGGCAATGTCCTGCAAAATCCCGACGCTGCCTACAATGTGGCAAACTTGGCCACTATGCTGCTTTGTGCAGGTCAGCTCAGCCTGCCAACTCTCGCCGCTCCAACCAGCTACGCAGGGATGTCCACGCCATCCAACCCACGGTCACCGAACCCTATTCTGACCTGCTCCCTGACCTTGACACCTAGGACCCAAAAGCACCTTTTCGAGTCGGTATCATTACCAAACACAGGATGCCCCCGAAGCAAAAAGTCCAGCCTCTCCTGATATTCAGCATTGATGCAGACGATGAGTGGTGTACCACCCTCACGGTCATCCGATCCCGCATCCGATTCCACCTGGACACCGGCGCCTCCGCCAATCTCATTGTGCAGTCTGACCTCCAAAGCTTCCATGTCAAGCCAACCATCCTGCCATCAGCCTGTCAGCTGTTAGACAATAATGCCAACGTGAAGTGGCGCACAGGTCACTTAAAGCCATCCTTCCATTTGAAATAGTGGGATCCTCCAAAGCCTCCCTGCTTGGTGCTCAAGCATGCAAACTGCTGAACCTTGTCCAACGGATTCACTCCCTGTCTCCTGCTGACGCGTCTGCCTCTCAGGACACTGATTTTAGGGCGCAGCTGTACGCCATTATTAACCGATACCACGATGATTTCTAGGGCATGGGCACACTCCCGTACACCTACAAGATGTTGTTGAAACCGAATGCCATGCCTGTAGTGCACGCACCTCGCAGGGTCCCAGCGCCCCTTAAGGACCGCCTCCAGCAGCAGCTGCAGGACCTCCAGGACCAAGGAGTGATTTCCAGAGTCACGGAACCGACAGACTGGGTCAGCTCCATGGTATGTGTAAAAAAGCCTTCCGGCAAATTGAGACTATGCATTGATCCCAAGGACCTCAGCCGCAATATTATGAGAGAGCACTATCCCATTCCAAAGCAAGAACTCACCTGTGAGATGAAATTAAAATGAAAATCGCTTATTGTCACGAGTAGGCTTCAATGAAGTTACTGTGAAAAGCCCCTAGTCGCCACATTCCGGCGCCTGTCCAGGGAGGTTGTTACGGGAATTGAACCGTGCTGCTGTCCTGCTTGGTCTGCTTTCAAAGCCAGTGATTTAGCCCTGTGCTAAACAGCCCCTATTGCTAAACAGCCCCTATATGGGGTAAGTTCTTTACCAGGCTAAACGCCTCAAAGGGGTTCTGGCAGATCCAGCTCGACGAATCCAGCAGGAAACTCTGCACTTTTAATCCCCCCTTTGGAAGATATTGCTACAACAGGATGCCGTTTGGGAACATCTCTGCATCAGAAGTGTTCCATAGGATTATGGAACAGATGATGGAAGGGATTGAAGGTGTTCGCGTCTATGTGGACGACATAATCATCTGGTCCACCACCCCGCAGGAGCACATTGATCACCTCCAACGCGTCTTCAGACGGATACATAAGCATGGCCTCCGCCTCAACAGGGCCAAATGCTCTTTTGGTCAAACAGAAATTAGGTTCCTCGGAGACCACATCTCACAGTTTGGCGTGCAGCTGGATGCTGACAAGGTATCTGCCATTAAGGCCATGAAGACACCGGAGGACAAGAAGGTGGTCCTCCGCTTCTTGGGCATGGTCAACTTTTCAGGGAAATTTATCCCTAACCTCGCCTCTCACACCACGGCTCTCAGGAACCTGGTCAGGAAGACGACAGAGTTCCAATGGCTCCCCGCCCACGAACACGAATGGCGGGAACTCAGGGCGAAGCTGACCACGGCCCCGGTGCTGGCATTTTTTGACCCGGCCAAAGAGACCAAAATTTCTACTGATGCCAGTCAATCTGACATTGGAGCAGTACTCCTTCAATGTGGGGAGGCCTCATCATGGGCTCCCGTAGGGCAGCACGGTGGCCTAGTGGTTAGCACAACCGCCTCATGGCGCTGAGGTCCCAGGTTCGATCCCGGCTCTGGGTCACTGTCCGTGTGGAGTTTGCATATTCTCCCCGTGTCTGCGTGGGTTTCGCCCCCACAACCCAAAAAATGTGCAGAGTAGGTGGATTGGCCACGCTAAATTGCCCCTTAATTGGAAAAAATAATTGGGTAATCTAAATTTAAAAAAAAAATCATGGGCTCCCGTTGCATACACATCGCGTGCAATGACCCCCACCGAACAGCGCTATGCGCAGATTGAAAAGGAGTGCCTGGGCCTTCTTATCGGAGTCGTTACATTCCATGATTATGTCTATGGACTCCCTCAGTTCACTGTTGAGACAGACCATCGACCGCTGGTCAATATCATTCAAAAAGACCTTAACGACACGATGCCTCACCTGCAGCGCATTCATCTCAAGCTCAGGCGCTACGGCTTCCAGCTGGTATACACCCCGGGCAAGGAGCTCATAGTCGCTGACGCCCTCTCCCGGTCTGTCACCACACCATGTGACCCAGCGGGATTTGTCTGCCAGGTTGATGCCCATGTGGCATTCGCTGCCTCCAATCTGCGTGCCACGGATGAACACCTCGTCCAAATTCGTCACGAGACGGCTGCCAACCCCTTGCTCCAGCGTGTCATGCGCCACCTAACGGACGGGTGGCTCAAGGGCAAATGCCCTCAATTCTATAATGTCAGAGATGATCTGGAGGTAGTAGACGGGGTTCTTCTCAAACTGGACTGCATTGTCATCCCACACAGCATGCGCCAGCTTGTCCTTGAACAGCTACATGAGGGCCACCTGGGAGTGGAAAAGTGTCGCCGACGGGCCCGTGAGGCAGTGTACTGGCCGGGCATTAACAAGGACATAGCTAACACCGTGCTGAACTGCCCAACATGTCAGCGATTCCAGCCTGTGCAACCACGGGAAAACTTGCAACCCCATGAGTTGGTCACGTCACCCTGGACCAAGGTGGGCATCAACCTGTTCCATCCGGTTGGCCGAGACTATGTCCTCATTGTGGACTACTTCTCGAACTACCCGGAGTTGGTAAGGTTGCACGACCTCACCTCATTCGTGCAGTGTAAGGAAACCTTCGCTCGACATGGCATCCCGCTCACGGTCATGTCCAACAATGGCCCCTGCTTCGCCAGTCAAGAGTGGTCCAACTTTGCCAGACGGTACATCTTTTCACATGTCACGTCCAGTCCCCTGTACCCCAATCCAATGGCAAAGCAGAGAAGGGAGTACACATCGTCAAACGGCTCCTATGCAAGGCGGCCGATGCTGGTTCTGATTTTTACCTTGCCTTGCTGGCCTACCGTTCCTCCCCCTTGTCCACTGGCCTGTCACCGGCTCAACTACTCATGAATCGCATGCTGCGGACGACGGTGCCGTCTATCCATGTCCCGGACCTCAACCACGTTCCGGTCCTTCGCCAGATACAGCTAACTCATGCCCAGCACAAAACGGCCTATGACTCCCGTGAAAATGATCTCCCTGCTCTGGCTTCCGATGACAAAGTCCGTATCCATCTTCCAGATGGTTGTTGGTCTGCCACCGCTGTCGTGCTCCGACAAGTGGCCCCCCGTTCGTTCCTGGTTCGTCTACCGGATGGCTCTTTTCTGCAACGCAATCGCCGTGCACTGCGACTGATCCCGTGCTCGCCACGTTATCTTCAGGTCCTGCCTCGCCATCATGATGACCCCGCCCTGGACCTTGCAGAGCTCCCTGTCGCTCTGCCACCCTTTGACTCTGACACAGTCCAGCCCGTTCCAGAACCGGCGGCTCTTGACCCACCCTTGAGGCGGTCAACCAGAATTTGTTGCCCACCTCAGAGACTAAATTTATTAACTTTTTGAATTCATGGACTCTCTGAATTGTTTTGTTGCTTTCTTTAATCGACTCACTGGTTTGTATATAATGTTGCTCTAGTTACTCTTTTGGTGCATACTGTCCATCTGAACTAGACACCTTCCCATCTAAATAGCTTAGTGTTTATGTACATAGTCTTGTAAATATGCCTTCACTTACCACACATAGTTAGGAACATTCTCACCACACATTATTTATTACCACAACCATACATTCTTTTATAAAAGGGGATGTCATAATATACACATCAGTATATAATGGAGCAGACACACACTGACTGACACACAGCAAAACCAATCAACACACACAACACAGCAGCCAATTACCAGTTAGGGCACGGTCACTATAAAGCCAGAGGGCACTAGTTTTCCCACTCATTCGGGATGCAGCCTCTGAGAAGGACAGAGCTCACAGCTTGTAGCACAGATCTTCACCATGTGCTGATAGTCTAGGCTGGTTAGGATAGGCATCGGTCTTCAGTTTAATCTAACATAGTGTCGACCCAGAGTGAAAGTATGTTCAACAGTTCCTAGCTTAATAAAATAGTGCTGTACTATTTCAAGTGTTGGTAGCCTGTATGTGTTACTGGTGAGGGAAACGGAGTCTCCACGGATCCAGAGTACCCAACACATCACTTCTCTCTTCTTCTGACACACTCTCCACTAGAAAGAGCTGGAAAAACCTTTATATAGGAACTGATAGTGTGGCCATCTAGTGTTCAGTTGCCTGTACTAGCTTAACATAGACTGGTCATGTATTATTATATACAGAGATCACGACAGGGTGATGTTCTGGAGGAGCAGGATGAAGGCCAGGCCTCTTTGACGAGGAGGATGCAGGAGAGTTGGAGGTTAGGCAGGACATGGGGTCCAGGCAGGCACGGGAGGTCACACGAGGGGGGGGGGGGGGTGGAGGGGAGTGGACTTCTCAGGGGCACGGACACTTCATTCCACCCCCATATCGCCTCATCCCCCCCCCTCCCCGCCCCCCTTTCCGGTCATCCCCTGCCTGCAATGCCCTACGTGATACATACCTGCCGCAGTATGGGGTGGGGGCCCTGGTTTGGCAATAACAGTGGGTCTGGTCCATGGGATGGAGGATGATGACATCCTGGTCTGCGATGAGCTCTGGGGCTCCACATCGGATGCCAATGACTGACTCCTTCCCATGGTAGCACTTTCCACCGTCCACCGCGGTACGGTGATTCCTGCATGCGAGCTGGCCATTCCAGCACATGGTCCCATCGAAACGCTGGGATGACGGTGGTAGGGACTGTCGGGGGGGGGGGGTGATGGATGGTGGGGAGCCCAGCCCACCCACAACGTCCACCCATTCCTCCCACCCCCACTGGCCATCCCAAACCAGATGGGTTTTGTGTAATCATGCATACACTCTTTTTGCCAGTTCCAGTGCTTCACACACTTCATCGCTTCATCACCTAGCAACGACTCACAATCTTCAGCTACTATGGAGAATTTAACTTTCTGAACTTTATCTTTTACTTTGACATCCAATTCACACATTCCCAATGTGTCAATTTTCTGACCATTATAGTCCTTCAAGAAGACTGGTTTGTTTAATATTCTCGGTTTTAATTGCATACCCTTGATATCACTGATGCTTATGAGGTTTGCTCTGCTCCAACGAAACAGTTATAAGTGATCTATTTTTTTTTTAACAAACAATTGTATTGAGGTATTTTTCGGCATTGTAAACAGTTACAGATAACAAAAACAAAAGGCAAAAATGTGCAAACATCAACGTAAAATCAATACTTCAATCAAACCATACTGCACAAGCCTGCTCCTCTCCCATAGACACTACCCACCTATTTATCCCTCCTACTCTACTCTAATCTCTACTCCCGGGTCTTCCGAAGCCCCGAAAATTGCCACCCCTGGACTCATCACCACCCCTGTTTTTAGCACCCGGGACATGATCCCCAAAAATCCCTCCCAGTGCCCCCTAAGCTTAGGATATGCCCAGAACATGTGAGCGTGGTTCGCTGGTCCTCCCGCGCATCTAGCGCACTTGTCCTCTACCCCAAAGAATTTGCTCATCCGAACTACTGTCATGTGGGCCCGGTGAAAGACCTTAAATTGAATCAGTCCGAGCCTGGCACATGTTGCGGTTGAGTTTACCCTACTCAGGGCTTCTGCCCACAGCCCGTCCTCCATCTCCCCGCCAAGCTCCTCCTCCCATTTGAGTTTCAGTTCCTCCTTCTGCGACTCTTCACCCTTCATGAGCACCTTGTAAATATCCGAGACTCTACCCTCTCCTCCTTCTCCAATAGAGACTATTCTGTCTTGGATCCCTATTGGCGGGAGGCGTGGGAAGGATGGGACCTGTCTGCGGACAAAGTCCCGCATCTGTAAGTACCTAAAGTCATTTCCCCTTACCAGCCCAAATTTCTCCTCCAAGCCCTTCAAACTCGCAAAGCTCCCCTCCAGGAACCTATCGCCCACCCTCCTCACCCCTGCCCACCGCCATGTTCGAAACCCTCCATCCGTGTTCCCGGGGGCAAATCGATGATTATCACATATTGGAGCCCAGACAGACGCACCCACCTCCCCTACATGCCTCCTCCACTGGCCCCATATCCACAGGGCCACCCCCACTACCGGGCTGGTGGAGTACCTGGCTGGCGGCAGTGGTAGAGGAGCTGTGACCAGGGCTGCCAAACTGGTGCCTCTGCACGAAGACACCTCCACTCGCTCCCAGATAGGCCCCGTACCCACCATCCACTTCCTTATCATGGCTATGTTAGCTTCCCAGTAGTAGTTGATCAGACTCGGAAATGCCAGCCCTCCCTCGCTGCGGCTCCTTTCAAGCATCGCCTTCTTCACCCGTGGGGATTTTCCCGCCCAGACTAAGCTCATGATGATTTTGCCAGTTCTTTTGAAGAAAGTCCGTGGGTTAAAGATCAGGAGGCACTGGAAGTTGAACATGAATCTAGATGAATTTGTCATCTTTACAGTCTGCACCCTCCCCGCCAGCGACAGTGGGAGTGCATCCCATCTCCGAAACTCCCTCTTCATTTGTTCCACCACTCGTCAAATTTAACTTGTGCAACCTGCCCCAGTCTCGTGCCACCTGTATCCCCAAGTACCGGAAACTTTCCTCAACTAGCCTAAATGGCAGCTCCTTCAGTCTATTCTCCTGGCCCCTTGCCTGCACCACAAACATCTCACTCTTGGCCATATTTAATTTGTACCCTGAAAACCGGCCGAACTTCCTCAATGTTTCAAGTATATTTTCCATCCCAGCCAGTGGGTCCGACGCGTACAGGAGCAGGTCGTCCGCATAGAGAGAGACCCTATGTTCCACTGACCCCCCCCCCCCCCCGCCCCCAGTCATTCCCTTCCACCCCTTCGCAGCTCTCAGCGCAATCGCCAACGGCTCCATGGCCAGCGCGAACAGCAATGGGGAGAGTGGGCATCCCTGTCTGGTCCCGCGATGTAGTCTGAAATAATCTGACCTGTTCGTCCTAACGTTAGCTTTTGGGGCCTGGTACAATAGTCTGACCCAATTAACCAGTCCCGCCCCGAACCCAAACCGTCCAAGCACCTCCCACAAATAGCCGCACTCCACCCGGTCAAAGGCCTTCTCAGCGTCCATTGCCACCTCCACTACCTCCACCTCCTTGCCCGTCGGGTGCATCATGATCACATTAAGCAATCTTCTCAAGTTAGCTGTCAGCTGCCTGCCTTTCACAAACCCTGTCTGATCGTCCCCAATCACCCCCGGTACGCAGTCCTCAATTCTAATCGCCAGGACCTTTACCAGGAGCTTGGCATCCACATTGATCAGGGAGATTGGCCTGTATGACCCGAGGATTCCGGGTCCTTGTCCCGCTTCAATATCAGCGAGATGGTGGCTTGCGACATCGGCGGCGGCAGGGTCCCTCTGTCCCTTGCCTCATTAAAAACCCTAGTCAAGACCGGTACGACTATCTCCAAGAACTTCTTGTAAAACCCTACTATGTATCCATCCGGCCCCGGGGCTTTCCCTGACTGCATGGCCTTTAGGCCCCCCAATACCTCCTCCACTCTAATCGGGGCCCCAGCCCTTCCACTAGTCCCCCGCCTACTTTTGGGAATGTTAGCCCGTCCAGGAACCTTTTCATCTCCTCCGGCTCTTCCAGGGGTTCTGAAGTATACAGCTTACCTTATTCAGTCCTGCCGGGTCCTCCACTCTGCCCCCCCCCCCTCCATCAATCACTCTACTTATTTCCCTGTGTGGTGATATAACCACTGTAGTGATGTGTACTTGCAGTTTTGATGTATGCCTGTACCTGTAATACAGGTTCCTCCGGTAAGCCCCTGCCGGCTAGCTCTGCCCACAGGGAGCTTGTGTATAAATATGCGTGTGAGTCACTGAGATCCTATTCTACAGCTGCAGATGGAGGAATAGCATCACACAGCAATAAAGCCTTGATTGTACTTGTCTCTCGTCTTTGAGTATAATTGTTAGCGCCACAATTTATTGCTGTGTGATTTTCCGTTCACCATGGACATCAGGATCAAGCCTGACCGTCTGCAGCTGGATCCGCAGTTGCCTCACGCCAGGAAAGACTTTGTTCACTGGCTTGCAGTCTTCGAGGCCTACATCTCTTCAGCGGACCCTCCCCCGACGGAGGCTCAGAAAAAGCAACTCCTGTACTCCAGACTTAGCTCCAGTGTCTTTCCGCTAATTCGAGATGCGCCTGACTACGCCAGAGTTATGGAACTGCTCAAGGAGAACTATGCACAGTCGGCGAACTCCCTGTTTGCGAGGCATCAACTCTCTACTCGCGTCCAGCAGCCAGGTGAGTCGATTGAGGACTTCTGGAGGGCCCTTATACCTCTGGTACGAGACTGCGACTGCCGGGCCCTCACAGCCACAGAACACTCTGACTTACTCATGCGCGATGCCTTTGTTACAGGCATTGCATCGGACCCCATCCGGCAACGACTGCTGGAAGGGGCCGCCCTCGACCTCGCGGCCACAAAGACTCTGGCGCTTTCCATGATGGCCACCTCCTGTAGTGTGCGATCTTACTCTGCTAGCCACTCGACCCACCCATCCTACCCCTCGTGGACCCCGCAAACGACCCCCCAGGCCCACCCGTCGTACCCCTCGTGGACCCCACAAACGGCCCCCCCAGCAGCCGCCCCCGCGCACTACGCCTGCGCTGCTCACCGCACTGTTCCCTGGGGGTCCCCACTGTTACTTCTGCGGTCAGCAGAAGCACCCCAGCCAGCGCTGCCCGGCCCGCACCGGACCTGCAAAGCTTGTGGCAAGAAAGGCCACTTTGCAGCGGTGTGTCAGTCCCGGAGGGTTGCCGCTATCGCGCACCCGGTCCCCTCGCCTCAGCCGCTCGCTCAATGGGCCGCGCCATCCGCTTCCCCCGACCCCACGTATGATCAGTGGGCGCCACCATCTTTCGCTGCCCCCGCCACGTGCGCTCCATGGGCGCCGCCATTTTATCCACCGGTTCTCCAGACGCCGCCATTTTAACCTCCGCCCGGGACGGGGCCATGGGACACGCGTCGCTACCGCTCCTCATCGGACTCATCTGACTTGACCGCCGATTGCCTGCTACTCGCCTCCGTTACGCTCGACCAGTAGCGTCCTCGCAACCTGGCACCCTCTTCCACATCGGTGCTAGTCAACGGCCACGTGACCCCCTGCCTCATCGACTCCGGGAGCACCGAGAGCTTTGTCCACCCGGACACGGTAAGGCGCTATTCCCTTGCGGTCCATCCCGCCAACCGGCAGATCTCTCTCGCCTCCGGGTCCCACTCTGTCCCGATCCGGGGTTTCTGCCTGGTTAAACTTACTGTACAGGGCGTGGAATTCGACCGTTTCCGTCTGTACATTCTCCCCAACCTCTGTGCATCACTCTTACTAGGCCTGGATTTCCAGTGCAATCTCCAGAGCCTCACCCTCAAATTCGGTGGACCCCTACCTCCCCTCACCGTTTGCGGCCTCGCGACCCTCAAGGTCGATCCTCCCTCACTCTTTGCCAATCTGACCGCAGATTGAAAGCCCGTCGCCACCAGGAGCAGACGGTACAGCACCCAGGACAAGGCCTTCATCAGGTCCAAAGTCCAGCGACTGCTTCGGGAGGGTATCATCGAGGCCAGCAAGAGCCCTTGGAGAGCCCAGGTGGTAATGGTTAAGACCGGGGAGAAGCACAGGATGGTCGTGGACTACAGCCAGACCATCAACTGGTACACGCAGCTCGATGTGTACCCCCTCACCCGCATTTCTGATATGGTCAATCAGATTGCACAGTACCGGGTCTTCTCTACTATTGACCTGAAATCCGCCTACCACCAGCTCCCCATCCGTAAATCGGACCGTCCCTACACTGCCTTCGAGGCAGACGGTTGTCTGTACCAGTTTCTCAGGTTTCCCTTCGGCGTCACGAATGGAGTCTCGGTATTTCAACGAGAAATGGACCAAATGGTTGACCAGTACGGACTGCAGGCCACCTTCCCGTACCTCAGCAATGTCACCATCTGCGGCCATGACCAGCAGGACCACGACGCAAACCTGAGGAAGTTCCTCCAGACTGCCCGGGCCCTCAACCTCACGTACAACAAAGAGAAATGCGTGTTCCACACAACCCGGCTCGCCATCCTCGGCTACGTCGTGGAAAACGGGGTCCTAGGCCCAGACCTCAACCACATGCGTCCCCTTAAGGAACTCCCCCTCCCCTGTAGCCTCAAGGCACTCAAACGGTGCTTGGGGCTTTTCTCCTATTACGCCCAGTAGGTCCCCAGATATGCGGACAAAGCCCGACCACTCATTAAGACCACGGTTTTTCCCCTGATGGCTGAGGCCCAGTCGGCTTTCAACCGTATCAAGGACGGCATCATCAAGGCCGCCATGCACGCGGTGGACGAGGCCATTCCCTTCCAAGTAGAAAGCGACGCATCAGACGTCGCCCTGGCTGCTACCCTCAACCAGGCAGGCAGGCCAGTAGCGTTCTTCTCCCGAACCCTCACCGCCTCGGAAATTCGGCACTCTGCAGTCGAGAAGGAGGCACAAGCCAGAGTGGAGGCCGTGCGGCACTGGAGGCACTACCTAGCTGGTAGGAGGTTCACCCTCATCACCGACCAACGGTCGGTCGCCTTTATGTTCAATAACGCACAACGGGGCAAAATAAAGAATGACAAAATTCTGAGGTGGAGGATAGAGTTCTCCACCTATACGTACGATATTAAATATCGCCCGGGGAAGCTCAACGAGCCCCCAGATGCCCTGTCCCACGGCACGTGCGCCAACGCACAAAAAGACCGCCTGAGAGCCATCCACGATGACCTCAGCCACCCGGGGGTCACCCAGCTTGCCCACTTCATCAAGTCCCGCAACCTACCCTACTCCACAGAGGAGGTCAAGACCATGACTAAGGCATGCCAGATCTGTGCGGAATGCAAACTGCAATTCTATCGACCAGACAGGGCCCGTCTGATAAAGGCCTCTGGGCCCTTTGAGCGACTAAATGTGGACTTCAAAGGGCCCCTCCCATCCACCAACCGCAACATCTATTTCCTCACCGTCATCGATGAGTTCTCCCGCTTCCCTTTTGCTGTCCCCTGCCCCGATACTACCTCGGCCTCCGTGATCAAGGCACTGCGCAGCATCTTCACACTGTTTGGTTTCCCCGCTTATATCCACAGCGACCGGGGTACATCGCTCATGAGCGATGAGCTGCGTCGATATCTGCTCAGCAAGGGCATCGCCTCGAGCTGAACGACGAGCTATAACCCGCGGGGAAACGGGCAGGTGGAGAGGGAGAACGCGACAGTTTGGAAGGCTGTCCTCCTAGCCCTACGGTCAAGGAGTCTCCCAATTGCCCGCTGGCAGGAGGTCCTACCCGATGCCCTACATTCCATTAGGTCGCTCCTCTGTACGGCCACGAACGAGACCCCTCACAATCGTTTGTTTGTCTTCCCCAGGCAGTCCACCTCTGGGGTCTTGCTTCCACGTTGGCTGACGACTCCGGGGCCAGTCCTACTCCGGAGACACGTGAGGAGCGGTGGGCCCCGATCGCAGGCCAGACCCCAATCGGAGGCCCCCTCCCGGTGAAGTAGCCCCCCTCCCCCCCCCCATTCCCACAGGCCGCCCATCCCGACCGTCCGCGCAGAGTTCCCGCCGGCAGCGTCCAGGGGTGAACGGCGCCGGCACGACTCTGTCGTATCGGTGCGGCCACTCGGCCCATCCGGGCTGGACAATCAGCGGCCCGCCAAATCCAGCACCCCGCAGCTGGCACCGCACCAAACACGCCGTCGCAAATGGCGCCGATTCTGCGCACCTCGGAGAATCGCGCGCCGGTGTCAGGGCGCCGTGGACACCTTAGAGGAGTTACCAGAAATGGCGAGCTTGTCATTGATGTCATGCCAGGTGTCTGCAGGAGGAATGAGAGGAAGATGGAAGGCTAAGTAGAGTAACACCAACTGCTACGGAAGAGAAGAATAAGATGTCAAGATGGGCTCCTACCATATTGCAGGTACATGACATCCCTCATCCTCTGGGACTTTGTGCACTCTCACTCAGTTCCTCACCCACCCTGAAACATGCTGCATTGTGTTAGTCAGAAAATCTCCACAGCAATCTCCTCGGCGGCACAGTGGTTAGCACTGCTGCCTCACAGCGTCAGGGACCTGGGTTCAATTCCAGCTTTGGGTGACTGTCTGTGTGGAGTTTGTATGTTCTCGCGGTGTCTGCGTGGGTTTCCTTCGGGTGCTCTGGTTTCCTCCCACAGTCCAGAGATGTGCAGTTTAGGTGGATTGGCCATGCTAAATTGGCCCTTAGTGTCAAAAACGTTAGGTGGGATTACTGGGTTACGGGGATGGGGTGGGAACATGTGTCTAGATAGGGTGCTCTTTCAGAGGGTCAGTGCAGACTTGATGGGCCAAGTGGCCTCCTTCTGCACTGTTGGGATTTTTGTACCTGTTTGCTCCCTTTCACCAAAATAATCGCCAGTGTGGTTTATTAACACGGTATGATTGCAGCAATGAAACAGAGCCAAGGGGAAAAGCATTTTTAGGCAGGGAGTGATTACACTCTGGAATTTACTGCCTAAAAAGGTGATGGAGGCAGATTCAATCATGGCTTTCAAAGGGAATTGAATAAGCACCTGAAGGGAAAGTTAACAGGGCGACAGGGAGTGCGGTACTTGTTACATTGCTCTAGCAGTGAACTCGCACAGGCTTGATGGGCTGAATGGCCCCGTTCTGTGCTGTAACTATTTTATGATACTATTCGATGAAAGAAACACAAATCCTGGACGCGATTCTCCGAGGCCGCGCCGGAGCGACCTCGCCGTCGTGAACTCCGTCAAGTTTCACGACGGCGCAAAACGGCCCCGATCGCGACCAATTCTGGCCCCGGAAATGGGCTACTGTCAGGGCCACGAGGAACACGGGGGTGTGGCGTGAAATGTGCGTCGTCAGCGCGCCACGCCCGAAACACGCCGCATCTTAAAGGACGCGATCCGCGCACGGAAGGACCAGGAGCAGAAGAAGGAGGAGAGATGTCTGAGCCACGAAGAGCCGCCCCGAGGTTCCGGGACACGGACCTGGAGACCCTCCTTGATGAGGTGGAGCTGTGCAGGGCCATCCTGTGCCCAAGATGAGGACATCGCCACCCGTCTAGCTCAGTGTGACAAGCCTGGCGTGATGTTGGCACAGCAGTGAGTGCTGTCGGGCAGACCCCTCGGTCCGGGGAGCAGTGCCGGAAGAAGCTCCACAACCTCACCAGGGCTGCCAGGGTAAGTGCCACGAGGGTGCCCCCGGGTCACTACCACCCCCCCCCCCCCCCCCCAATGTCCCTCATCAACCCCCCGCCCCCCGGGTAAGAGGGGGAGGGGGGAGCGAGAGTGAGTGGAGGGGGGTGAACAACGTTGAGCGCTGTGACCCCCTGGGGAGATGCCATGGTTTGGTTCCAACTTTCCCCCACCCAGCATTAACGTAGCCTATATCTGAACACCCTGATGATACCCGGCTAATTGTGATGCTCTATCCATGCCCACCCCCCCAACAGGACAAGACAGCTCACAACAGCCGGGAGTGTACGAGAACCGGAGGGGATTCGCCCGTGCTGCACCCCCTAACAGTTTTTTAACAGAGGGCACTGGACTTCGCTGGGGGATCCGCCACCTGGGAGGTCGCGCAATGCAAGGTTGGAGGCGCAGAAGCAAGTGAGACATCCCTGCATGCGCCCCCCCCCCCCCCCCCTCCCGCCACCAGCCCATCCTCTCTCCCCCCCACACTCGGCCCACTGGACCACCCATCCTCTCGCCCCTCACACTCTGCCCATTGGACGACAATCATGGCTGTGCGTTGCCCGAAGGTCGGGCCATGAGACACCACAGTGACGGGGACAGGACGGGGACAGTGGATGTTGACGCACAGAGGACGGCCACACAGTCAACGGAGTCACCCGGTGCGGAACTTTACATGGGCCGCGTGCGCCCTGCGCTGGGACATGACTGGGACCAGGACACGCCGGACTTACTAATGGACAAGGAACTAGAGCTTGCGGCACTGCTGTCTCCCACACCATCCACCATCCCAGAGACACTCACCTCAGTTGGGCAAATAAGTGATGAGGCTCCTGGGTCACGGTCTGGTGTGCACCACACAGCTGAGCCGGTACAGCAGGTGGAGGTCGGAGCAGCCGAGGGGCTGGACGGTCGGAGGGCAGCCCAGGCCCAGCATCCAATTGGCTCCCAGACGTTTCCCGGGTTCCTGGATTTACTCAGCCCACCCAGGCACCCGATGCATTTGGAAACCCAGGGACACAATGATGGGATGAGGGCCGTCTTCCAGCAGCTACAGACGCAGTTAGAGGAGTCAGACCGCGTCCAGGAGCAGGGAGTGGCACCGCTCATCACAGCCACCCAGGCCGACACCGCACGGGTGGTGTCCGCGGTCAAGGCAATGGGTGAAACGGTTTCGGCCATGGGTCAGGTTCTGCAAGGCGTTGGGCTTCACGTGCACACGTCATCCATGGCCCAGGAGAGGGTTGCCCTCTCACGTGCAGCCTTGCGCCAGAGCTAAAACGACATTGCCGCCGTGCTCCGGGCCCTGGCCGAGTCTCACCAGGCCATGGCCCAGTCCCAGTCAGTTGCGGAGAACATCAACCGCCTGACACATGTGCTGGATGGCGTTGCGTACTCACAGGTTGAGGTCGCACAGTCCCTGGCAGGAATGTCGCACTCCCTGGGCTCCGTCTCTGCGACTATTCGGACCCTGGTCGATACCGTTGCAGGCCTCCAGGACTGGCAGTGCCAGGTGTCAGTGGGGCGACGGGGCACGTCTCTGATCGCACCTCCGTCCCACAGTGAGGCCCGGGGGCCACCGGGCTCCCCAAGGGAGTTAGAGGTTCTAGGGCCCGTTCCATTAACTCCATCACGGGGCATCCCTGAACGCCCCCGTTCCGTCCCTGGCGCATCTGGTGGGCAGCGGGCAGAGCAGGGTGGCACACATCATCCAGCACGCCCACCGAGCAGCCTGGCCCATCAAGGCCGGGTCGCCCCAGGAAACGAGTGCCGACGGAAAACCACGTCGCGGGCATGATTCTCAGCAGTCCGCCTCCACTCCCGCTGTACCATCTGGGTATACACCTAGACGTAGTGGTAGGGCCCATAAGGCAAGGAAGTTGCACACATAGTAAGTTGACGCGGGTGCAGGGCACAGTTTAGTTGTAGGGGCTAGGGCATCTGTATGTAATTTTCACTATTAAACTCACTGTTGCACCTAACTTGTACGACTCTGTGCTATGTCCGGTGCCACAGGGCTCCTGATGGTGACCTAGTGTCACTGGGGATGACGAGCATTTAAACGTCGGTGCCGGGTGTGCAGTCCCTTTCCTCCCCTCCCACAGTCGGACACCGTTGTCCTCGGCACTCCGACGGCAGCTACCCCACGCGGGCACGTGATGGAGTGTCCGTGACGAACGCAGTGACCACCGAGATGGATGGTTCAGCTATTGCCATGAGTCAGACTTTGTCTAACGATTCTGAGCTCACAGCTCATCACAGAACGGGCTGTCATCATTCAACATGGCACTGATCACACCCGCTGACACAGACATCAATGTAGTGCTATACCGTCTCGTGGGAGGGGATCGCTGAACATTGAGGCCACCAACGCGTCACATGCCCGCTGTCCTGAACGGTGCCGTCGTGCAGCCTCCTGGACATTGCCAGCACCCGGGTTGTCACTGTGTCCGCGCCCCACGCCCCACCCTGCTGCACACCATCCTACTCCATCTCCTCCTCCCCACCATGCACTTCGCATCCTGTGCCTTCCTCACCGTTTGGGGGTCAATGTTCCCCTCGGCATCCCCCTGAACATACCGGCCATGAGCGCCAGCGGCCTGCGTGGCGACGACGGGCCACTGCGCGGCGACGACGGGCCACTGCGCGGCCATCCGCTCTGCAGCCGCAGCAGCCCCTGCATCTGCATCCATTGTGGGCTGTCGCAATCGATGCTGCTGGATGGCCAACTGCAGTCAGTGGCTCCAACCACTGCAGTGAACATCGCTGTATGGTTGGCATACATGGTGACCTGCAGGAGGGTGGTGGGGGGCAGAGGAACGACATGTTAGATGGAGGTTCTTCGACACCTCGGCAGCCACCTGCCACGGGATACCTGTGTGTCCCGGTGGCCTGGTCGCGCTGCTGACACGCGATCAGCCTAACCTCTGGTCACTGTCTGCGTCCAACGGGCAGTTAACTACATCCTCCTCACCGGTGCGTCAGTGGGCTCTGCCCATCAGCCACACAACAACCTGCGGGTGTGTCCTCGTCACCGTCCTGCCATGGCAGGGTGGCTGACATGTGGCATCCGCGGATGGACAACCCCCTCCACTCCCTCCTTCCCCCCTCCCACCTACAGTCCCACACTCCTCCCCCTCCCACCTCCACTCCCTCCCTTCCCCCACCTCCACTCCCTCCCCTCTGCCCCTTCCCACCTCACTCCCGCTCCCTCCCCCTCCCACCTCCACTCCCGCCCTCTCCTCCTACCCCCTCTCACCTCACTCCCTCCCCCCCACCTCCCCTCCCTCCCTCTGCCCCTTCCCACCTCACTCCCGCTCCCTCCCCCTCCCACCTCCACTCCCTCCCACTCCCCCTACCCCCTCTCACCTCACTCCCTCCCCCACCTCCATTCCCTCCCTCTCCCCCTCCCACCTCCATTACCTCCCCCCCCCCCCCCCCCCCACCCCCCGTTGGCCGCAGCATTTTCGGGGAAACCTTCCCCAGTCTGCGGAGACTCCGGGACAGTCCGCTCACCTCCTCAGTGCTCAGCGCAGCCAGCATGACTGGCTGACGACTAAATATAGCAGGTGTGAATCGCGATGGCGTGAACTGGGGTCACGCCATTGAGACTTCGGCCCATCGGGCTGGAGAATAGCGGGGGTACCGGAGAATCGCCATTTTGGTTGCCTCGGGCGATGCTCCGGCTTGCGCCGCACGGAACCCGATGGGACCGATTTAGCCTTTTGGGAGAATCGCGGGAGCACGTCGGAACGGGTGAAAAACTGGCGCAGCCCGCGATTCTCCCAACTGCCGTGGCCTCGGAGTATCGCGCCCCCTATTTGTGTTTCAACGTATTCACAACACTGAAAGTGCTGAACATTGCAGAAGACAATCATGTCATAAGAATGAAATTGGAATGAATATATTCATACAGCAACCTGCGCAAGCAAATGAATAAGATAACTGGATCCCAGTAAATTACTAAATTAATGCAGCTGGATTTACCCAGAAATAAATAGAGAAGTGGGCAGTAATGGGTTAACGAGTTTACTGAGGGGTGGGTTTAATAACAAATCAATAAATTAATGGAGCTTTGAAAAATCCATAAAGCAGCATGCGCACCGAAAAATCCATTTGCAGTGGGCAAGGGTTAATTAATATGTTAATAGAACTGTGGACACACTGAATCATTCATTAATGAAGCAGTACCTACATCAATAAGTTCATTGGATTCAGTCCTGTGTGTGTTGTCTGAAGGCAGGCCTTTGGCTCATTGTCTGTTCATACTTCATCTTGAGCTGTTTTCTTGGCAGTTTTTATCAGTTGTGGTTTGCCATTCATTCCACTCACATTGGCAGGGTGAGAAGGCAGGTCCCAAGTCTACTTCAGCTGAATGGGAACTAAAACCATGTTGTCGGCATTATTCTGAAGTACAAGCTAGCCAGCTAGTCGACTCAGCTAACCTTATCGACTCCCACCCCACCGCCCACAAATTGGTCAATTAATGGAGTTACAAGTTAATCACTCCTCTATACAACCCTGTTGCCATTATTTCTGGCCTTCTCGGTCACAAGCTGATTTCCACAGGCAGTTTGCTTTTCAAAGCATTGTGTGTGATTATAATGGGCTGAATTTGCCGCTTCGCGCAGCCGCAAATGCAAATCGCGATCTGGCAGAGAATCGCAGGTAATCCAAGAATCGAGGTTTGCACCTGGCATTGATTCCAACGCTGTGCTGGTGGTTAAATCGAAGTTTGCACCCTACACCGCCGGGGTGCATGCAAAACCGTCATTTGCATGGATCTAAATATCATTAGCGGGCTGGACACCCTGGGGGTGATTCTCCAAAATGGAGACTAAGAGTTTGCACCGTCGTGAATGCCGTCGCGTTTCACGACAGCGTGAAACGGGTGCGGGGACAACTGATTCTGGCCCCACAGAGGGCCAGCACAGTGCTGGAGCGGTTCATGCCACTGCAGCCTCCCTTCCCGGTGCCAAATGGATGCTGAGCCAACCCGCGCATGAGCATTTGGGCCGCGCCAGCCCACACATGCGCAGGGGATTTCTTCAACGCTCCGGCCCCGACGCAACATGGCGTGGGGGTTCTGGGGCCAGAAGCGGAAGAAAGTAGACCCGGTGGGGGGGGGAGAGGCTGGCCCACCAATCAGTGAGCCCCGATCACGGGCCAGACCCCTTCGGTGAAGGAGCACTTGTCCCCACCCCACAGGCCGCCCCCGACCCTTCACGCAAAGGTCCCGCCGGCAGCGATCAGGTGTGGACGGCGGCGGTGGGACTCTGGTGTTCCTGCGCGGCTGCTTGGCTCATCCAGGCCAGAGAATCAGCGTCCCCGCCGCGTAC
Source organism: Scyliorhinus canicula (assembly GCF_902713615.1). Classification (NCBI taxonomy): domain Eukaryota; kingdom Metazoa; phylum Chordata; class Chondrichthyes; order Carcharhiniformes; family Scyliorhinidae; genus Scyliorhinus; species Scyliorhinus canicula. The sequence goes on from NC_052150.1 coordinate 126,973,437, forward strand.
AGTGGCCCGTGACTGGCGCTGCACCAAACGAGCCGGCGCCGATTCTCTGCACCTCGGAGAATCGCGTGCCGGCTTGTTTGGTGCAGCGCCAGTGGCAAGGGTGGCAAGGCGCGGTTGCGGCGATTCTCCGGCCTGGCGCGGGCTCGGAGAATCGCGCCCCATATGCTCCACCACTCTGTAATGCTCCTCCCCTCCCCCACTTAGCAGAAGTCACACCGGCACGAATTGGTGCAAATATTTACAAGTGGGGCCTCGCCTCCTTGGCATTAGAGGCAGTGCGTGAAGGTAACAAAACTCTCAACTCTCCAAGATTGTTGGGCTTGCTGGGGGGTGATTGCATGAGCCAGGGGAAGTATGGCAACGACTTGCTGCTTGTGGTGGTATGACTAGGAGGTTTACGGTATGTCAGAGTAGTGCTGCTATTGGTGCAGAGGACTCGCTGCCCATTGGCTCAGGCAGTCATGTGTCTCTCTGCCAATTGGCTGAGGCTAGTCATGTGACTGCTCGCCAATTGGCCGAGAGGCAGGTAGCCCCTCCTACGAGGCGGGGTATAAGAACCCATAGCAGCCGGCAGTCGGCCTTTCTCTGTAAGTCGACTGTCGGGCACACAACTAGTTCATTAAAGCCTGATATTTGGAACTTCTTCACGACTCGAGTCCAATTGATGGTACATCAGTGCTAAGTCCAAGGACTCAGGGTGTCCCCTCGGGATCGGGGTGGCCCGGCTCAGACCACTATTGCTGCAGCATGTGACTTAAACGCACCCCTTTGCTGCTATTTACAGGCCCCTGGCTGCTCATTCTGCGACTGCTCACTATGTCATGGAATTGTTCACAGAGCCTCTGGTCATTTGGGAGCCCACCCAGGCCACCCCTCTGGAAGCCCTCAAACCCCAGCTGACCAATCACTAGGATGGGCATGGCCAAACTCCATCAGTGACACACCAGGTGCTCTGGTGAATTCGGCAAAGTCCCGCCGCTGTAGGTTACGTACGGTCCCACCCAGCGGGGCCTCAGAGTTCTGTCTGCGGGAGCTGTCCTGGTGGGGGGGGGACGGGGTGATCCAACCCCAGGGGGGGCTTCCACGATGGTCTGGCCCCCGATCGGGGCCTACTGATCGGCCGGCGGGCTAGTTCCGTGAGGGCCTATGTTCCTCCACGCCGGGTCCCTGTAGGGCTGCGCCATATTGCCCGGGGGCCGGCGCTGAGACGGGAACCCACACGCATGTGCGAACTCGCGCTGGCCGTGGCGCGCAGGCTTTCAGGCGCTGGAACTGCGGGCACCACTCCGGCGCCGTACTAGCCCCCTAGGAAGGGGTGGATAGCTGCCAGTTGAGGCCCGTTGACGGCGGAGTGGCTCACGCCACTTTTCATGCCGGCACCAGAACTTGGCCGCAGGATTGGAGAATCCCGGCCAAGGTTCTCCTTTCCCTGACGTCGATTTCATGATCGACGATCTGGCAGAGAATCACTTTTTTTGCCGAAATCGGGTGCAGCGCCTGTTTGACGCAGGTTTCATATCTTCTACTCCCTCAAAAATATATATAATCACGGCACGCGCCGCATGCCATTGGGACGGCCTCAGCCCGTGAACTGAAGGTACTCCCCCAATCCTCTGCCTACGATGGGCCGAATTCACGATGGCGCGGTTCACTTCTGGTCCCAGCTGCGTGGAAACCCAGCATGGCGGCTGTGGACTGTGTCCAACGCCGTCACAGGCAGGCGGGAGCTGTGTTGCTGGCCGCGGTGGCATCTGCGAACGCCGGGGGGACTAGTGGGGGTGGCCAGAGGGTGGCGAGGGGGGGCACTATCTGGCAGGTCGGGTCCATGCATGGCCGGCTCCATGCTGTATGGCACAACACCTGTAGGACTTCGCCGTGCGCGGCCAAGGACCAGGCCATTCTAGGCCGTTTATTTTGTGGAGGCCGGGGGTTTTACGGTCAAAGATGGGTGAGGTGGGCAACACCGATTTTTTTCCACGTACAACATCACAGGTCCTCCACATTTAGCCTCAGAATCGGAGAATCTGGCCCTAAGTGTTGAAGCTGGGGCAGGATTCATGGACTTCAACGGCAGCAAAATGGCGCCGCACCTATTCATCGACTGTTAAGGGTCTAGCACCGGCGCCATGTGAACACAATTGATTCCAATGAAAAATGGTGCCGGATTCAGCGCATTCGCGATTGACACTCAGGAGGCTGACAAGCTGCAGCTGCAAATACACACTTCACTCCCCACACACGTTCGGCGACGGGGCGGAGAATCCGTTTTGGCGCCAAAATTGGGAGCAGCTCCGTTTTTTCAATTCTCCGCGCCCAGAAAATCGACATACTGGAGGGGTACGTCGCGCCGAGTATCCACCGCCTTAGGCCATTGCCTGTAGCCCACCCCGTGATGCTCCATTGCCGACCGGCCGAATTCCCGACAGCGTGGCTTACATGTGCTCACACCGTCCAGGATCCTCGCGTGGCGGCTGCGGACTCAGTCCGGGGCCACCACAGTCGGAGGAGGGCCGATCAGTGGGCAGGGGGAGCTTCATTCGGGGCTGGGGGCAATATGGGCGGGCGGTCCAGGTCCGTGGGCTGAGTCTGCCACTGAGCACAGCGCAGCCACTGCAGGCCGTGCGCATACACGGCCTCTGAACCGGAGGTGCTGGGGGCCGTATCAGCAGCTATGCTGCCTCCCTGCTAGCCCCCAGCAAAACAAGGAATCAGTGGCCTTTTGATACCAGATTTCCTGCTGTAAAACACCCCCGTTTTCACGACAGCTTGGGGACATAGTCTCCAAAACGGAGAATCCAGCCCAAGTTGCTAGAAGTTGAAGACACCTTAGCTAGAAACTGCCCTTTAGTTTGATAAGGCATTATTTGATCAGTTAATACTAAAGGGGAGATGTCCTTGTGTCTAGAAGGAAAGGTTAGTGTTTCCTCTGAAGGCTGCATTATGAACATTTGACTTTTTGCTGTTTTCATAGATCATAGAATTTATAGTGCAGAAGGAGGCCATTCGGCCCATCGAGTCTGCACCAGCTCTTTGAAAGAGCACCCTATCCAAGCCCACACCTACACCCTATCCCCATAACCCAGTAACCCCACCCAACACTAAGGGCAATTTTGGACACGAAGGGCAATTTAGCATGGCCAATCCACCTAACCTGCACATCTTTGGACTGTGGGAGGAAACCGGAGCACCCGGAGGAAACCCACGCACACACGGGGAGAACATGCAGATAGTGACCCAAGCCGGGAATCGAACCTGGAACCCTGGAGCTGTGAAGCAATTGTGCTAACCACCATGCTACAGTGCTGCCCAAATAATTCAAATAATCCAGATGCAGACAAATCTAATCAGTGCTGCGACACACCAAATGGTGCCATTTGTATTAAACCAACTCCTAAAGAGTGCATTCCAAAGCTTTCTGAAAACCATGGGGCTGGATTCTCCATTTCTGAGACTCTGGCGCAGGATTCGTGGACTTCCACGCCAGGAAAACTGGTGCCACACCTGGGCCGATTCAGTGACTGTTGAGGGGCTAGCACCGGCGGCAGGTGGAACACAATCGATTCCAATGAGAAACGGTGCTGGGTTCACCGTGTTCACTATTGACACTCAGGAGGCTGACGAGCTGCAGCTGCATATACACACTTCACTCCCCACACACACCATCCCAGCCAACGAGATGGCAACAAAACAAGCGGCACCACGCTTCACCAACATCGAGCTGGAGACCCAGCTGCCGCCATTCACTGTACCTGGGCGAAGGTGGCAGAGGTGGTCGGCGCCACCAGCAACACTGCGGGACCGGCCAGTAGTGCCAGAAAATAACTGTATGAACTCCTCAGGGTGGCCAGGGTGAGTAGGCAGCACTGTGCCCCTGGCACTAACCCCATCCCACACACTCGTAACACCCCCACCCCGCCCCCCCACCCCATCCCACCCCCCACAACCCGGAGGGTGGCCAAACTCTCACCCTGAACCACATGCCGGTACCCATACCCATCATAGTCACTGAGGCCACCAACTACCCAAACCCTGGGCTGCATGCATCGGACTGTCTCACACTGTCAGATGGTGTGGTGGGTGGGCTGGTCTGGGCTGGCCAGAGAGGGAGTTGGGGGAGGAAGGGAGAATAGCGAGATCTTGTGCGAGGCCTGGGCTCCACTCCGTCACCCGTGTGATGGAATGGCCGTCTGACATGCAGGGATCACCCAGGTGGATGGTGGAACGTGCTACCGTGGGCAGGTGTCAGACTTTGTCAAACGATGTGGAGCACCAGAGCTCATCACAGCAGGCTGTCATCATCCTCCATCCCATGGACCATACCCGCTGTTACTGCCAACCCAGGGCCTGTACCCAGTGCGGCAGGGATGTATCACAGAGGGGGTGCAGGCGAGGGGAGGCGGCCAGAAGGGGATGTGGGGGTGGTACGCAGTGTACATGCCCCTGGCCAGAGCCCCCCCGCCCCCTAGTCTGTGAACCTGTAGGCAATCAGAGCGTCCTGTGTGTGGTAAATTATAAACCTAGTAATTCACACTGTGTTCTATTATATGTATTGTGTCCTTGTGGGCTCTGTATACGAGCCGTTGCGCGGCTCTGCCCATAGGGGGAGATGAGGAGTTTGTACTGGGCTCCACCCTTGGCTCCGCCCATGGCTCCTCCCACTAACCGGAAGTATAACGCTCTGCAGTCGTGAGCCTGCTGCCAGTTCATCTCATCGCAGGCAGGGTCTGTTGTAAGATTATTAAAACCACTGTTCACTTCCAATCACCTGTCTTGTGAATTGATGGTCACATCACTGTGTGCGTTGGCCCTGGCGCACACATCGTATGATCTTCCGTGCCTGCTAGGGCCCCATGTCCTGCCCATTCTCACTCTCCTCCGTTACCTCCTCATCGGATGAGGTCTCGCGATACTCCTCCTCCTTTAGCACGTCGCCCCTCTGCTATGCAACGTTGTGGAGGACGCAGAAGGCTGCCATGATGTGGGTGACCCTCTCAGCCTCATTCTGGAGGGCACCTTCAAGCAGTCCAGGCACCTGGACCACATCTGCAGGTGGCTAAAGCATCAACAGATCATGATCCTGGTTGCTGTATGGGAGTCATGTGACTTCCGGATAGGGGTCATCAGCTACGACCGCAGTGGATAACCCCTGTCACCCAGGAGCCAACCCCCCAGCCAGGGGTGAGGTGGGGAGGAGGCGTCTCAAACATGGCAGGAATCTTGGAGTGTGCCAGGAAGGTGTTGTGCACACTGCCCAGGTACCATGCGCAGATGTGCATGATGTCCATCTTATGGTCACATATCAGCTGCACATTGGTCGAGTGGAACCCCTTTCGGTTTGTGTCGAATGGCCTGTCATCTACAGGTGCTTGTAGGGGGCATACATCCCATCGATCACCCCCTGGATTGGAGCATTCGGTCGATGGCGGCGAACTCCTCTGCCGAGGAATCCTGGTGGGCTTGGTCCAAATTGAAGTGGTTGTATTGAGCCGCCTGGGAATATAGGGCCTCCGTGACGGTACGGATGCACCTGTGCACCGAGGTCGGAGATCCCGGACAGGTCCCCACTCGGCATCTGGAAGGAGCCCGTGGTGTAGAAGTTCAGGGAAACTGTCACCCTGACGGTCACTGGGAGCAGGTGTCCTCCCCCATTCCCCCGCGATGCCAGGTGTGCCATCATCTGGCAGATATGTCGCACTATCTCCCTGTTCAGCCAGAGTCTTCGACGGCATGCCCGGTCCAGCTGGTACATGAGATGCCTCATGCAGCAACTCTTTGGGACCACCTCCTCCTCGGCCTGTTGGGCGGCCGGCCACTCTCCATCCTACACAGCTGCCTCTTGTCCCTCTGCCACTCCACTGCTACAGCTTCCTCCTCCTCCTCGAGCAGCATTAGCTCATACAGCCGCAGGGCATCCCCCAGGGCTGTAGTGACTAGGAGAAAGACCACCATTGCTGATTGTATTCCAAAATCCATTGTCTGTGAAAGGGCGACATGTTAACATGGTGCATACTCCTGTGCCCAACCAACTCCACCGGGCTACATTTGGCAGTATGGTCTCTGCCCCCGCATGATCCCACCCCGCATAGCCGCACCCTGGGCCCAATGGTGCTCGGACCATGGAGTCTCTGGCCCTGGTGCATATCCCTGATGCCAGGTGTTCCGTTGGCTGGGACTGCCCTTGCCAGCGGCACGCTCCCTGTCCCCCGTCCCATGTCCCCATTGCGGCTAGACTTGGCGTTGCTCTGGGTTGGCCGCCTGAAGAGCTGCCAGTGGCTGCCAGTTAAGGGGGGTATGGCGGAGGGTGAGTGGTGTGGGTGGGTGTTTGGGGCACCCAGACGGCCGATGTCACTCTGCAGAACCAGGAGCCAAGATAGGTTGATCAGTGAGGTGCGCAGCAAGATGGCTGCCTTACAGGCCACGGCAATGGCGGTCTGTGCCTGGACGCTGCCCCAATCCCTTGAGGGGGTTGCCCCGGCCACTCAGCCTGTTCCCCCATCAATCCCCCTTCACCCGTCCCTGGCAGGGTCCCTCCCATCCAGCCATCCCAGCCAATGCCCTGCTCAGAAGCCCACGGTCACGCCTCTCTGTGTCCTACCTCCTCTCTCACTCATCAGCCACGATGCCGGCTTCATGATTTTTAAAAGCACAAGTGAACCGCGTCATTGGCAACTCGGCCCATCGGAAATGAACAATCGCGGAGGCCCCAGAGTAAACCGGGTCAGACCCGCTAAGGATATGTAAACAGTGTTTACTGTATGTGCATCAGGACTGCATTGGCGCCACTGTCGAAGTGACGGAGAATCGCGATTTGTGGTCAAATCGGCACCCGCCGCGATTTTGGCATTGGAACCGATTCTCCTCCCAATCCCCTTTCCCGATTTTGGCGTCAGCCAACGAGAATCCCGCCCCAGTTCACTTGAGGAGTGAAGTGGTCAATAACTTCACCAACAGTTGGAAAATTGGTCTTTGTCACCCAGACACAAAATTTCAGCTCAATTCCTTCTCCACAGATGCTGTCAGACCCACTGAGATTGTCCAACATTATCTGTTTTTGTTTCAGGTTGCTTGTTTAGGAAGTATAGATGCAGACAATAACATCAAAAACTAATATATATAACACATTTAATGTAATAACACATCCCAAGACAATTCAAAGGAAATGTTATCACCCCCTTGGGGGCCAATGCCTGTGCTCCATTGGATTTCCCCCTTACATAGTTGAGTATGAACAAGGTGCAAACCGTGACTGCAAAGACAATGGTAGATAGGCTGCGGCACACATTCAGGACCATAGCATACCCGAAGCGTTGGTGTTGTATCACGGCGCTGCATTCACCAGAAAGGGGTTTGAAGTGATCATGACCTCAAATGGAATTCGGAATGTACGGACCGTCCGTGTCATCCAGCTTCGAATGGTTTGGCCTAGAGGGCGGTCCAAACTTTCAAAAGGGCAATGAGCAAACTGACCATGGGGTCTTGGGAGAAGCGACTGGCCCGTTTTCTATTTGGTTACCGGATAACCCCTCATGCCTCCATGGGTGTTGTGGTGAATGTAATATGATAATTCACACTATGTCTTTGTAAGCGCAGTAGCGTTATCCGACCACTAGGGGGAGTAGCTCTGGGAATGCTCAGGAGATTGTACAGGGCTCCACCCTTGGCTCCGCCCACAACTCCTCCCCCTAGTGCAGCTGTATAAATACCCTTGTCCAGACTCAGCCTGCAGTTCACTGAGAGTTCATCAACGGGTAACAGGCTGGCTCTGTAGTAAGTCGATTAAAGCCTATATTCATATCGGAAAGACGTGTCTGGTGAATTGATGGTTCCATCAGGTGTGGCATCAGCAGAGTTGCTGATGGGATGTCAGCTTTTGATCCACCAACGACAGGATCGCCTGAGGCGGATACAAGTCGATGCTCGCAGCGACACGAGTTCAAATGAGGGTCCCTGCATTTGTGCACAATTTTTATGACAGCGCCACATGGGTCCCGGGTATGGTACTCCGGGCCACTGCTATGGTTTCCTATTTGGTCCGGATACAGGGACATGAAGCCAGCTGCCATCTGGACCATGTCCGCCGCCGCACATGGGAGCCTCCAGAACAGGCTCCGGGTACACCCAGGAAACTGAGATGCCTCAGCAGAAGGCTCCGACACTGACTCAGACATGGAAACAGGCCATCCGTCATTGTTGTCCAGCCACCTTCAACACCAGCACCATTGCCAGCCACACTGCCACCTCCTCGACACTCTCCCCAAAAACGTCAGTCACCGGTACATTACACGCCTCCCACACTCGCCTCGTCAATGCTGGACTACCATCTACTCCCCAAACAAACGAGAGGGCATGGCGGTGGCCGGGGGGTGGGGGGGGGGGGGGTGGGGAGGTTGGCGGAGAGATGTTATGACCCCCTTGCCCTGTGCTCCATTTGATTTCCCCCTTACACCCTTACACAACCGGGTATGAACTCCCCGGTAATTGGAGGCAGTTGTCCCTTTCACCAGGGGAAACTACTCTGTATAAAAACCCTGACCTGGGTGGCTCTTCGGAGAGAGGAGTTGTAGTTTTTTTTTTTTTAATTATTTTTATTGAAAAATTTTTACAAAATATATAACAACAAATAGTAACAAGCAACAATAAAACAACATAATAAGCATAACACCCCCAAGACTGTAGCAACGCATATATCGAACCCCCCCCCCCCCCCTCCGGGTTGCTGCTGCTGCTGACCTAGTTCCCTATCGCTGAGCCAGAAAGTCGAGAAAAGGTTGCCACCGCCTAAAGAACCCTTGTACCGATCCTCTCAGGGCGAATTTGACCTTCTCCAGCTTAATAAAACCCTCCATGTCATTGATCCAGGTCTCCACGCTTGGGGGTCTCGCATCCTTCCACTGTAGCAAGATCCTCCGCCGGGCTACAAGGGACGCAAAGGCCAAAACACCGGCCTCTCTCGCCTCCTGCACTCCCGGCTCCACCGCACCCCCAAAAATCGCGAGTCCCCAGCCTGGCTTGACCCTGGATCCTACCACCCTCGACACCGTCCTCGCCACCATCCTCACCACCCCCTTCCAGAACTCCTCCAATGCCGGACATGACCAGAACATATGGGCATGGTTCACTGGACTCCCCGAACACCTGACACACCTGTCTTCGCCCCCAAAGAACCTACTCATCCTAGTCCCGGACATATGGGCCCGGTGCAGCACCTTGAATTGGATGAGGCTAAGCCACGCACATGGGACAAGCATTCGCCCATGTTCCATCCTCAATCTGCTCCTCCAGCTCCCCCTCCCACTGAGCCATTAGTTCCTCTACTGACACCTCCTCCACCTCCTGCATTACCTTGTAGATATCAGATATCTTCCCATCCCCGACCCAGACCCCCGAAAGCACCCTATCACTCACCCCCCTCGCGGGAAGCAAAGGGAATCCCTCCACCTGCCGCCTGGCAAACGCTTTTACCTGCAGGTACCTGAACATGTTCCCCGAGGGGATCTCAAATTTCTCCTCCAACTCTCCCAGGCTCGCAAACCTCCCGTCAATGAACAGGTCCCTCAACTTTCTGATGCCTGCTCTGTGCCAACCCTGGAACCCCCCATCAATGTTCCCCGGGACGAACCGATGGTTCCCCCTTAGCGGGGCCTCCATCGAGCCCCCCACTTCCCCCCTATGTCGCCTCCAATGCCCACAGATCTTGAGGGTAGCCGCCACCACCGGACTCGTGGTATACCTCGTAGGAGGGAGCGGCAACGGCGCCGTTACCAGGGCCCCCAGGCTTGTGCCTCCACAGGACGCCATCTCCAACCTTTTCCATGCTGCTCCCTCCTCCTCCATCACCCACTTGCACACCATCGACACATTGGCCGCCCAATAATACCACGAGAGGTTGGGTAACGCCAGCCCCCCACCATCTCTGCTCCGCTCCAAGAAGACCCTCTTCACCCTCGGGGTCCCATGCGCCCAAACAAAGTTCATGATGCTGCTAGTCACCCTCCTAAAAAAGGCCCTAGGGATAAGGATGGGCAAACACTGAAAAAGGAACAAGAACCTTGGGAGCACCGTCATTTTGACGGACTGCACTCTACCCGCCAGCGATAGCGGCACCATGTCTCACCTTTTAAATTCCTCCTCCATCTGCTCCACAAGCCTGGTAAAATTAAGCTTATGGAGAGTCCCCCAACTCCTGGCCACCTGCACCCCCAGGTACCTAAAACTCTTCACTGCCCTCTTAAACGGGAGCCTACCAATTCCCTCCTCCTGATCACCCAGGTGCACTACAAATACCTCGCTCTTACCCAGATTCAGCTTATAGCCCGAGAAGCTCCCAAACTCAGCCAACAGCTCCATCACCCCCGGCATTCCCCCCACTGGGTCCGCCACATACAGCAGCAGGTCGTCCGCATACAACGATACCCGATGTTCCTCCCCACCCCGCACCAGACCTCTCCACCTCCCTGACTCCCTCAGCACTAAAGCCAGAGGTTCTATCGCCAGTGCAAAAAGCAAGGGGGACGGGGGGCACCCCTGCCTGGTCCCACGGTAGAGCCTGAAGTACTCTGACCTCCTTCCATTAGTAACTACACTCGCCAGCAAGGCCTCATAAAGCAACGTCACCCATTTGATGAACCCCTCCCCAAATCCAAACCTCTCCAGCACCTCCCACAGGCACCTTCACTCAACTCTATCAAAGGCCTTCTCTGCATCTAGCGCCACCACTATCTCCGCCTCCCCCTCCACCGCCGGCATCATAATAACATTTAACAATCTCCGCACATTCGTGTTAAGCTGTCTTCACTTGACAAATCCTGTCTGATCCTCGTGTATCACCCCTGGCACACAGTCCTCTATCCTGGTGGCCAGGATCTTCGCCAGCAACTTAGCATCCACATTGAGGAGCGAGATTGGCCTGTATGATCCACACTGCAGGGGGTCCTTATCCCGCTTCAGGATCAAAGAAATCAGCGCCCGTGACATCGTCGGGGGCAAAGCCCCCCCCCCCCCCCCCATGCCTCATTGAAGGCTCGCACCAACAGGGGGCCCACCAGGTCCGCATACTTTTTATAAAATTCCACCGGGAACCCATCCAGCCCCGGCGCCTTCCCTGACTGCATTTGACGAATCCCCCTGACTAGCTCCTCCAACTCAATCAGCGCCCCCAGCCCCTCCACCAGCTCCTCCTGCACCTTTGGGAAACATAGCTTGTTCATGAAGCTCTCCATCCACCCCCCCCCCCCCCCCCCACCCATGGTGACTCGCCGCATCCCGCCTGCGGAGCTGATGCGCCAGCATCCTGCTCGCCTTCTCCCCATACTCATAAACCGTGCCTTGCGCCTTCCTCCACTGTGTCTCCGCCTTTCTGGTGGTCAGCAAGTCGAACGTGGCCTGCAAGCTACGCCGTTCCCCCAACAATCCCTCCTCCGGGGCTTCCGCGTACGTCCTATCCACATCTAGGAGCTCCCCCACCAGTCTCTCCCTCCCCCTCCTTTCCCTATGGGCCCGGATGGAAATCAGCTCCGGATCACAGCCTTCAGAGCCTCCCAAACCATCCCCACCCGGACCTCCCCCGTATCGTTGGCCTCAAGGTACCCCTCAATACTTCCCCGGACCCTCCTACACACCTCCTCATCAGCCAGCAACCCCACGTCCAGACGCCACAGCGGGCGCTGGTCCCGCACCTCCCCCATCTGCAGATCGACCCAGTGCAGAGCATGGTTTGAAATTGCTATGGCCGAATACTCGGCATCCTCCACCCTCGGGATCAATCCCCTGCTCAGAACGAAAAAATCTATTCGGGAGTAAACCCTATGCACATGAGAGAAGAAGAATACTCACGCACCCTCGGCCTCCCAAACTCCAGGGATCCACCCCTCCCATCTGGTTCATAAACCCATTCAGCAACTTGGCCGCCGCCGGCCTCCTACCCATCCTTGAACTGGACCGGTCTAGTGGGGGATCCAGCACTGTGTTAACGTCTCCCCCCATGATCAGGCCCCCTGCCTCCAGGTCCGGAATGCGGCCCAACAAGTGCCTCATGAAGCCGGCGTCATCCCAATTCGGGGCATACACGTTTACCAGCACCACCTTCTCTCCCTGCAGCCTACCCTTCACCATAACAACCCTGCCCTCCTTGTCTGCCACCACCTCAGACGTCTCGAACGCCACCCTCTTCCCCACCAGAATCGCCACCTGATGAACCATCAATTGAACGCGAGACGAGTTGCTGTGCAAAAATAGGCTTTAATAAGCTAGATGTTAGCCCTGCGGTCAACTACAGTAAATGGCCGACCGCCGGGCGTGCTGGGTATTTATACCTCGCCCTGGAGGCGGGGTTAACTCAGCCTCTCGACCAATCGGGGAGCCGTCACATGACTGGTCTCAACCAATCGGTCGAGAGGCACATGACCGACCAGGGCCAATGGTAAGCCGGTGTTCTGCACCAATGGCAGGCAACTATGTTAATCATACCACCACATTCACCCCTTGCGAAGAAAGAAGCCGGGGGGGGAGTGGGCGGTATCAACGAGAGCTGGGGGGGGGGGGGGGGGGGGGGGGGAGAACTGGTGGTATGAGTAGTAGCCAGAGAAGGGAAAAAAGGGTGTGGCTTCCCACTGGCCCAGACATAGAACATAGAACATAGAATTTACAGTACAGAAGGAGGCCATTCAGCCCATTGAGTCTGCACCGGCTCTTGGAAAGAGCACCCTACCCAAGTTCAACACCTCCACCCTATCCCAATAACCCAGTAACCCCACACAACACTAAGGGCAATTTTGGACACTAAGGGCAATTTATCATGGCCAATCCACCTAACCTGCACATCTTTGGACTGTGGGAGGAAACCGGAGCACCCGGAGGAAACCCACGCACACACGGGGAGGATGTGCAGACTCTGCACAGACAGTGACCCAGCCGGGAATCGAACCTGGGACCCTGGAGCTGTGAAGCCATGCTCCACATGTGATATCCACAATGCTACTGTGCTGCCCACGGGGTGAAGGGGGGGAAGGCCGCACGCCGGCGGGTGCCAGGTCCCGGAGGGAGACCGTATCCTGTCGACCGTCGGGGTACTCCACGTACGCATACTGCGGGTTAGCGTGGAGTAACTGGACTTGTTCCACCAACGGGTCGGACTTGTGCACCTGCACATGCTTCCGGAGCAAGATGGGTCCGGGGGCGGCCAGCCACGTCGGAAGAGGGGATCCGGAGGACGACTTCCTGGGGAAAACAAGAAGACGTTCATGAGGTGTCTGATTTGTTGTGGTACAGGGGAGTGAGCGGATAGAATGTAGGGCATCGGGGATAACCTCTTTCCCTCGGGAAATAGGGAGATCTCTGGACCGGTTGGCCAGTAGTATGGTCTTCCAGATGGTACCATTCTCCCGCTCGACCTGTCCGTTACCCCGAGGGTTATAGCTAGACGTCCTGCTAGAGGCAATGCCCCTGTTGAGCAGGAATTGACGCAGCTCGTCGCTCATAAATGAGGACCCCCGATCACTATGTATGTATGCGGGGTAGCCGAACAGGGAGAAGATGGAGAGGAGGGCCTTAATGACGGTCGATGTGGTCATGTCGGGGCAGGGAATGGCGAAGGGGAAGTGGGAGTATTCGTCGATTACCGCCAGGAAGTAAATGTTGCGGTTGCTAGAGGGAAGGGGCCCCTTGAAGTCAATGCTAAGACGTTCGAAGGGGCGGGATGCTTTGATCAGGTGTGCATGCTCGGGGCGGTAGAAGTGCGGTTTGCACTCTGCGCAGATGTGGCAGTCACGGGTTACTGTCCTGACTTCCTCGATGGAGAAAGGCAGGTTGCGGGCCTTAATGAAGTGGTAGAGATGGGTCATCCCTGGATGGCAGAGGTCCGCGTGGAGGGAGCGGAGGCGGTCTATCTGCGCGCTGGCGCAGGTACTGCGGTACAGGGCATCAGGAGCTCATTGAGCTTCCCAGGACGATATAAGATCTCATAGTTGTACGTGGACAACTCGATCCGCCACCGTAAGATCTTGTCATTCTTAATCTTGCCCCTTTGTGCATTATCAAACATGAAGGCCACTGACCGTTGGTCTGTGAGGAGGGTAAACTTCCTGCCAGCCAAATAGTGCCTCCAATGTCGCACAGCTTCGACTATGGCCTGGGCTTCCTTTTCCACTGAGGAGTGGCGGAGTTCGGAAGCCTGGAGGGTTCTGGAGAAGAAGGCCACGGGTCTGCCCGCTTGGTTCAGGGTGGCCGCCAGAGCTACTTCTGATGCGTCGCTCTTGACCTGGAAGGGGAGGGACTCGTCGATGGCGCGCATCGTGGCCTTAGCGATGTCCACTTTGATGCGGCTAAAGGCCTGGCAGGCCTCTGTCGACGGCGGGAAGGTCGTGGTCTGAATGAGGGGACGGGCCTTGTCGGCGTAATTGGGAACCCATTGGGCGTAGTAAGCGAAGAAACCCAGGCAGCGTTTGAGGGATTTGAGGGTATTGGGGAGAGGGAGTTCCATCAGGGGGCGCCTGCGTTCAGGGTCGGGGCCTATCACTCCGTTACGCACTACGTAGCCGAGGATGGCTAGACGGTCGGTGCTAAACACGCACTTATCCTTATTGTAAGTGAGGTTAAGGAGTTTTGCGGTTTGGAGAAACTTCCGGAGGTTGGTGTCATGGTCCTGCTGGTCGTGGCCTCAGATGGTGACATTATCGAGGTACGGGAAGGTAGCCCGTAATCCGTACTTGTCGACCATTCGGTCCATCTCCCGTTGGAAGACCGAGACCCCATTTGTGACACCGAATGGAACCCTAAGGAAGTGGTAGAGGCGCCCATCAGCCTCGAATGTGGTGTACCTGCGGTCACTCGCGCTGATGGGGAGCTGGTGATAGGTGGACTTGAGGTCCACAGTGGAGAAGACTTTGTATTTTGCGCTATCGTTTACCACGGCGGAAATACGGGGGAGAGGATACGCGTCCAGTTGCGTAAACCGGTTGATGGTCTGGCTATAGTCGATGACCATCCGGTTTTTCTCCCCAGTCCGGACTACCAGCACTTGGGCTCGCCAGGGACTGTTGCTGGCCTCGATGACCCCTTCCGTCAGCAACCTCTGGACCTCGGACCTGATGAAGGTCCGGTCATGGGCGCTGTACCGTCTGCTCAGTGTCGCAACGGGTTTGCAATCGGTGGTGAGATTAGCAAACAAGGAGGGGGGGCCCACTTTGAGGGATGCGAGGCTGCAGACAGTGAGGGGGGGTATAGGGCTGCCGAATTGGAAGGTCAAGCTCTGCAGGTTGCACTGGAAGTCCAGTCCTAGGAGTGCCGGTGCGCAAAGGTCAGGGAGGACAAGGAGTTTGTAATTTTTTAAAACCTTCCCTTGGACCGTGAGGTCCACGATGCAGCAGCCGGTGATGCGGACGGAGTGCGAACCTAAGGCTAACCCGATTTTGTGTTTTCCAAGATGGACAGGGAGCGCGCTTCGTCTTACCGTGGCAGGGTGAACAAAGCTTTCTGTGCTTCCGGAGTCCAGCAGGCAGCCCGTCTCGTGGCCGTTTAGGTGGATCAGCGTTGTTGCTTTGCCGAGCGTGCGTGGCCGTGACTGGTCGAGTTGAATGGCCGCGAGCCGTGGAGAAGAACCATCGTCGTAGTCGTCGTCGGCCGAGTAGGTGCTGGCAGAACCTTGCGTGCCAGTCCAAGACGGTGGTGCCCAGAATCTGCACGTGGAGTCGGGGCCCCAAAATGGTGGCGCCCAGGACCCGCACGTGGCGTCCGGGGCCCAAGATGGCGGCGCCCGCAGGGCCCTCGTGGTCGCTGGGGCCGGGGTTAGCGGTGCCGGGGGGGGCGCACGGAGCGGCTGAGAGCAGGGGCAGAGAGGCGCGCAGGCTGGGCACAGGGGCCCGGGGGCGGGGGGGAGAGATTTGCGCGGTGCGCTGGAAGGGCCCGGAGGAGAGGGGGAGGTGCGCAGGCCGGGCGCAGGGGCCGGGGGCGGGGGGGGGGAGAAATTGACGTGGTGTGCTGGAAGGGCCAGCAAGGGCCCGGAGGGGGGGATCCCCGGTCGCTTTGCAGTACAGCAGCGACCGATTTGGCCTGGCAGACCGTCGAAAAATGGCCCTTCTTCCCGCAGCTCTTACAGAGGGCAGAGCGGGCCGGGTAGCGCGGGCGAGGGTGTTTAGCGAACCCACAGAAATAGCAGCGGGGCCCCGCGGACTTGTCGGGGCGTCCCGCGGCGCAGGCCTGAGGGAGGTCGGGAGTGGCGGATGGCGGTGGGGAAGCGTGCCAGGAGGCCCAGGGTGCTGCAACGCGGCTGGGGACATAGGCGCGGGCGTTTAAATCGGCGACCTCCAGGGAGGTGGAGAGAGTCCGTGCCTCAGTTAGGCTGAGGTCGTCTTTCTCCAGCATCCGCTGGCGGATAGCAGCAGACTGCATCCCAGCCACGTAAGCATCTCTGATCAGAAGTTCCATGTGCTCCGTGGCTGAAACTTGGAGGCAGGTGCAATTCCTCCCCAGGACAGCGAGGGCCTGGTAAAAATCATCTAATGACTCACCGGGGAGCTGTTGTCTGGTAGCCAGCAGATGTCGGGCGAATACTCTGTTTACCGGTTTAAGAAACTGTCCTTTCAGCTTATCCATGGCTGCGTCTTAATCTCTTTCCTCCGCAATCATCGCGTATGCCACTATGCCCACGTTGGAGTGGAGGATATGAAGCTTCTGTGCCATGGTGGGTGGGCTGTTTGCGGATGCCAGGTAACCATCGAAACATGCCAGCCAATGTTCAAAGATTTCTGAAGCGTTCTGAGTTTGCGGGCTGATGCGGAGGCATTCGGGCTTGATCCGGAGCTCCATCTTCAAAATTCTAGCTTATTAAATTGATGAACCATCAATTGAACGCGAGACGAGTTGCTGTACAAAAGTAGGCTTTAATAAGCTAGATGTTAGCCCTGTGGTCAACTACAGTAAATGGCCGACCGCCGGGCGTGCTGGGTATTTATACCTCACCCTGGAGGCGGGGTTAACTCAGCCTCTCGACCAATCGGGGAGCCGTCACATGACTGGTCTCAACCAATCGGTCGAGAGGCACATGACCGACCAGGGCCAATGGTAAGCCGGTGTTCTGCACCAATGGCAGGCAGCTATGTTAATCATACCACCACACCACACCCCCGGTTCTTCGCATCTAATCCTGAGGGGAAAACCTGCCCCACCCACCCCTTCCTCAGACGAACCTGGTCCGTCACCTTCAAGTGGGTCTCCTGGAGCATAACTACGTCCGCCTTCAGCCCCTTCAAATGAGAAAATACCCTAGCCCGCTTAACCGGCCCATTCAGCCCCCTCACGTTCCAGGTGATCAGCCGGATCAGAGGGCACCCCGCCCCCTCCCCCGCCGACTAGCCATAGCTCATCGACTGCTCGCCCCTGACCAGCACACCACGCCCGACCCGTTCCCCATGACGATAGCGCCTCTCCCCTACCCCCCCCGGCCCACACCAGCTCCTTCCTGGCCATTCCAACAGCAACCCGGTATCCCTCCCCCACCCCCCCCCCCCCAACCCCCCCACCCCCACCCCCAGGCTAGGACCCCTGCTAGCCACGACGCACCCTCCATGGTACTTCCGTGAGTCAGCTGACTTCTGCTGACCCCGGCAACACCCGCCAAAACCCGACCCCTCCTGACATGGGGGTCATCCCCCCTCCTGCCACTCCTCCTTGGCACCGCTTCAGCGCGGGAAAAAATCAGTAGAGGCCACGCCCCCACCGCCAGCTCCACGCCTCCTGCCCCTCAGCGCGGGAAACCAGAGGAAAGCTCGCGCTTTCACACTGCCCCACCCCACCCTTCTGACGCAACTCCACAAATTCCAGCTCCACCCCATCCCCCAGCCCCGTACAGAAAAAAACCAAAGCCCCAACATCCCCCACAAAACACAAAACCATACCCAACAGAACCACCCGGAAACAGAGCAAGACCAGCATAAAAAAAACATATCAAAATTACAAAAACAGCAACAGCAAAAACAGCAATGACCGTAGTACACAGGACCCCGCAGGCCCCAGACCCTAGTTCGAGTCCAGCTTCTCCGCCTGTACAAAGGCCCACGCCTCCTCCGGGGACTCGAAGTAGTGGTGCCGGTCCTTATATGTTACCCACAGACGCACAGGCTGCAGCATTCCAAATCTGACCTGCTTGTTATGCAGCACCGCCTTCGTCCGGTTAAACCCGGCCCGCCGCTTAGCCACCTCCGCACTCCAGTCCTGGTAGATTCGCACCACCGAGTTCTCCCACTTGCTGCTCCTCACCTTCTTGGCCCAGCGCAGCACACACTCCCGGTCACTGAACCGGTGGAACCGCACCAGCACCGCCCGCGGGGGTTCATTTGCCTTAGGCCTCCTGGCCAGCACTCTGTGGGCTCCCTCAAGCTCCAGGGGCAAATGGAAGGACCCCACCCCCATCAACGATTCAGCATCATAGCCACATAGGACGGAAGATCTGACCCCTCCAGCCCCGCCGCAAGGCCCAGGATCCTCAAATTCTTCTGCCTCATGCGAAAGTCCAGCTCCTCCAAACGGTCTTGCCACTTTTTGTGAAGTGCCTCGTGCATCTCCACCTTCCCCACGAGGACCACGGCCTCCTCCTCCCGATCAGCGGCCTGCCGCTGCAACTCCTGAATGGCTGCCCCCTGGGCTGTCTGGGTCTCAAGCAGCTTGCTGGTAGTCGCATTCAGGGAGTCCAGCAACTCAGCCTTCAGCTCCGCAAAACAGCGCAGAAGAGCAGCTTGCTGATCCTGCGCCCACTTCCTCCAGTCCTCGGGTGCTCCACCAGCCGCCATTTTGTCCTCCTTCCCCCGCTTTTTCTGGGGAGCTGCTGCAGCCTTTTTCTTTGCCCCACTCCGGGTGCGCACCATAAATTCCGGGGAATGTTCCTCCAAACACCTTCCCCCACCGGGAATCGTCGAAACAGCGCCGTTTGGGGCCCTAAAAGAGGCCCGAAAGTCCTTTGATAGCAGGAGCTCCGCATCACCGCAACCGGAAGTCCCCGAGTTGTAGTTTTTTATATAATAGTCTTTAATATTGTCACAAGTAGGCTTACTGCAATGTTACTGTGAAAAGCCTCTAGTCGCCACACCTGTTCAGGTACACTGAGGGAGAATTCAGAATGTCCAATTCACCTAACAGCACGTCTTTCGGGACTTGTGGGAGGAAACCGGAGCACCTGGAGGAAACCCACGCAGACACGCGGAGCACATGCAGATTCCGCACAGACAGTAATCCAAGCCGGGAATCAAACCTGGGACACTGGCACTGTGAAACCATTGTGCCAACCAGTATGCTACCGTGAAGCCATTTTGTTTTTGTGATCTTGTGCATATCGTAATTAACCAGTTGTTCATTTCTACCTTACCGTGTGTTCCTGTTGTCTCTCTTCTTCAGGTTGACAGGAAACACAATATGACACACAGGGAGTGAATTTTATGTGTTGAAATGGGGACAGTTTGCACTGGGTGGAGGGGCGGTTAGATTAGTCGGGCGAGACAACTAGCTTTCACTTCAGGATAACACCAACAGCACGGCTCCAGTGCTTACATCATTGATGTGTTGGGTAAGCTGGGTCTGCGAGGACATAGCAGTTAGAGAGACAGGCTTCCAACACTTGAAGAAATGCAACTCTATTTTCTTGCACTCTTAACTATAATGCATGCTTTAACTGTGGGTTGACACTATGCTGAGTTGACTGGAGACCTGAGGCTAACCTGACCAGATTATCTTACTACCACATGGTGGATGTTCTAGTTGTTGCTCACAGGCTTTGACTGTCACAGAGGCTGCATCCCAAGAGAGCGGGAAAACTAGTGCCCTCTGGCTTTATAGTGGCCATGTCCTGTCTGGTGATTGGCTGCTGTGTTCTGTGTGTTCATTGGTCATCCTGTGTGTCAATCAATGCCTGTCTGTGCACCATCATATACTTGTGTGTATATTATGACGATCATTACACCAGGCTGGTATAATACGGAGGTCTGGTGGGTGCTCAAATCACCATTCTGCCTTGGTGTTTCAGAAAAACGAATTAACAACTGGGGCTGGTGTAGCACAGTGGGCAAAACAGCTGGCTTGTAATGCAGAATAATGTCAGCAGCGCGGGTTCAATTCGCGTACCGGCCTCCCCGAACAGGCAGCAGAATGTGGCGACTAGGGGCTTTTCACAATAACTTAATTGAAGCCTACTTGTGACAATAAGCTATTATTATTATTAGCTATTACACTTGTTAAATGGCCAGTAGAACAAGATTTCACATTGCCCACACTATTTCTTGATGGATACATGGAAAAGGTTTTCAGAGGGAGTTACGCCAGATATGAGGAGGCATTGCAAAGGCAGATAGAAATGTCACAAGCCGGACTATGACCAACTTTAGCTAATATGTCTGCTGGTGAGGTTGGGAAAGTTTGCCAGTGTTGCAAGTTACTTCAATCATTTTGAGCCTTCAGTGGGTGTTACCGTTACGGCGCCTGTTCGGGTAGACTGAGGGAGAATTCAGAATGTCCAATTCACTTAACAAGCACAGCTTTCAGAGTCAGGTGTAAAGTGAATTTTCTGCACCTCAGTATTAGATCGGTGTCCCAAAAGGCGTTGTCCATTTTCAAGGAGGGCATTCTCGCAGTGAGGAGGAGAGCAGGAGAAGGAGATGAAGGAGAAAACTAGACAGGGAGAGTGCACCCTGTGGACCAGGAAGATGTGGAACATGCTGCTGAGGAAAGGGCCTGCGGAGGAGTGACATCAGAGTAGGCATAGATAAACTCCTGTCAATAGAGCACGCTGGCAAATAATGATATAGTTCAAATGTCAGAGCGCCAGTGCCCAAGAAGGCTGCATTTCTCCCGGGTAGAAAGTCACATTCTGTCACATCATTGAATGACAGATTGTCTCAAATTGTGATGGTGGACACTGTGCCTGTGGAGTTGAAGGTAACGGTTGACGTGAATTTTTTCACCTCAGAATCCTTCCAGGTATCATAATATTTAGTATTGTCACAAGTAGGCTTACATTAACACTGTAATGAATTACTGTGAAAATCCCCTAGTTGTCACACTCAGGCGCCTGTTCGGGTACACTGAGGGAGAATTCAGAATGTCCAATTCACTTAACAAGCACAGCTTTCAGGACTGGTGGGAGTAAACCGTAGCACCCAGAGGAAGCCCACGCAGACACGAGGAGAACATGCAGACTCTGCACAGACAGTGACCCAGCCAAGAATTGAACCCGAGACACTGGCGCTGTGAAACAACTGTGCTAACTATTATGCTACCATGACCCCCCCCCCCCCGGGAGACCTTTGCGGGATCTCACAGCCAGCAGCTTATTACATATGAGAATCTGTGGTTTCAAGTTGCTGGAATGCTGCCTCAGCCTCTATAAAATTCAATGTGTGGTTTTCAGTTCTTAAACTTTTCATTAAGCATGGCTTCGTAACAGTTCTCGGATATTGGCTGGTGTAATCTGTAGAAGGCTGAGCTGGTGCAGCTGATCTTGTGTTGGATGGTCTTGTAAGTGGTGTTTTGTTTTGAGAAAGGTGGCTGCCATGAGCGGCACCACTCCCTGCTCCTGGACGCAGTTTGACTCCTCTAACTGCGTCTGCAGCTGCTGGAAGACAGCCCTCATCCCGTCATTGTGTCCCTGGGTTTCAAAATGCATCGGCTGTGCGGGTGGGTCGAGTAAATCCAGGAACCCGGGAAACGTCTGGGAGCCGGCTGGATGCTGGGCCTGGGCTGCTCTCCGACTGTGCAGCCCCTCGGCTGCTCCGACCTCCACCTGCTGTACCGGCTCAGCTGTGTGGTGCGCACCAGACCGTGACCCAGGAGCCTCATCACTTAATTGCCCAACCGAGGTGAGTGTCTCTGGGATGGTGGATGGTGTGGGTGACAGCAGTGCCGCAAGATCTAGGTCCTTGTCTGTCAGAAAGTCAGGAGTGTCCTGGTCCCAGTCATGTCCCGGCGCAGGGCGCACGCAGCCCATGTACGGTTCAGCGTCAGGTGAGTCCGTTGACTGCGTTGTCATCTGGGTCCACTGACCACGTCCTGTCCTGTCTCACGGCCCGACCTTCGGGCAACGCACAGCCATGAAAGTCGTCACTGTCCGTCCTCTGTACGTCCTGCTCGAGAGACCCCGGTTTGGAGGATGGCACTCCTGGCCGACCTCCTGCCACCCTCTGGCGTGCACCCCTAGGTGCGGTGGTCGTCGCGGATGGTCACCTGTGTGTGGCACCAGACGGCCCTGGACGTTCGTCAGCTGGCCCTGGGGAACAGAATGATACGGGGTTAGTTAGACACGCTCGGCCAGGCGTAGGATGGTCCAGTGGGCAGAGTGTGAGGGGAGAGAGGATGGGGGGTCCAGTGGGAAGAGTGTGAGGGGAGAGAGGATGGGGGGTCCAGTGGGCAGAGTGTGAGGGGACAGAGGATGGGGGGTCCAGTGGGCAGAGTGTGAGGGGACAGAGGATGGGGGGTCCAGTGGGTAGAGTGTGAGGGGACAGAGGATGGCTGGGGGGTGGGGGGTTGTCATGCAGGGTTGTCTCACTTGGTTCTGCACCTCCAACCTCGCATTGCGCGACCTCCCGGGTGGCAGATCCCCCAGGAAGGTCCAGTGCCCTCTGCTGAAACACTGTTAGGGGGTGAACCCCCTCCGGTCCTGTTGCGCTCCCGGTTGTTGTGAGCGGTCTTGTCCTGTTGGGGGGGGGGGGCATAGATAGATCATGACAATTCGGC
The DNA here is from genome assembly GCF_902713615.1 of Scyliorhinus canicula. Taxonomy (NCBI): domain Eukaryota; kingdom Metazoa; phylum Chordata; class Chondrichthyes; order Carcharhiniformes; family Scyliorhinidae; genus Scyliorhinus; species Scyliorhinus canicula. The sequence continues at coordinate 126,996,144 of NC_052150.1, forward strand.
AGATATCATCAGGGCATTCAGATATTGGCACAGGTTGGGGGGAAGGTTGCAGCTACACCATGGCATCTCTCCAGGGGGTCGCGGCGCTCATGTGGATCTGTGACAACTTTGTTAACCACCCTCCACTCACTCTTGCCCCCCCTCCCCCTCCCGCCCAGGGGGGAGGTGGATGATGAGGGACATGTGGGGGGGCGGGATGGTTGTGACCCGGGGGCACCCTCGTGGCACTTACCATGGAGCTTCTTGCGGCACTGCTCCCCAGACCGAGGGGTCTGCCCACAGCACTGACTGCCGTGCCCACCTCACGCCAAGCCCGTCGCACAACACTGGAAGGGTGGCGATGACCTCGTCTTGGGCAGATGATGCCCCTGCGCTGCTCCACCTCATCGAGGAGGGTCTCTAGGTCCGATTCACGGAACCTCGGGGCGGCCCTCCGTGGCTCCGACATTCCCCCCCCCTCCTTTCTGTGCGTGGATCGCGCCCTTTTACGATGCGGAGCGGCGTCATTTGGGTGTCGCACGCTTCCGAAGTCACCCCCCCCCCTTGTTTCGCGCAGCCCCGATGCTAGCCCATTCCCGGGGCCAGAATTAGTCACGTTCGGGGCAGTTTCGTGCTGTTGTTGAACTCGACCGAGTTCACAACGGTTTTCCCGATGCGGCGCGGTATCGGAGAATCGCGCCCTGTGTATATTGTATGCTGGTGCCTTCCCACAGCCAGGGAGAATGGAAGCATTGCTCAATGTTGACAGCTCTTTGTGAATTTGTTACCTGAAAATACCTTTGTCATCGGAGAAATCTTGCAGAAATCATTTGAATTCACAATCCTGTATTTTGTTGTTTACCTTTTAAATACCTTTATGAACACTGTTTAAATGGAAAACAGGATCACATTGATTTGCAACTTGTGCTCTACAGATACACTTCCTGCTGATTGAGACAGTACCTGTCAGCATGTCTGAATGCAGCACATATACTAAATTCAGTATGCATCAATCCCCAAAACATATCCTGCTGACACGTCCTTTCATTTTACAACTGAAACCTGTCAACAGAGATGGAAATGAAACCATCCAATTTGCTCGGCTGTGATCCCCATTAAGGAAACAAATCCATTCAGGTTCAAATAGCATCACTTCTGTTAACTACATTCTGAATGCCATCTGTGCCACTTGTATTAATATATTACCAGGTAACAGATCTTTAAAATCTGTTTATTAAATGTAATAAATGAAGACAGCAGGCTTTCCCAAGATAATTGCGTTGGAAAGTCCGAAACGCGGATCTACACTGAAAATCTACTTCGAAACAGAAAATTGTCAATTTTAATTTCTATCTTCTTCACCCAAATGAGTACCCGTCACCACGCCAAGACAGCAAGAGGCACTGATGATTTTAACTGCCAGGTCTCATCAGCTGCTCACAATGCAACAGGCAGGAAGCATCAATTGCTGGTGGCTAAGAGCCAAATTGAGGGCAGCAGGAAGCTGCTTGTCGGTGCCAATGGGTGGTTACTAACAACAAGGTAAACACGAAGGGAGCTGGTTTAGCTCAGTTGGCTGGGCGGCTGGTTTGTGATGCAGAGTGAAGCCAGCAGTACAGGTTCAATTCCCGTAACGGATGAGGTTATTCATGAAGGCCAAGCTTGCCCCTTGCCTGTGATGTTGTGATCCTCAGGTTAAACCGCCCCCAGTCAGCTCCCACACCCCCTCCAAGGAGAAAGCATTCTGGGACTGTGGCAACTTGACTTTTACTGAACAGGAGGGAGTTTCAGGATCATGAATGTGGAGGGATCCAGGGCACTGAGGCCTAAACTTTCCTTAGCGTGCCTCGAGCAAGTCTGTTGCTCCTGAATCCACAAGGAAAGCAAAAACAAAAGCAAAATATCGGCTGGATTCTTCCACTCCGCCAACAGGATTCCCTCGGGTGAGACGCGGACAATGGAAAAGTCAGACGGGATTCTCTGGTCGCCGGGCAGGTGCGGCTGGAGAACACCTCAGGTGTTTTTCCTGGCATCTGTACTTCGTAGGGAAAACAATAATGATACCTCTGCATCTTTGAAGAAGGACCTCATTCAAGTGGTGTCCTTGCCACCGCTTCAGAAGAGCAGACTAAAATTCAAGAAAACCGGATCAATTCAGGAAGGAGATAGTTCACCCAACCGGTTTTAACTGCCTGTCTGTCCAGTACCACAGGAATGGAAATAGGCCATTCAGCCCCTTCAGTTTGTTCCACCATTCAATTGCTGACCTCTAACTTAAGTCCACATCACATGATATTCTTACCCAACCGAACGCCATTGATCTCAATCTTTTTTCCAATTAAAGGACAATTCAACGTGGCCAATCCCCCTACCCTGAACATCTTTGGATTGTGAGGGTGAGACCCTCACAGACACGGGGAGAATGTGCAAACTCCACACGGACAGCGACCCAGAGCCGGGATCGAACTTGGGTCCTCATGCCGTGAAATGACAGTGCTAACCATTGTGCTCCTGTGCCACCCCATTGATCTCTTAAACCTTTTGATTGACCCAGCATCAACAGTCTTTTGGGAAGAAAGTAAATAATTTCTACTTTTCTGATCATCATATTGTAAGGTTTCGATGCAGAAGAGCAAAAAAATGAATAACTGAATTGAAATGAATTCCTGTATGGACAATAATGTGAAATTGAAAAAGAAAATTAAAGAGATTGTATTGAACAATCTAAAGTAGAACATCTAATTTTAAAGAGGATTAATTACGATGTGAAGAGAAAGCGCCTAGCCAGGATAAAATGGAACAAAATACTGACAGTCACTGTACTGGAGCAACGGGTGATATCAAGGGATACTACAGGTATTGTCCAGTACGGTTACAACACTGGCATCTACCCAGCATTGTGGAAAATTCCCCAGGTGTGTCCTGTACACAAGAAACAGGACAAATCCAACCCAGCCACTTTTCGCCCTATCAGTCTACTCTCCATCATCAGCAAAGTGATGGAAGGAGTCATCAACAGTGCTTCATCGAGCGGCACTTACTCGGCAATAACCTGCTCACAGATGCTCAATTTGGGTTCCGCCAGGGTCACTCAGCGCCTGACCTCATTACAGCCTTGGTTCAAACATGGATAAAAGAGCTGAATGCCAGAGGTGTGGTGAGAGTGACTGCTTGACATCAAGGCAGCGTTTGATCGCGTATGGCATCAAGGAGCACTCCAAGCACTCACCACCCTGACTTGGAAATGTATTGCCACTCCTTGACTGTCACTGGGTCCAAAACTGGAACGCCCTCTGTAACAGCACTGTGGGTGTACCTACACCACAGAGATATCAGCGGTTCAAGAAGGCAGCTCACCATCACCTTCTGAAGGGCAACTAAGGATAGGGCAATAAATGCTGGCCTAACCAGCTATGCTCATGAAATGAAATGAAAATCGCTTATTGTCACAAGTAGGCTTCAAATGAAGTTACTGTGAAAAGCCCCGAGTCGCCACATTCCGGCGCCTGTTCGGGGAGGCTGGTACGGGAATTGAACCGTGCTACTGGCCTGCCTTGGTCTGCTTTAAAAGCCAACTCTTTAGCCCTATGCTAAACCAGCCCATAAATGTGCCTGTGCCACCTGATAGAAGTGGCAGCGGCCGTCAGCTCGGGCAGCGTCACCATGAAGACTGGCACCCAGCGACGCATGAAGGTCAATGACCTACAATGACCAATTGGAATCCCAGAGGCTATGGCTCAGGAGATGTCGCCGGCAATGCCTGGCATCACGGCCAGCACCACTAGTTTGCCGACCGCAGTGGAGAGCCTGGTGCACGATGTCAGCATCATTAGTGGAGGTGTCGAAGGCGTGGCTCAGTCAGTGATGGCCGTGGCAGAGAGCCTTGGCGGACTGTCCGACTGACTGAGGGATGTGACCCAGTACCCGGATGACCTTGATGAGGTTTCTGTGGGAGTTGTCCCGATCTCAGACAGGAATAGCCGAGGCACTGCAGAGCTTGTTCCAGGCACAGGTGGGTATTGCCGAGGCACTACAGAGAATTTCACAATCATTCAGGAGGATTGCCATGGGCGCAACACCATAGTCATGGATAGAGTCATAGATGTTTACAGCATGGAATAAGGCCCTTCGGCCCAGCTTGTCCATGCCGCCCAGTTTCTATCGCTAAGCTAGTCCCACTTGCCTGCTTTTGGACCATATCCCTCTATACCCACCCTGCCCATGTAATTGTCTAACTGCTTTTTAAAGGCAAAAATTGTACCCGCCTCTACCACTGCCTCTAGCAGCTCATTCCAGATGCTCACCACCCTCTGTGTGAAGAAATTTCCCCTCTGGGCCGGGATTCTCCGAAATCCCGACCAAGTGTTGACGCCAGTGTAAAGACCGGAGTGGTGCACGCCGGCGTCAGCGGGCCTCCTGGCTCAGTGATTCAGCGGCCCTCAGGAGGCCAGCACGGCGCCAAAGTGCTGTGCACTGCTCCGGCGCCAATACGCGGCCCTGCACTGCTGGTGCGGGTCCGCACATGGGCGCAACGACCATCTCCGTGCCAGCGGCATACAACATGGCAGAGCCCTACAGCGGGCCTGCTCGGAAGGAGGTAGGCCCCGTGCAGATCGCGGGCGCCCACCGATCGGTAGCCCCCATCGCGGAGTTTAAATGGAACCATCTGACATGGTGGGATCCGAACTCAGATGCTGAGAATACTGCCCCAGGTCTCTGGATTGTTAGTCCAGCGTTAATACCAGGGCGGAACGGTAGCATAGTGGGTAGCACTGTTGCTTCACAGCGCCTGGGTCCTAGGTTCAATTCCCGGCTTGGGTCACTGTTGATGTGGACTCTGCACGTTCTCCCCGTGTCTGCGTGGGTTCCCTCTTGGAGCTCTGGTTTCCTCCCACAAGCCCCCAAAGACGTGCTATTAGATGAATTGAACATTCTGAATTCTCCCTCCGTGTGCCTGAAAAGGTGCTAGAGTGCGGCGGCTAGGGGCTTTTCACTTCATTGCAGTGTTAATGTAAGCCTACTTGTGAAAATAAAGATTATTAAATAGGCCCTTCCCTTCCCTTCTTGTTGACTCTGGCGAATTCTGCAAAGCTCACAAAATTCATGTACTGACTGTTCATGCCAGAATATTGGATTAATAGCAGAATTAATTAGCACTTAATATATTAAATTTTCAGACCTGAAAGCTTTAAATGGTGCCAAGCACACCTTGTGAAAGCTGAAAGTAAGCAGAAGCATGTCATATTTTCGACATGCCTGAATTATTTGGGTATTATCGCCTCGTACACACCCAAACTCGCCCCACCGTAGCCATTAAATCCTGCCCTATGGCTCTAACTGTGAATCCAGCATCAATTTAGCAGCATTAAGGTCACATTCATCACTTCTCATTTTTTTATTTTAACTAACGATCTGAGGCTTTTGCGCTCATGCTTCTTCATAAGGTCATAGGTTTATCTTGCTGGGGACAGTGGTCTAACTCGGCGTGAAAAAAGCAGAAAGAGAAACATACTGTGCTGTGAACATGCGAATGTGGAAAAATACATTTATCAATTATGCGAGCTTGCAGCCATCAAAGCTGGAACTAGACTGACCAATGATGTACTGTGGATTTCATAGAATCCCTTCAGTGCAGAAGGCCATTCAACCCATCGAGTCTCCACCAGCCGTCCGAACGTGCACCCTACCTTGGCCCAATCCCTCATCTATCCCCGTACCCATTGCAGTAGTCACGAAGGTATCCTTAATCAGTGAGTGAACAGCCAACCTGTTTAAGCTTGTCCACTCTGGTTTCATAGTGAATGAAGTGATGCAACAGACTGCCATTCTGCAATCTAGGTACATGAGTTGCTCAATTTGACCATTTTTAAAACCTTTTTCAGAGCTGCCCATTTTAATAAGCATTTCCAGCATGTTCTGTGTGTTTTGATATAAAACAAAGGTTTAGAACTCTGCTCTTAGTCCGCCACATCAGCATTCTACTCCCCAGAGCCCCAGTCTCTACTCATGCTTTCCACTGAACAGACCGTGAATCTGCAGCGCCAATTTGGTAACAGGCAATGCGAAATAGCTTGCTTCACCACACAGTCTGTGATGGGTTTTCTAACCCACTCAGTGAGGCTCCTCGAGCTACTTCTGTTCTAACTCTTACACACCAGATGGAATATTGGCTGCTTGTTGCGCGTGTCCCTGTGTTACATGCTGCTGCTACAGTTAATGGGCTGCATTCTCCAATTTTGAGGCTATGTCCGGAGGAAGTGCCTGGTTTTACGACAGAAAGGTTGGTGCCGCCCCACACCGATGCTCCGACCGGTGAGGGGCTTGCAGCCAGGCCACATAAAACTTACAGCCTTCCCGATATAAATGCCTGGAGAATGGCCGGGTCCGTGGCCGCGCATGTGCATGGCGATGACCTGCAGCAGTCGTGCTGTACAACGGTGCTGGCTGCGTGCGAGCCCGACCTGCCAGATCGTGCCCCCATGGGCACCCCCTCGCCACCCCCGGGCCACCTCCCACCAGTCCCCCCAGCCCTCGCCAAAGCCCACCCAGCCAACAGCATGGTTTCCGCCCGACTGTAGTGGTGCTGGACACATGTCCCGCGCCGTCGGGAATTCGGTCCATCGGGGACGGAGCACCGGGGAAGGTCCTTCAGGTAACGTTCTGGGGCCGTCCAAACGGCGTGCAGCGTACTCCTCGATGGTGCTGCTTTGGAGGGGGCAGATTATCCAAAAACAGGCGCTGCCTCCAATTTGGTCGTAAACAGGGATTCTCTGCCCGATCGGCGATTACGATATCGGCGTCAGGCAAAGGGGAATCCTGCCCAATGTATGTCAAGGGGAAGATAGCCCACTGCTTTTTGAACAGCAACCTCACTGGTATCAGACCAACCAATCTGCAATGCCACTCTCGCCATGAGAAGTAGACATAACAAACTATTGATTCAGGGTAGATTTGTGACAATCCTCACAAACCCCTCAAGGTCTTACTCAATCTTATTAACTCAGTCAGTGTGAAACAAACACGCACGTGTGCTATCAGCAGCTTTTGCGACTGCTGCATTGTCCTTGCCCAACTTCATACCTCAAACCTCTCCTGAAAACCCTTTCCTTTGCCACTTTGGTCCCTAATTTGAAAAATTCTGTACCTCTTCAGGTGAGTTCCTATCATCTCTGCTGACTCATTCTAGCTGAGCATCCTAGAAGAGTAGAAGCTATATGAATGTAAACTATTGTTACTATTTGATGTTGCTCAACTAATGATAAACAATTCAATCAGAATCTGAAGGTGATGATTTGGCCATTCAAGTAACACAAGCCACTTGACTTTTATTTTAAATTCCTTGTGTCCTTTTAATCCTCCATTGGAGAGGATCACTAAATGGAGAGAAGGACAATTAAAAATAAACTTTAGAGATTCAGATACACAACTTCTGTTAATTAACTCTTAAAATGTGGTTCTGTTTGGTCCAGGAAACAGCTGTGAGATTATCAAGCTTCTTGGCCAGACACTATCAAAATTATAAATGCAGCCTCAAAATTTAAAACCATGGAGGGGATTATGAGAAATTTTAAAAACTAATATTGAAAAAGATAAAATAAGCAAAAAGTAGGAGCATGAGGAATATAATTGAAGGAATGTCATTATCAGAAAGTTGAATCAACTCTGCTGAGGAGGAGTTATTAACGTTTCTTCGACATCGAGAGAATAATTTGGACAACAAATCTCCATTGGCAATACTTTGTTCAGACAAAGCATGTTAAAGGTGTAGTAATTTATGGTTAATAAAGGCGACGCATTAATTGCCACAGGCTCAGCAGCAGATTTGACAGAATAAGACTCTCAGTCATTCCACAGATCTTGTCAGGCGTATTAATCAGGATTTGTCATACTCAGCCAAAAGTATTTAACACATTGCATTCCAATTAAAGATAGTCATTCATATCATTCTTGTGAAACTCACTTGCTTCGGTTTCTTCTGCTTCCATTTTGTTGTATGACGGACTAACATCCGTATTCCGCCACAAAAAAATGCAAGACATAGCACTGATCCAGACAAATGGTATAGGTACAAAGATCAGCAAAGTGTCATGAAGCAACTTACAAGAGCTACTAAAAGGGATTGTGAAAGGAAACTTGAAAGGGACATCAAAATCAATAAGAAGAAATTTTATGGTTCTATAAAGGGAAAGTGGGTGATCATGTGCATTGTAGGCCCACTAAAAGCCTTGTAGTGCCTGACCTGGTGACGCGACGGGGCTGTCGAATCTCGGGAGAGGCCTCTCACGACGCTAAGAATGCCTCACGAGATTTGACGAGATCTTGCGAGACATTACGTTCTGGATCTCGCCCTCGCTGGACATATTCAAATGATCCATTAGGCTAATTTAAATAAGTGTGCGCTATATAGTCCCAGGGACCGAAACAAACGGCCTACCTGGGAGACGTCACCAGGGTGCCCTTTGGCACTAGTTTCTACAAATGAGGACCAGGCGCAATAGCACCTGGGGGGTGGGGGGGGGGGGGGGGTCTCTCAGGCTATTAGAGACTCACGGGTGGTAGTGCTCTGAGCAGGGTGGTACCTTGGCAGTCCCGCTGGCACCAAGGTATCTTGGCACTGCCATCAGGCGTCTTAGCACTGCTACCCAGGCACCTTGACAGTGCCACCCTGGCACTATCAAGGTACCTATATGACACTACCAGGCTTATGGGATACTGCCAGGGTGCCAGGCAGGCAATGCCAGGGTGCTCAAGTGCCAGGTTGGCTCTGCCAAGGATTGTACACGGAGTTGCTTTGCTCTTAAGAGGTGGAGTGAAGGAGGGGGGGGGGGGGTGCTTGAAGACTCCCTAAGAGGTAGGGTGGGTCCAGTGGGGGGCGGGGCAGAGGCAGCAGTGGTGTGGCTAAGGGGTGTTGAAAGATCGGAGCGACATTTAAAAATGGCGTCCCAATCCGCAAATACTCTTACTGCACTGGTCAGCTGGGTTCACCAATGCAGGAAATGAGTTAAGTGCGGCCTCGGAAGGGCATTCCTCACTAAGGCTAGAAAGATGGCGTTGTTTTTGGCACTGCAGACACCGAGAAACACCCCACTAAATACACCCAAAACGGGACTCCGTTTTTCATAGAATCCATAGAATTCATGGTACAGTGCAGAAGGAGGCCATTCAGCCCATTGAGTCTGCACCAGTTCTCTGAAGGAGCACCCCTCCCAGGCCCATGGCCCCGCCCTATCCCCATAACCCACCTAATCTTTTTGGAGACACTAAAGGACAATTTAGCATGCCTAATCCACCTAATCTGCAGACCTTTAGACTCTGGTAGGAAAACGGAGCACCCGGACGAAACCCACGCAGATGCAGGAGAACGAACGCACTGCACACAGTCAGTTACCCAAGGCTGGAATTGAACCCGAGTCACTGGAGCTGTGAGGCATCAGTGCTAACCTGTCCTGTTAAATCAAGCCCATTGGCATTGATAATGGGGATATGGCAATTACTTTGCCGCACTTTTTACAGTTGAAAAGGAGGATACATGCTAGAAGTATCAAAAAAAATTAACGATATTGGAAAGGGAGTTAATACAATTAACAATCAAGTACAGCATTAGTAACTAGGAAATTAATGGAACTAAAGAGTGACAAATCCCCAGGACCTGATTGTTTCCATCCAAAAGTGTTAAAGGAAGTAGGAGAGCACATTGTCGATGCCCTAACTCTGATATTTCGGCGTTCTCTAGATTCAGGTGTAGTCCCTCTGGATTGGAAAATTGAACATGTCACTCCACTTTTTAAGAAGGAAGTCAGGTGGAAACCAGAGACTTGCAGAGCGGTTAGCCTAACATCTGTGGGGAGCAAATTGCTGGAGTCTATTATCAGGGATGGGGTGACTGAACACCTCAAAAAAGTTTGGTCAATCAGGAAGAGTCAGCATGGATTTGTGAAGGGAAGGTCATGCCTGGCTAATCTTACTGAATTCTTTGAAGAGGTGACATCGTGGACCAGGCGTACCGGCACTTGGGGTTTCCCCTGGCAATCAGGGGCCCCTGGGTGGTCGGGCTCTCAGCAGGATGGCGCCCTGGCACCCCGATTCCACCAAGGCACCATGGCACTCACTGCAAGGGTGCCCAGATGGCACTGCCAGACTGGCAATGCCAACATGCCCATGTGGCATCTTGCCCGCATTGGGGATCGGGCCCAGGATTCCTGCCCTTATGAGATGAGGATCCCCTCATCAGAAAGTTGCGGCATTGGGGCAGTTTGTGAGCCACATGGTAGCATAGTGGTTAGCACAATGACTTCACAGCGCCAGGGTCCCAGGTTCGATTCCCGGCTTGGTGTGGCAGTTCTCCCTGTGCCTGCGTGGATTTTCTCCGGGTGCTCCGGTTTCCTCCCACAGTCCAAAGATGTGCAGGGGTAGGTGGATTGGCCATGCTAAATTGCCCTTAGTGTCCAAAAAAGGTGGGGTTTGGTTACGGGGATAGGGTGGAAGTGTGGGGATAGGGTGGAGGTGTGGGCTTAGGTAGGGTGCTCGGTCTAGGAGCCGGTGCAGACTCGATGGGCCGAATGGCCTCTTTCTGCATTGTAGATTCTGTGATTCTGTGCTTCTGTTTGGAGGACGTGACGTCTTGCTGCATTGGCGAGTGGAGCTCGTTTGTGCAGGAAATGGGACTATGTGTGGCCTTCGCGAGGCTTCTTCACCGAGACCCAGAAATGAAGTAGAGTCCCATTTAATAGCAGGCTCCTCCTCAGCACAGCCAGCGCAGAGAAACACCTGGCTAAACACTCTCAACACAGGACTCTGTTTCATTTCTGTTAAATCACTCTGTTATCTGCTGAATGTTATCTGATGTTAGTTGCAGGATACTGTGTCCTCCTCTGGGTCCAATATGTTACACCAAGGGATGTGACTTTCTCTGTTCACTAATTTTCACAACAGAGTAGGAAGCAGGAGACATGGGTATGAAGCAGAAAGTACTTTTCTAGTCATGCTGATATTTTCATTAAAATGTTATTTATGTGCCATTCCACAGTCTGAACAGGACAATGTCTTTTTGTTTAGCATTTTATAGTGTTGTTTATGCCTTAATCAACTTGATCTGAAATCTGTCTAGAACGAATGTTAAAACTATAAATGGAAAATTGCACAGGTGACATATTTTCTTCCATATTGGCCCTTCATTAACATCACAAGTGGCTGTCAATTAAACCCCCCAATCAGAATTAACATAGGCTTTCATCATGTAGTGGAAAATACAGACTGGCAGTTAATATGCCACCAGCATAATTACCAGATTTGCAGAGAATAAATTGCACCGCTGTTGGCAGCAATATCACCGACCAAGTGGAAAATTCAAACTGTTATTATCTTATCCACTTCCCAATTTTATCTCTCAACCTTCTGGCGTTATACTCCTTTATTTGTAGCTGGCCTGCAAAGAGAGGGTATAGTGTTAGAGATTATGCTGCATTGCATTTGGGTGATCGACGTGCCATTTTGTGTAGCCCTGTTTCTCTTGTTTATTCATGGGATGTGGGCTCGGCCAGCTGTATTGCCCAAGGCTAATTGCTCTTGAGCAGGTGGTAGTGAGCATCTTCTTGAACTACCGCAGTCCATATGGTGTAGGTACATCCGCAGTGCTGTTAGGGAGGATGTTCCAGGGTTTTAACCCGGTGACAGTGAAGGAATGACAATATAGTTCCAACAAGTCAGGATGATGAGTGACGAGGAGAGGAACTTGCAGGTGGTAGTGTTCCCATGCACCTGCTGCCCTTGTCCCTCTCGGAGATACAGGTCGAAGGTTAGGAAGATGCTGTCAAAGGAACTTTGGTGAGTTGCTGAAGCGCATCATGTAGATGGTAAGCTCTGTTGCTACTGTCATCGGTGGTGGAGGGTGTGAATGTTGAAGATGGTAAATGGGGTGTGAATCAAATGAGTTACTTTGTCCTGGAATGTGTTGATCTTCTTGAGTGTTGTTGGTGCTGCACACATCCAGGCAAGTGGAGAACATTTTCAGCTGTGCCTACAAATACCCAGTTTCCACTCTGGAATTCCCTCTCTAAATTGCTGCACCTCTTGATCCATTCCTCCACATTTAAAAATCTCCTTAAAACCCACCTCTTCACCAAGGTTTTGGTGAGTCATCCGAATCTCTACAATGGTCGGGATTCTCCATCGGCCGGGTGCAGGGATGGGGGGATGAGGAGACATGCGGGGACAGAGTCCGCAGTGCCAACCTGGGACACCATGAAGCCCGGTGGACCTGGACATGCACGAGGGTACGCACCATACTAACGTGTCAGCCTTTCACCCAGACAATGGATATTGGCATTCAACCAGCAATGATGGCCTTCCCCCTCGTGGCTGCAGCCCTGGGGGATGCATTGCGACTGTACGAGCTGGAGCTGCTCAAGGAGGAGGCAGCTGCAGCAACGGAGTGTGCCGCAGAGGAACAGGAGGCAGCCGCTGAGGATGGAGAACCGGCCGACCAACAGACTGAGGAGGAGGAGGAGGTGAAACTGAGGCCTCGTGTGTACTGGCAGCGCCTGTCATTCGAGGATCTGCCGGACTGGGCATGTCGACAAAGACTACGGCTGAGCAGGGGACAGTGTGACATATCTGCCGGATCATGGCACACCTGGTACCATGGGAGAATGGGGTGGACACCTGCTCCAATGGCTGTCAAGATGACGGTCGCTTGAACTTCTACGCAAACGGATCCTTCCAGACGCCGAATGGGGACCTGTCCGGGACCTCACAGACCTCGACGCACAGATGCATCCATGCCGTCACGGAGGCTCTATATGCCCAGTCGCCGCAATACATCCATTTCAATGTGGACCGTGCCCACCAGGATGCCAGGGCAGCGGGGTTTGCCACCATCGCTGCGATGCCCGGAGTCCAGGGGCTGATCGACGGGATGTATGTTGCCCTACGCTCTCCACAAACCGAAAGGAGTTCCACTCGATGAACGTGCAGCTGGTGTGTGACCATCAGATTCACATCATTCCCGTCTGCGCCCGATACCTGGACAGTGTGCACGACGCCTTCATCCTGGCACATCAACGGCCCCTGGCCTCTTCAAAGCACACCCTCGGGTGAGAGATTGGTTCCTGGGCTTCGGCATGCGGTTCAGGTGTTTGGACCACTCTGGAGGGGCCCCTCAGTATGGCACAGGAAGAGTCGCCCCATCATGGTGGCCTCCTGCATCCTGCACAAAATCGAGCAGCAGATGGGCAACGTGCTGGAGGAGGAGGATTAACGCAAGGCCTCATCTGATGAGGAGGATGCGCGGGAGGGCGAAGTTGGGCAGGCCACAGAAAGTGTGCGCCTGGGCCTACATGCACAGGACGCGCTGATCAGCTGCAGGTTCACCGACTAGGAGGGAACTGGCCAGGGGCACGGACACCGCATTGCAGCAGCGCCCCCCCCCCCCCCCCCCCCCCCGCCCCCCACACCTGGCCAACGCCCCCCACAACTGCATCCCCCTCCATGATACATACCAGCCACACTCCAGGGTGTGGGCACAGGGTTGGTAGTAACAGCGGGTCAGGTCCATGGTATGGAGGATGATGACAACCCACTCTGCGATGAGCTCTGGTGCTCCAGTTCATTTGACAAAGTCTGACTGCTGCCCACGGTAGCAACTTCCCCGTCCACCTGGGTGATCCCTGCATGCGAGCTGGCCATTCCATCACATGCTCCCATCGAATCCCTGGGTGGTGGGGATGGTGGGGGTTGGGGGGATGGGACACTGGAACATTGAGTGTTGGCTGAACTATGGCACCTGAGCCAAACTGACCCCCAGCTTCGCAACCCCCCCCCCCCTACCCTCCCCCCACCCCCATCCCATCCCGTCCCGACCCACTCTGCGGTCAGCCCAGACCAGCCCACCTCTGACAGAGCACTGAGACAAGTTGTAACATTGTGCACAGGTGTTTAATGTGAACAAATATTTACAGATTTGTGCCCTAGCCCCTATTGCTAAACTGTGCACTGCATCCGTGCTAACTTAACTAGCGTCTCACCTTATGGGCCCTAACGCTATGTCTAGGTGGAACCCCAGACAGTACATCAGGAGTGGAGTGGTTCCCTTTGGCTGGTGTTTTCTGGGGCAAGTGGGCCTGGTGGCGTCCAACTGCTGCTCAGGTCTCTCAGGTGACATGGTGCTGCCCTATTCTACCCGCTGTCCACCCGATCCGCCAGGGATGGGGGGGGGGGGGGGGGGGGGGGGTCGTGGAAACCGAGGTGCTTCAGTTTTCTGGCACCACCCCTGCAGGAGTCACTTGCATAGGCCCATCACCTACTCCCTTTGGGGTACCCAATGGCCCCCGAGCTACTATATGGGACAGGGGTGCGGGTGAAGCTAACCCCTGAGGCTCCCCGCCACATGGCGCTGCTAGTCCTGGAGGCCCAAAACCATCTCGGCCACTGCCACGGCAGCCGTGGATCACCTCCGTCTGGGATAGCGCCACATCACACCTTGACTCTATCACCACCGTCTGGGTCTGTGCCACATCAGCCAGTGACTGCGCCATCTCTTTCTGGGACTGGCCACATCCCTCTGTTTCTGTGCCACATCAGCCAGTGCGTGGATATTGCCGCCAAAACTCTCAGCCAGGGCCTGCTGTGACTGGGCCAGGCCCAGGAGCGTCGCTGTGATGTCCAGATGGCTCTGGCACATGGCTACCTGAGAGAGGGTAGTGCTGTCCTGGACCTCGGCCACTGCCTGTACAGAATGTCCCAGGCCTTGGACACGCTGATCCATGGCTGTAGCCCATGCCCCAAGGCTTTCACCGCGGAGGCCACCCGGTGTTGGCCTGGGTGGCACACATGGCCGGCACCACCTCCTGCTCCTGTCATCCTCGGACACGAGCTCCAGGGTGTCCTGGGTTTCGGGTTGATAGCTCACATCCGTGTCGGTATCCTCGTCGTTGCTCGGCACCCGGTCCTCTGACTCTGGCTGTGGCTGGGGGGCGGGAGACACCAGGAGGACCCGCCCCATCACCAGCAAGTCCTGCAAGACACATGACATATGATAGTCCGCACGCCAGGTGGGAGTGGGGGTGGTGGTCGGTGGGGAGAGTTGTTGGGAGTGGGGAGGGGGATGTGTTTGGGAGGGTGGAGTCGGGATATGGGGGTGGTGTGGGTGTGGGGTTGGTGCGGGGGTGGGGTTGGTGCGGGGGTGGTTTTGGGGTCAGGTGTGTCACACATATCATGAGGAATGGCACCTCAGCAGGTTATCACTTCCTCACCTGAGGCCAATCTCCACCCTGATAACTGCCCTTTCCTCGGGCCCGCTGCTCTGCAGGTCCGGCGGTCCCCCTCCAGTCTTCTCCAGCTCCCACTGGTTATGGACAGCCTTCTCTGAGGGTTGGTGGGGGAACTGAAAACTCACAGTGTCAGACAGTCTGACGTGTGCAGAGGGTGGGTGGCTGGTGGTCTCAGTGGCCAGGGCATCCGGCCATGGTGGTCAGTATGGGTGCTGGCATGTGGTGCAGGTTGGTGGTTCGGCCGTGCTCTGGGGGTTGAGTAACGGGCGTGTGGGGTGGGGGTTGGTGCCAGGGGCACAGAGCTGCCTACTCACCTTGGCCGCCCTGAGGAGGTTGAGCAGTTTCTTCCGACACTGTTGTCCAGTCCGGACAGTGTTGCTGATGGCGCTGACCGCCTCTGCCACCTGTGCCCAGGCATGGTGAACAGGGTGGCTGGCAGCCCCCTACCCTGGCCGGGATATAGGGTTACCTGCCTCTCCTCCATGGCATCTAACAGGGTCTCGTGCTCAAAACGGAATGTTGCTCTCCTCACTGCCATCTTGTTGGGATGGTGTGTGGGGGGGAGTGAAGTGTGGGGAGTGAAGTGTGTAGGGGCTGCTGAAGCTTATCCGACTCCTGAGTGTCAATCACGAAACCAGCAAATCCCGCATCGTTTCCCATTGGAATCAATTGTGTTCCACGTGGCGCCGATTTTAGCACCTTAACAGTCATTGAATCGGTCCAGGTGCAGTACCAGTTTTACTGTCGTAGAAGTCCACCAGTTCTACTCTGGTGTCAACATCTCGTCTCAGGAACGGAGAATTGCTCTGTATTTCTTCGGCCTGCTGGTGTTTGTTTAGCTAACACTTTTGTCCAGCCACTCAGAATATGGGGGGCGGGATTCTCCGCTTGCTGACGGCAATTTCATAATCGGCGGGCAGCACGGTGGCCTAGTGGTTAGCACAACCGCCTCACGGCGCCGAGGTCCCAGGTTCGATCCCGGCTCTGGGTCACTGTCCGTGTGGAGTTTGCACGTTCTCCCCGTGTCTGCGTGGGTTTCGCCCCCACAACCCAAAAATGTGCAGAGTAGGTGGATTGGCCACGCTAAATTGCCCCTTAATTGGAAAAATAATTGGCTAATCTAAATTTAAAAAAAAAAAAATTTCATAATCGGCGATTGGGCAGAAAATCCCTTTTTACGACCAAATCGGGGGCGGCGCCTGTTTTTGGATGGTCCGCCCCTCCAAAACGGTGTCATGGGGAGTACGCCGCAAATGGTTGGGACGGCCTCAGGATGTTACCTGAAGGCCTACTCCCGATGCTCTGCCTCCAGGGGCCGAGTTCATGACTGCGCGGTTTACTTGTGCTCTCAGTTTTCATGAAGCTGGCATGGCGGCTGCGGACTGTGTCCAGTGCCGCCACAGTCTGGGGGCGGGGGGGGGGGGGGAGCCGTGCCGCTGGCCGGGGAGGAGGGGGGGGGAGGGAGCCGTGCCGCTGGCCGGGGAGGGGGCTTCGGTGAGGCTGGGGAAACTGGTAGGGTGTGGTCCAAGGGTGGAGACAGGGTGTCCAGGGGGGCACTATCTGGCAGGTTGGGTCCACGTGCAGCCGGCGCCATGTTGTACAGCGCGACCACTGCAGGTTGTCACTGTGCGCATGCGCTGCCACGGACACGGCAATTCTCCGGCCGTTATATCATGAAGGCCATGTGTTTTACGTGGCGCGGCTGCTAGCCCCTCACTGGTCGGAGGGTCAATACTGGGGCCTCGCCAATTTTATCATCGTGGAACTAGACATTTCCTCCGGACATAGCCTCAAAATCAGAGAATCCAGCCCTTGATATCTCAAGCGCACTACATAAATAGTCAAGGATGGGGATAATCTTTCAAGATGTTGGCCCATAAAGACAATTTAGTTTTAAAAAAGCCAGGGATGACTGGTTTTGTGGTATCTCCACAGAGATGCAAGTAACTACCAAACAAGTGGGAATAAATCTATTGACACCACTGTCACCAATCCTCCAGCATTCCACATAGTCATTCTGTCAAATAAATAATTGGAAAATAAACATTTGAACAAATCAATTTAAATTAATTCGGAGAAATTATCTATTCCATCAAATGCAACTTAAGGAAATCCTAACTGAATTTGTGCTTTATTTCATTTTGCTCTGGTGCATTATGACCCCTGGACAAATTAGCTGCACAGAACCACATCTATTCAATTTAAATACAGTACCATGTTGTATATTAAAAGATCTCGCTGCTCCAATCATACTCTAGTGTTTGAACTGCACTTTTACTTAACCTTCAGTCTTAACTCTTCAATTAATATTCTTACATTGATGCCTCTATAATTTTGTGTGTTATGTTGAGATTTTAATTCTTCCCTATCCTTGTAAATTAAGTGGAAAGTCTTAATCAGCTCAGCCTATGATTACTAAAAGTGAATAATCATTCTCCTTATAACGAGTGTTAATTAATCTTTACTTTCTTTAATTTGTTTCACTGGCTAAAAACAATAGAGTTCTTGCTTCAAATCCCTAGGGATTAAAAATCATTTTTTCCTGTCTTTGGTCGTGGGTATAATTCATGACCTCACACCAGTTCCAATGGAGATAAACAGCATATGTTGTACTGCTGCTTTAATAATGTTATGAGGCCAAGTGTCTCACTGGCCACTCAGTGCGCAGCAAGCTGCCCATGTACTCAACAGGAGGTCGAGCAGCATTGTGCCATTAGCATGTGGCGCAGCCAGGCTCCATTTGTAAAGGCTGTCTTCCCCCTTCAAGGGAAGCTCGACTGACTGACTGACAGATGTTGAATTTTACTGCTGCAATTCTCAGCAAGGAAAATCAATCATCTGGGCTAAGAAAGCTCTCCAGGGTAATGGATGCAGAGGCCTTGGGGATGAAAGTGAAAAAGAGACACATTGGTTGTTTGGCGTACCAAGAGGTTCCCCAAAGACTACCCACAGAAGGAAGTGGGAGTAGGTGGCCAGGGACCACCAACCCTGAGGTTTTGACAGCAGTACCTCAAGAAAATCACCCAACACAGCTGATCAATGACAGTGAATGCAACTTCATATGACATCTTCCCCCTGGTATATCACCAACATTTCATGCTACTTAATCCCCCATCATTCACCCAGATTGCAGCCGGGCCAGGGATAAAGGATGGTGTTTGTTTTTCAGCTTGCTGGATGTCCTTGGTAGACAGCAGAATGTTAATGGGCATGCACAGTGAGATGCTGGGTGCATTGACTGACTAGTCAGAAAGCCTCCTGTCACTGTTCAGCAGCATTGGAGAAGTCCTGCTCCAACTTGGCAGAGGGCATCATACAGAGCTTACCTCCTCACAGCCTCTACTCCATCTGCCTCTCATGTTGCCAGCCCAGAAGGCTGAATTTTATTAGCGGTTCAGAATTCCCACCGCTGGGATCGAAAGCCAACCCCACACCAGGACTCTGGTGTGGCATTTTATCAGCAATGGACAGTTAAGAGACTGTTACCAGGACTGGCATCCAAGTCTGAATAGTTGAGCTGCCAACCTAATCTAAGATCGGCAGCAGCTCACTTATCGCAGGATGAAAGCGATAAAAGTCTATTGCGAGGCACCCTCAAAAGCAATGTAAATTTAATTTAAGGGACACTGGTCAGCCAGTTTGCCCCCAGTGATTGATGGGTTGGGAGCACCTTCATACTGATGTGAGGGCAAATATTGGAGCTGGGATGGCCTTCATGGGCCATGGGTTGGCCATTAGGCCCCCTGAACCCTCTGGGAGGCAGCAAGGGTTTACCTGGTAGTCTCTCCAGGCAGTGAAAGCCCTTCCCATTGCTGGCAAAATGTCAGAAGAGGCAAGAAGTGGTCCTTAAATGGGAAAGTAATTACCAGAATCAGCTGCTCCTGTTTTCCTACTGTTGGTAAAATGCCTTGACAGCCAGGTGGGTATTGGGCTCCCCTCCTGAATTCTCCACCACCATTTTATCAGCTTTGCGCACGACCAGTCAGCCGGAGTGAGATTTCAGCCAGGGTGAGGGTATTTAGAATTTTGAACTGAGGGGGAATTTGATGCTGAGGGGAAAGAGGTGCTCATTGTCGGGAGGAGTGGAGGGGCGGACCTCCACTTTACTTTGTAAAGTGGAGGGAGGCTCGAGGGCAAGTGAGAGGTAGAAAGAAATCGAACCATGACATCACAGCCAGCAGCTGGTGACTGGTAAGTAGTTTTTCTTTTCTTTTTTCTCTTGGCATTGCAGTTGTTGTTAAAATAAGTCATGGCAGGAGATCCCAGACCGTGTCATGCTCTTCTTGTGCGATGTGGGAATTCAGTGACCCTTCCGGTGTCCCTGGCTCCTTCATGTGCAAGAAGTGTGTCCAACTGCAGCTCCTGTTAGACCTCTTGACGGCTCTGGAGCTGCAAATGGACTCACTTTGGAGCATCCTCGATGCTGAGGACATTGTAGATAGTATGTTCGCTAAGTTAGTCACACCGCAGTTAAAAATTACTGAGGGATACAGTTAATGGGTGACCACCAGACAGAGGAAGTGTAGGAAGGCAGAGCAAAAGTCCCCTGCGGTCATTCCCCTCCAAAACAGGTATAACGCTTTGGATACTGTTGGGGGGAGATGGCTCACCAGGGGAAAGTGGCAGCAGCCAGGTCCATGGCACCATGGCTGGCGCTGCTGTGCAGGAGGGCAGGAAAAAGAGTGGCAGAGCTATAGTGATAGGGGACTCATTGGTAAGGGGAATAAACAGGCGTTTCTGCAGATGCAAACAATACTCCAGGGTGCTATGTTGCCTCCCTGGTGCAAGGGTCAAGGATGTCTCGAAGCGGCTGCAGAACATTCTGGAGGTGGGGGGGAGGGTGAACAGCCAGCTGTCGTGGTGCATATAGGCACCACCGATATAGATTAAAAACACGATGAGGTCTTACAGGCTGAATTTAAGGAGTTAGGAGTTAAATTAAAAAGTAGGACCTCAAAGGTAATAATCTCAGGATTGCTACCAGTGCCACGTGTGAGTCAAAGTAGGAATTTCAGGATAGATAAGGTAAATACCCGGCTTGAGAGATGGTGCAAGGCAAGAGGGGAGGATTCAAATTTCTGGGACATTAGAACCAGTTCTGGGGGAGATGGGACCAGTACAAACCGGACGGTCTGCACCTGGGCAGGACCGGAACCAATGTCCTAGGGGGACTGTTTGCTAGCGCTGTGGGGGAGAGTTTAAACTAATGTGGCAGGGGAATGGGATCCGATGCAGGAAGGTGGAGGGAAGTAAAGAGGGGACAGAAACAGAAGGCAGTAAGGGGAAAAGTGAAAGTCAAAAATCAAAAAGAGCCGCAGTACAGAGTGTGTGGAGAACTGTGATTGGGTCCAGTAAGGCTAAGACAAATAAAACACAGGGAAAGGTACAAAACATGACCGGACAGGTGGTCTGAGAAAGCAGGGCAAAGAGCAAGGGAAGTCTAGATTAAACTACATTTATTTCAATGTAAGAGGCCTGACAGGAAAGGCAGATGAACTCAGGGCATGGATGGGCACATGGGACTGGGATATTGTAGCTATTATTGAAACATGCCTAAGGGAGGGGCAGGACTGGCAGCTCAATGTTCCAGGGTACGTATTAGGCTCATTTAGATATGCATGCACTGAATTCTCTCAGCGCCTGAGAACTAACGGCCTTCCAATGAGGCCTCGACCAGGTGCTGTTTAGTGCTGGTCTTCACAAACATAGACCAGGCATAATGGCACCTGGGGGTATCTAAGACCATTGGAAACCACTGGGTGGTTGGGAACAGTGGAGGGTGGCATCCTGGCTCTCCTTTTGGTGCCTGGGCACCTGGGCACTGCCAGGCTGGCACATTGACACTGCCACACTGGCACTACCAGGTGTCTCTGGTGGCACTGCCAGGCTGGCAGGGCACAGCAGGATACCTGGCTGGAATTTCCATGGTGCCTAGGTGCAAAGGAAGCATTGCCAAGAGTTGGCCTGAGGGGGACATGCTCATGAAAGGGGGGGATGAAGGGGTATGAAGGATGTGGGGTGAAGGGTGGTTATTAAGGAGCTTCATGACGGTTGAGGGGGTGAAGAATGGGGGTCCTGAAAGGGGAGGGCGAAAGTGAGGTTGGGGAAGCCTGCAAAGGGGTGTCCTCAGTGACCCCATAGCAGGGTACCCTCACTTGGGGGGGGGGGGGGGGGGGGGGGTAATGCCCATGTGTATGGGGGATGACATTACCCATGGGTGAGGTGTGGGGGACACTCAAGTTCAGTTTGAGATTGAAGCACCCTCTCAAAATGGCGGCCCAATCTCTGAGAACCCGGTTGCGCTCACCATTGCTGAAATAATTTTGAAGCGTGGGCTTGACCGGGGAGAAACTAAGCGCTGGGAACGACACCGCTTTCGAACAGCACTCATTTTTTCGAGCCTCAACAGGGAATGACCCGCTGAGCCCGCACTCGCATTTCCTGCACTGAGGAGGTCCGCCTGTCAGTGCAGTAAGAGATCAGGACAATCCCCCAGTACAAGCAAAATGCCACCTGGGCTCAATCAAGCCTCCCCTCAGCCTCCTCTGCTCCAGGGAAAACAATCCATCCTATCCAGTCTCCCTTGATAACTGAAATAATCCAGCCCAGGCAACATCCTGGTGAATCTCCTCTGCACCCTCTCCACTGCAATCACTTTCTTTCTATAGTATGGGGGCCAGAACTGCACACTTGCTGGGGCGTAATCAGTGTTTTTATATAGCTGCTGCATAATCTCCCTACTCTTGGTTAATAAAGGCAAGAATTCCACAGGCCTTCTTAACCACATTATCTATCTATCCTACTGCCTTCAGAGATCTGTGAACCTGCACACCAAGGTCCTTTTGATCCTCTGTACTTCCTAGGGTCTGACCATTCATTGTATATTCCCTTGCCTTGTTAGCCCTCCCAAAATACATTACCTAACACTTTTCATGGTTAAATTCCATTTGCCACTCTTCTGCTCATCTAACTATATCTATATTGTCCTGTAATCTAAGGCAAACCAAACCACCTATGACTCTAAAAATGCCCCCCCTTCCCTAGCCCTCCCCACTTAGCAGCTGTCGGCAACCAACTCTTTAAGTGCAGAATGAACAGGCCCCATTGTGAAATTATAGAAATATACAGCATGTGAAGAGATAATGTCATGTTACAATTAGCCATTAGATGGAGCTATGGACAGTACTATAAAAGGCACTGCCTCTTAGACTTATGGGAGAGAGTGGAGTAGAGGGGAGGAATGAAGTAAATAGAGAGCTAGAGAAGATAGAATATAGTTACAGTTAGAGTATAGAGATAGTGTTAGTGAGTGTAGTTTCATATAATCTATTTGGTTGCTATAAGAATAAGTGTCAAACTTTAATTTAAGTAGTGTAAATAAATTTAACTTGTTGATGAACATAGTTCCAAGTGTCTTTGTGAACACTACGCTTTCCATCCTGAAGTCAACATCACAAAGATCAGCACATGGTACCAGGAGTTGTATTCCTAGCTGGTAAGCAGTAAGAATAAAGAAAACAAAATTCAAGACAAGAAGAAAGAAAAAGTTATTGCACCGCCACACAAATCTCAGAATCACGAAGACAATACCAAGAGCAACATGGAAGGTCTGAAGAAACCAGATCATTTCAAAATGTCCAGTAAACTTAGGTTGAAGTGGAAAAACTTCAAGCAACAGTTTGAAGTTTTTCTACCAGCCTCAGTGCTTAAATCAGCTCCTGATAACAGAAAGATTACCCTCCTCCTTAATCTGGCAGGTCCGCAGATATTCAAATTGCTCAATCCTTTTGAATTCATGGACAGTGAAGATAAAAAGAAGTATGAATGGGTTTTGGAAAAATTTGATCCTCATTGCAAAAAACAGGTCAATGAGACATATGAGAGATTTAAGTTTGCTAAAAGGCTACAGCCCCAAGGGGAATCATTTGACTTATTTGTCACTGATTTCAGGCTCTGTGCGCAATCCTGCAATTTTCCCTCTGTTACAGAATCAGTACTGCAAGACCAGATTGTGTTCGACATTTTTGATGAGCAACTGCGAGAACGATTATTAAGGCGACCAAATTTTACGTGAGAGGAAACCATAAACATGTGTAAAGCAAGTGAGCAAGCCACTAACTAGTATGCTGAGTTACGATCGATAGAAAAATGAGCAAACTCAGGCAATCTGGTCGGCGCCATTGCCTTTGTGGCTCATATCCGCAAACCAGCACGCCACACATGGTGGCCATTTTGAATGTGACGTCAGCAGCATCATGACATGCACATGCTGTGGCCACATCCACAGTAGAAAGAATTATCTGGCATTCAGAAAGAGGTGCTCAAATTGGAACAAACTTAATCATTTTGCTGCACAATGCTGATTAATACAGTGGTACGGCAAAACAACTTTAAAATTATGAGGATAAAGAAAAAAATTTAAAGTCACAAATTGATTCCTCTAAGCTTCCTTCACAGGATACCTTTATACTTGAAGCGATAACGAAAGTTAATGCTATGACAACTGCTGATAAACAAATTACACAACTCTCCAATTTGGATAAAGATTGGACTGAAACGTTAACTGTAGATGGATCAGATGTGCAGTTCAAATTGCGCACAGGCGCACATGCTAATCTGATCACAGAAACAGATTTGAAAAAAACTAGACAGGCTACCAAAACTTTAAAAAGCGAATTGTAAGTTAACTGACTCAATGGCAACGAAATAGCGGCAAAAGGTTCCTGCTGCCTGATGGTGCAGAATGGTGACATTAGGATTCCACTTGACTTTGAGTTGTGGATGCCACCAAATCATCACTCATTGGGGCAAAGGCATGTCTTAAATTAAATCTGGTGAAACTAAATAAGCAGGTCAAAGCATCTCAGCATGTCGATGCAGGCAAAGAGTTAGTCCTCGCTAATGCACTATCCAGAGTCACGGTGTACAATGACAAAAAAGCAGTTGAAGTTGTGCTCAATTTTGAAGCGCAAGCAAACTTTATTGCTGACATGCTACCTGTAATAGACGCCAAGTTAAAGATGATCAAAGGTGAAACTGACAAAGACGCTACACTTCAAAAAGTTATCCAAAATGTACCTGAACATTGGCCTAAAGGCAGTGTAAGAGCAATCGCAGTGTAAAGGACGACCTGACAATCATCAATGGATTTCTGTTAAAAGGGGACTTAGGAGGGCTAGAAGGGGGCATGAAAAAGCCCTGGTGGGAAGGATTCGGGAAAACCCCAAGGCGTTCTACACTTATATGAGAAATAAAAGGATGATCAGAGTGAGAGTAGGGCTGATTAGGGATAGTGGAGGGAACTTGTGCCTCGGGTCTGAGGAAGTAGGGGAGGTGCTAAATGAATATTTGCTTCAGTACTCACGAGAGAGAGGGACCTTGTTGCTCGTGCGAACAGCATAAACCAGGTTAATAGGCTCAAGCAGGTTGACATTAAGAAGGAGGATGCGCTGGATATTTTGAAAAGCATCAGGATAGATAAGTCCCCTGGACCAGACGGGACATACCCAAGGTTACTACAGGAAGCGAGGGAGGAGATTGCTGCGCCGTTAGCAATGATCTTTGCGTCCTCACTCTCCACTGGAATAGTACTTGGAGGGAGGTGAATGTTGTTCCCCTGTTCAACAAAGGGAATAGGAAAATCCCTGAGAATTACAGACCAGTCAGTCTTACTTCTGTGGTGAGCAAAATACGGAAAGGATTCTAAGAGATAGGATTTATAATTATTTAGAAAAACATAATTTGATTAAAGATAGTCAACATGGCTCTGTGAGGGGCAGGTCATGCCTCACAAGCCTCATTGAATTCTTTTAGACTGAATTAAAGATTAGCCATGGTTTCATTGGATGGTGGAGCAGGCTCAAATGGCCAGATAGCCTACTCCTGCTCTTAGTTCCCATGTTCTTATGTGACGAGACATATTGATGGTCAGGCAGTGGATGCGGTGTATGTGGATTTCAGTAAGGCATTTGACAAGGTTCCCCAAGGTATGCTCATTCAGAAAGTTAGGGGTATGGGATACAGGGAAATTTTGCTGTCTGGATACAGAATTGGCTGGCCGAAAGAAAACAGCGAGTGGTAGTGGATGGAAAGTATTCCGTCTGGAGGTCGGTAACCAGTGGTGCCCCACAGGAACCTGTTCTGGGACCTCTGCTCTTTGTGGTTTTTATAAATGACTTGGATGAGGGAGTGGAAGGGTGGTTTAGTAAGTTTGCCGTTAACACAAAGGTTGGTGGAGTTGTAGATAGTGTTGAGGGCTGTGGCAGGTTACAACAGGACATTAACAGGATGCAGAGCTGGGCTGAGAAGTGGCAGATGAAGTTCAATCTAGATAAATGTGAAGTGATTCATTTTGGAAGGTCGAATTTGAATGCTGAATATAGGGTTAAAGAAAGGGGGCGGGATTCTCCGACTCCCCGCCGGGTTGGAGAATTGCTGGGGGGGCAGCGTGAATCCTGCCCCGCCACCCTGACGCTGGCTGCCGAATTCTCCGCGCCGGGAATTTGGCGGGGGCGGGAATCGCGCCGCGCCGGACGGTGGCCACTTGCAGCCCTCCGGCGATTCTCCGCCCCGCGATGGGCCGAGCGGCCGCCTGTTTTCAGCAGGTCCCACCAGGTTAAATCAAACCAGGTCCTTACCGGCGGGGCCTGGCTTTATGGGCGGCCTGCGGAGTCCTCGGGGGGGGGGGGGGGGGGCACGGGTATCTGGCCCTGGGGGATGCACCCACGGTGGCCTGGCCTGCAATCGGGGCCCAACAATCCGCGGGCAGGCCCGTGCCATGGGGGCACTCTTTCCCTCCGCAACGGCCGCTGGCAACCTCCGCACGGCTGGCATGGAGATGAACCCCCCATGCGCATGCGCTGGGATTACGCCAGCATGCGCTGGCGCTCCCGTACATGCGCCAACTCGCTCCGGCCGGCGGAGGCCCTTCAGCGCCAGTTGGCGTGGCACCAATCCCTCCGCCGCCAGCCTAGCCCACGAAGGTGTGGAGGATTCCGCACCTTTGGGGCGGCCCGACGCGGGAGTGGTTCACGCCACTCCTTGGCGCTGGTACGGCCCGCCCCGCCAGGAAACAGAGGGATCTTGGGGTCTACAAGCATAGATCCCTCAAAGTTACCACCCAGGTTGATAGGATTGTTACAAAGTTATATGGTGTGTTGGCTTTCATTAACAGGGGGATTGAGTTTAAGAGTCATGAGATTTTGCTGTTTTATGAAACCCTGGTTAGACCACACTTGGAATATTGTGTCCAGTTCTGGTCGCCTCATTATAGGAAGGACGTGGATGCTTTGGAGAAGGTGCAGAGGAGATTTACCAGGATGTTGCCTGGACTGGAGGGTATGTCTTATGAAGAAAGGTTGAGTGAGCTAGGGCTTATCTCACTGGAGTGAATAAGGAAGAGACGTGACCTGATAGAGGTGTACAAGGTGAGGAGAGGCATGGATAGAGTGGATAGCCAGAGACTTTCGCCAGGGTGGAAATGGCTGTTACAAGGGGACATAATTTTAAGGTGATTGGAGGAAGGTATAGGGGAGATGTCAGAGGTAAGTTCTTTGCACAGAGAGTGGTGGGTATGTGGAATGCACTGCCAGCAGAGGTGGTGGAGTCAGAGTCATTAGGGACATTTAAGCAACTCTTGGACTGGCACATGGACAGCAGCAAATTGAAGGGGTGTAGGTTAGGTGATATTAGTATAGGATAAATAATTGGCACAACATCGTGGGCCAAAGTCCTGTAGTGTGCTGTACTGTTTTATGTTCTAAGTTCTATGTTCTATTATTGGGCAGTAAATATAGCAATGGTCACGAAGTGGGTAGTGAGGGAGGGATTGGTTTGGGAGCTGTGGAGGCAGCCTCATGTAAAGGCACGCGTTTGGCAGCACTGTTAACAGCACCTCTGCCTTTATCGGCAGCCAGGTACTCCACAAGCCCGGTAGTAGTGGCAGCCCCGAGGGTGTGGGAACAGTGGCTGCGGCACATGGAACTGGAAGGGGCGTCGGTGTGAGCACCGATTTGTGATAACCACCGGTTCTCTCCAGGAGGGCAGGATGGGGGGATTCCGGAGATGGCAGTGAGCGGGGATCGAGAGATTTGGAGATCATTTCATTGATGAGGGCTTCCTGAGCTTGGAGGAGCTGGAGGAGGAGTTTGAGTTGCCAGGGGGAATGGGTTCCGGTATCAGCAAGTGTGGGATTTTGTGCGGAGGCAGGTTTCGACCTTCCCGCACCTGCCGCAACAGGGACTGCAGGATAACGTGGTCTCCAGAGTAGGAGTAGGAGAGGGGAAGGTTTCAGAGATCCCCTAGGAACTGAGCCGAGGGAGCCCCGATAGGGGAAGTGAAAGAAAGTGGGAAGAAGAGATGGGTGGCGAATTGGAAGCCGGATTATGGGAAGGAGGCCCTGAGGCGAGTCAATGCATCCGCTTAACCTGATACAATTTAAGGTTGTCCACAGGACACACATGACTGTGGCCCGGATGAGCAGGTTCTTTGAGGAGGTGGAGGATAGGTGTTGGTGCTGTGCAGGGGGGTCCTGCGAACCATGACCATATGTTTTGGGCATGTCTCAGGCTGAGGGCTTTCTGGCAGGAGTTTGCTGACGTCATATCAGAGGTCTTAAAAGTGAGGGTGGTACTGAGTCCAGAGATAGCAATCTTTGACGTGTTGGAACATCCAGGAGCCCAGGAAGTAAGAGAGGCCGATATCCTGGCCTTTGCCTCCCTGGTGGCCCAGAGACAGATCCTGCTAGGATGGAGGGACTCGGAACCCCCGAAGTCGGGGGTATGGGTTAGTGACATGGCGGGGTTTCTTAGACGCGCAAAAATTAAATTCACCCAGAGGGGATCACTGCTCGGAGGTGGCAGCCATTCATCAACTTCTTTGAGAAATATTAAGCTGTCAGCAGGGGGAGGGGGGGCTGTGTAGGAGGTGGAGGAGGGGGGGGAAGGAGGCATGGAGGGTCGAGTAAGGTCAGGAAAACCAATAAAAAGGGGGTTGGAAAGGAGTCATGTTTGTGGAAGCCATGTTGTCTGGGGTTTGTTACTGGGAGGGAGGAGCGGTGTTGGTTACTTGTTGAAAATTGTTAGAATTCTAATTGCCTTCATAAAATATTTTCTAAAAAAATGTCAGGAAATATTCAAATATTTTCTTTCAAAAAAGAGGATGTGACATGATAGAAATGTACAGCATGTGAAGAGTTCATGTCATGTTACAATTATCCACTAGATGGAGCTAGGGACAGGACTATAAAAGGCACTGACTCTTAGGCTTCTGGGAGAGAGTGGAGGAGAGGAGACTGGAGTGAACAGCATAGTAGAACTAGAGAGGACAGAATCTAATTACAGTTAGAGTATAGAGATAGGGTTGGTGAGTGTAGTTTAATATAATCTATTTGTTTACTACAAAAATAAGTGTCAAACTTGAATTTAAGTAGTGTAAATAAATTTAGCTTTATTGATGAACATAGCCTCAAGTATCTTTTGAACACTACGCTTTCCATCCTGACGGCTACCTGACAAAGATCACAACACATTGCAGTACACCGCCCAGAAGGTTTCCCGCTTTGCTGTGGTCTGCTGTATCCTCCACTTCCAGGCTTAGCAGCGGGGCAACGTGCTGGAAGTTGGGGAGCAGGTGGATGAGGATAGTTCGAGCCCTAGCTGCCCCTGCATCATCTGGCTCTGTCAACCCTGGCGGTTCCCCATGGTCCACACCATTGGGTCGACGGCCTCGGCAATGCTCCTCAGTGATTGGGCTATGCTCGGCAGCGTCTCGGCAATGCCCATCGCCGACTGGGAGAATCTCCGCAGCACCTTGGCCATTCCCACCTGAGAGTGGGACATTAACAGGGTCAGCTTCAAGGTCAGCCTGATACTGGGACTCCCACCCCCCCTTACTCTCCCCACCACGCCCCCCAGTGGGTTGGACAATCTGCCGAGACCCTCAGTCATGACCACCACCGACTGCATGATGCCTTGGACACCTTCAATAATGGTGCCAACATCGGGCACCAGGCTCTCCACTGCGGTCAGCACCCTCGCAGTGTTGGCCATGCATTGCCAACAACATCTCCTGCGCCGTAGCCTCCTCCAATCAGCTATGGACCTGCTGGAGTATCGCTGACATCTCCCTCTGAATGTCCCGGCCACTCCCTAGCATCTCCATCAGCCCCGGGGACAGCCTGTTCCAGAATCGCAGCATCTGGCTTGGACCCAGCTGGGTCCTGGGATCCAACAGACTTCCAACTGCTGTCTGGCCTGGGCTTTCCTGCCTCCACCTAATGTACATCAGCAACTCTGTGGTGCTGACCAGGTTGTGTCCAGGAGCCTGAGCACTAACATTTCCCACCAAGGTGTATGTATCTGCACTGGTGGAGGGTGGAGATCACAACTTTGACACATAGATCGTACCACCCTTGGAGCTCTCTTCCGAGGTAGTCTCATGAGACGCAGAGGAGACCATCTTGGATGGGCCGCGCCGCCTGCTGTAGGACCTGTGAGAGAATGGACATGTGGTCAGTAGGAGGGATGGCTCAATCAGTAAAACAATAACAACTCACGTTTGACAGGTCCTCCGGGTGGGGTCTGGTGGGTCCTCATGTGTGCATCCTGCGCTGACCTCTGCATTGGTGACTGCTCTGTCCTCGGCCGTCCCAGTCACCGTCAGGGCTTGTTCTCTGACATTTTTTCCTGAGGAGACACAGAGAGGGCATCGTTAGCCGCACGAGTCATTCACAGTGGTCGGGCAGGGGAAGGGGTGGTTGTAGGAAGGGAGGGTTGAGGGCTGCATGCGGGGTTCAAGGGGGAATGCTCGCATGGGGGCGGGAAAGTCTTGCGGGGGCGGGGGGGGAGTGGAGTGCCAAATCACCCATGCTGCCTGGTGTAGGTCGTTGACCTTCTTGTGGCACTGAATGCCAGTCCTCCTGGCCATGCCTCCCGAGCTGACAGCCACTGCCACTTCATCCCAGGCAGCAGTGGCTTTCCTGTGGCTCACCCTCCAGGTCCCTCCTGGCCTCCACCGCATCTTGGAGCCTCCCCAGGTCCCTGTCTCCAAATCTTTGGGACGGTCTCCTCGGCGCCATGGCTATGTGCTGAGGGGGGAAGGCTGTGCAAGTGCAAGTGCTGTTTAAGTGCTGCTCGACCTTGATAGCGGAGAGCTGGCGAGCCTTCATTTGCGGAGAGAAGCCCGTGCGGCCTTGTTAAGTGAACTGATTAACATTAAATCGCGTTCCCAACCTCGTCGGGCCGAGCGCCGGAAAGCTCGCGGCAGTTCCTGCTCTCTACCACACTTAGTAATCTTTCTGGAGAATCGTGCCCACAAGTATATTGTTCTGAACTGGATTTCTATAATCTATCACATGTTAAATGGAAATATTTCATGGTTGTCCTGCTGCTATATCAGAATGAATGTATAGCAATTACACGTGTCTTTCATTTTAAATTAAATATTGTGCTGAAATTAATAAATAGATCATTGGACATGATTAATGCATGATCATCCCACAGTGAATTTGAATTATGGCATGCACTGGGATTTAAGGAGACCAAAGGCACAGTTTGGGCAACATTCCGTCACCACCCCCAGTCTGTAGTTGGCATTTAAATATTATCATATCTGTCCCTCTGTCTGCTATTGACTTCATTAAAATGAAACCTTTTCACTGCACAAAGCTACATAGACTTCAATGGACTACGCTCCAAATGATTTTAGCCCACGGTTCGATTTGCATTGTTGTCTTGATTTTTTCCAAAGTGATTATTGTTCAGAACTCTGTAGCATTTTGTGAACAAATTGGATGAAACCCATTAATAATTTTAGCAATATGAGCATAAAAATTATCACATATGAAGACAGAAAAGCATTTACAGATTTTTGTCTGCATTGCAAATCCAAACACTGGACCAGAAACTGAGGTATGTTTAGTTATTACAGTAAAAAATGGTGAAGTGTTTCACAATTTGTACACCTCACTTCTTGAGGAGGAGAAAGTGGCTTTATAAAGGGATACAGAGAGACATGTTCACACCAGAGGCAGGTTGCTCACATGCCTCATTACCATGTAACCATGCTTATCCAGGCATACCTACTTGGGAATGTCTGAAAAGGACTATCTATGTTGGCTGAGATTTATCAGAGGGTCCAGAGTCATACTATCTCATGCACACTGATTCCCAGACATTTTCTGCCAAAGGGATAGCAATGTCCACAGCAACAAGGTCACCACTGTCAGAGTCCCAGGTTCGATACCCGGCTTCGGTCACTGTCTGTGCAGAGTCTGCACGTTCTCCCCGTGTCTGCAGGTGCTCCGGTTTCCTCCCACAAGTCCCGAAAGACGTGCTGTTATGTAATTTGGACATTCTGAATTCTCCCTCAGTCTACCCGAACAGGTGCCGGAATGTGGCGACTAGGGGCTTTTTACAGTAACTTCATTGAAGTGTTAATGTAAGCCTACTTGTGACAATAAAAGGTTATTATAGTTATGTTTATGACTCAATCCTTCCAATCTACAACAGGGACATCTACAACATCAGACAATAATGGCGCAAAGATGGATTACAGCTGCCTTGTTCACCACAGCAAACATTTTTGCCTCATTCCTGAGGGGTAGGAAACAATAAAATTGGAGGAAATGACAGGATTCCTAAAGTCACCTCCCAGTACTTGTGATAAGATGTTCCACCTTTCCACATACCATCTTGGCAACAGCCAAGCCCCACAAACTCTCCTTTATAGAAAGGAATTGTAATGAACTCCAATTGGCTTTATTGGTTGGCCAATTGGAGTATGAGCTCCCTCAATGATAGCTCATTAAGGGGGCCCATATAATCACCTGTGTAGGCTTTGTGAACAGTCTTAAGTTGACTGGACTGCTAGCAGCACTGTTTGTAGCTGCTCCTGTAATATCGTTATTGTGAATAAATATTGGTGTGGTGACGGAACTCCTGCCTCCCGTGGATTACTACAGTGGCGACGAGGATGGGATAGCCCAGACGGAAAGGATACCCACACCCCAGCCCCGAGCAATTTCTCCAGACCCCGTCATCCAGTTGTCAGAGTCGGAGATGGACACGCTCGACGAGGCCGCCGCGTCACCTCTCCCCAAGGAGGAGGAAGAACAACTTCCAAGGAGGTCGTCAAGGAAAAGACGGGCACCTATAAGGTACACCCCGCCCACTTCGGAGAACGACCCGGCGGACGACACAGAGGTGACAGACCCAGACATGAGGAGCAGGAAGAAGCTCAGAGGAATGCCAGCTGGCAGGAATTCCTCGGACCTTGGGGGGGAGGGGTGTAATGAATTCCAATGGGCTTTATTGGTTGGCCAATTGGAGTATGAGCTCCCTCAATGATAGCTCATTGAGGGGGCCCATATAATCACCTGTGTAGGCTTTGTGAGCCAGTCTTAAGTTGACTGGACTGCTAGCAGCGCTGTTTGTAGCTGCTCCTGTAATATTGTTATTGTGAATAAATATTGGTGTGGTGACGGAACTCCTGCCTCCCGTGGATTACTACAGGAATCAATATAAAACATTCAGAACATATTATGGGGGGATCAGATCACAATTATTCATACCTTAAGCCCATGCCCACCTAGGTGTGCAGGCCCTTAGAACCTCAGGTACTGACTCGCACTATGCGCCAAAGGCACACAGCAAGCACACATAGACTCTGCCTGACTCTGATCCCAGTATTGGCAATTATATATTTGAGAGGAATCATGAGGTACTGCATTAACACGCGTCTTTCCTTTTCTTTTTCAGGAGACCAGGATTAGTGATCCCAGATTCACAACAACCCAGGAATTTGATCACAGGAACTCAGCAATGCAGTACCACAGCATTGCAAAAACTGAGGCACACAGATTAGAATATCAGGATCATTGTAGATTGTCTTGACAAAAATAACTTGGTAGCCTATAGAACTACGTATGGCACAAACCTCCATATAAACTGCATCAAGTGCTGCATTCTAGTTACATACTTAGGAACACTGTGCTCAGTTCTGTTCTCTGTGCGAGCAATGGCACTGCAGAAGATGCCCAAAAAAGTACAAGGATGACAGCAGAACTGAAGGTTATAACTAACAGGAAGTTTGACTAAGCAGGGGCTCCTTTCTTAAGAAAAGTGAAGGCTGAAATGTGACCGAATACTTAAAAATTATAAAGGAGTTCAAAGAGCAGAGGGGAAGAAGGTGATTTTACCTATGGGGAAGAACAAAACAACAAATTAAATGTATAAAAGAGTCACCAATAAATCCGATAAAGAAAATAGGAGAAACTTCTTTATTGAGCGAGTGATTAGAATGTGGAACTCGCTCCAACAACTCATGACCCGCAAGGCTACAGATCAAAGGAAGTGGGATGAAGCTCGGTTGGAATAGCACAGATATGAAGGGCTGAATTGTTTTTGTCTGTGCTTTTATCAGGAGTGGTTGAAATGAATAGTAAAAATGCACTTGAGGGGAATCTAGATAAGTTCATGAAGAGAAAGCAATAGGATATGTGGATAGAGTGTGATAAAGT
The DNA here is from genome assembly GCF_902713615.1 of Scyliorhinus canicula. Lineage (NCBI taxonomy): Eukaryota > Metazoa > Chordata > Chondrichthyes > Carcharhiniformes > Scyliorhinidae > Scyliorhinus > Scyliorhinus canicula. Next base: position 127,029,906 of record NC_052150.1, read on the forward strand.
AAGATGGGAGGTGGCTTGAGCTGAGCAGCAACACTGCCTAGTTCTGTTGGGCCAAATGGCCACTTTCTGTGCCGCAAATGCTATGCAATAGCAGGAGGTGCAATACAAGCAGCAGATAAAGCAGGCAGCATCAGCCTCACTTCCTCGCAGGAGTGACATATGTTACTATTTTTACTGCACTCCATTGCATCAATAAAATTCATCTTGCAAAGGTAGGCAGATTTGAGATTCTGCCAAACCCCTTAAAAAATAAATATACCAGGTGGCAGTGCACAATCAAGGTGACCCAGCAGAGGTTTCATTATCAATCATTTCTGACAACATTCTTGAAGTCCTATCCTATTTCTTTTCTCTTCGCATATGTTTTTGGTAGCATTTAAAGTGCTCATAAAATTATTCCTATCAATTTTTCACATTTGGCATCTGTGACATTCTTGCAACTCTGATACCAAAACTGCATCAGAACAAATCCTCTCCGCTAATCCATCATGGTTGCTTATTCATCCAGTAAATGGATTTGCCTCGACAAAATTGCATTAAAATGCATGATAAAGGCCTACAATTGCAAATTAATACAGAAGTAATATCTGATTATTCTTCCACATCAAGTAACGGGATAGGAGAATGACCTGGAATATGAATGAAGGAGATGTACAATACTTGCTGCAGATGGATAATATGGTTCTCAAGTGGAAATGCTATTATTTATTCATCATTCTTTTGTGACTACAGAAACTCTGTGCTGCTGATTGACAGTGACTAGAAGCTCTGAGCGTCCAACCACAATGCTTCAGTATAATAACACAAATATTAATGCAATGCATTTCATTCAAGCGACTATCTTCCTAGTATGAAGTGCTAGGAAACTAGATGATCCACATCAGTGGCAGCAGCTGAATCATTCCATTCTGAGTTTTGAGATAGCTACCTCATAAAGAAGCATTGGAACATATGTATTGCGCTCCTCCTCAAATATTTTTAATTTAGAAATCTGTTAGACCTAATTTGTCTGCAATTTTTATATTGCTCGCATTGATCAGCTGCCACAGGAAATAAAGTCAGTAACACTGTCTGAGTCTCATAGTACTCGCATTTTATTCTTGATCTACCCAATCCAGAAAGTTTCATAAGATTAATAAAGTTACAGGGAAATCTTCAGCTAAAATTGTAAATCTGCGAAGTTATTGGTGTTTTATTCGACTCAAAAGCAGCAAATGTTGACTCACCCAAATAGACAAAGACCTAAGGGTTTACTACTCATACAGTCCAAACCAAAAGCATGAAAATCTTTACTTTTTCATCTTCTGATTCAAGTAATCCTACTTTCGGTCCAGCTTCAGGTTCTGAATCAGCACAAATTTGTTGAAAATTGAGGTACTTAACCATCAACTTGAGGACTTGTGACTCAGTAGGTTAGTGCCCCTGCATTTGAGCCAGACACTCTGTGGTCAAGTTCAACTCCAGAACGTCTTGGCTATGGAAGGAGTGCTCAAGACATTGTTCAACATGGTCAATCAGTCTGCTTATCGTTCCAACACATTCCCCGAAGAAGTTAAGCATTGGTTGTGCTGAAGAATAAAAGCACTTCAAAAATTGAAAAGAGTCTGATTTTTAAGTTTGTTTAACTTTGCTGGAGGTGCTAGATGATTTGAAAACATCCTTTGGTTTATTTATGAAGAAAAAAAGAGCCAAAATTATGCACCCCCATCTCGATTGCAATTTTGACACACTGAAGTGACACAAGTTAATGCATGTGACATCATCATAATTGTTTGTAAACACATCGAATCAACGATCCCCTATTGGCCCCTTATATGTCCCGCTAGCGATGTTTGACATTTTAATCAGAGTACAATGACTTATTGCAGTTTAAACAGATGAGCTGATTTTATGGTCCCAACATGGTAGTGGCAGGATCATGGCTTATTGGATGTATTGTGCTCACTTGTTCAGAGACCTGACCTTGCATAAGGTTGCTGTGCTCAAGATCATTTACATAATTGGAATGGACTCCCTGCACATATTGAGCCAGATTCATGGAACAACTTGGTGGAAAAGTCATTCAGTGATTAATAATTTGCCACTTGGATGTAAAATTGGTATCGATGATGGAACACCCATTTTAAAAATCATTCAATTTACTTTTCCATTGATTTCAAGTTGGAAATCATCCCAGTGTTATCTAATACAGCTGGGAGTTCCTCAGAGTTGCTGTGAAAATTTAACATTATGTGGCCTCAAAGGGGCAAGTGGCTGCACAAGAGGCCAAAAATATTCCGGTCTTTAAACTAACTGAGGTTCTCATACCTTCAATGATATGGCTATGTTGATTTGCAAAGAAGGAGAGGAGGAAAAATGGATTCAGGGTAAACCATTTCGGACAGAGATAAGGAGACATTTCTTCACCCAAAGAGTAGTGAGCCTGTGGAATTCATTACCACAGGAAGTAGTTGATGCTAAAACATTGAATATATTCAAGAGGCAGCTGGATATAGCACTTGGGGAGAATGGGATCAAAGGCTATGGGGAGAAAGCAGGATTAGGCTATTGAGTTGGATGATCAGCCATGATCGTGATGAATGGCGAAACAGGCACGAAGGGCCAAAAGGCCTCCTCCTGCTCTTATCTTCAATGTATCTATGTATCTGCAGCAGCACAAGAGCAGCATTCAGATTAATTCTTACGTGAAAGTCTGTTGGTAGTTCCCAGTAAGTGTCAGTGACTGGATTCCTGAGGGGCTATCTTAGTGAAAGTGTGAGATTAGGTGCTAAATGGGTCATATGCTAATAAACTACACCTGTTTAAAAGTCTGGAACTATTTGCTGATAACCATGATTTAAATGTGCCTGGCGATGCTAAACTGGACACCTGCATATTTAGCACTCACACTAATTAAGAATAATTGTTTTGGATCCTTGCATCCACACAAACATTATCAGACCATGCAGATCCAGCTCTGGGACTGGAAAAGAGGACTCACAGGCTCTCAGCATTGGAGTTGGAGGTCCAGGTGGAGAGGGTTACAGCAGTTGAAGGATGTCCCATATCCACAGTGGGTATGGGAGGAGATCAGTGAGGAGTTCACAGCCAAGAGCAATTTCCCCAAAAGGTTCCAATACTGAAGATTTAATGGTTTGGCTTGAGTGTGCAAGGTAATATCTCACAAACACATTTCCCAATGACTGCACCACCACAAGTGTTACAACCTCAAGCCACTACATCCGTCATCTAACTACACACTGACATTCTAACACCTCACACAATTGCATGCTTCACTGTCACCAGTCATACTTCAGGCACAACTCACTGCTCTTTAACTATGTGAGGAATCAGACATGCCCAACCACACATGCCAATGCATTCATTTACAATTACCTCCCTTTCTGTGCCAGGACAAAACAGTGCACAATGGACATCAGTAGTACCTGACCAAGGGAGGGGAAGCATGACTCCATTATATCGAGTTGGTAATCAAGAGGGGTGTAAGATATGCCCTGAACATTGGCAAAGCAGGAGTCATATCACCTGTGGGTAATCTAATTTCCTTCCAGACTCACAAGTATCCCTGATCCTTAATCCTCTAGTCTCATTCCCAAACTCTCCAAACATACATCGTCTTATGGTGATTTCCGTGTTATCGTTGCAGGCTCCCAGGAGCAAGATCCCTTAAGGAACTGGAAGAGGAAGAGGAGGAGAAGGAGTGTGAGGAAGAAGACGCTGTGTTAATTGCTGCCACTGTTGTAGGCACCAGCTCAGAGATCAGCAACATGTGTAGCTTCGATACACAGCATAGAAAGGAGATCAGGCATTAGTGAGCAAAAAGCGCATTGAGCGGCAGGGACATTGCAGATTCCACATTGCTCTGGTAGGTGGAGGGGGAAGATTGTATATCAGTCCTACTGTACTCAGATGAGGACCTCACAGGGAAGGTTTCAGAAGAAGAAAAATGAATGCAAAAGACCAATGCTTGGTGCAATGGATAGTCTGTCTGAAAGGTTGTGGCCATGGGTGATGGAAGAATCACAAACAAGCTGCCCAGCCAACTGAGTTAAACCAGCCCCAGTTATTCCTTAAAATTCCTTAACTGCTCTCATAACTGCATGTAATCAAAATGTTTAAAAATCATTCAAAGACTCACCGCACAATTCCATAGACAACACATAACTCTTGAAAATTAAACATTTGTTTGAAGCAATTTTGAATAATAATAATCTTTATTATTGTCACAAGTAGGCTTACATTAACACTGCAATGAAGTTACTGTGAAAAATGTAGTTATGAGTATGAACTCATTGGCTGCAATGACATTCAAGAACTCTCCAACCTTTCTGCCCCACCAAAGAACTTCATTAATGTGCAGAATTGCACTAGTTAATAGTCATCCACTGCTAATATCAGGATTACATTTTCTAAAATTGTTTGTCTTGCATCCGTTGGTGCAGACTAGATGGGCCGAAGGGCCTTGTCTGCATTGTATTATTCTGTGATTCTTGATTATGTTTCTGGTAATATGCACATTATAAGTGAATAAATGTTTGCAATGTTTGCAATAGATGAATGCTTGCAGCTCATCAGTACGTGTGTAATGTAGTTAATAAATGAATCATTCCCTTATTATGCAAACAATGGTTTCGGGGTCTTGTGTGAAGGACAGGTCAGAGAACCTCAGTAACTGAGTGAAGGGTACAGAGGAACAACACAATGCACATTTCTAGAGAAAAGTGTGTTCATTGTTTCTGAATTTTATGCAGTCTTTATCTTTTCACCTACCTTTGAAAAACTAAGCTAACAGCCATGATAAGATTAATTAATTAATCTTTCATGGAAACTGTATTTAAAAGATTTGTTCATACAGCAAAAGTCTTGAGAGAAAAATACATAATTCTAAGACATGGAGATTAAAGAAAATAGATGTGCATATAAACTGATTCACATCCATAAAGTGGCTTTTTCATGGAAATACCAATCTGTTAATTAACCATTTTCCACAGAATGCACAATGTCACAGTTTATTATATTTGCCAACATTTCCTGAAATGCTTTGCCTTGCTATTAATGTGGCCACGATCTTCTTGCTCAAGCGAAACAAGGCCGGTGAACAGTGGGAGAGCCAAAACCGAGAACCGTGCCAGGTGCCAACAGTTTGCGATGCAACCAGCCCGCTCCCGAAGGCAAAATCGGGATCTCGCTGTAGCGAGGCAAGAAAGCAATTATCTCCACTTAACCCAATTTCCATACAATTAACGAGAGCCAGCCCATATCCAATGGCCATCTGTCAATCAGCGGCCTCTCCAGCAAGTGGTCATACTGGCGCCGATCAGTACTCCTTTTGAAAAACGTCAGCCTGGCAGAAGGGCATCTGTGGAAGCTGAGGAGGTGAGTAGCCATCATTGCTCACAGGCAAAGAGCCCAGGGCCGCTGGGATTGCCACCCCAGTGCTCGGTGGGGGTGAGGGAATATTAACAGGGGGTGGTGGACCCTCTACAGGGGTGGGCCGACATAAGAGAGTGGGGGTGGTTGCTGGGGTGCAACCGGCGAACAACCGCTCATGGCACCACCATGCTAACCCCTGGATCATGTGTACCCATTCCGGGAGCAACTCGTGTCCTTTGCCATCTGTCCCAACACCCACCCATAAACCCTACCAACTGCCCTGGCCTCTGGCTATGCGGCTGAAGGCTATTGCGAATAGAGAATTGGCAATCATAGTTAAGTGAGCACTTCACACATCCATAGTGAACTCCCATGGGTGGGTGGGCCATGTAGCATGTGCGAGTCATTGCTGAGCATCTTTTTATTTGATTTATTATTGTCACATGTATTAGTACACAGTGAAAACTATTGTTTCTTGCATGCTGTACAGACAATGCATACCGTACATGGGGAAGGAAGGAGAGATTGCAGAATATAATGTTACAGTTATAGCGAAGGTGGAGAGAAAAGATCAACTTAATATGAGGTAGGTCCATTCAAAAGTCTGATGGCAACAGGGAAGAAGCTGTTCCTGAGTCAGTTGGTACGTGACCTCACACTTCAGTATCTTTGTCCTGACAGAAGGTGGAAGAGAGTATGTCTGGGGTGCATGGAGTCCTTAATTATGCTAGCTGCCTTTCTGAGGCAGCAGGAATTGTAGACAGAGTCAATGGATGGGAGGCTGGTTTGCGTGATGGATTGGGCGACATTCACATCTATAAAAGTTGGTGAGAGTCATAGCTGACATGTCAAATTTCCTTAGTCTTCTGAGAAAGTAGAGTTGTTGGTGGGTTTTCTTAACTATAGTGTCGGCATTGGGGGGGGGGGGAAACGAAGACAGACTGTTGGTGATCTGTACACCTAAAAACTTGAAGCTCTCGACCCTTTCTACTTCATTCCCATTGATGTAGACAGGGGCATGTTCTCCACTACGCTTCTTGAAGTTGATGATAATCTCCTTCGTTTTGTTGACATTGAGGGAGAGATTATTGTCGTCGCACCAGTTCACCAGATTCTCTATCTCATTCCTGTACTCTGTCTCGTCATTGTTTGAGATCCAACCCACTACAGTGGTGTCATCAGCAAATTTTAAAATCGAGTTGGAGGGGAATTTGTCCACAGTCATAGGTGTATAAGGAGTATAGTAGGGGGCTGAGGACACAGCCTTGTGGGGCACCGGTGTTGAGGATGATCGTGGAGGAGGTGTTATTGCTTATCCTTACTGGTTGTGGCCTGTGGGTTAGAAAGTTCAGGATCCAGTCGCAGAAGGAGGAGCCGAGGCTAAGATCATTGAGTTTGGAGGTGAGTTTCGTAGGAATAATGGTGTTGCAGACTGAGCTGTAGTCAATAAATAGGAGTCTGACATAGGTGTCTTTATTATCTAGGATCAAGGCAATTGGGGAGGCTGGAGTTGATTTGTGCCATGACTAACCTTTCGAAGCACTTCATAATGATGGATGTCAGAGCCACTGGACGATAGTCATTAAGGCATGTTGCCTGGCTTATCTTTGGAACAGGGATGATGGTCGTCTTTTTGAAGCAGATAGGGACCTCAGATTGTTGTGAAGAGAGGTTGAAGATGTCTGCGAATACCCCCGCCAGCTGATCTGCACAAGACCTGAGTGCTCGTCCGGGTACCCCATCCGGGCCAGTGGCTTTCTATGGGTTGACCTTCGCGAAGGCTGCTCTGACGTCTGCAGTGGTGTTAATCCGGGATGGAGGGCATGCTCTCGCTGACCTCATACTCAAAGCGGGCATAGAATGTGTTGAGCTCATCAGGGAGTGATGCATAGGAGCCAGCGATTTTACATGCCTTCATCTTGTAGCCCGTTATGTCTTGCAGACCGTGCCACACCGCAATCACACCTTGATGCCAGATCACTGTGGGAGGCAACACCACACACGCAGCAGTCAACATCCAAACACCCAGCTGATAGGACACAGCTCCGGGGACATGTCCATGGCTGGAGGATGGGTGGGTGTCACAGAGGACGGGGGGATGCCTGGAGAAATGGGCAATGGGTTCAGAGGTCAAAACAAGAACAATACAGCATAGGAACAGGCCCTTTGGTCATCCAAGCCTGTAATGGCCATGATGCCAATCTTTGCCAAAACCCTCAGCACTTCCTTGTGCCGTATCCCTCTATACCAATCCTATCCATGGCCGGGATTCTCCCCTACCAGGCGGGCGGGGGGTCCCGGCGTGATTGAGTGGCGTGAACCACTCCGGCGTCGGACCACCCCAAAGGTGCGGAAGTCTCTGCACCTTTAGGGGCCAAGCCCTAACATTGAGGGGCTAGGCCTGCGCCGGAGTCGTTTGCGCTCCGCCGGCTGGCGTGGAAGGCCTTTGGTACCACGCCAGCTGGGGCCGAAGGGACTTCGCCAGTCAGCGAAGTCCGGGCATGTGCCGGAGCGTCAGCGGCTGCTGACGTCATCCCCCAGCATGCGCAGGGGAGGGGGTCACTTCCGTCTCCGCCATGGTGAAGACCATGGCGAAGGCAGAAGGAAAAGAATGGCCCCACGGCACAGGCTCGCCCGCCGATCGGTGGGCCCCGATCGTGGGCCAGGCCACCGTGGGGGCACCCCCAGGGGCCAGATCGCCCCGTGACCCGCCCTGGAGCCCAGAGCCCGCCCGCGCCGCCTGCTCCCGCCAGTAAGGTGGGTGGTTTGATCCACGCTGGCGGGAGAAGCATGACAGCGGCGGGACTTCGGCCCATCGCGGGCCGGAGAATCGCCGGGGGGGGGGGGGGGGGGGGAATGCCGACTGGTGCCGAGCGATTCTCGCCCCCGCCAAATCTCCGGTGCCGGAGAATTCGGGACACGGCGGGGCGGGATTGACGCCCCCGGCGATTCTCCGACCCGGCGGGGGGTGGTAGAATCCTGCCCCATGTGTTTGTCAAGATGTCGTTTCAACGCCAGTAATGGACGGGATGCTATAAAAATGGGGCTATGTCCCCATGCTGGCATGGAAAACTGGCGCCAACGACTCTGGCGTCAATAGCCCCCGAAAGTGAGAAATTCTCACCTTTCTAGTGGGCTAGGTTGCCGCCAGAGTCATCCCCGCAGCTCCAGCCGACGGGGAAAGGCTCGCGTGAGTCCACGCGGAACGGCCGGCGCATTTCCGCATGATTTGCCAGGTTTTATACTCACGCAGGTCAGCCCGCATTGCGGAAGAAAATGTCAGAGGTATGATAATGGTTGTGCACAAAGGTGTTTAATGTGGTTTACAATCCCCCATTCTCACAGTGCTGCCGTCGCCCCCACACCCCCACCCCCACCCCCTACCTACCCCCCATCCCTTCCCCTCCCCTCCCCCTGTGCCCTCAGTGATCCACAACATGCTTAGCCCTCCTAGACCTACCACTATGTCTAGGTGTGTCACCAGGATGCAGATCTGTGGTGGAGGCAGCCAGCTGCTTACCTCATCCCATGGCCTTCGATGCCCCTGGCGGGCGTCCTCTGGGGGTCTGAGGCTGGAGGGCCCCGGGGCATATGCCGGCGACACATGCACAGCCGTGCCGCCCTGTCCTGTGTGCTGACTTCGAGACACAGCCTCATCAGAGGGGTGGAGGTCGGGGGAGCTCGTCGCCACCGTTGCCACTCCATTAGTGGGTTCCAGGTTGGCGCCGAGCGCCCCCTCCTCTCAGTCGGTGCCCGTAGGGCCCTAGAGTTCACCTTGGGCCAGAGTGGCAGCTGGTTCGAGTCCCGGCAGCCCCTGCATTATCTGGCTCTGCCAGCCCTGGCTGTTCCCTATGCTTTGCACCAAGGTGTTGACACCCTTGGCGATGTTCCTCAGTGATTGGGCCATGCTCTGCAGCATCTCGGCAATGCCCACCTGTGACTGGGACAAGCTCCGCAGCGTCTCAGCTATTCCCATCCTATACATGTTCCGCAGAACCTCATTAAGTTTGGCCTGGTACTGGGTGACATCCCCCAGCGTGTCAGACATTCTGCCGAGACCCTCAGCCATGGCCATCACGATTGCGCCACGCCTTAGACACCTCCACAAATGGTGCCGATGTCGTGCACCAGGCTTCCCACTGTGGTATCTACCCTAGCAGTGTTGGCCTGAGTGCCACGCATTGCCGGTGACATCTCCTAAGCCCGTAACCTCGGGGACTCCTCCAGTGACACTGACATCTGCTCCTGAATGTTCCGGCTGCACCCTATTGTCTCAATCTGCTCCGGGTCACCCTGTACCACAGGCTCAGCCTCTGCCTGGGAACCAGCTGGGTCCTGGGACCTAGCAGATCTCCGACTGCTGTCTTGTCTGGGGGTTCCTGCCTCCACCATCAGCAGTGTGGTGCTCACCAGATTGCGCCCCAGAAGCCTGTCCACTAACATGTCCCAACCAGGTGCGTGTATCTGCACTGGTCGCAGGGCCGGCTCAAGGTACCGGCAGCTCGGGCAGTCGCCCAGGGCGCCATGTGCTAGGGGGCGCCATCAAGGAGTGCGGGTCCCGTGCATGCGCAGTTGGGCCGGTGCCAACCAGCGCATGCGCGGTGGCTGCCCTCCCTCAGGCCGCCCCGCACAAACATGGCGGATGGATCCAGGCTCGCCGGTGGTCACTCCGCCCCCCCCCCCCTCGGGCCCCCTCCGCCCCCCCCCCCCCCCCCGGGCCCCCCGCCCCCCCCCCCGGCCCCGGCCCCCGGCCCCCTGCCCCCCCCTGGCCTCCCCCCCTGGCCCCCCCCCCGCCCCCCCTGCCCCCCCCCCCCGAAGGACGCCGAAGTTCAGCTTGCCCGGGGCGCCAGCAACCCTAGGGCCGGCGCTGACTGGTCGAGAGTGGAGATGACAGCTGTGACTATAACAGTTGCACCTCGGAGCTCTCCTCTGAAGTGTTCTCCTGGGAGTCAGGAGAAGGTGCAGCCCGGGATGGGCCGGCACCATCAGCTGGAAAACCTGCGGGAAAATGGACATGTGGTCCGTGGGAGGGATGGGTCAGTTAGTCAGTAAGACAATCACTACTCACGTTTAGCATGTAGTGAATGCAGCCCAGTCCATCAGGCGAGCCCCCCTCCCATCCTTGATTCTGCCTATACCTCCCGCTGCCTGGGGGAAAGCAGGCATCATGATCAAAGACCCCTCCCACCTGACTTATTCACTCTTCCAATGTCTTCCATCGGGCAGGACATACAAAAGTCTGAGAACATGCACTAACAGATTCAAAACAGCTTCTGCCCGCTGTTACCAGACTCCTAAACGACCCTCTTATGGACTGATCTGATCTCTTCACACATCTTCTCTACTGAGTCATACTACACTCCTATATGCTTCATCCGATGCCTGTGTCTATGGATTTACATTGTGTATTTTATATTTGCCCTATGTATTTTCTTTACATGTACGGAATGATCTGTCTGAACTGTATGCGGAACTGTACCTCGGTACACGTGACAATAAACAAATCCAATCCCAGATTCTCTGGATAGGTGACCGATCTGTTCTCAGCCACCCCAGTCACCTTCAGGTCACTCTACTCAAAGGATTCTTAACTCCGTCACCCCTCCGCCAGTCTGGGTTCCGTACTGATGATTATGGGAGAACATTTCCTGCAGGGACAGAGAGGACGTCATTGGCTACACATGTGGTTCACAGTGGTGCTAGGGGGGAGTGAAGGGAGGGTTGGGGGGTGGCTTGAAGGGGGAGGAGTGGAGGAAGGGTTGGGAGTTGCATGGGGAGTTGGGGGGTGGATGCTCCGGGGGGGGGGGGGGGGGGGGGCGTTGATGCCTACTCACTTGTGCTGTCCTATATAGTCGTTGACCTTCTTACGGCAGTGGAGACCAGTCCTCCCAGTCACACGCCCTGAGCTGACGGCTGCCACCACCTCATCCCAGGCAGCACTGGCTGCCTTGTGGCTGACTCTCGGGGGGAACAGGACATCCCTCCTGGCCTCCACGGCGTCTAGCAGCCTCCCCAGATCTGTGTCCCCGAATCTTGGTCCCGGCCTCCCTGGCGCCATTGTTGCGAGCTGGCTGTGGTTGGCGAGCAAGTGCAGCTTAAGTGTTGCTCGACCTTCTTAGCGTGGGGCTGGCAAGCACAGTCCCAGCGAATCAGCTGGCAAGAAGCCCGTGAGGCCTTGTTAAGTGGAACAATTTATGTTGAATTGCGCTGTAGGCCTCTCTGGGCTGAGCGCCGGGAGGCTCACAGCAATTCCCGCTCGCTACCACACTTAGAATTTTTTACGGAGAATCGGGCAGGATTCTCCCATAGCCGGCGGGGTGGAGCAACGTGAACCACTACTGCTGTGTTGTTCCTCGTGTCTTAATAAAGCTCGTAGTCTCAAAGTTGGAGAAGATGCTTTATTGTGAATTCGTTCTCTCTTCAGAGCTTAACTTACGGCTACCTCAAATGCTGCCTGCCTGTGTGTCTGTGTCCTGCTACGAGTTCTGCCTTCCGTGAAGTGTGTCATCACTTCCTGTCCCTGTGTATATATAGCTCTCCCATGCTCCCTCTAGTGCTTGCTCAGTTGTATTGCATCTATTCAGATCTACAATCACCACATCCCCCCCTTTCTTCTTTACATATTTTCTGTACATCGTTAAAGAAAATTGTGCAAAACAGTTACTTATGATATGTGTATCTATACATGTGATGGTGCTATTGCATATTTTACAAAGCCAATTTATATTTATGAGTCCAATCTTTTTTTTAAATTTAGAGTACCCAATTCATTTTTTCCAATTAATGGGGCATGGCCAATTCCCCTATCCTACACATCTTTGGGTTGTGGAGCGAAACCCACGCAAACACGGGGAGAATGTGCAAACTCCACACGGACAGTGACCCAGAGCCGGGATCAAACCTGGGACCTCGGCGCCGTGAGGTTGCAGGGCTAACCCACTGCGCCACCGTGCTGCCTATGAGTCCAATCTTAATACAAACATGAGTCCAAACTTGATGAATTTGTTCAGAGTTTTTTCTTTTGTTGTTGTTGACGTGGTGATATTGATATTGCAACTCCGTTGTGAATGTTGTTGGTGTTCCTTGTTATTTTAAGTAACCAATACGTCATCCCGAGGTGTTTGCATGTTCGAACCACTGATGTGACTGACATGGACTTTTTTCTGTGCTTGTGTGTCGATTTATTATGTCATCCGCCTTGAAAGCTGGTGTGCTTGCTTGTTCTGGAGCAGATGTGAGTTTGTGCGATTCGTTGTCATCCCATCGCATGTTTGTAGCCTTGTCATTGTTTTGCAGTGTGCTGTGGCATTGTCCTTCATGTGCAGAGTTGTACCATTTTGTACAAGTCGTTGTTTCATTGCTGTTGTTTCTGTCGTTCCTGTCTTTGTTGTTTTCGTTGCCGTTCTTGTTGCTGTTTTTGTCATTTCTGTCTGTGTTGTTGTCACTATCTTTGTTATACTTCTTGTTGGTTTTGTTGTTCTTCTTGTAGTTTTTGTCGTTGTGCTTGTAGTTTTTGTTGGTGCTGTTGTTGTTCTTGTTTCTGCAGTGCTTCTTGCGATTTTTGTTGTTCTTGTCGCGCTTCATGTTGCTTTTGTTCTTGCTGTTGTTGTTCTCGTTTCTGTTGTGCTTCTTTTGGCTTTTGTTTTTCTTGTTATGCTCAATGAGTGTCCCGTGTGGATAATTTGAGTCATTGAACGCTTCGTCTCGAGAATGGTGAGAATGATCTGATGTTGCATTGATGCTGGTGACATCAGTCATTTGTTGTGGATTAGATTCGTCGTCTTTGCTTTCTTGGTGCTCCTCTTCTGGAGTCAAATTCTTCACGATTTCCTTTGACGCGGTCTCTCTGGACTCTTGGTGCTCCTCTTCCGGAGTCAAAATCTGCATGATTTCAATTGATGTAGTCTCTCTGGACTCTTGGCGCTCCTCTTCTGGAGTCAAAATCGTCATGGTTTCTATTGATGTGGTCTCACTGGACTCTTGGTGCTCCTCTTCTGGAGTCAAAATCTGCATGGTTTCTATTGGCGTGGTCTCTCTGGACTCTTGGGTGGCCCTACTCTGTGCTTCTGTACAGACAAGCCGAGATCTGTCAGTCTCGCTGTGATCCTGTAGCTCCTGTATGTCGAGTGTGATCACCTTGTCACTGTTTTCGCATGCAGTGGGTAGATTTACATTGCGTCATCTGGATTATGTGAGCTTGGTAGACTTTCATAGTCTGCTTGCGGTTGCTCAAATACGGCGGGTTGACCTTCATGGTCTTGTTCATGCATGGTGTTCGCCAGGGAGTGTTTGCTTGCTTCCCTTTTGGAGTCTTTCATCACTCTCACTGTGGAGCCTGTCATCGCTCTCTCTGTGGAGTCTTTCTGTGCTCTCTGTGTGGCGTCGTCTTCGTCTTGGGTATTGCTGTCATCCAATGTATCGACGATCTGCCATGGTACCATGGTGTTGGATTCATCTACCACGAGTAGATTTGTGTTTAGCTTTGTGACCGTGTCGCTGATGCTGTGATCAGCATATCCGAATAACTCAGCCATGTCTGAGTAGTAATCTTCGAAAACCAAATAATCTTGGTTGGATTCATGTACCACGAGTAGATTCGTGTTGAGCTTTGCGACCGTGTCGCTGATGCTGTGATCAGCATATCCGAATAACTCAGCCATGTCTGAGTAGTATTCTTCGAAAAACAAATCATTTTGTTTCGGATTTATTTTTGTTCTCTTCATTTTGGGTGGTGCAGACTGCTTTTTCCAGGGTGTTGTGCGAGTTGTTTTCAACTGCTGGTTTAAGTTCAGGCATTTTTCTGTGTTTTGAGGCAAGAAAATTTGGTTTTACCGCTTTAAGTATTTTGTTTTCAATTTTCGGGCATTTCCCTTTTAAGTAGACGTGGTCCGGATGCTCAGACGTCATGCGCTCGTGACGTCATGCGTAGGAATCAATTGCGTATGCGCAAATCGGCCTTCCTTTACTGTGCGGTTTTCCGATCAGCAACACAAACTTTTTTAAACTGCGCAGGCGCAGAACGCAAAAAGGGTGATTGTAACTGCGTATGTGCGGCTTCCATTTCCTGCGCATGCGCAGACACAGTTTGTAGATCTTTGTCTGCCCGAGACTGCAAAATGTGCTCCGACGCCATTTTATCGCGGATTTCAGCGTTTTTTCTTTCGGAAAGTTGTAAGTTACCTTTTCCTTTCGATCTGGACTGGATTTCAGCATTTTGGCTTTGTGAAAAATTCAAGTTATTTCTTCTTTTTGATCTGTACTTTTCACTCGCGATTTCTTGACTGAACCCTTTCTTTTTGTAGAGTTTTGCATCACTCAGTGTCTGTGCAGTTTGGCCTCTGAGCATACCGTGCTGTTCAAATTCCATATAGTACTCTTCAAATTTGTTTAGTATTGTTTGTAAGCTGTTGCTGTCTTCATCTTTTGAGTATTTAAATCCATTATATACTTTCCTAGCTTCATGTCCTGCGATAAGCATTGCTATTTTAAATTCGTCTGAGGCTGCTGCTACATCATTAGCTATGATATATAAATCGAACATTTGTTTAAACATTTTCCAGACATTTCTTACATTGCCAGTCGTGTCCAGCTGAGGTGGGGTTCCATGCCACATCCTCGAATAAGCGATGTCTTCCCAAGTCCAATGTCCAGTAGGAGATTTCCATGCCATTTTGGTCTTTCTGTTTCTGCAGCTGAGTTGTCCTGTAGTAAGAGTCTGAATGCCACACCTGGTACCATGTGTTGTTCCTCGTGTCTTAATAAAGCTCATAGTCTCAAAGTTGGAGAAGATGCTTTATTGTGAATTTGTTCTCTCTTCAGAGCTTAACTTACGGCTACCTCAAATGCTGCCTGCCTGTGTGTCTGTGTCCTGCTACGAATTCTGCCTTCCATGAAGTGTGTCGTCACTTCCTGTCCCTGTGTATATATAGCTCTCCCATGCTCCCTCTAGTGCTTGCTCAGTTGTATTGCATCTATTCAGATCTACAATCACCACAACTGCGTCGGGCCGCCCCAAAGGTGCGGAATCCTACGCACCTTCAGGGGCTAGGCCCGCCCCAGAGTGCTTTGCGCCCCGCCGGCCGGTGGAAAAGGGGCGGTGGAAACCGGCGCCCAAGGGCCTCCGCCGGCCGGCGCGAGTTGGCGCATGCGTGGGAGCACCAGCGTGTACTGGCGTCATCCCCAGCGCATGCGCAGAGGGCTTCGTTTCCGCACCGGGAATGGTGGACTGGTACAGCCTCCAGTGGGGAAGGATAGAGTGCCCCCACGGCACAGGCCTGACCACGGATCGGTGGGCGCCGATCACAGGCCAAGCCACCGTTAGAGCATCTCTAGAGGCCAGATCCCCCTGCGCACCCCAAGAACCTCAGAGGCCGCCCACGCTGCCATGTCCCGCCGATAAGGGACCTACTCCAATTTACGCTGGCGGGACTGGCAAAAGACGGGCGGGCCTTCGTCTCATTGCGGGCCGGAGAAATCGGGCAGCCCCGGGGCCCATTGAGTTGCGCCGGACCCTGCCATTCTCCGAGGCAGGCGGCAAGACTCACACCGGGCTGATGTTTGGGGGCACGGGAATTTGGAGGACGGCGGGGGCGGGATTCACACCGACCCCCGGCGATTCTGCGACCCGGCGGGGGGTCGGAGAATCCCACCCCATGTCTCCCAGTATCATACTGACAGAGAAAATGTGGGAAATTTAGCTTTTATTATTTTAACTGCAAAACATAATGAAGTTGACTTTCAGCACCTCAGGGCAGAAGGAAATTAAAATGCCTGATGTGTATATATTGAGTTCAGGCCTGCAATTAAACATCAATAACTGAGCACAAGGTTTAGTTCAGTGACCTTTAATCTCTCATTTCAATGCAGCCCAGCCTCATCAGAAGGACGTTTTCTCTGCCTGAGCTGCAAGGGTTGTAAATGAAATGAGAACACAAGAACTAGAAGCAGGAGTAGGCAATTCAGCCCTTCGAGTCTGTTCCACCATTCAATATGATCATGGCTGATGTTCTCTCAGTCTCAACTCCACTTTCCTGCCCGTTCTCCATAACCCTTCAACCCATTACTGATTAAAAATCTATCTCCACTTTAAATGTACCTCAATGTCCCAGCATCTACCGCACTCTGGGGTAACGAATTCTACATGTTCACAACCCTTTGAGAGAAGGAGTTTCTCCTCATCTCTATTCTAAATCTGCTGCCCCTTATCCTAAAACTTTGAACTCTCGTTCTCGATTGCCTCATAAGAGGAAGCATCTGCTCTCCGTCTACTTTGTCATCTTTTATCATCTTATATACCTCAATTAGGTAAGTGTGGGTAATTTGAATTCAGTTCCCAGTGGGTGTGCGTCTGCAGCTCAGAATTTAAAATCAATTAGCAATCTTGGGCAGTGTGGTAGTATGACTAGGGGTATTATGGTACCTGGGAGTGTGAGCTGCCATTGGTGCAGAGGGATCGATGCCCATTGGCCCAAGAATCGTGTTCTCCGTATTCCTATTGGCTAAGAGGGAGGTATCTCCGCCTACGAGACTGGGTATAAGAACCCGTGTTCCCCAGCAGCCAGGCCATTTCTGTACTCCTGCTGCTGGGCACACTTCTTGCTGATTAAAGCCTTTCGTTTCGGACTTCACCTACGTTTCGTGTCCATTGATTATGCATCAATTTAATCAGCAAGATTTTAAAGGATGGAGCTCCGCATCAAGCCGGAGTGTCTTCGACTCAGCCCTCACGCAGCAAATGCAACAGCCGCATTTAAGCACTGGCTGGCTTGCTTCAACAGCTACCTTAGCACGGCGGAAAACGTCCCGACGAGGGAGCAGAAATTGCACATCCTCCACTCGTACGTCGGCACCGCCATATACACGCTCATAGAGGACACGACCGACTACGACGCGGCTATGGACCTACTCAAAGGACACTTCATACGGCCGGTGAACCAAGTCTACGCTCGGCACTTACTAGCCACAAGGCAGCAGATACCTGGTGAGTCACTGGATGATATTTACCGTGCCCTCCTCGTGCTGGGGAGGAACTGCGGCTGCCCACAGGTGTCTGCTGCTTAGCATACTGAACTCCTGATCCGAGACGCCTTTGTTGCAGGTATGCAGTCCTCACAGATCCACCAGAGACTGTTGGAGAGAGAAACTTTAAGCCTCACGGATGCACGGGCCCTCGTCTCCTCCCTAGAATTCGCGAATGTAAACGCTCGCCCGTATGCCACCGAATGCACGGCGGCACCCTGGGCAGCGTGGAAATCAACCTCTCTCTCCCCCACGGACTCGGACCCCCCCCCAGACCTGGGCCGTAGGGCGCCCCAAAAAACCCACGGGGCCCCGTTGCTATTTCTGCAGCCAAGCGAAGCACCCCCGTCAGCACTGACCGGCTCGTTCCGCAACCTGCTGCGGGAAGAAGGGGCACTTTGTGGCCGTTTGCTAGGCAAAGGCGGTCGCTGCGATCCCAAGCAGCGACCACAGGACTCCCCCCTCGCTCTCTTCAAGGGCCCGACGCGGCCCGCGGACCTCGCTGCCCCCATCCCCCAACGCCACGTGCGATCCCCTGGCGCCGCCGTTTTACGCCCCCGACGCCATGTGCGACACCCGGGCGCGCCATTTTGGACCCCCGACTCCATGTGCGGGGAACGGGCGCCATTTTGTCCACCCCCCCACCATGTGCAGCCGACGGGCGCTGCCATCCTGGATTGGCTCCGAGGACCCTCCCTGCCTGATGAAGACTCCGACGATCTGCCACGACTCGCCTCAGTCACGCTGGATCAGTCTCGGCCCCGTACCCTCTCCACAGCGACCACGAGGATTTTACTCAACGGCCACGAGACGAACTGCCTGCTGGACTCCAAGAGCACAGAGAGTTTTGTTCACCCCACCACGGTAAGACGCTGCGCTCTCCTTGTCTACCCGGTTAAGCAAAACATCGCCCTGGCCTCCAGCTCTCATTTAGTATAGATCACGGGGTGCTGCATAGCGGACCTCATGGTCCGGGGAGGGAGTTTAAAAACTACAAGCTATTCGTCCTTCCTCACCTCTGCACGGCAGCACTCCTGGGGTTAGACTTCCAGTGTAACCTCCAGAGCCTAACATTTAAATTCGGCGGCCCTATGCCCCCCCTCACTGTCTGCAGCCTCGCGACCCTCAAGGTCGACCCCCTGTCTTTGTTTGCAAACCTCACCCGGGATTGCAAACCTGTCGCCACCAGGAGTCGACAGTACAGTGCCCAGAACCGGACCTTCATCAGGTCCGAGGTCCAACGGCTTCTAAAGGAAGGCGTCATCTTGTATCGTCCTGGGAAGCCGAATGAGCCTCCCGATGCCCTGTCCCGCGGCACCTGTGCCAACGCACAAGTGGACTGCCTTCGAACCCTCCTTGCGGACCTCTGCCACCCGGGAGTCACCCGCTTCTTTCACTTTATCAAGACCCACTTCCAGTCATAGCGATAGGGGGTCCTCCTTTATGAGTGACGAGCTGCGTCAATTCCTGCTCAGCTGGGGCATCGCCTCCAGCAGGACGACCAGTTATAACCCCCGGGGTAACGGGCAGGTAGAGAGGGAGAATGGTATGGTCTGGAAAACCGCTCTACTGGCCCTACGGTCCAGAAATCTCCCAGTCTCCCGCTGGCAAGAGGTCCTCCCAGACGCCCTCCACTCAATCCGGTCACTTCTTTGCACACTAATCAAATGCCTCACGAACGCCTTCTTGTTTTTCCCACAAAGTCTTCCTCAGGGACCCCGCTCCCGACCTGGCTGGCGGCCCCCGGGCCCATCCTGCTTTGGATGCACATGCGGGCGCACAAGTCGGACCCGTTGGTTGAGAGGATCCAGCTGCTCCACCCTAACCCGCAATATGCGTATGTGGAGTACCCTGACGGCCGACAGGACACAGTCTCCCTACGGGACCTGGCACCCGCCGGATCCCGACCATCGCCCCCGGCGCCAGCCCTCCCAACCACCCCCCAACCGCAACTGCTCCCGGCAGGCGCTCCCCTCCCTGCCCCGCCAACACCCTTACACGCGCTGCCTAGAGGACCGGATGACCCTCCCCCGGCCCTCGCCAGCTCCGACTAGGGGTACGGACGCAGCCACAAGGACCGGATCATCGATCCCGGAGTCACGGACGCCCACAACTCCAACATCTCCAGCGAAGCTCCGCAGGTCTCACAGGACGTCCAAGGCACCCGATCGGCTGATCGAGTCGATATGAACTGTTGATGGACCCTTGTTCTTGCTTGTTCTCTCGTTTATTTTTTCTCAAACCTGTATATAGTTACTGTGTTCTGACTCGATCCTGTACATAGTTGCGGGCCAGTGGGCAGCCACTGTTGAAGAGGTACGATCCGACACCACTAGTCATACTACCAGTCTCTTACCCACTCGCACGGGACACCCCCCCTCTCTCTCCATGTCCGCATTCCCCATACATGCCCCCCCCCCCCCCCCCTTCCCGGTTCCTTTCTCAACAAGGAGTGAATGTTGTAGTATGACTAGGGGTATTAAGGTACTGGGAGTGTGAGCTGCCATTGGTGCAGAGGGCTCGCTGCCCATTGGCCCAAGTATCATGTTCTCCGTATTCCTATTGGCTAAGAGGAAGGTAGCTGCGCCTCTGAGGCGGGGTATAAGAACCCGTGTACCCCAGCAGCCAGGCCATTTCTGTACGTCTGCTGCCGGGCTCACTTCTTGCTGATTAAAGCCTTTCGTTTCGGGCTTCACCTACATTTCGTGTCCATTGATTGTGCATCAGACAGGATTCTCCGACTCCCGGCCAGCTCGGAGAACCGCCGGGAGGCGGCGTGAATCCCACCCCCGCCAACTACCGAATTCTCCGGCGCCAGGGATTTGACGAGTCAGGAATTGCACCGCGCTGGTCGGCGGGTGCTGGCAGCGGCCTCCCCGGTGATTCTCTGGCCCGCAATGGGCCGAGTAGCCGCCCATTTTCGGCCGGTCCCTCTGACATATGTTATGATAGGTACTTACCGGTGGGACGTGGCTCTGCAGGCAGCCTCGGGGGGGGGGGCGTGGGGGGATCTGGCCCCTGGCCCTGGGGGGTGCCCCCATGATGACACCAGCGCACGTTGCTGCTCCTGCGCATGCGCCAACTCGTGCCGGCCAGCGGAGGCCCTTCGGCACCGGTTGGCATGGCGCCAAGCCCCTTCCGTGCCGGCTGGCGAGGTGCAAACCACTCCGGTGCCGGCCTAACCCCTGAAGGTGCAGAGGATTCCGCATCTTCAGGGCAGCCCGACGCCGGAGTGGTTCATGCCACTCCTTCGCGCCGGAGAATCCCACCCTGCCGGTTCATGAAGCTGTCAGGATGGCTGGTATTAAAAATGATATAATCTGATGTTGATGGTAAGGCACATTAGCATAAGAATCAGTTTGATTGTTAAGAGTAGGAACTTTGCAAACACATGGCATGGGATTCTCCGTCGGCTGACGCCGGAATCGGGAAACGCGATTGGGCGGAGAATCGTGGTGGCGCCGATTTCACGGCAAATCGCAATTCTACGGTGCCACGACGGCAGCGTCAATGCCGGAGAATTTGGCAGCTGGCAGGGGCGGGATTCACGCCACCTCCTGACAATTCTCCGAGCTGGCCAGGAGTCGGAGAATCCTGCCTGATGCAGAATCAATGGAGTCTGCAGTCTGCACTTACAGGAAATGTCATTGGCAAATAATAATAATAATAGTAATCTTTATTGTCACAAGTTGGCTTACATTTACACTACAATGAAGTTACTGTGAAAAGCCCCTAGTTAATGTGTTGGCTTGTGTCGGCTTGAGAGATGAACAAACACTTCCAACACAGATGAAGGTTCAACTCAATTTTATTAACTACTTCTAACTAACTAACACACGATGACTGTGGGTCTAAATGATGCTAACTTGAACTAGAGACCAAAGCCTTGTCTGAACCAGTTGATTCTCTCAGCATGTGTTGTAAGTCTGTGCTGGGCTGGATGAGTTCTTGTTACACTGAGAGACAGCACCCAGAATGAGCGGGAACCGTGGTGCCCTCTGCCTTTATAGTGTGTGTATTCTAACTGGTGATTGGCTGCGGTGTTTGTACATGTTGATTGGTCCCTGTGTGTGTCCATCAGTGTGTGTCTGCACCATGATATATTGGTGTATATTATGACACTAGTCACCACATTCCGGCGCCTGTTCGGGTACACAGAGGGAGAATTTAGAATGTCCAAATTACCTGGCAGCACGTCTTTCGGGACTAGTGGGAGGAAACCCGGAGGAAACCCACACAGACACAGGGAGAAGGTGCAGACTCCGCACAGTTAGTGACCCAGCTGGGAATCCAACTTGGGACACTGCTGCTGTAAAGCTACAGTGCTGACCATTGTGCTACCTTGCTGCCCTATCTTTAGCGGACCAGTATTCTCCGGGGCCTCCACGATTCTCTGCCTCCACTGAGGCGAATTCCCCACGGCGAGGTTCTCTTATGCTTTTAATAATGGTGAAACTAGCGCCGTGGCTGATGGGGGAGAGAGGAGGTAAGACACATGGAAGTGTGACCGTGGGTTACCGGGCCAGACATTGGCCGGCTGATGGGGGAGGTTGGGAATGGGAGGGCGGGGGAGAAGGGCGGTGCTGACAGGGCTGCAGTGGGGGGGGGGGTGTCAGGGGGAAGGGCCTTGGGGCTTGGTGACCCTACATGGGACTGGGGCGGTGCCCGGCACGAACCGCCTCTTCCGCGGCCTGCAAGGCAGCCATCTTGCTACGCTCCCCACTGACCACCTATCCTGGGCCCTGGTTCTGCAGAGTGACACTGGCTGTATGGGTGCCCCCACCCCACCAGTCCCCCACCCTACCCTCCACCATACCACCTCACCCCCAATCCTGGGGTGGCAGAGGTAGGGACAGTGAGGTGGGGGTAGTGGGACACTGGAGCGGTGAGCGCTGGCTGAGCTGTGGTTCTTGAGCCAAGCCCACCCCTAAAGTCCACTAATCCCCCCCCGCCCCCCACCGCCGGTGCTCACTTCGAGGCCAGCCCAGAGCAGCCCACCCCTCATACCCTTTTGACAGAGCACCGAGGTAGGTTGTAACGTTATGAACAGGTGTTTGATCTGAAAACGTACATACAGATTTGTGCCCTAGTCCCTATTACTAAACTGTGCCCTGCAACCATGCCAATCTGACGGGTGTCCAATTGTCTGGCCTTACGGGCCCTAACGCTATGTTTCGGTGGATTCCCAGATGGTACATCAGGAGTGGAGGTGGCCTGCTGTGATTCCCGCCCTGTGACCTAGGTCCTTGTTGGCAGCCGTCTTCTGGGGCAACTGAGCCTGGAGGTGGGGGTCACCGGCATGGGCACCATCACCTCCTCCTCCCTCGGGTGCCCATGGCCCTCAGGCTACTCAATGTAATAGGGGTGCAAGTGGAACTAAGCCGCAAGGCTCCATTGCCATCTGACACTGCCAGTCCTGGAGGCCTGATGCCATCTCAGCTAGAGTCTGCATGCTGACGGCCATGGAGCACAGGGAGTGGTCCACCTCTGCCTGGGACTGCGCCACATAACACATTAATTGTGCCACTACCTTCTGGGCCTGTGTCACATCATCCAGTAACTGGGCCATCTCCCTCTGTGTCTGTGCCACATCGGCCAGTGCCTGGGTAATGCCGGCAATCCTCTCAGTCATGCCCCGCTGTGACTGGGCCATGCTGAGGAGCACCGCTGCAAGGATCACATGGTTCTGGCACATGGCTGCCGTTGAAAGGGCAGCTTGTCTTGGGCCTCGGCCAGCGCCTGCACAGATTACTCCAGGCCTTGGACATGCTGATCCATAACCTAAACCCTCGCACCCAATGCCTCTACCGCAGACGTCACCCGCGCATTGTTGGCCAGGGTGGCACGCATGGTTGGCACCACCTCCTACTACTGCATGCAGTTGGACTCCTTCAGCTGCGCCTGCAGGTGCTGGATGCTCGCTGACAACCCCTCAGGTAGTCCCTGGTTCTGCGACTGCATCTCCACGAGCGATGGGATTGTCTGTTCCAGAAGCCCGAAACCCGTCTGGATGGCAGCTAGTCGCTGGAGTTGGCCTGCCTTCCAACCGTCCGCCCCCTCGGGTCTCCTACCTCCACCTGTTGTACCAGAGAATGTGTGTGGTGTGCACCAGATAGTGCCCCAGGAGCCTCTTCACTAAAGTGTCCGACCGAGGTGAGTGTCTCTGGGATGGTGGAAGGTGTTGGAGACAGCTGTGACAGGAAATCGGTGTCAACATCGGACTCAAGCACCGGGGTGTCCTGATGTTCGAGTATATGATTCCCCTCCGTGTCAGTGTCATCGTCGCTGCTTGGCACGTGGGTGTTCTGGCTGTGACTGTGGCTAGGGCGGGGGACACCAGAAGAGCCCATCACATCACCAGCAGGTCCTGCAAAACACAAGGCAAGACACATGATTAGACCGCAGGCCGGATAGTGTGGAGGTGAGGGTGGTGTGGGGGTGAGGATGGTGTTGTGGGGGAATTGACACACGTGTAATGGGGAACCGCAACTCAGCGGAGTCTCACTCCCTCGCCTGAGGCTGAACTCCACCCTGGTGGAGTTTCTCAACCCCGCCGACCATTCCAAAATGGCTCCCATTTTCTCAACCCCGCCAACCAGGTGCAGCGGTGAGGGGCCGCAGATCCGGCCGTCCCCCTCCAGTCTTCTTCCTCTCCCTGCGGTTATGAGCAGCCTTCTCCTGGAGGGGGTGGGGGAAGAAAGTGTTAGACAGTCCAACGCATGCAGCCCAGGGGGTGGGTGATTGGTGGCTTCAGTGGCCAGGGCACCCGGCTATGGCAGCCTGTATGGGTGCTGGCATGTGGTGCAGGATGGGGGTTCGGATGCCTTCCGGATTGGGGGCAGGGGGGTAGGGTTATGGGTGGGACGGGTGGTTAGTGCCAGGGCTCCAGTGCTGCCTACTCACCCTGGCCTTCCTGAGGAGGTTGTGCAGTTTTTACGGCACCTCAGGCCAGTCCGGACAGTGTTGAAGGTGGCACTGACCGCCTCTGCTACCTGCGCCCAGCACGGCGAATGGCAGTGGCTGGCAGCAGCCTTCCCAGACTGGGGTACAAGGTGTGCCATCTCTCATCCATGGCGTCCAGGGCGGTCCCAAGCTCACTGTCGGTGAATCGTGGGGCCACTCTTCTAACTGCAATGTTGTTGGCTGGGATGGTGTGTGGGGAGTGAAGTGTGTAGGTGCGACTGCAACTTGTCAGCCTCCTGAGTGTCAATTGTGAAACCGACGAATCGGCAGCGTTTCCCATTGGAATCAATTGTGTTCCATGTGGTGCTGGTGCTAGCACCTTGACAGTCACTGAATTGGTCCAGGTGTGGCACGGGTTTTGCTGTTGTGGAAGTCCACAAATCAAGCCCCGGAGTCAACATTTACTCTCCTTTTACCACATTTGAATGGTCAATCTGAATAGTTGGCATTACATCAACATGCACCAAAATATAACCTTTCACTGGAACCACCTCTGTTATATAAGTTCTCAAGATCATATCAGACGATTTTATTGGTAGGTTTTTGAGCTTTTATTGATATTATTTGTCAGAGATAAGAGATACAGCAACTCCCATATCTACTGCCATTTTAGTTTTGTTCCCATTTAGTTTTGGAAAGTCCCAAAATCTTTATGTATCACCTTGCATCGATAATGAGTTTTAGTTATTTGATCTCCGTAGGTATTTTGCCCTCCTGGGTATTTTGATTGTCTTCAGTCGCTCTGTCGACTCTTTTTGTGGATTTGCGTGTGTTCTTGAGTTTATCCATCTTCGAGGTTTAAGGATTTTGTCTGGCCCAACACACTTTTGTTATGTAATCTTTCTTGCCACAATTATGACATTTGTATCTCAACACCAACATTCGTGTGGAGAATGCCACACATGGGCACACCTATGGCATGCTTCCTTTCTCAGTATTCATCTTGTTTATTTTGACACCAGCTCCAATTATGAAGCTTCTTTTGCTGCCAATTCCATAGACAGTGCTATTTCAACAGCAGGCCTGAGTGTTCAAGAGCTTTCTGTAAGCAATCATCGTGTATTGTCTGATTTCTCAATCCATACACAAGTCTGTCTCGCAACATGTCCTCAAGCGTCGATCCAACTCATAATTAATTCTTTCCTAGTCTCTATAGTACGGCCACAAATTATGGAATATTTTCACCCTCCTCTTGACTGCTGATGAAATCTGAATCTCTCTGCTGTGATTAATAGTTTGGGCAAAAAGTGTTCTTCAAGGGTCTTAGTCAATTCTTCATATGTTTTTGTACCAGCCTTTGCAGGGTGAACAATGCTTTGTAATAGGGTGAAGGTTTTCCGTCCCATTACACTCAAGAAAGTTGCTACTTTAATTTCATCTGGTACTCTATTTGCAGCAAGGTAGTACTGGAATCTCTCTTCATAGGAACTCTGATTCTGCATTCTCACCGAATGGTTCCATTGTGTGACCTTTTCCTGGCATCGCAGTTACCAGTTCTTAGGTTGTAGTACTTTATTTAGCTTCACCTCCCCTCTAATTTCTTTCTCTTCCAGTCTAATTTGTGTTATTTCTTAAAAATGTTCTTTTCTTGGTTGAACTGTGGCTTTAAGATTTTTCCTTTTGCAAACACCAATCTGTATTAAAAACAGAAAATTTCAGCTGTAATTCTGCTTAATCCTGCTTACGATCATATTATTTTTCCTTTTTGTGTAGTTGTTTTTCCGAAAAACAGGGATGCAATTTAACCACCTTGTTGTCCACAACTTGTTGTCAGGATGAGGCCGTTGAATCTGACGAGATTTGCGACGCTCGAAACTCCTCACAAGAGTTAACAAAATCTCGCACGACATCACGATGTGGATCTCACCCTCATTGGTAATGATCCAGATGTGCATATTCAAATGAGCCATTAGGCTAATTTAAATATGCAATCATGGGATTCTCCCGGTGCCCGGAACCTAATGCCCACATCGGGGAGACCTCACCAAGGTGTAATTTAGTACTGGTTTCCACAAATGTGGACCAGTCATGATGACTCCTGGGGAGGAGTCTCCCAGGCCATTAGAGACCACTGGGTGGGCAGGGACAGGACCGGATGGCACCCTGGCACTCCCTCGGGCACCTGGGCCCCTTGGTGCTGTCCGAAGCCCTGACAGTGCTGTACTGGCATTGCCAGGGTGGCACTGCCAGAGCACCTGGGTGGCAGTGTCAGGCTGCCTAGGTGCCAGGTTGGCACTGCCAGGGATCGGGCCAGGAGGGTCTTACCAGAAGGAGGAGGGTGAGGAGGTGTTCCTGGGGGCCTCCCTGAGGTTTGTGGGGGGGGGGGGGGTCAAAGACAGTGGGGGGCTGAAAGGGAGAGGAAAGATCGAGGCAGCCTTCCAAAATGGCTCCCTGATCTGTGAGGAGTCTTTCCTGCTGGGCTCACCAGCAGAAAATTACTCAAGTGCAGCCTCAGCAGAGAGAAACTGCCCAAGGCCAAATAAAAAGAGAAAGTGCCGTTAAATAGTGGGGTGTCTCGCTAAACGGTCCCAAAACCAGACATAGATTCTTTCTGTTCGAATCACGCTACAGGTCTCTCTCTCGCCATGTTCAAGGCCATCGTATGCAAAGGCATGCAGCTGGATGAACTCCCCAGCTCTGAGAAATAACTTTTTTTTTACAGCGTGCCCTCATATTTCGTGGCTTTTGCTTTTTTTTTCTGAGCCCATCATTTATGCAAATTGACTGGCACAATAGCCGATTGTCTGGCTGAAAATGTTCCTGTTCCGACTCCCAGGTTGCAGTCGCGTGGAAGAAACTTAAGAAGTCCTGAGTACTTTCTATCACTTCTAATATTAATATGCATGATTAGAAAAGCTATAAACCCTGTTCCCGATGGCCAGTTTTACTGCACCTTTATGGATGGTGGAGTGGTCTCCCGAAAATCGTTCTTCACCTCAAGGTCCAGGCTTTTTTTCTGACTGTTTCACTGGAAAAACATCCTCGTCGCTAGCTACCTCTTTAATACTGTTATGTTTTTGGGTGTTTTGTTTTTACTCAAAATAGATACGAAGGTTAGCCAAGTTGCCACATCATCAGTTACAAAACCAGTTGTCAGAGTTTATTTACAGAGCTGTTGCTGCTCACAGTCTAAGATGGAAGTGAGGGAAATCCTCCAAGTGACTCTGATGATGTCACCATGTAATAGTGCCTCATACTGTACAGAAGGGCATTGGTTACAATACATAACAGTCAGCCTATAGTTTTTCTTAAAACTATTATTAAGAACAATGATCTCAGTGTAAGTGAATAATTCTGCACCCTGCTCTTGGAGTCTCTTGGTCTTCTGAACTCTCACGTTGCACTTACATCATTAGTATCATCATCGTTTCATGAACATAACCATTGGCTTATCACTCGACACCTGCCTCCGAATATTTTCTCAAACTGCTACATTCTTTTGTTAACCTATTTACCTTAGATTCCAATGGCTGTAAACCTCCTGTACTATTTACAGTCATAATGCAGCTCCTAATCTTCCCCTCCACCCTTTCACGTCACTGCCACTCAAGTCTTCAACCTCCAACAGTGTTCTCTGATTGGCTGGAGGATGAAATGGGTGAATATGGTCCCTTGTATTCTTCTTGGAAGGCAAGTGCATTGAAGGAGTTGTAGAGCAGCTTCTGCCATCTGATGATACCAGGGCTGTGACCTGTATGAAGACCTGACAGTAAAGGTTGTGAAACCCATTCAGTGAAAAGCTGAATCAAGAGACACATTGCCGGGACATGGACAATCACACCCCCTTGAAAAGGAAGAGAACAAATTCTCTCTGTAATCGTCTGTTTTTGCTTTGCACAATGGATAAAGTCCTGAGAAGATGGAGTATTTCCAATCCAATGAAGAATTTCACACATTCCCTGCTGCAGTGACGACAAAATAAGATATTTGCATAATCGTGTAGAAGAGAAGCAGAATGACGTATATCCTTGCAATATCCTTGTTGTAAAAACCCATCTAATATCCTTTAGGGAAGGAAATCTGCCATCCTTACCTGGCCTGGCCTACATGCAATTTCAGACCCACAAAAATGTGGTTGATTCTCAACTGCCCCCTCAAGAGAAATTAGGGATGGGCAATAAATGCTGGTACAGCCTAAGACACCCAGGTCCCATGAACACATTTTTTTTTAAAGGCTACCCCCTGCAGGTGAATAACATCAAATAACAACCTGTGGGTTAACTGGTGGCTTACGGCCACTTGGACAATGCTGCCGGTTCACAATGAGGGTCTGGATTAGGGTGAATACACCCATGTGTTATAACCCTCAGTCAGATTATTGCCTGCTTACCTCCAGTAGCCTCGACACTAGCGATAACCTAACCTTATACTTATGTCACGACAGTAAGCATGGTCCCTTCTAAGCCTTGATCATTACAATATTGAGTTTTGTACATATAGCTTCTGTCCAGCAGCCATTGCTCACGATTATTCGATCCTCCTTCCCTTTTTACAGGTCTGTTAGGAAGACGCCATTCAGACCAATGCATTACAGCACCTAAATATATTGGATTCTTGCCTCAATGCGCACTATCAGTAAAGGAGCATAACTTGTTCATTAGGTACTCAGTTAAGCCTTGTACTTCATGGCTTTATATGGCCTAGTAAATCAATCTAAAATAGTAGTGCTGAACTCCTCCCATATTACTTCGGACCTCACCGATATCATTTCTTTCAAGCTTCTTCTCCCAACTGCCATTGATCACTGAAGGCGAGCATGGTGCTCCTGACCAACATGTGTGACCACCTTCCAAATTTCTCCTATCCCACCAAGTTCCTCCCATCCTCCTCCATAGTCACTGCCTCCTAATTCCCATACCCCATCTCCCCCAGTCCCTCCCATTATCCCTGACCCTATCATTGTCCATGTTGACCTTAAATGTTGTTGTCCCCAAGCCCTATGTCGATCTGACCTCGCCCCTTCCCAAGGCCACATACACACTTACTTTCCGATACCACGCCACAAAACCAACCAGTAAACCCCATGACTTTTCAGTTGCCAATCTACAGAATCCAGATGCTTCCCCTGAATGTTACTGTGTAATTATGCCTTCTACTTCCAACATCCAGGACCCAATACCTTAGTCCACAGTCTTTTACATATTAGTCCCAGAGTGTCTTTCACTGTTCCACTCTGGTCCCTGCTCCCTAGCCCCTGAGGTCCTGCCTCTGTCTCACCCTTCCCCTTTAGTCATTACCCCCCCACCACTGTAAGTCCTACCTCCCCCTCACCCCTCCCTTCTGGTCCTTCCCTCCCCCAATAGTCCTGGCTTCCTTTCACCCCTTTCCTCTGGTCATGCCTCCCATGCCCAGCCTTGGCACAACTTGTGATACAGACACACGATGGATCTCAGTGATGGTGTAAAAGGAAGGTGAAAGCAGGTTCTACTGACCTCCAACTCACGGATGAAGTGAAGCTCACCAGGTGAGCAACACTGATACAGTCATAAACAAATTGCTGTCATTATTCACTGGCCCGGCACTTAATTTGGAGGGCGAATGTGATTCCAGTGATTTGACCTTTCAATGACCATTCATGAGATGCTAATGAATGCAAATGGGGTTCCTGACAGTTCTCAACAGGAATTTGGCCCAAATTTGACGCCCCCCCCCCCCCCCCCCCCCCCCACTTAGAAGTTGGCAAAACAAAATTGTATTCTATTTTTCCGCCAGTGGGAAACTGACATTTTTCATACACATCAAATCATATACCATGAATGCCACTGCTGGAGGCGGTGGAAGATTTGGCCCATCATATTCTACTTGGCATTTTGTACCTATAACTCACCAGTCTTATTGAGTACATTCCGTACATTCACATACATGCTCAGTAATCCTGATTCAGACATTATTAGTTTCTCCCTTACTCTGATCCCTGTTATTAATTTACTGTTCCCTTTTCTAGTGCTATCTATCTATCCCAGTATTCTGTGCACTTTGGTATTCCTCTCTGCTATTATTTTCTGGTTCCCACACACCTGCCAAGTTAGTTTAGACCCTCCCCAAACGCACCAGCAAATTATCCCATAAGGAACGTACCCTGACTCAATTTAGGTGCACAGGTCCCATTTCCCCCACAGCTGCTCCAAATGTCCCAGGAATCTAAAACACTCCGTCCTGCACCATCTTTCCAGTCCTGTATTAATCTGCTTTATCCTCCTGTTTCTATGCTCTTTCTTCATAGGAACTCCATGATTCTGCATTTTCATCAAATGGTTCTTAGTCTTAGTCCTGCTTGCCAATTTATTACCTAATGCCTTAAATTATGACTGCAAGGCAGCACCCCTCTTTCTGCCTGTGTTATTTGTACCTATGTGGACCAGCACTGCTGGCTGTTCACCCTCCCATCTCAGGGTGCTCTTTAGACGCTGAGCGGCATCCCTGACCCTGACACGTGAGAGGCAATACACCATACTGGATTCACATTTGCAGCCACAGAAATCCTTGTCCATTCCCCAAACTATAGAATCACCTATCATTATTGCTCTTCCAGTTGTATTCCCTGTACAGCTGAGCCACAAATGGTGCCGTAGATTTGCGACTGGCTGCACTCCACATGTGATTCAGAACCTAATATGTGTTGGAGAGTGGAATTTCCTGCACAAATGATTATCCAAGACACCAGAAGCATCCTGGGAGTTCCCACATCACACAGGATGTATACTCTCGAGTCCGGAATAGCCCTGCCATTTCTCTATTTAATAAGCAATAACACTATTACTCCTAATAAAACTTAAGATTGGTAGTGAACGAGTAGTACCAATAGTAATAAATCTTTACCAATGCTAACAAACCTTACTACTAATAATATCCCTACTAATATTGATGAAACCTACTAATAGAATAGAATAGAACAGTACAGGCCCTTCGGCCCTCGATGTTGTGCCGAGCAATGATCACCCTACTTAAACCCACGTAACCCGTATACCCGTAACCCAACAATCCCCCCATTAACCTTACACTACGGGCAATTTTAGCATGGCCAATCCACCTAACCCGCACATCTTTGGACTGTGGGAGGAAACCGGAGCACCCGGAGGAAACCCACGCACACACGGGGAGGACGTGCAGACTCCACACAGACAGTGACCCAGCCGGGAATCGAACCTGGGACCCTGGAGCTGTGAAGCATTGATGCTAACCACCATGCTACCGTGAGGCCCTAATGCTTGACTCACCTTACTAGTGTTTATAAACTTTACTTAAAAATAGAAGATAATACTCAACAGCCACCCACTTAGCACTTGTTATAATTGGTTAATATTTTCATCAGTTATTAAACTCCCAATTGTTTAGACTGACTCTAAGCAACAATACTCACCGCCAATCACTTGGTGACTTTCCAGTGAAATTATTGTCTGATTTGTTTTTGTTCAAATGCAACGTTCTCCTGCAACTGCATCTGTACACAAACAAACAACACAGAGACAAAAGGGTGGTTGAAAGGGAAAAAAATAATAAAAAACTAAAAGTATAAGGATCTTTGATTCAGATGGGTGCCTTTCAGTTAGTTTCTTTCTCGAAGGTTAGGCCTTCAGTTGGCACTTTCTTTTCCCTCAACCTGCAATGATCTTCACTACAGACTCACGGAGACACCAGGAGAGAGGGTGAAAGCACAGCTCCTCTTTCTTAGTGGGCCTAGAGGCTTCTGGCAGGTTCTCTCTGAAAAGAACACCTGGCAGGAACCAATTGCTGACTGTTGTTAGGCAGAACACTGTCGCTGGTCAACCCACCAGTGGCCAGTTGGCCAATTGAACTGACTTCCTTCAAAACTAGTTCCTAAGATTCACTCGGCACTGAGTCTGATTTCTCATCTCTAAAATACAAAACCTAGGAACACACTGTCCTGGCAAGTGCTCGTCTGCTTAAAAGCACTTTCCGATTATGGGTCCATGGACCAAAAATAATAAAATGAAGGATGGCACTTTCCAGTCTCTCAGCCGCATGTATTTCAGTGACGGGAGGCAGAATGCTATTTGCTGGTGATAGGGTTGTCTGCTCCCACTGCTATCAATATGAATTGCCAATGAAGCCACTCTACACCACTGGGAAACCCATGGACGGAGGTTCGCTGCCAGTCGGATCACAGGATCTCACTGCCAATGAACAACTGCAGAATTCTGGCTAAAATAAAAGAAATAGGAACAAAGAAAATGAACAGGAAGGACTCTTGCAATTGGGAATGCACATGTAGCACAGTTAGAGGACAGACCTATCTCAAAGGGTTGTGGTGCTGGGAAAAATTCCAGAGTTAGGGAGGTGCAAGGCCTTGGAGGGATTTGAAAACCTGGATGAGAATTTGAAAAACAAGGCACTGCTTGACTGGGAGCCAATGTGGGTTAGCAAACACAGTGGTGAAAGGGTAATGGGACTTGTTTTGAATCTGCCATTTAATGTGTAACTTATAGTGTATAATCAACTGCAATTTGCCTGTTAATTCATGTTTAACTTTTGTTGATTCTAGGTTTTAGAGATTAGGTGGTTACCAAGATAGTACTTAATGTTTGTATTCTTTGACTCTCGTGTAGTAAAATTATTTTGTTTTAAACCATTGAATATTTTAGCTCAATTCTTTCAGTAAGTAACTGGGATTTCAAATTTATTTTTTTTGCCAAAGAAATGTTCCTGGTCTCAACCAAGATTATAAGAACAGACACGAGCGTTTTGGGATGACTTCAAATTTGCGGGAGAACAGCCAGGACAGTATTCCAACAGTTAAGTCCAGATGTAATAAAGGCATGTATGAGGGTTTCAGCAGTAGATGAGCTGAGGCAGGGGTGACGTCTGGCAATGTTACGGAGGTGCAAATGGGTCATCTTAATGATGGCACAAATAGGAGGTGGAATTTCATCTCAGAATCAAGTTTGACCCCAAGGTTGCAAACAGACTAGTTTAATTTCAAACTGTTGCCAGGGAAAGGAATGGATTTTGTAGCTCGGAAATGAGTAAAACCAGATTACCAAAAGGAGTTAGGAAAATAATTTAGTCATTTGTGGCTGTTAGTCTCTGGTAGTCATGATTGCTACATGCATCAGATAGGGCTACGAAAATTGTTACAGGCGATACAAACCATGAAATTTATGACAGATAAATCAGCTGTCATTCTGCCCAGTAACAGGTGGTGACTGGATCCTGCTGAGTGGGATGGTTTTTCAGAGAACCAAGGAAGGACAGTCAGACTCCTGGACACTCAGAGGAGAAAAACTGATCTCTCTCTCCCTCTCTTTTTCCAGTAAAGCTGTATTTCTGAAACTGCAGAGACCTGAATGAAGCTACAGTGAAATCCATTACAGACTGGAAACAAATCCTCAAACTGAAAGCCTGGGCTAAAGATAGGTGTGCTAGACTCATACAATTTACAGAGCAGAAGGAGACCATTCGGCCCATCAGGTCTGCCCGGCCTTTGGAAAGAGCACCCCACGTAAGCCCCAAACCTCCACCCTATCCCCGTAACCCAGTAACCTTACCTAACCTTTTCGGATACTAAGGGCAATTTAGCATGGCCAATCCACCTAACTTGTACATCTTTGAACTGTGGGAGGAAACCGGAGCACCCGGAGTAACCCACGCAGACAGGGGGAGGACGTGCAGACTCCACACAGACAGTGACCCAAGCTGGGAATCGTACCTGGAGCCCTGATGCTGTGAAGTAATCATGCGAACCATTATGCTACTGTGCTGCCTACACTACAGAAAACAACCACCTGAAACAAAAATTCACATCCTTTTTACTTTTATAATTATTCTTCATCCCTCTTTTCCCCTCTGTGTTTGTCTGTCTTGTGTGTGTTAGCAGATGGGGCAAGTTTAAGTGGAGAGGAGGGGTTAAAAATGAGGGTTAAAAAGGGTTCAGAGGAGATTTACTAGGATGTTGCCTGGTATGGAGGGAAGGTCTTACGAGGAAAGGCTCAGGGAATTGAGGTTGTTTTCGTTAGAGAGGAGAAGGCTGAGAGGTGACTTAATAGAGACATATAAGATAGTCAGAGGGTTAGATAGGGTGGACAGTGAGAGTCTTTTTCCTCGGATGGTGATGACCAACACGAGGGGACATAGCTTTAAATTGAGGCGTGATAGATATAGGACAGATATCAGAGGCAGTTTCTTTACTCAGAGAGTAGTCGGGGTGTGGAACGCCCTGCCTGCAACAGTAGTAGACTTGCCAACTTTAAGGGCATTTAAGTGGTCACTGGATAGACATATGGATGAAAATGGAATAGTGTAGGTCAGATAGGTTTCAGATGGTTTCACAGGTCGGCGCAACATCGAGGGCCGAAGGGCCCATACTGCGCTGTAGTGTTCTATGTTCTATGTTCTATGTTCTAATAGTCAACCTGTTGTATCTGCCGCATTTTAATCATAGTTATTGTTATTACTAAAGTTAATTGTGTTTAAATTTACAAACCTGGTGACTGTAGTTACTGGCAGTCAAAAACCAAGACTTTGCATGTTTTGTAAGAATTATTTATTAATTTTAATTGAGTTGTGATTCCGGGTCAAGTGGGGCTGGAATTGACCGCGCACTAGCCCAGGGAGTGGTAACACTACATTTTTCCTATCCATCGTACTGTCACAGTTCCTGAGGCTAACTCAGCAGAGCAATTGAAGAAGAAACTACAAAAGCACAAGACTTAATTACAACATCCTCAACTCTAATAGCAAAACCAAACTTTGCTCCTTCTAGGATTAGGTTTGTCTTGGAAACTAAAAATGTATTTTTTGTTAAAAAATATGGACAACAAACAAAGCAAAATCCAGGACAAGAATTTTAATGAATTCAGCAAATGGAGAACAATTAGCTCAATTAATCAAACATGTTCAGCACATTTTCCTCAATTAAAACTCCATTATAATCTATTATAAATGGGAGCTGCATTGAGACATCTTGTTCCTAATTAATTTCTCTAATCCAACAGCACCTTCTTTACGAAATAGCCCTCCGCTGTTTTAAGATATCAGGTAAGTAATATTATCATGGCCTGAACCTTATTTTCGGGGTTAGAACACCTATTTCTGCTTACTCTAAACTCACACTCTCATAATGGTATCAAGCACTCAAAGGGTTACACTGCTTAGTACCTCATACACTATTAGTGAAGGAGATATCAGCACTGAATGTCTCACACACACCTTAACAACTCATCTACCATCCTGTACAAACCAGACATGCAAAGTCCCAACCTCCCCTCCATCCCTTCTCATCATATTCTACCTATGTATCTTCATGCAGAGCAAGCTGGCCCACAACAGGAGGGAGAGATCCCAGACGGGAGGAGGGACAGTGGACATCCAAGAATTCATTCCCTCAAGGAGGAAGCAGCTAATTTGGTAGGAAAAGACAGTGATTACTCCTGTGGTGAAAGCCAGATTGGCCTCCCCCATCAACACAGTATGGATGAGCCCTCCGTTAGTTGATCACATCCTGACATCCTCAGTGAGCGACCTGCAATGTTGCATTCTACATGCTCATGAACTAAATTTATCTTCACTCGCTTACAGGCACAAGCAGGTCTAGACACGTGTCCAGCCAGCCCATCAGCCTCAGCCCCCATCCCACCTCAGGTGAGCAACCAATCGATCAAGACCTATGACAGCGTTCATCCGCACTCTCCTGCAGTTCAGAGACACACCCTGGTGGGTCCTACATCTAAATTAGGCTGAGGGCCACTTTCTGGAAATCACCTCACAGACATATCTCCATAGCAGTCAGAGGCAATGACAGCCCAGGTCTCTGGTACTCTTAGGACTGTTGGACATGCAAAGACAGGTGGCTGAACATCAGGCAGAATTGCAAGAGGAGTGAGCAGAGCAGAGCAACGGATAGCGATGTCCTTCTATGTTCCATCTGATGTCATGGTTTCAACATGCAAGTATCTTAAGGTCATCTTGAGAAAGGTGGTGGTGGCCTAGGAGGCCTTGGTCCAGCAGGTTCCACTGGATATGCACTCGGACCTGTACTGCATTGCTCTAGGCATGGGTGTGATCCATCAGTGGCCAGGCAAGAGGGGCTTGGGGCACCTTGACTGTCCTCCAGGTGCCCCAATTCCTCAAGGAATAAAGCAGGGATCTCTGGGTACACACAGGGAGGAGGACCTGCAGCTAGACACCCTGGGGCGTTTACCCAGGAGACTCTGAGATTGTTCAGCCGCTCCCAATTCCTATCATCTCTAAGGCCACACAGCAAGAAGCTCACAGCAGGCCAAGGCCCTCCAGGCCGCGACCCTCCAGAGGATGCCAGCCAAGGTCATCACAGACAACAGGGCATCGCAGTCAGCAGGCTGCCTGCACCTCAGCTACAGATGTCGAATATGCACCGGGGCATCGCGGTAAGGTCGTGCACCTTTGTAAATATATTTTGAGTTCAAGATAATGGTCACATCATGTGAATGTCTGTTGCATATGAACCTATGTGCCCTCTTATTGCAAGAGTGACCCAAGCTCCCACTCCATGAATGGATCCTTTTCTGTGCCTCGGAATCATGTTACTCTCTCAGCCCTTGTGTCAGTTAATGGAAATGAATCAAGCAATATCCTGGGAGTAACTGTACACTGAGGGCCACTCACAGGTGGCCTAATTTGGTTTTGAGATGGGCCCTGTCTTCAACTTTTAGAAATATTGGATGCCTTGTGGCCCGTGAGCCATGTCAATTGGACAATGCAGTTTGCAGGGTTTGATAGAGCTTCATGTTTATCTCCAGTAGCTGGGCCCCCTTCATGGCTGGCTGTCTCTTCCCGTCACCCATACCTCTGAGGGTTGAATGCTCAATGAGGCCACCTGTAATGTGATCCTAATACCGAGTGTCATCTCATGTAAAAGTGCACAATGAGTTGATGGTTCCAACTCTAGCTTTTCAACAAAGTTCTTCTGAGTTGTCTCAGTTGAACCTTCATCTCCACGTTGAAGTTTTAATAGGTATGAGGTTGCCCCAAGAAAGGGCCCTCGGAGTCCAGCTGCAGATCCCTCTCAATATGATTGTTTTCTTGTTTCGTTTTTAAACTGCCTCATTGATTTGGGGTGTCAACATGGTGGTGCTGCACTTCCATTTCCAGACTAGCTTCAACCCACCTCCTATTAGTGTTCATGTCCCTCTGATGTGGAGCGCCATAATGCGCAATTATTCCCTCCCTATTATACAGCCTTCCCCATTAACCCGGGAGCCCAAACTGTTATTGTGGAAATTTCTGTTCCACCCCCCCCCCCCCCCCCCCAGTGCTCACATTGGTGCTGTGGGTCACAGTCAGGGCTGTTCACACTGGGAGCTGTGGGTCACAGACAGTGTTGCTCACACTGGGTGCTGTGGGTCACAGACAGGGATGTTCACACTGGGTGCTGTGTATCACAGGGGTGCTCACACTGGGTGCTGTGGGTCACAGGGCTGCTCACACTGGGAGCTGTGGGTCACAGACAGTCTGTTCACACTGGGTGCTGTGTGTCACAGACAGTGCTGTTCACACTGGGTGTTGTGTGTCACAGACAGTGCTGTTCACACTGGGTGCTGTGGGTCACAGACAGGGCTGTTCACACTGGGTGCTGTGTGTCACACTGCTGTTCACACTGGGAGCTGTTGGTCACAGACAGGGCTGTTCACACTGGGTGCTGTGGGTCACAGACAGGCCTGTTCACACTGGGTGCTGTGGGTCACAGACAGTGCTGTTCACATTGGGTGTTGTGTGTCACAGACAGTGCTGTTCACACTGGGTGCTGTGGGTCACAGACAGGGCTGTTCACACTGGGTGCTGTGTGTCACACTGCTGTTCACACTGGGAGCTGTGGGTCACTGGGCTGTTCACACTGGGTGCTGTGTGTCACAGACAGTTCTGTTCACACTGGGTGCTGTGTGTCACAGACAGTGCTGTTCACACTGGGTACTGTGTGTCACAGACAGTTCTGTTCACACTGGGTGCTGTGGGTCACAGACAGGGCTGTTCACACTGGGTGCTGTGGGTCACAGACAGGGATGTTCACACTGGGTGTTGTGGGTCACAGGGCTGCTCACACTGGGTGCTGTGGGTCACAGACAGGGCTGTTCACACTGGGTACTGTGTGTCACAGACAGTTCTGTTCACACTGGGTGCTGTGGGTCACAGACAGGGCTGTTCACACTGGGTGCTGTGTGTCACAGACAGGGCTGTTCACACTGGGTGCTGTGGGTCACAGACAGGGCTGTTCACACTGGGTACTGTGTGTCACAGACAGTTCTGTTCACACTGGGTGCTGTGGGTCACAGACAGGGCTGCTCACACTGGGTGCTGTGTGTCACAGACAGGGCTGCTCACACTGGGTGCTGTGTGTCACAGACAGGGCTGTTCACACTGGGTGCTGTGTGTCACAGTGCTGTTCACACTGGGTGCTGTGTGTCACAGACAGTGCTGTTCACACTGGGTGCTGTGTGTCACAGACAGGGCTGTTCACACTGGGTGCTGTGGGTCACACG
Organism: Scyliorhinus canicula; assembly: GCF_902713615.1. NCBI lineage: Eukaryota > Metazoa > Chordata > Chondrichthyes > Carcharhiniformes > Scyliorhinidae > Scyliorhinus > Scyliorhinus canicula. Next base: position 127,068,731 of record NC_052150.1, read on the forward strand.
GCTGTTCACACTGGGTGCTGTTGGTCACAGACAGGGCTGTTCACACTGGGTGCTGTTGGTCACAGACAGGGCTGTTCACACTGGGTGCTGTGTGTCACAGACAGGGCTGTTCACACTGGGTGCTGTGGGTCACAGTGCTGTTCACACTGGGTGCTGTGGGTCACAGACAGGGCTGTTCACACTGGGTGCTGTGGGTCACAGACAGGGCTGTTCACACTGGGTGCTGTGTGTCACAGACAGGGCTGTTCACACTGGGTGCTGTGTGTCACAGACAGGGCTGTTCACACTGGGCGCTGTGTGTCACAGACAGGGCTGTTCACACTGGGCGCTGTGGGTCACAGACAGGGCTGTTCACACTGGGCGCTGTGTGTCACAGACAGGGCTGTTCACACTGGGCGCTGTGGGTCACAGACAGGGCTGTTCACACTGGGTGCTGTGGGTCACAGACAGGGCTGTTCACACTGGGTGCTGTGTGTCACAGACAGGGCTGTTCACACTGGGTGCTGTGTGTCACAGACAGGGCTGTTCACACTGGGTGCTGTGTGTCACACTGCTGTTCACACTGGGAGCTGTGGGTCACTGGGCTGTTCACACTGGGTGCTGTGTGTCACAGACAGTTCTGTTCACACTGGGTGCTGTGTGTCACAGACAGTGCTGTTCACACTGGGTACTGTGTGTCACAGACAGTTCTGTTCACACTGGGTGCTGTGGGTCACAGACAGGGCTGTTCACACTGGGTGCTGTGGGTCACAGACAGGGATGTTCACACTGGGTGTTGTGGGTCACAGGGCTGCTCACACTGGGTGCTGTGGGTCACAGACAGGGCTGTTCACACTGGGTACTGTGTGTCACAGACAGTTCTGTTCACACTGGGTGCTGTGGGTCACAGACAGGGCTGTTCACACTGGGTGCTGTGGGTCACAGACAGGGCTGTTCACACTGGGTGCTGTGTGTCACAGACAGTTCTGTTCACACTGGGTGCTGTGGGTCACAGGGCTGCTCACACTGGGTGCTGTGGGTCACAGACAGGGCTGTTCACACTGGGTACTGTGTGTCACAGACAGTTCTGTTCACACTGGGTGCTGTGGGTCACAGACAGGGCTGTTCACACTGGGTACTGTGTGTCACAGACAGTTCTGCTCACACTGGGTGCTGTGGGTCACAGACAGGGCTGTTCACACTGGGTGCTGTGTGTCACAGACAGGGCTGTTCACACTGGGTGCTGTGGGTCACAGACAGGGCTGCTCACACTGGGTGCTGTGTGTCACAGACAGGGCTGTTCACACTGGGTGCTGTGTGTCACAGACAGTGCTGTTCACACTGGGTGCTGTGTGTCACAGACAGGGCTGTTCACACTGGGTGCTGTGTGTCACAGTGCTGTTCACACTGGGTGCTGTGTGTCACAGACAGTGCTGTTCACACTGGGTGCTGTGTGTCACAGACAGGGCTGTTCACACTGGGTGCTGTGTGTCACAGACAGGGCTGTTCACACTGGGTGCTGTGGGTCACACGGCTGTTCACACTGGGTGCTGTTGGTCACAGACAGGGCTGTTCACACTGGGTGCTGTTGGTCACAGACAGGGCTGTTCACACTGGGTGCTGTGTGTCACAGACAGGGCTGTTCACACTGGGTGCTGTGGGTCACAGTGCTGTTCACACTGGGTGCTGTGGGTCACAGACAGGGCTGTTCACACTGGGTGCTGTGGGTCACAGACAGGGCTGTTCACACTGGGTGCTGTGTGTCACAGACAGGGCTGTTCACACTGGGCGCTGTGGGTCACAGACAGGGCTGTTCACACTGGGCGCTGTGTGTCACAGACAGGGCTGTTCACACTGGGCGCTGTGTGTCACAGACAGGGCTGTTCACACTGGGCGCTGTGGGTCACAGACAGGGCTGTTCACACTGGGCGCTGTGGGTCACAGACAGGGCTGTTCACACTGGGCGCTGTGGGTCACAGACAGGGCTGTTCACACTGGGTGCTGTGGGTCACAGACAGGGCTGTTCACACTGGGTGCTGTGTGTCACAGACAGTTCTGTTCACACTGGGTGCTGTGGGTCACAGACAGGGCTGCTTACACTGGTTGCTGTGGGTCACAGACAGGGCTGTTCACACTGGGTGCTGTGTGTCACAGAAAGGGCTGTTCACACTGGGTGCTGTGTGTCACAGACAGGGCTGTTCACACTGGGTGCTGTGGGTCACAGACAGGGCTGTTCACACTGGGTGCTGTGGGTCACAGACAGGGCTGTTCACACTGGGTGCTGTGGGTCACAGACAGGGCTGTTCACACTGGGTGCTGTGGGTCACAGACAGGGCTGTTCACACTGGGTGCTGTGTGTCACAGACAGGGCTGTTCACACTGGGTGCTGTGTGTCACAGACAGTGCTGTTCACACTGGGTGCTGTGGGTCACACGGCTGTTCACACTGGGTGCTGTGGGTCACAGGGCTGCTCACACTGGGTGCTGTGTGTTACAGACAGGGCTGCTCACACTGGGCGCTGTGGGTCACAGGGCTGTTCACACTGGGTGCTGTGTGTCACAGACAGTGCTGTTCACACTGGGTGCTGTGGGTCACAGACAGTGCTGTACACACTCGGTGCTGTTGGTCACAGACAGGGCTGTTCACACTGGGTGCTGTGGGTCACAGACAGGGCTGTTCACACTGGGTGCTGTGGGTCACAGACAGTGCTGTACACACTCGGTGCTGTTGGTCACAGACAGGGCTGTTCACACTGGGTGCTGTGTGTCACAGACAGGGCTGCTCACACTGGGTGCTGTGTGTCACAGACAGGGCTGTTCACACTGGGTGCTGTGGGTCACAGACAGGGCTGTTCACACTGGGTGCTGTGTGTCACAGACAGTGCTGTTCACACTGGGTGCTGTGGGTCACACGGCTGTTCACACTGGGTGCTGTGTGTCACAGACAGTGCTGTTCACACTGGGTGTTGTGGGTCACAGGGCTGCTCACACTGGGTGCTGTGTGTCACAGTGCTGTTCACACTGGGTGCTGTGTGTCACAGACAGTGCTGTTCACACTGGGTGCTGTGTGTCACAGACAGGGCTGTTCACACTGGGTGCTGTGGGTCACAGACAGTTCTGTTCACACTGGGTGCTGTGTGTCACAGACAGGGCTGTTCACACTGGGTTCTCTGTGTCACAGACAGGGCTGTTCACACTGGGTGCTGTGGGTCACAGGGCTGTTCACACTGGGTGCTGTGTGTCACAGACAGGGCTGTTCACACTGGGTGCTGTGTGTCACAGTGCTGCTCACACTGGGTGCTGTGTGTCACAGACAGGGCTGCTCACACTGGGTGCTGTGTGTCACAGACAGGGCTGTTCACACTGGGTGCTGTGGGTCACAGTGCTGCTCACACTGGGTGCTGTGTGTCACAGACAGGGCTGCTCACACTGGGTGCTGTGTGTCACAGACAGTGCTGTTCACACTGGGTGCTGTGTGTCACAGACAGTGCTGTTCACACTGGGTGCTGTGGGTCACAGGGATGTTCACACTGGGTGTTGTGGGTCACAGACAGGGCTGCTCACACTGGGTACCGTGGGTCACAGACAGTGCTGTTCACACTGGGTGCTGTGTGTCACAGACAGGGCTGTTCACACTGGGTGCTGTGTGTCACAGACAGGGCTGTTCACACTGGGTGCTGTGTGTCACAGACAGGGCTGCTCACACTGGGTACCGTGGGTCACAGACAGGGCTGTTCACACTGGGTGCTGTGTGTCACAGACAGGGCTGTTCACACTGGGTGCTGTGGCTCACAGGGATGTTCACACTGGGTGTTGTGGGTCACAGGGATGTTCACACTGGGTGCTGTGGGTCACAGACAGGGCTGTTCACACTCGGTGCTGTGGGTCACAGGGCTGCTCACACTGGGTGCTGTGTGTCACAGGGCTGTTCACACTGGGTGCTGTGGGTCACAGACAGGGCTGCTCACACAGGGTGCTGTGGGTCACAGGGCTGTTCACACTGGGTGTTGTGGGTCACAGGGCTGCTCACACTGGGTGCTGTGTGTCACAGACAGGGCTGTCCACACTGGGTGCTGTGGGTCACAGACAGGGCTGCTCACACTGGGTGCTGTGGGTCACAGGGCTGCTCACACTGGGTGCTGTGTGTCACAGGGCTGTTCACACTGGGTGCTGTGTGTCACAGACAGGGCTGTTCACACTGGGTGCTGTGGGTCACAGACAGGGCTGCTCACACTGGGTGCTGTGGGTCACTGGGCTGTTCACACTGGGTGCTGTGTGTCACAGACAGGGCTGTTCACACTGGGTGCTGTGTGTCACAGACAGGGCTGTTCACACTGGGTGCTGTGGGGCACAGACAGGGCTGTTCACACTGGGTGCTGTGTGTCACACTGCTGTTCACACTGGGTGCTGTGGGTCACAGGTCTGTTCACACTGGGTGCTGTGGGTCACATACAGGCCTGTTCACACTGGGTGCTGTGGGTCACAGACAGGGCTGTTCACACTGGGTGCTGTGTGTCACACTGCTGTTCACACTGGGTGCTGTGGGTCACAGGGCTGTTCACACAGGGTGCTGTGTGTCACAGACAGGGCTGTTCACACTGGGTGCTGTGGGTCACAGACAGTGCTGTTCACGCTGGGTGTTGTGTGTCACAGACAGTGCTGTTCACACTGGGTGCTGTGGGTCACAGACAGGGCTGTTCACACTGGGAGCTGTGGGTCACATACAGTGCTGTTCACGCTGGGTGTTGTGGGTCACAGACAGTGCTGTTCACACTGGATACTGTGTGTCACAGACAGTGCTGTTCACACTGGGAGCTGTGGGTCACTGGGCTGTTCACACTGGGTGCTGTGTGTCACAGACAGTTCTCTTCACACTGGGTGCTGTGTGTCACAGACAGTTCTGTTCACACTGGGTGCTGTGTGTTACAGACAGTTCTGTTCACACTGGGTGCTGTGTGTCACAGACAGTTCTGTTCACACTGGCTGCTGTGTGTTACAGACAGTTCTGTTCACACTGGGTGCTGTGTGTCACAGACAGGGCTGTTCACACTGGGTGCTGTGTGTCACAGACAGTGCTGTTCACACTGGGTGCTGTGTGTCATAGACAGTTCTGTTCACACTGGGTGCTGTGGGTCACAGACAGGGCTGTTCACACTGGGTGCTGTGGGTCACAGGGCTGTTCACACTGGGAGCTGTGGGTCACAGACAGTGCTGTTCACGCTGGGTGTTGTGGGTCACAGACAGTGCTGTTCACACTGGATACTGTGTGTCACAGACAGTGCTGTTCACACTGGGAGCTGTGGGTCACTGGGCTGTTCACACTGGGTGCTGTGTGTCACAGACAGTTCTCTTCACACTGGGTGCTGTGTGTCACAGACAGTTCTGTTCACACTGGGTGCTGTGTGTTACAGACAGTTCTGTTCACACTGGGTGCTGTGTGTCACAGACAGTTCTGTTCACACTGGGTGCTGTGTGTTACAGACAGTTCTGTTCACACTGGGTGCTGTGTGTCACAGACAGGGCTGTTCACACTGGGTGCTGTGTGTCACAGACAGTGCTGTTCACACTGGGTGCTGTGTGTCATAGACAGTTCTGTTCACACTGGGTGCTGTGGGTCACAGACAGGGCTGTTCACACTGGGTGCTGTGGGTCACAGGGCTGTTCACACTGGGTGCTGTGTGTCACAGACAGTGCTGTTCACACTGGGTTCTGTGTGTCACAGACAGTTCTGTTCACACTGGGTGCTGTGGGTCACAGACAGGGCTGTTCACACTGGGTGCTGTGGGTCACAGACAGGGCTGTTCACACTGGGTGCTGTGGGTCACACGGCTGTTCACACTGGGTGCTGTGTGTCACAGACAGTGCTGTTCACACTGGGTGCTGTGTGGCAGAGACAGGGCTGTTCACACTGGGTTCTGTGTGTCACTGACAGTACTGTTCACACTGGGTGCTGTGGGTCACAGACAAGGCTGTTCACACTGGGTGTTGTGGGTCACAGACAGGGCTGTTCACACTGGGTGCTGTGTGTCACAGACAGGGCTGTTCACACTGGGTGCTGTGTGTCACAGACAGGGCTGTTCACACTGGGCGCTGTGGGTCACAGACAGGGCTGTTCACACTGGGTGCTGTGGGTCACAGACAGGGCTGTTCACACTGGGTGCTGTGGGTCACAGACAGTGCTGTTCACACTGGGTGCTGTGGGTCACAGGGCTGTTCACACTGGGTGCTGTATGTCACAGACAGTGCTGTTCACACTGGGTGCTGTGTGTCACAGACAGTGCTGTTCACACTGGGTACTGTTGGTCACAGGGCTGGTCACACTGGGTGCTGTGCTCCCCCAGTGTGAGCAGCACTGTCTGTGACACACAGCACCCAGTGTGAACAGCCCTGTCTGTGACCCACAGCACCCAGTGTGAACAGCACTGTCTGTGACACACAGCACCCAGTGTGAACAGCCCTGTGACCCACAGCACCCAGTGTGAACAGCCCTGTCTGTGACACACAGCACCCAGTGTGAACAGCCCTGTCTGTGACACACAGCACCCAGTGTGAACAGCCCTGTCTGTGACACACAGCACCCAGTGTGAGCAGCCCTGTCTGTGACACACAGCACCCAGTGTGAGCAGCCCTGTCTGTGACCCACAGCACCCAGTGTGAGCAGCCCTGTCTGTGACACACAGCACCCAGTGTGAACAGCCCTGTCTGTGACACACAGCACCCAGTGTGAACAGCCCTGTCTGTGACACACAGCACCCAGTGTGAACAGCCCTGTCTGTGACACACAGCACCCAGTGTGAACAGCCCTGTCTGTGACACACAGCACCCAGTGTGAACAGCACTGTCTGTGACACACAGCACCCAGTGTGAACAGCACTGTCTGTGACCCACATCACCCAGTGTGAGCAGCCCTGTGACCCACAACACCCAGTGTAAACAGCCCTGTCTGTGACACACAGCTCCCAGTGTGAACATCCCTGTCTGTGACCCACAACACCCAGTGTGAACAGCACTGTCTGTGACACACAGCACCCAGTGTGAGCAGCCCTGTCTGTGACCCACAGCACCCAGTGTGTACAGCCCTGTGACACACAGCTCCCAGTGTGAACATCCCTGTCTGTGACCCACAACACCCAGTGTGAAGAGCCCTGTCTGTGACCCACAGCACCCAGTGTGAACAGCACTGTGACCCACAACACCCAGTGTGAACAGCCCTGTCTGTGACCCACAGCACCCAGTGTGAGCAGCCCTGTGACCCACAACACCCAGTGTGAACAGCCCTGTCTGTGACACACAGCACCCAGTGTGAACAGCCCTGTCTGTGACACACAGCACCCAGTGTGAACAGCCCTGTCTGTGACCCACAGCACCCAGTGTGAACAGCCCTGTCTGTGACACACAGCACCCAGTGTGAACAGCCCTGTCTGTGACCCACAGCACCCAGTGTGAACAGCACTGTCTGTGACACACAGCACCCAGTGTGAACAGCCCTGTCTGTGACCCACAGCACCCAGTGTGAACAGCCCTGTCTGTGACCCACAGCACCCAGTGTGAACAGCACTGTGACCCACAACACCCAGTGTGAACAGCCCTGTCTGTGACCCACAGCACCCAGTGTGAACAGCCCTGTGACCCACAGCTCCCAGTGTGAACAGCCCTGTCTGTGACACACAGCACCCAGTGTGAACAGCCCTGTCTGTGGCACACAGCACCCAGTGTGAACAGCCCTGTCTGTGACCCACAGCACCCAGTGTGAACAGCACTGTCTGTGACACACAGCACCCAGTGTGAACAGCCCTGTCTGTGACACACAGCTCCCAGTGTGAACAGCCCTGTCTGTGACACACAGCACCCAGTGTGAGCAGCCCTGTGGCCCACAGCACCCAGTGTGAACAGCCCTGTCTGTGACCCACAGCACCCAGTGTGAACAGCACTGTCTGTGACACACAGCACCCAGTGTGAACAGCCCTGTCTGTGACACACAGCTCCCAGTGTGAACAGCCCTGTCTGTGACCCACAGCACCCAGTGTGAACAGCCCTGTGACCCACAGCACCCAGTGTGAACAGCCCTGTGACCCACAGCACCCAGTGTGAACAGCCCTGTCTGTGACCCACAGCACCCAGTGTGAACAGCCCTGTCTGTGACACACAGCTCCCAGTGTGAACAGCCCTGTCTGTGACACACAGCACCCAGTGTGAGCAGCCCTGTGACCCACAGCACCCAGTGTGAACAGCCCTGTCTGTGACCCACAGCACCCAGTGTCAACAGCACTGTCTGTGACACACAGCACCCAGTGTGAACAGCCCTGTCTGTGACACACAGCACCCAGTGTGAACAGCCCTGTCTGTGACCCACAGCACCCAGTGTGAGCAGCCCTGTGACACACAGCACCCAGTGCGAACAGCACTGTCTGTGACACACAGCATCCAGTGCGAACAGCCCTGTCTATGACCCACATCACCCAGTGTGAGCAGCACTGTCTGTGACCCACAACACCCAGTGTGAACAGCCCTGTCTGTGACACACAGCTCCCAGTGTGAACAGCCTTGTGACCCACAACACCCAGTGTGAACAGCCCTGTCTGTGACCCACAGCACCCAGTGTGAACAGCTCTGTCTGTGACCCACAGCACCGAGTGTGTACAGCCCTGTGACCCACAACACCCAGTGTGAACAGCACTGTCTGTGACCCACAGCACCCAGTGTGAACAGCTCTGTCTGTGACCCACAGCACCGAGTGTGTACAGCCCTGTCTGTGACCCACAACACCCAGTGTGAACAGCACTGTCTGTGACCCACAGCACCCAGTGTGAACAATCCTGTGATCCACAGCACCCAGTGTGAACAGCACTGTCTGTGACCCACATCACCCAGTGTGAACAGCTCTGTCTGTGACCCACAGCACCGAGTGTGTACAGCCCTGTCTGTGACCCACAGCGCCCAGTGTGAGCAGCCCTGTCTGTGATCCACAGCACCCAGTGTGAACAGCCCTGTCTGTGACCCACAGCACCCAGTGTGAACAGCCCTGTGACCCACAGCACCCAGTGTGAACAGCCCTGTCTGTGACACACAGCACCCAGTGTGAACAGCCCTGTCTGTGACCCACAGCACCCAGTGTGAGCAGCCCTGTCTGTGACCCACAGCACCCAGTGTGAGCAGCCCTGTCTGTGACCCACAGCACCCAGTGTGAGCAGCCCTGTCTGTGACCCACAGCACCCAGTGTGAACAGCCCTGTGACCCACAGCACCCAGTGTGAACAGCCCTGTGACCCACAGCACCCAGTGTGAACAGCCCTGTGACCCACAGCACCCAGTGTGAACAGCCCTGTCTGTGACACACAGCACCCAGTGTGAACAGCCCTGTGACCCACAACACCCAGTGTGAACAGCCCTGTCTGTGACCCACAGCACCCAGTGTGAACAGCCCTGTGACCCACAGCTCCCAGTGTGAACATCCCTGTCTGTGACCCACAACACCCAGTGTGAACAGCCCTGTGACACACAGCACCCAGTGTGAGCAGCCCTGTCTGTGACACACAGCACCCAGTGTGAACAATCCTGTGATCCACAGCACCCAGTGTGAACAGCCCTGTCTGTGACCAACAGCACCCAGTGTGAACAGCCCTGTGACCCACAGCACCCAGTGTGAACAGCCCTGTCTGTGACCCACAGCACCCAGTGTGAACAGCCCTGTCTGTGACACACAGCACCCAGTGTGAACAATCCTGTGATCCACAGCTCCCAGTGTGAACAGCCCTGTCTGTGACACACAGCACCCAGTGTGAACAGCACTGTCTGTGACACACAGCACCCAGTGTGAACAGCCCTGTCTGTGACCAACAGCACCCAGTGTGAACAGCACTGTCTGTGACACACAGCACCCAGTGTGAACAGCACTGTCTGTGACACACAGCACCCAGTGTGAACAGCCCTGTCTGTGGCACACAGCACCCAGTGTGAACAGCCCTGTCTGTGACCCACAGCACCCAGTGTGAACAGTCCTGTCTGTGACCCACAACACCCAGTGTGAGCAGCCCTGTGACCCACAGCTCCCAGTGTGAACAGCCCTGTCTGTGACCCACAACACCCAGTGTGAACAGCCCTGTCTGTGACACACAGCACCCAGTGTGAACAGACCTGTCTGTGACATACAGCACCCAGTGTGAACAGCCCTGTCTGTGACACACAGCACCCAGTGTGAACAGCCCTGTCTGTGACACACAGCACCCAGTGTGAACAGACCTGTCTGTGACATACAGCACCCAGTGTGAACAGCCCTGTCTGTGACCCACAGCACCCAGTGTGAGCAGCCCTGTCTGTGACACACAGCACCCAGTGTGAACAGACCTGTCTGTGACATACAGCACCCAGTGTGAACAGCCCTGTCTGTGACCCACAGCGCCCAGTGTGAACAGCCCTGTCTGTGACACACAGCACCCAGTGTGAACAGCCCTGTGACCCACAGCGCCCAGTGTGAACAGCCCTGTCTGTGACCCACAGCACCCAGTGTGAACAGCCCTGTGACCCACAGCACCCAGTGTGAACAGCCCTGTCTGTGACACACAGCACCCAGTGTGAACAGCCCTGTCTGTGATCCACAGCACCCAGTGTGAGCAGCCCTGTCTGTGACCAACAGCACCCAGTGTGAACAGCCGTGTGACCCACAGCACCCAGTGTGAACAGCCCTGTCTGTGACACACAGCACCCAGTGTGAGCAGCCCTGTCTGTGACACACAGCACCCAGTGTGAACAGCCCTGTGACCCACAGCACCCAGTGTGAACAGCCCTGTCTGTGACCCACAGCACCCAGTGTGAACAGCCCTGTCTGTGACCTACAGCACCCAGTGTGAACAGCCCTGTCTGTGACCCACAGCACCCAATGTGAACAGCCCTGTCTGTGACCCACAACATCCAGTGTGAACAGCCCTGTCTGTGACACACAGCACCCAGTGTGAACAGCCCTGTCTGTGACCCACAGCACCCAGTGTCAACAGCCCTGTCTGTGACCCACAGCACCCAGTGTGAACAGCCCTGTCTGTGACACACAGCACCCAGTGTGAACAGCCCTGTCTGTGACCCACAGCACCCAGTGTCAACAGCCCTGTCTGTGACCCACAGCACCCAGTGTGAGCAGCCCTGTCTGTGACCCACAGCACCCAGTGTGAGCAGCCCTGTGACCCACAGCACCCAGTGCGAACAGCACTGTGACCCACAGCACCCAGTGCGAACAGCCCTGTCTGTGACACACAGCACCCAGTGCGAACAGCCCTGTCTGTGACACACAGCACCCAGTGTGAACAGCCCTGTCTGTGACACACAGCACCCAGTGTGAGCAGCCCTGTCTGTGACACACAGCACCCAGTATGAACAGCCCTGTCTGTGACACACAGCATCCAGTGTGAACAGCCCTGTCTGTGACCCACAACACCCAGTGTGAACAGCCCTGTCTGTGACACACAGCTCCCAGTGTGAACAGCCTTGTGACCCACAACACCCAGTGTGAACAGCCCTGTCTGTGACCCACAGCACCCAGTGTGAACAGCTCTGTCTGTGACCCACAGCACCGAGTGTGTACAGCCCTGTGACCCACAACACCCAGTGTGAACAGCACTGTCTGTGACCCACAGCACCCAGTGTGAACAGCTCTGTCTGTGACCCACAGCACCCAGTGTGAACAATCCTGTGATCCACAGCACCCAGTGTGAGCAGCCCTGTCTGTGACACACAGCACCCAGTGTGAGCAGCCCTGTCTGTGACCCACAAAACCCAGTGTGAACAGCACTGTCTGTGACCCACAGCACCCAGTGTGAACAATCCTGTGATCCACAGCACCCAGTGTGAACAGCCCTGTGACCCACAGCACCCAGTGTGAACAGCCCTGTGACACACAGCACCCAGTGTGAACAGCCCTGTCTGTGACCCACAACACCCAGTGTGAACAGTCCTGTGACCCACAGCACCCAGTGTGAACAGCCCTGTCTGTTACCCACAGCACCCAGTGTGAAAAGCCCTGTCTGTGACCAACAGCACCCAGTGTGAACAGCCCTGTCTGTGACCCACAGCACCCAGTGTGAACAGCCCTGTCTGTGATCCACAGCACCCAGTGTGAACAGCCCTGTCTGTGACCCACAGCACCCAGTGTGAACAGCCCTGTGACCCACAGCACCCAGTGCGAACAGCCCTGTCTGTGACCCACAGCACCCAGTGTGAACAGCCCTGTGACCCACAGCACCCAGTGCGAACAGCCCTGTCTGTGACCCACAACACCCAGTGTGAACAGAAATGTCTGTGACCCACAACATCCAGTGTGAACAGCCCTGTCTGTGACCAACAGCACCCAGTGCGAACAGCCCTGTCTGTGACACACAGCACCCAGTGTGAACAGCCCTGTCTGTGACACACAGCACCCAGTGTGAACAGCCCTGTCTGTGACACACAGCACCCAGTGTGAACAGAACTGTCTGTGACCCACAGCACCCAGTGTGAACAGCCCTGTCTGTGACACACAGCACCCAGTGTGAACATCCCTGTCTGTGACCCACAGCACCCAGTGTGAACAGCCCTGTGACCCACAACACCCAGTGTGAACAGCCCTGTCTGTGACACACAGCACCCAGTGTGAACAGCCCTGTCTGTGACACACAGCACCCAGTGTGAACAATCCTGTGACACACAGCACCCAGTGTGAACAGCCCTGTCTGTGACCCACAGCACCCAGTGTGAACAATCCTGTGACCAACAGCACCCAGTGTGAACAGTCCTGTCTGTGACCCACAGCACCCAGTGTGAACAGCCCTGTGACCCACAACACCCAGTGTGAACAGCACTGTCTGTGACCCACAACACACAGTGTGAACAGCCCTGTCTGTGACATACAGCACCCAGTGTGAGCAGCCCTGTCTGTGACCCACAGCACCCAGTGTGAGCAGCCCTGTCTGTGACCCACAGCACCCAGTGTGAGCAGCCCTGTGACCCACAGCACCCAGTGTGAACAATCCTGTGATCCACAGCACCCAGTGTGAACAGCCCAGTGACCCACAGCACCCAGTGTGAACAGCCCTGTCTGTGACACACAGCATCCAGTGTGAACAGCCCTGTCTGTGACACACAGCACCCAGTGTGAACAGCCCTGTCTGTGACACACAGCATCCAGTGTGAACAGCCCTGTCTGTGACACACAGCACCCAGTGTGAACAGCCCAGTGACCCACAGCTCCCAGTGTGAACAGCCCTGTGACCCACAGCACCCAGTGTGAACAGCCCTGTCTGTGACCCACAGCACCCAGTGTGAACAGCCCTGTCTGTGACCCACAGCACCCAGTGTGAACAGCCGTGTGACCCACAGCACCCAGTGTGAACAGCCCTGTCTGTGACCCACAGCACCCAGTGTGAACAGCCCTGTGACCCACAGCACCCAGTGTGAACAGCCCTGTCTGTGACCCACAGCACCCAGTGTGAACAGCCCTGTGACACACAGCACCCAGTGTGAACAGCCCTGTGACCCACAGCACCCAGTGTGAACAGCCCTGTCTGTGACCCACAGCACCCAGTGTGAACAATCCTGTGACCCACAGCGCCCAGTGTGAACAGCCCTGTCTGTGACACACAGCACCCAGTGTGAACAGCCCTGTGACCCACAGCACCCAGTGTGAACAGCCCTGTCTGTGACACACAGCACCCAGTGTGAACAATCCTGTGATTCACAGCACCCAGTGTGAACAGAAATGTCTGTGACCCACAACACCCAGTGTGAACAGCCCTGTCTGTGACCAACAGCACCCAGTGTGAACAGAACTGTCTGTGACCCACAGCACCCAGTGTGAACAGCCCTGTCTGTGACACACAGCACCCAGTGTGAACAATCCTGTGATCCACAGCACCCAGTGTGAACAGCCCTGTCTGTGACCCACATCACCCAGTGTGAACAGCTCTGTCTGTGACCCACAGCGCCCAGTGTGAACAGCACTGTCTGTGACACACAGCGCCCAGTGTGAACAGCACTGTCTGTGACACACAGCACCCAGTGTGAGCAGCCCTGTCTGTGACACACAGCACCCAGTGTGAGCAGCCCTGTCTGTGACCCACAGCACCCAGTGTGAGCAGCCCTGTCTGTGACACACAGCACCCAGTGTGAGCAGCCCTGTCTGTGACCCACAGCACCCAGTGTGAGCAGCCCTGTCTGTGACACACAGCACCCAGTGTGAACAATCCTGTGACCCACAGCACCCAGTGTGAACAGCCCTGTGACACACAGCACCCAGTGTGAACAGCCCTGTCTGTGACACACAGCACCCAGTGTGAACAATCCTGTGACCCACAGCACCCAGTGTGAACAGCCCTGTCTGTGACACACAGCACCCAGTGTGAGCAGCCCTGTGGCCCACAGCACCCAGTGTGAACAGCCCTGTGACCCACAGCACCCAGTGTGAACAGCACTGTGACCCACAGCACCCAGTGTGAACAGCCCTGTCTGTGACCCACAGCACCCAGTGTGAACAGCCCTGTCTGTGACACACAGCACCCAGTGTGAACAATCCTGTGACCCACAGCACCCAGTGTGAACAGCCCTGTCTGTGACACACAGCACCCAGTGTGAGCAGCCCTGTGGCCCACAGCACCCAGTGTGAACAGCCCTGTGACCCACAGCACCCAGTGTGAACAGCACTGTGACCCACAGCACCCAGTGTGAACAGCCCTGTCTGTGACCCACAGCACCCAGTGTGAACAGCCCTGTCTGTGACACACAGCACCCAGTGTGAACAGCACTGTCTGTGACCCACAGCTCCCAGTGTGAACAGCCCTGTCTGTGACACACAGCACCCAGTGTGAACAGCCCTGTCTGTGACCCACAGCACCCAGTGTGAACAGCCCTGTCTGTGACACACAGCACCCAGTGTGAACAGCACTGTCTGTGACCCACGGTACCCAGTGTGAGCAGCCCTGTGACCCACAACACCCAGTGTGAACATCCCTGTGACCCACAGCACCCAGTGTGAACAGTCCTGTCTGTGACACACAGCACCCAGTGTGAACAGCCCTGTCTGTGACACACAGCACCCAGTGTGAACAGCCCTGTGACCCACAGCACCCAGTGTGAACAGCCCTGTCTGTGACACACAGCACCCAGTGTGAACAGCCCTGTCTGTGACCCACAGCACCCAGTGTGAACAGCCCTGTCTGTGACCCACAGCACCCAGTGTGAACAGCCCTGTCTGTGACCCACAGCACCCAGTGTGAACAGCCCTGTGACCCACAGCACCCAGTGTGAACAGCCCTGTCTGTGACACACAGCACCCAGTGTGAGCAGCCCTGTGACACACAGCACCCAGTGTGAACAGCCCTGTCTGTGACCCACAGCACCCAGTGTGAACAGCACTGTGACCCACAGCACCCAGTGTGAACAGCCCTGTCTGTGACACACAGCACCCAGTGTGAACAGCTCTGTCTGTGACATACAGCACCCAGTGTGAACAGCACTGTCTGTAACACACAGCACCCAGTGTGAACAGCACTGTGACCCACAGCACCCAGTGTGAACAGCACTGTGACCCACAGCACCCAGTGTGAACAGCCCTGTCTGTGACCCACAACACCCAGTGTGAACAGCCCTGTCTGTGACACACAGCACCCAGTGTGAGCAGCCCTGTCTGTGACCCACAGCACCCAGTGTGAACAGCACTGTCTGTGACACACAGCACCCAGTGTGAACAGCCCTGTCTGTGACACACAGCACCCAGTGTGAACAGCCCTGTCTGTGACACACAGCACCAAGTGTGAACAGCCCTGTGGCCCACAGCACCCAGTGTGAGCAGCCCTGTCTGTGACCCACAGCACCCAGTGTGAACAGAACTGTCTGTGACCCACAACACCCAGTGTGAACAGCCCTGTCTGTGACACACAGCACCCAGTGTGAACAGCCCTGTCTGTGATCCACAGCACCCAGTGTGAACAGAATTGTCTGTGACCCACAACACCCAGTGTGAACAGAACTGTCTGTGACCCACAGCGCCCAGTGTGAACAGCACTGTCTGTTATCCACAACACCCAGCGTGAGCAGCCCTGTGACCCACAGCACCCAGTGTGAACAGCCTTGTCTGTGACCCACAGCACCCAGTGTGAACAGCACTGTCTGTGACCCACAGCGCCCAGTGTGAACAGCACTGTCTGTGACACACAACACCCAGTGTGAACGATCCTGTGATCCACAGCACCCAGTGTGAACAGCACTGTCTGTGACCCACAGCACCCAGTGTGAACAGCCCTGTCTGTGACCCACAGCACCCAGTGTGAACAGCCCTGTCTGTGACACACAGCACCCAGTGTGAGCAGCCCTGTCTGTGACCCACAGCACCCAGTGTGAACAGCACTGTCTGTGACACACAGCACCCAGTGTGAACAGCACTGTCTGTGACCCACAGCGCCCAGTGTGTACAGCACTGTCTGTGACACACAACACCCAGTGTGAACGATCCTGTGATCCACAGCACCCAGTGTGAACAGCCCTGTCTGTGACCCACAGCACCCAGTGTGAGCAGCACTGTCTGTGACACACAGCACCCAGTGTGAACAGCCCTGTCTGTGACCCACAGCACCCAGTGTGAACAGCCCTGTCTGTGACACACAGCACCCAGTGTGAGCAGCCCTGTGACCCACAGCACCCAGTGTGAACAGCCCTGTCTGTGACCCACAGCACCCAGTGTGAACAGCACTGTCTGTGACACACAGCACCCAGTGTGAGCAGCCCTGTGACCCACAGCACCCAGTGTGAACAGCCCTGTCTGTGACCCACAGCACCCAGTGTGAACAGCACTGTCTGTGACACACAGCACCCAGTGTGAACAGCCCTGTCTGTGACACACAGCACCCAGTGTGAGCAGCCCTGTGACCCACAGCACCCAGTGTGAACAGCCCTGTCTGTGACCCACAGCACCCAGTGTGAACAGCCCTGTCTGTGACCCACAGCACCCAGTGTGAACAGCACTGTGACCCACAGCACCCAGTGTGAACAGACCTGTCTGTGACACACAGCACCCAGTGTGAGCAGCACTGTCTGTACCCCGCACCTGATTTTGGAGAGAGCATTGTTGGCAGTGGTGATGATTGGTAGCCATGTTGTTGGATTTCAATGTCGTTAGCAGGTCAGTGTCGTGAGTGAAGTGAAGGTGGGCAGCTACACGACACTTACATCTGACTGTGAATCAGACCGCTCTTGGTTCCTGCTGGTGTGCTGAGGAAATAGGAGATAGTGAATCTAGTTGAGTTTTAAGTGAGCACTTGGACATGCTAATATATACAAATTTGGTTCCCCACATTAATCACCAGGAAAGTAATCACGAAGGCTGCCATGAAAGTGCCAAGGGGAAAATTCCTATATGTATTCCTGCCGGCAGAATTCCACCTTCGGCCTCAGTTCAAATTATTCCCCACTGCCTGCCTTGTCTCTCACCAGTGATGGGACCTAAAGATCCCACCCAATATTTCCACAAATTGCTACAGTAAAATACGTCAGTATCAATGGGTTAAATGTGGTAGTAAATATTGGACTGAAAACTGCCTTTGTACTGAAGCAGTGCAAAGATTTTCAGATTTTTAAGTAGATTATATGTCATGAATTGCACATTTTTATTAATGGCGCACAAATGTAAAAACAAAAATGTAGCCTATGAAAAATAATCATTTTCATTCAACATTTATTTTCTTCACAGTAAGTCACCTCTGAGCCCAATGGTCTGTGGATGGAGCATCAGGACACAGTACATTTCTAAGCCCAGAAATATGAGGGATCCTATTTGGTGCTGAGAGTGTGCGACATACGCCTGCATTTGATGTCCAAGGCATGCTTGACTGTCTTAACTGCACATGCAGCAAAGCAAGCCCGATATTCATTTGTGATATTCATCTGAATGTATGTGGGGAAAAAAGTGTCGTAAGACCAGGTGAATTCAGTAATAGTGACTGCAGACAACAGCTGTGAAATTGGAGGTAATTTTCGACACCATTTTCTCATTCATTGATCACTGCTTGAGCTTGCCTTCTTTCTTTCTGATTTAATTTCTGTGGCTGTATACGTTGGGATTTGGGGTTTGCACCTTTTACATATCCAACAGAGTTCATGCATTTGCAAATTGAAGAAAAACATCAAAATAGCATCTGGAGAGAACAGGTGAGTGTTTACTCTCCAGACGGCCATGTCAAAGACTTTTCACTTTGAAGTTTGCAGTTTTCTAATGATATGATTGACAGATAATTATTTCTAACATGCAAAGCACAGCATGTGCCAGCACAAATTGGTATCAATGTGCCAACTTTAAGAATGCGTACTGCCAGCAATTGGAACAGATATCGGAAAAAGGTGAGCATGCTTTCTGCAATATTCCATCCATTAAAATTAACATTAAAGTTAATGGGTGGAAAGCCATTGGGGTTGATGCCACAATGTCTCGATATAAACCCGTCACTGCTGAAGCTCCCCATCAGGAGCGCAATTTAATGAATTTGTAAAGCTTGCAAGGCAAACAGGTTTGGGAATGATTACACAAGCACATTGACTCCAAACAGTAATTGCTGGAAACTACTTCCCCTCTCAATACTTACAAGAAAAAAACACATTTCCTCAGTATTTCTTTTAGAATATGTGAACAATTCTGTTAGAAATAGAGAACAGAGGCATTTTTCATAAAGTCGGTCACAAAGCGACTCCACATAATGGGTGGAGGAATGTCCCGTGGTGTAAAAGCAGCCCACCACATCACCCACCTCTGTATTCAATTACTATTTGGAACAAAGTTCACAAGCACTTCCAGAGCAAAGCTTTGCACTATTTTTATACTGTATTCAAATCAGGCACAGAGTCATTTTATAGTTGTTGCCTATTGAAGTCAGATTAGAGCTCTTGGACCGCAATTATTATGCACATTTTATAGCTGTGACTCTGTTACAAATGCTGATATATTTTCTTGCAGCAAATAAATAGAGGTGATGGTACAGGCCCAACCAGGTGAAGGTTACAAATAGCCAAGAAAATGTTTTAGTTCTCAGCCATTCCCCTCAACCCTTGCCAATTCTTTCTATAAGATAAGAATTGTAATGCAAGAGACAATCTGATTTTAATTTTTTAAAACCTGTGTCTGATTTAAAATTGCATTAAATAGAAATTCCTTTTGTCATCAGGCTGTCTGTGCGGTCAAATTTGGTCAAAATTCTGATCCTCCCATTACCAAGACAGTTAGTGAACCATTCTAAATGAACATTACTGTGGGTATTGAGTCAAGAAGTTCAGAAACTATAGTGGAAACTTGATCGTGACTGATTCGTCAGATTATTCATTATCTCATTTCTGTACAAAGCAAAGCCGAGTAGAATCTCCGGCAGCAGCGCACCCCTCCCGATGAACTCAATGCATTCTATGCTTGTTTCAAGCAGAAAGCCAACAAACCGTTGTCAACTGCCCCAGCAGCCTCGGACACACCCATGCCTACTGTCACAGCCTCAGAAGTCAGATTGGCCTTCTTGAAAGTGAACCAAGGGAAAACAACAGGTCCTGACAGAGTCCCTAGTCGTGCAGTCAGATCGTGTGCAACCAACTGGCAGATGTATTCACAGACATCTTCAGATTCTCTCTACTCCTTTCTGAGGTTTCCACCTGCTTCAAGAAGACCACCATCATACCGGTGCCAAAGAAGAACCAGGCAGCGTGCCTCAACGACTAATGTCCGGTGGCCTTGACAGCTAACATTATGAAGTGCTTCGAGAGGTTGGCCATGAACATCAACTCCATACTCCCAGAATGCCTTGATCCACTGCAATTTGCATACGGCCACAACCGGTCCACAGCAGACACAACCGGTCCACAGCAGACACTATCTCCATGGCCTTACATTCATCCCTGGAGCATCTCATCATCAAAGACTCCTCCATCAGATTCCTATTTATTGATTACAACTCCACCTTCAACACCATAATTCTAGCCAAGGTCATATCAAAACTCCAAAACCTAGGGCTTGGCTCCTCCCAAGACAACTGGATCCTCGACTTCCTGACCCATGGACCACAATAATTAAGGATAAACAACGACACTTCCTCCACGATAGTCCTCAATACCAAGGCTCCGCAATGCTGCGTTGTTAGCCCCCTATTATACTTCTTGTACACACACAACTGCGTGGCAAAATCCCTCTTCAACTCCATCTATACGTTTGCTGATGACATGACTGTAGTGGATCGGATCTCAAACAACAATGAGTCAGAGTACAGGAGGAAGTTAGAGAACCAGCTCCGCACCGATATCTTGGTAAATTTGGACCCAGTTCCTCTTCCTCCCGGGCTATCGCAGGATCTTTTGTGTTTTCTTCTCCACAAACATATGGAGCCTCACAATCACCACCCATGGTGGCTCCCCCGCTCTTGGCTTTTGCCTTAGCTGTGAACCCTATCCACCTCTGGGGCTTTGCGAAGCATCCCCTCCACCACCAGCCCCTCGAGCTCCTCAAATCTATCTTGTGGTGCTTGTACCTTCCACACCCTCCGGCAGGCCAACGCGACACAGATTCTGCCTTCTGGATCTGTTATCCTGCTCCTCTACCTTTGCTCTTGGTGACTTGCAAAGGTGCCCCAAGGAGCCCATTTCCACCTCCAACACCACCTCCTGATCACTGTGGTCGGAGATCACCCTCTCCATCTCCCGGATCTGCGACCCCTGTGCCTTTAGACATTTCCCCATTCTCTCCATCGATCCTTTCAGGGGAGCCACTGCTCCTTCAATGCCTTCGACCAATCCCCTTTCGCTGCTGGCAGAACTCTTCTCTAATAAATGCCATCAACTGCTCTATCTGGGGCTTTCCAACTTGACACAAACTTCCCTCCTCAGCCATCTTCACAATAGCTACTGCACCATATGTCTCCTCCAGTTCCTTGGCCAGGTCCTTAAAGGGGGAAACTTCTTCTCCAAGATATCTGTGCAGAGCTGGTGAAGAGGCGTGCCGAATTTAACAAGTTTGAGCTCTTTTTACCTGAAAGTGGGGAGATTTGGACAGGAAAGTGTCGCTGAAATCACCCAACCCAAAAGCCCCCCACCCTCCAGCCCCCATAATACCTGCACCTTCCGACCTCTGCTCTTCCAGCTCGTCCACCTCCCACCCAATCCAATTTATGGCCTTTTATGAAGTCATTGGCCTCTTCTGGCATTTCAAAATAATTCTCCCGACCATCAAAAGTTACACATAGTTTCACCGGGTACAGTACCCCAAACTGAATTGCCTTCGGAACGGTTGAGGACTCTGGGTCTGTACTCGTTAGACTTTAGAAGGATGAGGGGGGATCTTATTGAAACTTACAGGATATTGCGAGACCTGGATAGAGTGGACGTGGAGAGGATGTTTCCACTTGTAGGAAAAACCAGAGGACACCATCTCAGACTGAAGGGACAATCCTTTAAAACAGACATGAGGAGGAATTTCTTCAGCCAGAGGCGGTGAATCTGTGGAACTCTTTGCCGCAGAAGGCTGTGTTGGCCAAATCACTAAGTGTCTTTAAGACAGAGATAGACAGGTTCTTGATTAATAAGGGGATCAGGGGTTATGGAGAGAAGGCAGGGGAATGGGGATGTGAAAAATATCAGCCATGATTGAATGACGGAGCAGACTCGATGGGCCGAGTGGCCTAATTCTGCTCCTATGTGTTATGGTCTTACATCATTTGCCAGTTCTTTCCCTGCCATCTGCAAGGCCACATTGTGCAGCTCACAGCAAACAAGAATGATGAGGTGGACCCGAGTTGGTCCATGCTGTAGAGAGCCAGCAGATCGCCGGAGGTTCGCAACCCGGCATCGGACCCGATCGAGGGTCTGAGGCCCCATCCTCTGCCCCCCCCCGCCGAGCGCGATTTCTGCACAGAAGCTCGGAGAATCCCGACCTTAGTCTCCAAGTAGTCAACCATGCACCTGCACAGGTGAGACAAACTCAGTGGCACCTGGGAGTGCCTGAAGATATAAAGATCATGGCCACTCTCGGGATGCCAGACTCGCACTCGCAGCATCTACAGACAATGGTTGTACACAATCTGCATATTGAGGGAGTGAGATTCCTTGAGTTTGGCAAACTGCCCTGGCTGTCCCATGAGCGCCTTGATGCATGCAATCGATTGCCCTTTGCCCTCTCGGACTGGCTGTCCTCACCTATGCTCAATTTGATGAGGTTGTTCACCCTCCTGAACAATGTATTAGGAACAAGTCTGATACAATGATGGGTTGCTGATTGTGATATGGCACAGCGATCTCCCGCTTGAAAGGATTATGATGCATAGAAATCCAATGTAACCTTGACTTTCAGAGCCATAGGCTGCAGGATGACCACCCACACTGGTGGAACTTATTTGCCCAACATAGAAAGATGTAAGTTTTTTCTGTGGAGAGTGGCAACCACTTCAAGCACTTCTGGAAGTGAGTGTTGCTGCACACCCTGCCCTCAGGGTCAGCTCTTCACCTGAGGCAGAGCTGCCCACAGTCCTTTCTGTGCCATTCTGCCCCTTCCGCATTACCATTTGCTGCACAGGTGGCTGGTCAACAGATTGGTGCTGCCTCAGACCAGCTGCCCCCCACGTCTTCCTTCTCCCTCTCTCCTCCTCACTTGAGGATCCTCCACTGGTGTGACAATTCCCATGACCCCTACTCGCTGTGACTCTTTCCTGAACTGCAATGGTGCCTCTGTGGCTGCAGTCCCTCCTCCAAATCACTCCCTTCTAGATAACCCAACTCCCCTTCAGAAATGTGTACAAAGTAACCGGTAATTGCCTTCCTCTGCTCTCATAACGTTTAAACTGCAACCCCCAACTCTTTATTATCTTCCTCTCATCAGCCCTTATATTCTGCATTTGTACTGCTGAGTTAACTTTGCCATAATACCCTCCACTTACCCTTACTCTCGGAGCCTTTGTGGCCAGTGCAAACTCCACATGGAGCAAAAGGGATGTAATCAATTGAGTACTTAATTGATTCAAGTGACCTTTAAAGAGCCTTTATCGACTTCCGGTGGCAGCCAAGGAATGAGTAGTCGCACATTTGGTGGCTCCCGCTCAAGGTGGTATTTTCTGGTCTTTTCCTCGCCCAAAGGGCAAAGTGTTTGATGGCAACAGGTGCAGGAGTACCTGGAGAAGGTGTTTCTCCTCTGGTGTGGTTAGTGGACGGATCCATGAACTAGGCGTGGGGCGAGAAGAAAAGAGCTGCATCCTCGTGGTGCACCACAGGATAAGATGGCGGAGGGCAGTGGTCAACGGAGCAGCTAGTGCAATTTTTGAATGCCCACCAATTGAGGAAGCAAGAGGTGGCGAGGGAGATTGGCAGACTAAAGGACAAGATGGGAAGGGCGGTGTTGGACCTAGAGGGGGTGAACGGTGTGTTTGAGGTGTTTTATAGGAGATAGTATGAGTCGGAGGGGAGGGAATGCGGCAGTTCTTGCACGGGTTGGAGTTTCCCAGGGTGGGCAAGGAGTTGATGAGGCATTGGGGGTCACAATAGGGCTGAGGGAGGTGATGGAGAGTTTGGAGGCAATGCAGGCAGGAAGGCCCTGGGCCCGGATGGGTTTCCATTGGAGCTTTATTAAAAGTTTGGGGGAGCCTGGGGCCACTGCTGGTGAGGGATACAACGAGGCTAGGAAGAGGGGGGAACTCTCCCCAACACTATTGCAGGCTTACATCTCCCTGATATTGAAAAAGGGCAAGGATCCAGAGCAGTGTGAGTCATATATTGCTATTGAAAGTAGACACCAAGTTGTTGGCAAAAGTATTGGCTTTGCGAATTGAGGACTGGGTCCCGGGGATGATAGGAGAGCACCAAACTGGGTTCATGAAAGGGAGGCAGTTGTCAGCGAATGTGAGGAGGCTACTCAATGTAGTTCTGATGCCTTCGGAGAGGCAGGAGGTGGTGGTAGCGATGGACACAGAGAAGGCGTTTGAGCAGGTGGGGTGGGAATATATGTGGGAGGTGCTGGGGTGGTTTGGGTTTGGGCAGGGGTTTTGGACTGGGTCCGGTGCTGTACGAGGCACTGGTCACAAGTGTGCAGACGAACCGAGTGAGTTTGGGATATTTTGGGCTGCATCGTGGGACTAGGCAGGAGTGCCTGCTCTCCCCGTTGCTCTTTGCCTTGGAAATAGAACCGTTGGCAATGGCATTTAGGGCGTTGAAGGATTGTGTGGAGGGATGGGCGCCGAGCATAGGATCAAGCTGTACATGGACGACCTGCTGTTATACATCTCAGACCCATTGGGTGGTATTGGGGGCATTGTGGGGATTTTGGAGGAGTTTGACCAGTCCTCTGGGTACAAATTGAACATGGGAAAGAGCGAGGTGTTCCCAATTTACACTAGAGGGCAGGAGAGGAGACTAGGGGGGCTGCTGTTTAAGGTAGTGGAGACCAGCTTTAGATACCTGGGCTTTCAGGTGACACGGGGTTGGGCGCAGTTGACCAAGTTGAATTAGATGCGGTTGAACAGATGAAGGGAGATTTTAAGAGGTGGATATGCTGCCGCTGTCGCTGGCAGGGCAGGTGCAGACAGTAAAAATGTCGGTGCTGCCAAGGTTTCTGTTCGTGTTTCAGAACCTCCCAATCTTCATCCCGAAGGAGTTTGTTAAAAAGGTCCATGCGCTGATCTCTGGGTTTGTATGGGTGGGGAAGAACCTGCGGGTTAGGAGGGCTTTTTTGGAGTGGGGGTGAGGCCGGGGGGGGGGCTGATGTTGCCGAATATAATGAACTACGACTGGGCAGCGGACATCGTCTTGGTTAGGGAATCGGTAGGGAAGTGGTCGGTGTGGGGATGAGGGAGGCAGCTTCTTGCAGGGGAAAAGGGCATTGCTAACAGCGCCTCTGCCGTTCTCGCCAGCCAGACACTCCGTGAGCACAGTGGTGGTGTCAGCCTTGAGGGTGTGGGGCAGTGGAGGCACATCTGGGACTGGAGGTTGCCTCGGCGCGGGCACCGATTTGTGACAATCATGGGTTTGCATCGGGGGGGGCTGGATGTGAGGTTTCGGGATTGGCGGCAGGCAGAGATTGAGTGATTCAGCGATCTGTTTATAGGGGCAGATTCACAAAGTTGGAGGAGCTGGAGGAAGATTCCCGTACCAGCCTCCCCGGATAGGCGCCGGAATGTGGCGACTAGAGGCTTTTCACAGTAACTTCATTGAAGCCTACTCGTGACAATAAAGTGATTTTATTTTATTTTTATTTTAGTTGCCATGGGGGAACGGAGGGGGATAAAAGTCTATCTATTGGATTGGCTTAGTGAACTTAAAGACAGTGAGGGGTGAGCATATTGTGGTTGCTTTTCAGGTGTGGTATTCTAGTCAGTAGGGAGTGTGCTGTGGACAATGGCTCTTTCAGAGGCTCAGAAGTTTTGGGGGTGAAGACGGTCACACACACTATCGTACGGACAGAGACTAAAAGCAGGCTGTTAGATTTGGCAAAAACATTGCAGTTAACATTCCCTGACAAAATGCAAAAAGTTGAGGTAATTATGGCAGTGGCTAAGCATTTAAAGTTGCCTGAGATACAGTTTGACTTATTGGAAATGGCAAAAATTCAGTTACAAATTAAACAAATGGAACATGAGAAAGAATTAAAACAGCTTGAATACAAAAGAGAGAGAGAGGAAAAAGAAACAAAAAGAGAGAGAGAGGAAAAAGAAAGAGAAGAAAGGAAAACAGAAATAATAGCCCTAGCAGAACAAAAAGAAAGAGAAAGGGAGATACAGATCAGGGAAAAAGATAAAGGGAGAGAGTTTGAACTTCAGAAAATTGCCATGAAACATGACAGTCAGTTAAAATTGGCAGACGTAAAGGGAAACGTACAGTCGGTTGATAGTGATGAGGATAGTGAGAAAGAGCGTCATAGTCGAAGGCTTGGTGGGGATCTATTTAAATATGTCCAAGCATTGCCAAGGTTTGACGAGAGGAGGTAGAAGCCTTTTTCATTTCATTTGAGAAGGTGGCTAAACAAATGAAATGGCCACAGGACATGTGGGTATTACTGATTCAAACAAAGCTGGTAGGTAGAGCTAGTGAAGTGTTTGCACCACTACCGGAGGAGGGATCTGGGTCATATGAGGAGGTGAAAAAAATCCATCTTAGGTGCATATGAACTAGTGCCTGAAGCCTACAGACAAAGGTTTAGAAATTTAAGGAAAGAACCTGATCAAACATACATGGAGTTTGAAAGGCTCAAACAGAGTAATTTTGATAGGTGGATAAGGCTTTGAAAATAGACTAAATGTATGAAGCTCTCAGAGAAATTATACTTTTAGAGGAATTTAAAAATTCAATTAATGATGTAGTGAGAACTCATGTGGAAGAGCAGAGGGTTAAAACTGTGAGGTTAGCAGCAGAAATGGCAGATGATAATGAATTAGTTCATAAATCAAAGATTGGTTTCCGACATCAGTTTCAGCCTGTGAGGGATACAAACCGGGGACATGAGAAATACTCAAATGGTAAAGGTAAAGGTGATCGATGGGAGATAATAAGGAGCGTGTACCTCAGATTTAAAAGAAATCCAGGAGGGTGGAAAAGAAATGAAAAATTTCAAATGTTTTCACTGTAATAAACTAGGCCATGTAAAGTCACAGTGTTGGTGGTGGAAGAAAACCACTGGGAAGGCTGATGTGGTAAAACAGGATAAGGCAGTGTGATTTGTTGAACTGGAAAATGAAAGCCCAAGTGAAGCAAAGAAGGTGCAAAAGATTGTACAGCCTGATCAAGAGGTGATTGATAAAAATATGCCAGATCTCTTTAAAGAATTTACTTGTGTGGGTAAAGTTTACTCATGTGTATCAGGAGGAGCAGGTAAAGAAGTCACAATTTTAAGAGATACGGGAGCTAGTCAATCTTTAATGGAAAGAGATGAGGAGGTATGTAGATTGGGAAGAATGTTGCCAGAAAAGGTGGTATTGTGTGGAATTCAGGGTGAGAGGAGTAGTGTTCCATTATAATAAGGTAAAGTTGGAAAGTCCAATGAAGAGTGATGATGTAGTAGTAGGAGTAATAGAGAAACTATCTTGTCTAGGAATACAGTTTATCTTGGGTAATGATACAGCTGGATCGCAGGTGGGAGTGATGCCTACTGTGGTTGATAAGCCAGTGGAAAATCAGGTAACTGAAGTGTTGAAGGACAAATATCCTGGGATTTTTCCAGATTGTGTAGTAACAAGGTCGCAAAGTCACAGGTTAAGACAAGAGGATAAATCAAAGAGTGAAGATGAAGTGGAAGTGCAATTACCAGAAACGATTTTTGATCAGATGATTGAAAAAGAACAAGACAGGTGGAGGATGAGGCGGATATTTTTAGTTCAGGAAAATTGGCGGAGTTACAACAAAGAGATATAGAAATAAAACGGATGTATCAGAAAGCATACACAGAAGAGGAATCTGAGTGTATGCTAGAGTGTTATTAACGTAAAAGTGATGTCTTGATGAGAAAGCAGGCGGATGAAAAGTGGGCAGAAGTTCATCAAGTAGTATTGTCGGTAGGGAATAGAAAGGAGGTGTTGCGAGTTGCACATGAGGTACCAGTGGGAGGTCATTTGGGAATAAGGAAAACTCTAGCTAAAATTCAAAAACAGTTTTATTGGACTGGACTACTTAAGTATGCAGTTAAATTTTGTCAGTCATGTCACACATGTCAAGTGATAGGGAAACCTCAAGCAGTGATAAAACCAGCATCCTTAATATCCATTCCAGCATTTGAGGAACCTTTTACAAAGGTCCTAATTGATTGCGTAGGACCGCTTCCCAAAATGAAAAGTGGGAATCAACATCTTTTGACTATAATGGATGTGTCTACTAGGTTTCCAGAGGCCATTCCAGTACATAATATTACAGCTAAAAAGATTGTGGAGGAGTTACTTAAATTCTTTACCAGATATGGACTATGCACAGAAATACATTCGGATCAAGGATCGAATTATACCTTAAGGTTATTCAAAGAAGTTATGGATAGCTTAGGAATAAAACAATTTAAATCTACTGCGTACCATCCAGAATCGCAGGGAGCGTTAGAAAGGTGGCATCAGACATTAAAGACAATGTTGAGGGCTTATTGTCAAGATTATCCGGAGGATTGGGATAAAGGAATTCCATTCGTACTGTTTGCAATTAGGGATGCACCTAATGAGTCAACCAAATTTAGTCCTTTTGAACTAACTTTTGGTCATGAGGTAAGAGGACCACTTAAATTGATTAAGGAAAAATTGGTGAGTGAGAAATCAGAAATTACATTATTGGATTACGTGTCAAATTTTAGGGAACGATTAAATAGAGCAGGTGAATTGGCTAGACAACATTTAAAAGTTGCACAAAATGTAATGAAACAGGTAGCGGACAAGAAATCCAAAGTTCGTAGTTTTGCAAATGGAGATAAAATTTTAGTGTTGTTACCAGTGGTAGGTGAGCCTTTAAAAGCTAGGTTTTGTGGACCTTATCAGATTGAAAGGAAATTAAGTGAGGTGAATTATGTGGTAAAAACGCCGGATAGAAGGAAAACTCACCGAGTGTGTCATGTGAATATGCTTAAAAGGTACTTTGAAAGGGAAGGAGAGAAAAAGGAGGAGGTTTTAATGATTCTAACTCAAAGTGACGATCCAAATCCCGATGACTGGGAATTTGACATACCTCAAACTTAATTGGAAAATGAGGATGTTCTTAAAAACTGGGATAAATTGTTGAGTTACCTTCCAGAGGAAAAACAGACTGACCTGAAAGAGTTATTGATATCACATGGGCAAGTTTGTAGAGATAAATTGGGAAGTAGTACTAAAATGGCTATACATGATGTAGATGTGGGAAATACTGTTCCAATCAAACAACATCATACAATCGTATCCCTTTAAAATTTGCACAGGTTAACAAAGAGATTGAGAATATGCTTAAAAATGGCATATTTGAAGTGGGTTGCAGCCAATGGAGCTCACCCATCGTGATGGTACCAAAACCAGATGGTACCCAACGGTTGTGTATGGACTATAGAAAGGTTAATGTAATTACAAGGACGGACTCTTATCCTATCCCATGTTTGGAGGATTGCATTGAGAAAGTGGGACAATCAGTTTTTATTTCCAAACTGGATTTACTTAAAGGTTACTGGCAGGTACCTTTATCCAAAAAGGCAAAGGAGATTTCAGTTTTTGTGACTCTTGATGGTATGTACCAATTCAAAGTTATGCCATTTGGCATGAAAAACGCCCCAGGCACATTTCAAGTTAACTAACAAAATTGTTTCAGGATTGCCCAATTGTGCGGTATACATCGACGATCTGGTAATGTTCAGCCAAACATGGACAGAACATTTAAAACATCTGATGGAGTTATTCGATCGACTTCAGGTGGCGGGTTTGGTGATAAACCTAGCCAAAAGTGAATTTGGCAAAGCCCAAGTCACTTTCCTTGGCCATTGATGCACGATCAATTGAACAAAGACTCGAGTTGGATACAACTGAGGCTTTATTACTCTAAGATGTGTGGCCTCCCACAGCAGCTGGCGAAATGGCTTCTGCATGGAGGACACACATATTTATACTCCGCCTACTGGGCGGAGCCAGCAGGCAGGGACTACCGGCGAACCTGTAGTACAGGTCCTACCATATATCACCCAATAAAGGTGTAACAGTGGTTTACCACATTCACCCCCTGTTAAAATTGAGTCCGGCGGGTGTGGTGGGGAACTATCTAGAGCAATGAATTTATATTTATAATATTTGAGAGCGAAGAAAAATGCCTGTTGAAGTCCAGTGGACCAGTTAGAGGTTTCACTGGTCCGGGGCCTTGATGTTCCGCTGGGAGCGATGTAGTGGCGGCGGCGATGTCGATGCTGGTGGGATGTTCGGTGACTCCGGGAGCGTGCCAAAATCCTCTTCATCCTCGGGCGTGGGCAGGGGGAGCATGAATGGTCCTGGAGGGGTTGCTGGTGGGAGCGCTTGGGGAGGGGAGGGTGGCGTCGGGCCGGAGGGGTGTGTGTGTGTGGAACCTGCTGGTGCCAGGTCCCTGAGGGAGACAGTATCCTGGCGGCCGTCGGGGTACGCCACGTAGGCATACTGGGGGTTTGCATGGAGCAACTGCACCCTCTCCACCAACGGGTCCGCCTTGTGGAGTCGGACGTGCCTACGGAGCAGGACTGGTCCTGGAGCTGCGAGCCAAGTCGGGATGTGAACTTCCTGGGGAAGGCAAAAAGACATGCATGGGGTGCGTTGTTAGTGTCGGTGCACAGTAGTGATCGAATGGAGTGTAGTGCATCAGGGAGGACCTCCTGCCAGCGAGAGGCGGGAGGTTCCTGGACCATAGGGCCAGTTGGACGGCCCTCCGTTGCATCCCGTTCTCCCTCTCTACCTGTCACTTTCCCCGGGGGTTATAGCTGATCATCCTGCTGGAGGTGATACCCCTGCTGAGCAGGAACTGACATAGCTCATCACTCATGAATGAGGATCCCCTGTCACTGTGGATGTAGGCGGGGAAGCCGAACAGAGCGAAGATTGTGTTGAGGGCTTTGATGACGGTGGCAGACGTCATGTCGGGGCATGGGATGGCGAAGGGGAATCTGGAGTACTCATCGACCACCTGAGAAAATATGTGTTTCGGTCGGTGGAGGGGAGGGGCCCTTTGAAATCCACGCTGAGGCGTTCAAAGGGGCGGGAGGCCTTCACCAGGTGCGCACGGTCCAGCCGGTAGAAGTGCGGTTTGCACTCCGCACAGACCTGGCAGTTCCTAGTGATTGTCCGTACTTCCTCGACGGAGTAGGGCAGGTTGCAGGCCTTGATAAAATGGTACAACCGTGTGACTCCCGGGTGACAAATGCTGTTGTGAAGGGTCCGGAGTCAGTCTACTTGTGCGCTGGCACATGTACCTCGGGATAGGGCGTCTGGGGGCTCGTTGAGCTTACCGGGGCGATACAAAATCTCGTAATTGTAGGTGGAAAGCTCGATCCTCCACTCCAAGATCTTATCGTTCTTGATCTTGCCCCGCTGTGTGTTACTAAACATGAAGGCTACCGACCGTTGGTCAGTCAGGAGAGTGAATCTCCTGCCGGCCAGGTAATGCCTCCAATGCCGCACAGCTTCAACAATAGCTTGGGCCTCTTTTTCGACGGATGAGTGCTGAATTTCTGAGGCATGAAGGGTGCAGGAGAAGAATGTCACCGGTCTGCCTGCCTGATTGTGGATGGCGGCTAGGGCGACATCTGATGCGTCGCTCTCTCCTTGAAAGGGCAGTGTCTCGTCTACTGCATGCATCCCGGCCTTGGCGATATTGGCTCTGATATGGGCGAAGGCCTGTTGTGCCTCGGCCATCAGGGGAAAGTGGGTGGACTGAATGAGTGGGCGGGCCTTTTCTACATAGTTTGGGACCCACTGGGCGTAGTATGAGAAGAACCCCAGACAGCGTTTGAGGGCCTTGGGGCTGTGGGGAAGGGGGAGCTCCATGAAGGGACGCATGCGGTCGGGATCGGACCCCAGAACTCCGTTCTGAACCACATAGCCGAGGATGGCTCAGCGGGTTGTGCTAAACATGCACTTCTCCTTGTTGTAGGTGAGGTTTAGGAGAATGGCGGTGTGAAGAAATTTGGCAAGGTTGGCATCGTGGTCCTGCTGGTCATTGCCGCAGATGGTGACATTGTCCAGGTATGGGAAGGTGGCCTGCAAACCGTACCGGTCGACCATTCGGTCCATCTCCCTTTGGAAGACCGAGACCCCATTAGTGACGCTGAAGGGAACCCTAAGGAAGTGATAGAGGCGACTGTCCGCCTCTAAGGCAGTGTATAGATGGTCCAATTTACGAATGGGGAGCTGGTGGTAGGTGGATTTGAGGTCTACCGTTGAGAAGACCCGGTACTGTGCAATCTGATTGACCATATCAGATATGCATGGGAGGGGGTCCGCGTCGAGCTGCGTGTACCGATTGATGGTCTGGCTGTAGTCCACGACCATTCTGTTTTTCTCCCCAGTTTTAACGACTACCACATGGGCTCTCTAGGGGCTGTTGCTGGCCTCGATGATGCCTTCCTAAAGCAGCTGCTGGACCTCGGACCTGATGAAGGTCCTGTCCTGGGTGCTGTACCGTCTGCTCCTGGTGGCGGCGGGTTAGATTTGAGAAGAGGGAAGGCAGATCGACCTTTAGGGTCGCGAGGCCACACACAGTGAGGGGTGGTAGGGGCCCGCCAAATTTTAGGGTTAGGTTCTGGAGGTTGCACTGGAAGTCCAGGCCTAGTAGTAGGGCAGCGCAGAGGTTAGGGAGGCCGTAGAGGCGGAGGCTGCTGAATTCTACGCCCTGGACCATGAGTGTGACCGTACAGTACCCCCGGATCGCGACGGAATGGGATCTGGAGGTCAAGGAGATTCTTTGGTTGGCGGGGTGTACCGCGAGGGAGCAGAGCCTTACCATATCTGGGTGGATGAAGCTTTCGGTGCTCCCGGAGTCCAGCAAGCAAGAGGTCGCGAACCGTTGATTTTCACGCTGGTTGATGCCGTGGCCAGGTTGTGCGGACGAGACTGGTCGATTGTCACTGAGGCCAGTCGTGGTCGGTCTTCACTGACGTCGGATGATGGGGAGCCTGGGTGGTCCAGGTCCTGAAATACTGTCTGTATCCATGTGCCGTGGGGAAGACAAGATGGCGGCGTCTGAAGATCTCGAGGGGGACAAAATGGCGGCATCCATCGGCCGCACGTGGCCTGAGGGGGGAAGATGGCAGCGCCCATTGGCCCTGCGTAGTCTGGGGAGGTGAAGATGGCGGCGCCCATTGTGCGTAGACTAGGGGGGTGGGGGCGACAGCGGCGACTGCATGGGCCTGGCACACCACGGCGAAGGGCCCCTTTTTACCGCAAGGTTTACAAGGTCAGCGCAGGCCGGGCAGCGTTGGCGAGGGTGTTTCTGCTGGCCGCATAAATAGCATTGGGAGCCCTCGGGGGCGATGGCTGGCGTGCGGCGCAAGCCTATTGGCTGGGTAAGGCCCCTGCTCGGGTGGCCGTATGTGGGGTCCACAATGCGTAGGAGGGGTGGGCCGCGCGGCTGGGGGTGTAGGCCTGAATGTTGCGCGAGGCGACCGTCATGAAAAGCGCTAGCTTCTTTGTCTAGATCGAGCGCGACCCCCTCTAACAGTCTTTGGCGTATGAGGTCCGACCCAATGAATGCGTCCCCGTAATGAATGCGTCCCTCATAAGGAGGTTTGAATGTTCAGTGGCCATAACGGCCTGATAGAGTCACAGTCCCGGACGAGTGGGATTCGGGGCCCACCAGAAGTCTTCGATGGACTCACCAGGGAGTTGCGAGTGAGTGGCGAGTATGTGCCTGGCGAAGAGCGTGTTCGTCTTCTGCGCGTAGTTTTCTTTGAGAAGCGTCATGGCTTTGGCGTAGTTCGGCGGGTCCTGGATCAGCGGGGAAACGTTGGAGCTCAACCTTGAGTACAGGATCTGTATCTTCTGAGCCTCCGAGATAGCTCTGGGCACCGAGTTGATATACGCCTCGAAACAAGCTAGCCAGTGATTAAAGTCCTTATTGGCATCGCTTGATTGTGGATCCAGCTGCAGGCAATCTGGCTTGATACGGAGGTCCATTTTTAGAAAATCTTAGAGCAATAATTTGATGCACGATCAATTGAACAAAGACTAGAATTGGATACAACTGAGGCTTTATTGCTCTAAGATGTGTGCCCTCCCACAGCAGCTGGCGAAATGGCTGCTGCATGGAAGACACACATATTTATACTCCTACTACTGGGCGGAGCCAGCAGGCAGGGACTACCGGCAAACCTGTAGTACAGGTCCTACCATACGTCACCTAATAAAGGTGTAACAGTGGTTTACCACAGCCATACAATCGGACAGGATCGAATGGTCACACGGGATGTGAAACCAACAGTTACTGAGGAGTTTTCAATACCCTCGAGGCAAAGGGAAATAATGCGATTTCTTGGCATGAGTGGATTTGATTGAACATTTGTGCAAACGTTTTGTGGCGTGATTGCTCCACTGACGGACTTGCTCAAGAAGCGTAACAAATTCCAGTGGACAGCGGAGTTTCAACCGGCATTTGATGGCCTGAAAGCTGTGATAACCAATGTTCCTGTGTTGTAGAATATATTTACTGTCTTAAAGGATAGTGAAAAGGTGAAAAATGAAACCACCTTGAAGGCGATGGTTTATTTTTTTTCTTGGGGGGAGGTGACATGAGAATGTTACTTTAAGAAATGTCTGGCTACTCATATTACTGCAGTTATGTCAGAGTGTGGGTGGTGCTGGGCTGTCTGACAGCTTTTTACTTTCGTTTTTGGCTGTTTGCTGCAGGGTGTGTTTTAGTTTTGTTTTCAGTGTTGGAGCTGAAGCCAGACAGAGCAGGTGCACTGTTTATCTCTCTGCCATGAAAAGGCTAATCTCTTGATCATTTGGTGAATTCAGAATTATAAATGTTTTCAGTCGTGAATGTAAACCTGACGTGCTTCGTTAAAAGGTGTTTCTTTTGTTTTCTGGATGTTGTTTGGGAAGTTATTAAGGCTTATTTAGTGTTGTATTCTTTGGGGTTGTATTTGAATTAATGGTTGCTAAGATGTTCACTGTATGTTTTAAAAAGGTTAACTTGAGTTCATAGAATAAATATTGTTTTGCTTTAAAAAATACTTTTCCATTTCTGCTGTACCACACCTGTAG
Source organism: Scyliorhinus canicula (assembly GCF_902713615.1). Lineage (NCBI taxonomy): Eukaryota > Metazoa > Chordata > Chondrichthyes > Carcharhiniformes > Scyliorhinidae > Scyliorhinus > Scyliorhinus canicula. The sequence continues at coordinate 127,103,366 of NC_052150.1, forward strand.
AGTGGGCCGTGTGCTCCCCATACCACAATCTAGTAAAAGTTGTGGGTCAGGTGAACTCCATGATACACTTTGGCGTTCTCTATGCCCTGGCGCGTAACAACATACACACACACACACCCCTCCAACAAACACGGGCATCCTATGACTGCTAACAATGCTGATTGGAAACCAGCACTGCCATTCTAGTACTCCATATTGGATCCCATGTCTTCTCTTACCCTCGCACAATGAACACAATATTAAGTAGCATGAGGGGTCCTCACAAGCATTTTAGAGGGGTCATAAAGTACTTACTAGTTAATTTCTGCATTATTTCTTTGCATTGTGCTGGTTTTATATTGTTTCATGCAGTATGGGAATTGCTGACTAGACCAGCATTTTTATTGCCCATCCCAAATTGCCCTTGGGAAGGTGGTGGTGAACCACTGCAGTCCAAACATTGTAGGTACAGCCACTGTGCTGTTTGGGAGGGAGTTCCAAGATTTTCATCCAGTGGAAGTGAAGGAATGGTGATATATTTCCAAGTCAGGATAATAATAATAATAATAATAATAATAAAAATAATAATAATCTCTAATTGTCAAAAGAAGGCTTCAGTGAAGTTACTGTGAAAAGTCCCTAGTCGCTACATTCCGGTGCCTGTTCGGATAGGCCGGTATGGGAATTGAACCCCCGCTGCTGCCTTGTTCTGCATTACAAGCCAGCTATTCAGCCCACTGTGCTAAACTGTGTGTGAAGTAGTGGGAAACTTGCAGGTGGTGGTGTTTTTTTTCCCACTTATTGCCACAAGTAGGCTTCAATGAAGTTACTGTGAAAAACCCGCAGCCGCCACATTCCAGCACCTGTTTGGGGGGGGTACGGGAATTGAACCCGTGCTGCTGGCCTTGCTCTGCATTACAAGCCAGCTGTTTAGCCCACTGTGCTAAACTAGCCTCTCATTTAATGTATCTGCTGCCTTTGTCCTTCTAGTTGATGCTGTTCTCCGGCCCGCTGCAGTGAATGGAGTTTTGACTGAGCACCGAATTCTCCATTCTCGCTGGCAGGGGTGGTGCAGAGATCCCGGATCGGACAATCTCGGCCATTAATAATTCAAAATGTATAGGAATAAGCTGTCATGGGACATGATTGTGTTGTAGAATTCATTAGTGCACAAGATAAAGTACAAAGTAATAAAACATTACTTCGAGATGGCAGTAAAGTTTGCAATAACAAACTACACAGACTCCAACCAAAAATGGCCAGGAGATATATGCTGAATAAGTGCAGCTCGCTCAAATGGTGCAGACTTATACTTTGCTTGAAATGAGTGCCTCTAGGCCATTTTAGGCAATAGGTTTCAAGTAGCTGAAAACTTAGTTCTAATTAAAGTACAAGATTTATTTCCAATGATAGATCAACGTGGCAGTCTGGGTTTGGGGCAGTGGGTGGTAATATTGGAAAATCATTTTCTTTTTGCCATTGGAGACATGATAAATCACCAAGCATTGGATTTTCCTGCTTGAATTGACAATAAAATCATGGATCATCCAACGACAGGGCAGGAATAAATCGACTAGAGATGAAATAACAGATGATGTTTATATACTGATGGAAACTAAACAGATCGGCAAACTTATGAAACATTCAATACATTAAATTATTTGAAAACACTGTGATGAATGAAAGCCCATTGCATTATACCTGCAGCTCAATGATTAAGTTGGAAAGACAATGGGGTTAACTTTGACTTTGGTTGGCTATTCATTCCAGTGGCAATTAAGTTCCCAGAATTGTAAGACTTATTTATATTTAAGCCTTATTTAAATTTGTCCAATGAGCTGCCGGCACCAAACAAGCATCCCAACTTGACTCATTGGATTGGAATTTCAAGACGGGACAGTCACCGGCAAGGTCCAAGGGTGACTGGGTTTGGAAGGTTTGACATCACAGAGAATGGGGGATCTCAGTGCAGCAGTGATCCAGGTTATATTTGTGGTCTGCAAATGAGCACTCCTGCTGCTCAAAACCCAGCAGGAATACTTCAACACCAACCTCGATGAGCGTCTTTGGTCTCATCATCCGTGGAACCTGTCGGTGTACACACAGCTGAGGCTGAAAAGCCGATCAAGGTCCTATTTCTGTCATAGAAGACGGTTTTAATTAGAAACATTGGCTGGATTTATACGGCATCTTTGATGACCTCAGTATGTCCAAAAGCAATTGGCAGCTCAATGAAGTGCTTTCAAATTGAAGCCAACTTTGTAATGTGGGAAATGCAGCAGCCAATTTGCACACAGCAAGGACCCATTTGGTACTGACCATAGCGTAGGGTCATAGGATCATTAACCATAGGATCCTTCACTTCGATCTAAGAGGACAGATATTAAAAGAGGTCTCTCTCCTGAGGGGCAGGTGTGGTAAGTCCCTTTCAAATTGTATCCAGTGCCAGCAGACATAAAGTTACCAAGCCCATTTTGAGACCACCACTGTCTGTTAACACTAGGATGCAGCAATGAAATTAATCCATTTATCTCTCCAGTCTCTCAGGAATAGATGAGATGACTGCCAATTTTTTATTAATGTGGAGGGAATGTTTGCTGTATTCCAAGATCTAACTGCACTGCTTTAAAGAGAAAATAATATATATGTATATATATGTATATATATATATCCAAGCATTGTGGGTCAAATGGTCTCCTTCTGTGCTCTAACTGTTCCATGATTCGATAATTCCATGGGTCAGCCACATGTATAAGGTGTTTCTTCATTCTGGAAAGGTAAACATTATTAAATGGAGCAAAAGTGGGCCATCACATAGTTCAGTAGAACCAGACAGCACAGAAGGAGGCCTTTCAGGTGATTGTACTTATGCTGACTCCTTGGTAGAGGTATCCAAGTTGGTCCCATTCCCCTGCCCTTCCTTCATTCCCTTCATCTATTTATCCAATTCCATATTAAGGTTTTATTGATTCTGCTTCCACCACCCTTTAAGGCAATGCATTGCAGGTCATAACAATTTGGATTGCAGGATATGTAATGCCAATGTTTTAATCTCTGCCCACTCTACTCACTGATGCTGCTGCTCTGAGTCACTTGTGACTCAAAGAAGTGCATTCGCTGGCAATCATAGGAACATTTGACCTCAACAAGGACAGTCCAGGATATGGTAAAGTTGTGGGTATTGTGGCCACCTAAAATGGCCATCCACAGAAATCGATGGGAAATGTGGCCAAGCCTGAGGCATTGACAGGCTGCAGCCTGCAAATATACAAAAGACTGCCGCTCAGACTTATGCAGAAACTAACACAGGGGAAAGGCCATAAAAAGGCCATCCCGGGACAATTGGCTGCAGGTAGAAACTGACAATAAATGGCAGGCTCAGTGGCGCCTGCTTTCCTTATTTCTGAAAGCCATTGTGACTCAGACACTATAGCCATCCAGCAATCCACCTCCGATTGGCTAAGGTCGATCAGGGTGATTGAGAGCTGATTGACCCATTGGACCTTCACCAGGGACCGCCCAAAAGTGCGCAAAACTCCCAGGGATAAAAAGTGCTATGGAGCCCACCACTCGCTCTCTCGACTGCAGCTTTCGACAGCCAACAACAACGGTGAACCCTTCACCAGCTAAGACGAAGACCATCCAAGCCATCCACAGAGGGACCAGAGCCGAGGACGCAGATGACCAGGAACAGCACTGCCAAACTACAAGATTACAGATAAGGCCATTTCTGCACTGTACTCGTCAGTCACCTGGAAGTTAAATTAAGATCGTCTTGGTGTATTAGTTTAGAGTTCAACTTGCATGTGTGTGTGATTGACTAATATTAACCTTGTTTGTTTGTTAACAAACAATTATTGTATTCAGCAAATTGTGTGATCATTATGGGCAGCACGGTAGCATAGTGGTTAGCACAGATGCTTCACAGCTCCGGGGTACCAGGTTTGATTCCCGGATTGGGTCACTGTCTGTGCTGAGTCTGCACATTCTCCCCGTGTTTGCGTGGGTTTCCGCCCGGGTGCTCCAGTTTCCTCCCACTGTTCAAAGATGTGCAGGTTAGGTGGATTGGCTGTACTAAATTGCCCTTAGTGTCCAAAAAAGGTTAGGTGTGGTTACGGGGATAGGGTGGAGGTGTGGGGATAGGGTGGAGGTATGGGGTTAGATAGGGTGTTCTTTCCAAGGACCGGTGCAGACTCAATGGGCTTCTTCTGCACTGTAAATTCTATGATTCTATGATTTGTCCATCGTATACGGGGTAAATATACACTGTGGTTTAGAAGGCACAAGTATGGAATCTCACCACCCAAGGTCATTCTTACCACCTTTGAAAATAGTCATATTATTTTGGGGCTAGAGTGTGTTTCATGTAGCTTCAACATTCTATCATGAAATCCATGGATCTGTGTCCAGCATGGGTGGGTTTGGGTCAAGAATGTCCATCATTCCCATTCTACGTTCTCTTGGCAAGACTTCACACTTCACTTTAGAAGGACCTTTAATGCTGAGCTGTGGACTGCTTCACTGGCTAGCTTGGTCAGCATCTTCAAAGAGAAGTTTGGTTGACATCTTTGATACTTTGATTATTTTCAGATCGGAAGGAAACCTTTGGGTTTTTGGTCATCTTGTTGAAGATATTAATTATCAGGTTCTCATTGAACTAACACACGCGGGGACATCGAGTGCAGATAGCAATCAGTGCTCTTTACCAAATCCTAGAAGTCAGCTATGCTGATAAAATGCTGCCATAATCGCTAGATGAGCAAGTAGGGCATTCACCAAGTGACTGATGAACCTACCTCTGGTCCTGGGGCCTCCATCAAAATCCAGGGAAGGCAGTTATGTTGATGTTCTACCTGAGAGAGAAATCCAGGAAATATTCAAACCTTTCCTTCTGTGGAAAGCAATTTATGCATGACATCCTCCACTGCCCAACCCCTGCCACCCAAAATACCTGGACGTCACTGCAGGCTGAACTCTCACCTCTCAGCCTCACCTCATCAACACTGGACACAATGTTTTCCTGTCAAACCACAAAATTGGTCGTATTTTGGAGCTAGTTTAGCCCAGCCATAGAATCATAGAATCCCTACAGTGTGGAAGGAAGCCATTCGGCCCATCGAGTCTGCACCAATGCTTGGAAAGAGCACCCTATCAAGGTCCCACTCCCCTGCCCTATCCCTGCAACCCACCTAACTGTTTGGAAACTAGGGGACAATGTAGCATAGCCAATTCACCTAACCTGCATATCTTTGGACTGTGGGGAGGAAACCAGAGCAACCGGAGGAAACCCACGCAGACACGGTGTCATGTGAGAGTACCTTTAAGAAATGGGTGGTTTATCAAATAGCTGTAAGTGGATGTACATTTAAGAAATGGGTGCTTATCAAATAGCTGCAGTGATGTCAGAGTGTGGGTGGAACTGGGATGTCTGTCTGTTTTTACTTTCATTTTTGAGCTGGCAACTACAGTATGTGTTTAGTTTCGTTTTCAGAGTTGGAGCTGCATCCAGCCAAACAAGGTGTAATTTTGGTCTCTCTCTGCATGAAAAGAATGTCTTCAGATCATTTGCTACTTTAAAAGTGATAACTGCTTGCAGAAGAGAATTTAAAAGCTGCTATCTTTGTTAAAGAGCACAGTAAGAAGTCTTACAACACCAGGTTAAAGTCCAACCGGTTTGTTTAAAATCACTGTTTCAAATCAATTTGAAACAAACCGGTTGGACTTTACCCTGGTGTTGTAAGACTTCTTATTGTGCTCATCCCATTCCAACGCCGGCATCTCCACATCTTTGTTAAAGGAGGTATTTGTCTTATGGATGTTGCTAGGAAAGATTAAGGGTTACTTATTGAGTACTGTATTCTTTGGGGGGGGGGGGGTATTTGAGTTAATAGTTGCTAAGATGTTTACTGTGTGTTTATAAAATGTTAACTGGATTCATAGAATAAACATTGTTTTATTTTAAAAGTACTTTAGATCTCTGTTGCATCACACCTGTAGAGTGGGCCCTTGTGCTCCCCCTAACCAAAATGTATTAAAAGTTGTGGTCAGGTGAACTCCATGATATACTTTGGTGTTCTCTAAACCCTGGCCCATAACAATGTGGAGAAAGTGCAAACTCCACACAGTCACCTGAGGCCGGAATTGAAGCGAGGACCCTGGCGCTGTGAGGCAGCAGTGCTAACCACTGTGCCACTGTGCTGCCATGTCAACACATTAGAATTAGAATTAGAATTAGAACAGTACAGCACAGAACAGGCCCTTCAGCCCTCGATGTTGTGCCGAGCAATGATCACCCTACTCAAGCCCACGTATACCTATCCCAGTAACCCAACAACCCCCATTAACCTTATTTTTTAGGACACTAAGGGCAATTTAGCCTGGCCAATCCACCTAACCCGCACATCTTTGGACTGTGGGAGGAAAACGGAGCACCCGGAGGAAACCCACGCACACACGGGGAGGATGTGCAGACTCCGCACAGACAGTGACCCAGCCGGGAATCGAACCTGGGACCCTGGAGCTGTGAAGCATTTATGCTAACCACTATGCTACTGTGCTGCCCTTCACATATTTTGTGAAGAAATTAAGATGGGAGAAAACTGTCTTCTTTCTGCATGTAGTTGCATATGTTTCTTCTTTCTAGCTTTTAATTCCATACTGGCATTGAACTATTGAAATCGCACTTCTGGAGATTGCTGTATAACAAGGTCCACATGGGTCAGTAATCAAACAGCATTTAGTTTTTCTTTTCTCTCCGTACAAGCAATCCCAGGAATGATTAATACAGCTGCATTTACTACTAGCAAGCACATTGCAGTGCAGTGATCCAAAATAGAACTTCCTAAAGCTTGCAAATCGACAAATTTAAAGATTGTTTGCGCTTTGCAAAAGTTGCAAATTTATCACCCCAAATGTAAAACAATGTACCCATCTGTAAATGCTGTGTATCTTTGCCAACTTCAAGTGCCTGACTGCAAAGCTGAGTGTTAAACAATGATTCTTAAATCCAACAGTACGTCCAGGCCTACATGTTGAGACCTGAGACAGTTGCTTGCAAAGCACTTGTGGATTTTCGGAGGCCAATTGGGGGTGTAATTTTGTGCCACCTACCGACATGTCATTTTGGCAGCACCATTCTGCATCCAAGTCATTTTCAAGTCATCAGGATCAGTGGTGGAACGGATACCCACCTGCAGGCAGTAGGTAGCCAATTGAGGTAATTAAAGGGTCAGTTCTCTCCCTCGACGACTGGAATTTTCCAGTCAACAAGTGGGGCCCATGCAATGCCCAAATTATGGCCGGTTTAGCAAAGTGGCCTGCCAACAGAAGTGGGGGTTCCACCCCCACCCCCATCACCCGTCTTGCTCACCAGGCCAAGCTGCTGTTGGCCATCCAGCAGAGGCCTCACTCCTCCATGAACATGGCCAGGCATATGTGATCTCTTTAAAATTAAAAATGTTTCGGCATGCTGCCGCCTGCGCGCTTGTGGGTCACCTACAAGGACCGGCATCGTTATTTTGAGTCCCCGGAGGAGGCGTAGGCCTTTGTGCAGGCTGAAAAGTTGGACTCGAACTAGGGATTGGGGACTGTGGGGGTTTTTTGTATCACTGTTTATGCTGTTGCTGGCTATTCCGGTTTTTGTTTTCTGCTTTCGGATGGTGTTGGTTATGGTTTTGTGTTTTAAGGGGGGTGCTGGGGATCTATTTTTTTTTTGTACGGGGTTGGTGGGTGGGTTGGGACTGCTATTTGGGAGCTGCGTTGGGGTGGGGTGGGGCAGTGTGAAAGCGCGGGCTTTCCTCTGGTTTCCCGCACCGCGGGACGAGGAGGTGGAGCTGGAGGCAAGGGGCATGGATATCAGTTCCGTTTTCCCACGCTGGAGCGGTGCCAAGGAGCTGCTGCAGGGTGGGGGTGACCCCATATCGGGAGGGGTCGGAGTTAGGGCGGGAGCTGCCGCGGTCAGCATAAGTCAGCTGGCTCACGGGAGTACTATGGAGGGAGTGTCGCGGCTAGGAGGGGTCCTAGCCGGGGGGGGGGGGGGGGATACTGGGTTGCTGCTGGAATGGCCAGGGAGGAGCTGGTGCGGGTCGGGAGGGTCGGGGTGAGGTTCTATCGCCATGGGAAACGGGCCGAGTGGGGGGTGCTGGCCTGGGGCGAGCAGTCGATGGGCTACGGCTAGTCGGCGGGGGAGGGGGGCGGGGTGCCCCCTGATCCGGCTGATCACGTGGAACGTGAGGGGGTTGACTGGGCCGGTTAAGCGGGCCCGGGTGTTCTCGCATCTGAAGGGGCTGAAGGCGGAGGTGGCCATGGGTGGTGTTGGTAAATGTATATGACCCAAATTGGGATGATGCTGGTTTCATGAGGCGTATGTTGGGCCGCATTCCTGACCTGGAGGCGGGGGGCCTGATCATGGGGGTGGACTTCAATACGGTGCTGGATCCCCCACTGGATCGTTCTAGTTCTAGGACGGGCAGGAGGCCGGCAGCGGCCAAGGTATTGAGGGGGTTTATGGACCAGATGGGAGGGGTGGATTCCTGGAGGTTTGGGAGGCCGAGGGCTCGGGAGTACTCTTTTTTTTTTCTCCCACGTGCACAGGGTTTATTCCCGTATTGATTTTTGTATCCTGAGTAGGGGGCTGGTCCCGAGGGTGGAGGATGCCGAATATTCGGCTATAGCGATTTCGGACCATGCTCCGCATTGGGTGGATCTGGAGATGGGAGAGGTGCGGGACCAGCGCCCGCTTTAGCGTCTGGACGTGGGGTTGTTGGCTAATGAGGAGGTGTGTAGGAGGGTCCGGGGATGTATTGAGAGGTACCTCGAGGCCAATGATACTGGGGAGGTCCGGGTGGGGATGGTGTGGGAGGCTCTGAAGGCAGTGATTAGGGGAGAGCTGATTTCTATCCGAGCCCATAGGGAGAGGGGGGAGAGGAGGGAGAGGGAGAGACTGGTGGGGGAGCTGCTGAGTGTAGATAGAAGCAATGCGGAGGCCCCGGAGGAGGGATTGTTGGGGGAGCGACGTAGCTTGCAGGCTAAGTTTGATTTACTGACCACCAGAAAGGCGGAGACACAGTGGAGGAAGGCGCAGGGAGCGGTCTCCGAATATGGGAAGAAGGCAAGCAGGATGCTGGCGCATCAGCTCCGCAAGCGGGACGCGGCTAGGGAGATTGGTGGAGTGAAGGATAGGGGTGGGAATGTGGTGCGGAAGGGGGTAGAGGTTAATGGGGGTCTTCAGGGACTTCTACAGGGAACTGTACCGGTCGGAGCCGCCGGTGGTGGGGAGGGGGGGGGGTCAGGAGGAGAAGGTGGAGGGAATGGGGGCACCGATCGAGTTGGAGGAGCTGGTTAGAGGGATTGGCCACATGCAGTCGGGGAAGGTGCCGGGACCGGATGGGTTCCCGGTTGAATTTTATAAAAAATATGCGGACCTGTTGGGCCCCCTGTTGGTTCGGACCTTTAACGAGGCATGGGAGGGGTGAGCTTTGCCCCTGACGATGTCACGGGCGTTGATTTCCCTGATCCTGAAGCGAGATAAGCATCCCCTGCAGTGTGGATCATATAGGCCAATTTCACTATTGCATGTGGACGCCAAGTTGCTGGCAAAGATCTTGGCCACTAGAGTAGAGGACTGTGTGCCCGGGGTGATACATGAGAATCAGACGGGATTTGTGAATCATGAGATGATACATGAGAATCAGACGGCAGCTGAACACTAACGTGCGAAGGCTGCTAAATGTGATAATCATGCCAGCGGCAGAAGGAGAGGCGGAGATTGTGGTGGCATTAGATGCGGAGAAGGCCTTTGATAGGGTTGAGTGGGGGTACTTGTGGGAGGTGTTAGAGAAGTTCGGGTTTGGGGAGGGGTATATTAAATGGGTGAGGTTGCTGTACGAGGCCCCGTTGGGAGTGTAGCGACAAATGGGAGGAGGTCCAAGTACTTCAGGCTCTACCGTGGGACGAGGCAGGGGTGCCCCCTGTCCCCCTTGCTTTTTGCGTTGGCAATTGAGCCTTTGGCCATGGCGCTAAGGGAGTCGGGGAGGTGGAGGGGTCTGGTGCGGCGTGGGGAGGAGCACAGAGTGTCATTTTATGCAGATGACTTGTTGCTGTATGGAGCAGACCCGGTGGGGGGAATGCCGGAGTTGATGGAGATTCTTGCTGAGTATGGGAGTTTCTCGGGCTACAAGTTGAACCTGGGCAAGAGCGAGCTGTTTGTTGTACATCCGGGAGATCAGGATGAGGGGATTGGTAGGGTCCCGCTAAAAAGGGCAGTGAGGAGTTTTAGGTACCTGTGGGTTCAGGTGGCTAGGAGTTGGGGGACTTTGCATAAGCTTAATTGTACTAGGTTGGTGGAGCAGATGGAGGAGGAGTTTAAAAGGTGGGACATGCTGCCGCTGTCGTTGGCGGGTAGAGTACAGTCCATTAAAATGACGGTGCTCCCGAGGTTTTTGTTTTGTTCCAGTGCCTCCCCATCCTTATTCCGAGGGCCTTTTTTAGGAGGATGAACAGCAGCATCACGGGATTTGTTTGGGCGCATGGGACTCCGAGGGTGAGGAGGGTCTTTTTGGAGCAGGGCAGGGATGGAGGGGGGCTGGCACTGCCCAACCTCTCTGGGTACTATTGGGCGGCTAATGTCTCGATGGTACGTAAGTGGGTAATGGATGGGGAGGGGGCAGCATGGAAAAGGATGGAGATGGCGTCCTGCGGAGGCACGAGACTGAAGGCACTGGTATCGGCACCGTTGCCGCTCCCTCCAATGAGGTACACCACGAGCCCGGTGGTGGCGGCTCCCCTCAAGATTTGGGGGCAGTGGAGGCGACACAGGGGGGAAGTGGGGGGCTCGGTGGAGGCCCCGCTGCGGGGGAACCACCGGTTTGTCCCAGGGAACATTGATGGCTGGTTCCTGGGGTGGCACAGGGCGGGCATAAGGAAGTTGGGAGACCTGTTCATTGACGGTAGGTTTGCGAGCCTGGGTGAGCTGGAGGAGAAGTTTGAGCTCCCCCGGGGAATATGTTCAAGTACCTTCAGGTCAAGGCGTTTGCTAGGCGGCAGGTGGAGGGCTTCCCTTTGCTGCCCCCGCGGGGGGTAAGGTATAGGGTGCTTTCGGGGGTGTGGGTTGGGGATGGGAAGGTGTCTGACATCTACCAGGTGATGCAGGAGGTGGAGGAGGTGTCGGTAGAGGAGCTGAAGGCTAAGTGGGAAGTGGAGCTGGGGGAGCAGATTGAGGAGGGGACATAGGCGAACGCCCTGGAGAGGGTGAACTCCTCCTCTTCATGTGCGAGGCTTAGCCTCATCCAGTTCAAGGTACTGCACAGGGCTCATATGTCCGGGACGAGGATGAGCAGGTTTTTTGGGGGTGAGGACAGGTGCATTAGGTGTCCAGCGAACCATGCCCATATGATTTGGGCATGCCCGGCACTGGGGGAATTCTGGCAGGGGGTGGCGAGGATGGTGTCGAGGGTGGTAGGGTCCAGGGTCAAGCCAGGCTGGGGACTCGCGATATTTGGGGTTGGGGTGGAGCCGGGAGTGCAGGAGGTGAAAGAGGCCGGTGTTTTGGCCTTTGCGTCCCTAGTAGCCCGGCGGAGGATCTTGTTGCAATGGAGAGATGCGAGACCCCCAAGCGTGGAGACCTCGATCAATGACATGGCAGGATTCATTAAGCTGGAGAAGGTCACATTTGCCCTGAGGGGGTCGGTACAAGGGTTCTTTAGGCGGTGGCAGCCTTTCCTCGACTTTCTGGCTCAACGATAGGTAACTAGGTCAGCAGCAGCGGAAACCCAGGGGGGAGGGGGGGAAGGGGGGAGGGGGAGAAGGGAGGGGGGAGAAGGGTGGGGGGGTTCAGGGGGGTATTGTTTATGTTAATTTAATTTATTTTAAATTTATTTTGTTGTTCATCGGGTTTGGGGGGGTGGGGGGGCTCGTCATATGCGTTGTTACGGGTCCGGGGGGTGTTTATTATTGTTATTATTATTGTTTTGTTGTTATACATTTTTCAAAAATTTAAATCAAAATTTTTTATTTTTTTAAAAATTAAACATGTTTTCACCTTGTTAAAAGGTACCTCCATTGTGAAGTGCCCTCTCTCTCTCTGCAGACATCGGCAGCTCCCACCTCACACTGTGGGGCTGCTGATGTGTCATGGCTACAGGCTTCTATTAGGCTTTCAGCTTCAAAAGCCTGTCCACCATCCTTCATTGAACAGTAAACGCAAGCTCTGGCTGCTAATTGGCCAATCCAGCAGAAATAAAAATCGGATTATTACTCGTGATGTGGTGCAGGGTCAGGACCCAAAATGGAAAATCTTGCCTCTGATTTCTCTATTGTCATCGACTTTTTTATTGGAGAATGTGATTAAGGATGTGATAGCACTGGAGGGTTGTAGAGAAGATTCACCAGGATGTTGCCTGGAATGGGACATTTTAGTTATGAAGAGAGGTTGGATAGGTTTGGGTTGTTTTCACTGGAGCAGAGAAGACTGAGGGGCGACCTGTCGAGGTGGACTAAAGTATGAGGGGCAAGGAGAGGATTGATAGGAAGCAGCTGTTCCCGTTAGTTGAAAGGTCAGCCACGAGGGGGCATAAGTTGGTGAAAGGCAGGAGGCTTAGGGAAATGTGAGGAAAACCTTTTTTTACCCAAATGGTGGGACGGTCTGGAATGCACTGCCTGGGAGGGTGGTGGAGGCGGGTTGCCTCACATCCTTTAAAAAGTACCTGGATGAGCACTTGGCACATCATAACGTTCAAGGCTATGGGCCAAGTGCTGGCAAATGGCAGGTGGGTAGGTCAGGTGATGCAGACTTGATGAGCCGAAGAGCTTCTTCTGAACTGTGATTCTGTGAATGTTTCTAATGTGCAGCTGTCAACAGTGGCAGAGCAAAGGTCCAGCATCATGGTTGGGAACTAAGGAAGATGCAAGCATTTAATCAAGTTTTTCATCCTAAAAATCTGTACAGAATCGAGCTGGCGCAGAGAAATAACAGATTTCCATTGTTCCAGATGGATGATCAAGTGCTACAGGCACAAAGCACTGGAAAATATTTCCAATTACTGTCTGTCTCTCCGCATAAATACAGTGATTAAAATGAAAGCGGCACACGTTAAAAAAAGTAACCAAGAAACAAAATATGGCGCAGGGTTGGAATCTGAAAGCAATAGTTAACATTCTCTGTAGATTTCATCATTATGACCTTCAGTTCACCTCTTCTGCTGCTCCTCTAAGTCTCTTTCTCTCTCTTTGCATTTCTCCCCCTTGCTTCAGCAGTGTATTCATTCTGAAGCCCTGCTTGATAAGTTCACACCCACTTTCCCACAACAGGCTACAGATCCGTTAGGATTCTCCGTTTGAGAGATTATGGGCGGGATTCTCCACCCCCCCCCCCCCCCCCCCCCCGCCGGCTGCCGAATTCTCCGGCGCCGGTTTTCGGGCGGAGGCGGGGATCACGCCGCGCCGGTCGGGGACCGTTGGTAGCGGCCCTCACCCTGGCAATTCCCTGGCCCCAATGGGCCGAGTGGCCACCCGTTTTCGGCCAGTCCCGCCGGCGTGGATTGGACATGGTCCATCCCGGCGGGACCTGGCTTGGAGGGTGGCTAGCGGAGTCCTCTGGGGGGGTGCAGGGGGATCCGGCCCCGGTGGGGGGGGGCCCTATCGGCAGCCTGGCTTGCGATTGGTGCCCACCAATCTGCGGGCAAGCCTGTGCCGTGGGGGCTCTCTTTGCCTCCGCGTTGACCTCTGTAAGGCTCCGCCATGGCCGGCACGCAGAAGAAGCCCCATGCACTTGCGCAGGAAACACGCCGGCGGTTCAACGCGTGCGCCAACTCACGCCGGCCCACGGTGGTCCTTCGGCGCCGGTTGACACGGCACCAACCCCTCCGCCGCCGGCCTAGTCCCTGGAAGTGCGGAGGAATCCGCAACTTCCGGGTGGCCCGATGCCGGAGTGGTTTTCGCCGCCCTTGGAGCCGGCGCCGTGCCATTGCACCAAGTGCGGGAGAATCCCGCCCTATAGGTGGGATTCTCCACCCAGCGGCACTGGAATCGCGATTGTGCGGAGAATCGGGCGGCAGCCAAAAATCGAGATCGGCACCGGGTGCCCAATGGAGCACCATGCTCAGGTGCACTGAACGCGTTGCACACCCACACTGGCATGGACATGTAAAACATATAGTAGCATTCATTAACATATCATTAACTGTCCTGATCCGGTAGTCTCAGGCCACCCATAATGCTCTGACTCCGCTATCGGGAGTGACGCCGACGCGGTTCACTTAAGGTATTTAAAAATGGGGACCGGGTGCCGTGGCTGTCGAGGGTGCGAGAGTTTCCGAAGGTGCAATGGTCGGCAATCAGTTGTGCCAGGGCGGGGTGGCATCTGCCAGGGCCGAGAGGAGTTACAGGGCCGACCAGGGGTTGGCCCGTGGGTCCAGTGTGTGTCCCCCAGGGCCGGGGTGTCCGGGCACAGACTGGCATTGCCATGGCCTGCATGGCAGCCATCTGGCTGCGCACTCCACTGACTGCCCACTATGTCCTGTAAATATGCAAAGCATCACCAGCCATATGGGTGACCCCCAGACCCCAACCGACCCATCGATGAGATGGCCATAGTCTAGCACGGCCAGTGGCCCACCAGGTATTGACACTCCTCAGTGCATCCATCCGAGGCACTGTCCCACTGCAGGGGGAGCAGGGGAAGAGCAGAGTGCACCCCAAATACACAATAATATAATTTTTATTGTCACAAGTAGACTTACATTAACACTGCAATTAAGTTACTGTGAAAAGCCCCTAGTTGCCACATTCCGGCATCTGTTCGGGTACACGGAAGGAGAATTCAGAATTCTCAACTGGTACGGGAATTGAACCCCCGCTGCTGGCCTTGTTCTGCATTACAAACCAAGGGCGGGATTCTCCGACCCCCCGCTGGGTCGGAGAATCACCGGGGGTCGGCGTGAATCCCGCCCCCGCCGGCCGCCGAATTCTCCGGCCCTACAAAAGTCGACGAGGCGTGAGTCGCACCGCCCACCCCGGAGAATGGCGGGGACTGATGTGATTCAATGGGCCCCGGGGCTGCCCGAAGTCTCTGGCCTGCGATGGGCCGAAGTCCCGCTGGTTTTTTGCCGGTCCCGCCGGCGTGGATCAGACTAGGTCCCTTACCGGCGGGACCTGGCGGCGTGGGAGGGCTCTGGGGTCCTGGGGGGGTGCTGGGTGATCTGGCCCTGGGGGGGTGCCCCCACGGTGGCACCAAAGGCCTTCCATGCCGGCGGGGGGGCGCAAACCACTCCGGCGCCGGCCTAGCCCCTGAAGGTGCGGAGGATTCCGCACCTTTGGGGCCGGCTAATGCCGGAGTGGTTCACGCCACTCTGACCCGCAGGGACTCGCTGCCCCGCCAGGAACAGGAGAATCCCGGCCCAGCTGTCTAGCCCACTGAGCTAAACACATGCACCGTGGCCTTTGCCGCCACCCACACTGGCACACTGACCCCCCCGCCCCTCCCCAGGGTGGATGCCCCACCAGTGACACTATCAACAAACCCACCCCGCAGGACCACAGGCCATCACCAAGCCGCCCCCCCCCCTGCCCATTGTGCCCCTGCTCCCATCCATCCTGCCCCTGGACAGGTAGGCACAACCCATGCATCGCAAAGACGACCCACAGTACACCACAGCTGCAGTCCCAACAGGTGTCCTTCTTCCCACCCAGCCGTTGGTCCTGTCTGCTACCAAGCCTGGTGCCGGTCGGTGACACATGCTGCCTCTCCTCACCCAAAAACCAGGTGCCACCCTGCTGGTGGGGTAGCACACAGTCCACCGAAGGAGAACACCCTCAGTAGACTGCACAGGAGTGTGTAAGGAAGGGTCATGAAGCATTCCATTGGCATGGCTAGCACCAGCACTGGCACCGCTGATGGCATGGATGGGTCGTGCCCCCCCCCCCCCCGATGCCAGACATCAACGGAGGCAGGGGCGCAGTGTGGACAAAGAGTGGCGGGGTGCAGGGGGGGGGTGGGGGGGTGGGGGGCAGGGGGGGCAGTCGGGGGTGGGAGTGGGACATGCAGGGGTGGGGCTGCAGGCCAGGGCCACCACGCAGCCCATTAGATCTGGATGGGCACAGGAATATGCACCATGCTTGCATGCCTGCCCTTTACTGAAAAGTAACCTTTGATGAAAATGTTAAAATTGTCCTATGTTGTTATGCTGTTATTATTTTCTACAGTTAATCCATACAGTGGTTCAGTGGTTACAATTGTTTAATGGCCATTTTTTGTAGTGGAATCTTTACCTTCCAATCAATAATGTCAAATATATTGTCAGATTGTATTCGGGGTTAATCAACAATTCACTTCCAGACAAGGTTAGCTGGATGTATTGAGTCTCTTTGTTCATTATTCCCAATTCCAGTACTATCCTCAGAGTATTTCCTGTTTCATCGTGGTTTACTCCACGCTACGCAAGCTGACACTCCAAAGGGGGATGAGTTACCACATGGAGAGATAGAGGAACATCACATCTCTGATAAGGAGGAATCCAAAATGGATGGCATCGAAGAGAATGAGGATGTTGACACCCCACAGGAAGAGGCCAGAGCACGAGCCAGGCGCAGCAGACGTGCCCATGAGTCCCTTTTAGTGACAAGATCCCAGGGTGATGAAGTAGGCCGGCTCATACCAGTGCATTTCTCCTGTGCCCTCAACATTAACACTTTGAGCGGGCAGCACGGTGGCCTAGTGGTTAGCACAACCGCCTCACGGCGCTGAGGTCCCAGGTTCGATCCCGGCTCTGGGTCACTGTCCGTGTGGAGTTTGCACATTCTCCCAGTGTCTGCGTGGGTTTCGCCCTCACAACCCAAAAATGTGCAGAGTAGGTGGATTGGCCACTCTAAATTGCCCTTTAATTGGAAAAAATAATTGGGTAATCTAAATTTATTAAAAAAAAAAAAAAAATTAACCCTTTGTTATTCTCAGCATCTCAATGAAGGACATCAATCTCAGAATGAGTAGCTGCAATCTTGCATGACGAAAGCCTCATCCTTGGAAGGCTAGGCAGCCACTGGACCATGTGACCATTCTGTAATGGGTAAGAACTCTATCAGCACCTAACCTGCCAAAACTAGACATGGTTCAGACCTTTCAAGCTTCTGTCAACATTTCACTGCCTATGGCAGTCTTCAAGCAGCAGGAATAACACAACAAACATCAGCACCGTCATAGCAGTAAGCATTGCAAGGCACCTCATGGAGGACAATCATCAATCACTGGGTTATCCCCTGACTGTCTGAGGACTGATCTGAATCTGTACTGCGGCATATCTCCAAAGTTCATCTCTCATGCATGAATGGTGTTCAAGCCTCATCCTCATACTGATACCCCAGGATGAGCTTGCTCTTTAGGATGCTGTGATCTGTCACTCTCAATCGTGGATACCAGCCTGCGAGTCAGGTTGTCCTTGTGTGCACAAAGAGAGCTTCAACAGGACCATTGTCTGATCATTGACAAGAATCCATGACCCAGCCTTCATTAGGAGCTTCCAAATTCAAGTCCAGCATTGCCGTGGACTCTGGGAGTGACGTGGCCCAGGCAGGCTTGACACCGCATTTAAAAATTACTTGGTAACATCATTTATCCTAAAGAGTCAGCAGATGTATTGGAACTTCACTCTCTTCCTATTACTGGCCTCCTCCACATTTTCATTAGAGCAGATTAAGATATGTACGAGGAAGCCTCAGACACTGATGGCACTGTAAAGATTAGCCATAAACGCAGTCAAGGCATAATGCTGCAGGCCAGCGGGAAAGGTTAAGGTCCCTGACTATTACTTAAACTGGAACCCACACCCAAAGCTGACGGGCATTACACTGAGACCGGTGATAAGTTTACTTGGTTGGAATGACTCGAATGCAGATCGTGTTTAAAGCCCAAATAGCCATAGGGAACCGACTTCAATGCAGCAGAATCAGAATGAGAGAAAGCTTTCCAAAATCTGAACTCATGAGGCCACATTACATGATCTTGTGATATAAGTCTTACAAATCCATTGTCCAACTACCATGTTCATAACGATCATATAGAAACTGACTTTATTCATGTTGTTTCTGTGGACATAGCTGAGCTGAGAGTGAGCGAGACTCCATAAACCTGAGGGACATGATGAGAGAGACTTGAGGAAGTTGGGGGGGTTGGGGGGGGGGGGGGGTGGTTGCGGACACCCAGTACACTTGAATGACCTTGGAACATTGAATCACATTGAAGAACCATCCACCAGTTGAGCCTTTGAGGCAGATAAGCAAAATACATTTACAAATGTGCTAAGTACATACAATAAGTGAATACCCCTGTCACCAGTGTACACAAAATATTTCTTAATTTTTCTTACCATACAGTTACGACAAGGTGCATCCTCGACAGCTGCAGCAGAGGTGGAAGCAACCTGCTAACTGCTATCACATGTTGTCTCAGATGACCTTGGTGTGTGTCCTCTGAAGGCCCGAAGCCTGGAAGGCCCCAGTCTGATGAGGATCACCTTCTCTGGGGCAGGTGCACCCCTCCCTCGGCCTGCCCTGCTGGAGTTGATGGGGTCACACGCAGAAGGAATTTGCTGCAGGTGGACAACCTTGTGTAGATGTCCCTAGGGTGTCCAGCTGACATTCTTCCTCCCTCGGGGTGCCCAAGGTTCCCCCCTGACTCCTTGGGTATAAGGTGCACCTGGAGAGAGATCTAGGTGCCCCAACCCCCTCTCACCTAGCCAGTGATGGATCCCACTCATGTCTACAGCAATGATGTGCAGGCCTGAGCATATATTCAGCAGTAACTGAGGAACCAGAGTTCCCATGGTGCCTGCCACCTTCCAGCAGTGATCTTCATGCGCTCTCATGCTGGAGTCATGACATCGGACAGAACATAAAACATACAGTGCAGAAGGAGGCCATTCGGCCCATCGAGCCTGCACTGACCCACTTAAGCCCTCACTTCCACCCTATCCCCGTAACCCAATAACCCTTCCTAACCTTTTTGGTCACTAAGGGCAATTTATCCTGGCCAATCCACCTAACCTGCATATCTTTGGACTGTGGGAGGAAACTGGAGCACCCAGAGGAAACCCACGCAGACACTGGGAGTATGTGGAGACTCCGCGCAGACAGTGACCCAGCAGGGAATAGGACCTGGGATCCCGGTGCTGTGAACCCACAGTGCTATCCACTTGTGCTACTGTGCTGCCCAGGATGAACTACTCCGTCCTTTGTTCTAATCTGCAGGCGGCCCCTGTCTGCCTTTGGAGCTCCAGCAGTTCTCTGAGGGCCAATCCCAGAGGATCGGACTTGGACTCAGCAGGGGCCTGATCTCCAGCAGTTCTCCTGTTGGAGACTTTGGTTGTCACTGCCTCCTCCTGCTGTGGAGCTGTTTCTCTGCTGTGTTCACCAGCTGGTGGCCCTGCGTTTGTTCTAGAACTAGGTCCCACTGAGGTGTGTGTCTCTGCACTGGTGAAGGGTGTGGGTGAATGCAGCAATGGGACTTCCTCTGATGCTTCCTCAGGATTCTTATCTGAGGTGCTCTGAGTGCTGGAGCTGATGGGCTGGCTGGCGATGATCCTTTGCCTTCTCTGTTGGTGGCTGCAATAGAAAGAAGAGATAATGAGTCATTAGCGAGGCATTCACCTACATTAAAGAGCATTCAGTGTTGGTGGGTGGACGACGATAACTGCATGGACCCTCACTGGATTATTGCCAGACACTGATCGCACCTTTGGCATAGGAACAGTCCCTGTACTCAGCAGCTCTGCCACCTGGTCCTCGAAGGGAGTGAGGGGCCTCAATCCGGCATCTCCCCTCTGCTCTGGGGTCACTCCCTGTTATTGTGGATCATCTTGTTCTGTATAAAGACAGAGGGACAGACTGCGAGCATTACAGATGCAAAAGCAGGTCATAAGCATGCATTCTCGCTGTGTGCTGAGTGTCCTGGGTCAGGGCTGAAGACATGACTTGTGCAGGATGTCACAGGAGATGATGATGTTAAAGTGTGTGTAAGAGAATCAGTGGTGATGTCCTTTCTGCCGATAGAGTATGAGATCCCTGTAGACTGTAACCCGGTGATAAAAATGAGTTGGGAGTAAGGAGAACATTGACTTACCCTGGCAGAGCAGATAGATCATTTATCCTTTTTCAGCACCGGACAGCAGCCCTCTTCTGGGGTCCACATGCTCTGACCGCCCCAGAGACCTCCTTCAAGCCGGCACGTTGAGGTTTGTGGTGCTCCTGCTGTGATCTCTGGGATAGAGGACCTCATACCTGTTACGGACATGCCTGGAGGATCTTTCCAGGGAGCTCTCGCTGAACTTTGGGGCCGTTGGGTTGGATCTTTTCCAGGCCGTTGCTTCACTCACTACAACAAGCCCTGGGCTGCATGACAAAGAACAATAGAAAGGACACCTGGAGAGAGATCGAGGTGCCCCATCCACCTCTCGCCTAGCCAGTGATGGATCCCACTCATGTCTACAGCAATGATGTGCAGGCCCTCCAAGCCTGCGCCAATCATGTGTCCTATCGAGACCAACCGTCTGTATCCTTCTATACCCCGTCTGTTCATGTGCCTATCCAGTCTTAAAGGTCGCCAATGTATCTGCCTCAACCACCTCACATGACAGTGCATTCCAGGCCACCATCACCCTCTGTGTAAAACACTTCCCCCGCACATCTCCACTGAACCTTTCCTCCCTCACCTTGAACTTGTGCCTCCTTGTAATTGTCATTTCTGCCCTGGGAAAAAGCCTCCAAATGTTCACCCTATCTAAATCCCTAATAATTTTATAAATTTCTATCAGGTCGCCCCTCAGCCTCCGTCTCTCTAGGGAGAACAATCCCAGTTTATTCAATGTCTCCTCATAGCTAATACCCTCCATACCAACATCTTGATAAACCTTTTCTGTACTCTCTCCAAAGCCTCCACTTCCTTCTGGTAGTGCAGTGACCAGAATTAGACACAGTATTCCAAATGTGGCCTAACCAACGTTCTATATAATTGTAACATAATTTGCGAGCTTTTATACTCAATACTCCGACCTACGAAGGTAAGCATGCCATATGCTTTCTTTACCACCATTTCCACCTGTGCTGCCACTTTTAAGGATCTGTGGACCAGTATGCCCAGATCTCTGTGTCTCTATGCCATTTATTTTATAGCTCCCATCTGAATTGGATCTACCAAAATGCATCACCTCGTATTTGTCCGGGTTCAATTCCAGCTGCCATTTCTCTGCCCAATTTTGCAGCGTATCTATATCCTGTTGTATTCTCTGACAATCTTCATCACTATCCGCAACTCCTGCAATCTTAGTATCATCCGCAAACTTGCTAATCAGACCCACTACGTTTTCTTCCAAGCCATTTATATATATTACAAAGAGCAGAGGTCCCAGTACTGATCCCTGCAGAACACCACTAGTTACAGACCTCCATTCCACCCTTCCACCGCTACCCTTTGTCTTCTATGGCCAAGCCAGTTCTTGATCCATCCAGCTAGTTCACCCCTGACCCCATGTGATCTGATCTCTTGCACCAGTCTGCCATGAGGGACTTTATCAAATGCTTTACTAAAGTCCATGCCGACAACATAAACGGCACTTTCTTCGTCAATCAATTTTGTCATCTCCTCAAAAGGTTCAATCAAATTAGTGAGACATGACCTCCCTCATACAAAACCATGCTGTCTGTCGCTAATGAAACAATTCACTTCCAAACGTGCATAGAAAGTGCATATTCATTCCCTGAGAAAATGAATGTGTGTGTCCAAATGCCATTTAAATATGGTACCTGGACCTTCAACTCCATTAGGTGACAGTTGGGCGGATGTAATGAATGTAGGAAATTGTTATATGTTTTATATTTGTTGCTGTAATGTTATTAACACCTCTAGTTTAAGATATATACAAGCAGTATATCTGCTTAATCTGTGATTAAGGGGTCAGAAAAGTGAGGTAATCATTGATTTTAACCATTTAACCAGCCAAGGGGCTGGTTTAGCTCACAAGGCTAAATCGTTGGCTTTTAAAGCAGACCAAGCAGGCCAGCAGCACAGTTCGATTCCCGTACCAGCGTCCCCGGTCAGGCGCCGGAATGTGGCGACTAGGGGCTTTTCACAGTAACTTCATTGAAGCCTACTCGTGACAATAAGCGATTTTCATTTCATTTACTTTTTTCATTTACTTTTTTACAGATAGATGGCTAATGGAACAGTGTTTTGGTCTTGGAGGATCCCTTGGATATATATAATTTATGAGGGATGATGCTTAATCCTGGATAAACAGGTAAAGGGACATCTTAGTGGAGCAGACCGAATAATACCTTATAATTAATGGATGGAGCAAGGTCTGTCTGTAGTTCTGCAATTTTCCATAGAATTTTGGTCTGACAAAACAGGGCTTCAGCTGGGTCTTGGAAGGTTCCCTCCAAGGTCTTTGCACAGAGAAAAGCATGTAAACTGAATTCTTAATTTTATTTATAAGTGGTCTTTGAACAATATTGGCTTGCTTAATTGGAATTGCAGGTGTAGGGAGTAAGTTAAAGTTTTTCCTTTTATTAAGAACTGTTTGAACTGTTAACTGTAAAGCTGTTACTTTTGTTGTCAATGTGATTGAGTCTGGGCGCAATCTACCGGCTATGTCATGCCCAAATAGGAGCTCGGCGCAGCCGGTAGATGCTGCGAGAAGCCTCGTGCAGGATTCTCAGCAGCCAGTACGCCTGGCGAGACCTAGCCAGACCTCACAGGGCGTGGCGATCAGGATCCCACCCACCAAGCCTCGCACGCCCTACGGAAGCCCACTCCACTGCGTTATCCCTGTAACCCTGTAACCCCACCTAATCGTTTGGACACTAAGGGGCAAATTAGCATGGTCTATCTACCTAACCTGCACACCTTTGGACTGGGAGGAAAACGGAGCACCCGGAGGAACCCCACACAGACACAGAGAGAACATGCAAACTCCACACAGACAGTCGCTGGGGGCCAGAATTGAACCCGGGTCCCTGGAGCTTTGAGGAAACAGCGCTAACCATTTTGCCATCGTGCCATCCCAGGTTTAAGGTTTAAAATAGTATAAAAACTGTTTAATAAAATATATTAAAAAGAAAAATAATGAATTGAATAGAATAATGAAATAGTTAATTAAAATGCATAAAGAATGGCAGTACAGGTGAGTATCAAGCTGCAGCATGTGAGAGCTCCTGGATGCCAGTGTGATCCAGGACAGACATGTCTGCAGTAAGTGTTGCAGTTTGAGGAGCTTTGGTTCAGTGTAATTGAGGGAGGGGGAAAGTTACCTCGACATTTTGTGCCAGGAGATGGTCACACCCTTGAGGATAGGGTCTTCTGATTTGGTCAGTGATCATTGCAAGGAGGGTATGCTGCAAGTGAGGCAGGTAAGAAGATCCAGAGCTAAGGAGTGCAGGAACTTCTGCCTCTGCAATAGATTTCCAGAAGGCATTTGATAAAGTGCCACATCAGAGTCTATTGTGGAAAATAAAACTCATAATTTAGGGGGTAATGTATTGGCATGAATAGAAGATTGGCTAACCAACGGGAAGCAGAGATTAGGCATAAATGGGTATTTTCCTGTGAAACAGGAATGTGACAAGTGGTGTGCCACAGGGATTAGTGCTGGGGCCTGAACATTTACAACTTACGACTTAATAAATGACTTGGGTGAAGGGACTGAAGGTATGGTTGCTACATTTGCTGATGACACCAAGATAGGTAGTGTCATAATATACACACAAGTATATGATGGTGCATAGACAGACACTGACTGACGCACTGAAAGACCAATCAACACACAGAACACAGCAGCCAATCACCAGACAGGACACGGCCACTATAAAGCCAGAGGGCACTAGTTTCCCCGCTCTCTCGGGATGCAGCCTCTGAGACAGCCAGAGCCTGTGATCAGCAACACGAACATCTACCATGTGCTGGCAGTGTAGTCTGGTCAGGTTAGCCTCAGATCTCCAGTCAACCTAACATAGTGTCAACCCACAGTGCAAGTATGTTTAATAGCTCATAGTTAAATAAATTAGAGTTGTACTTCTACAAGTGTTGGTAGCCTGTCTCTCTCACTGCTCTGGTAAATGCAGTCCTTGCGGACCCAACATACCCAACACATCAGGTAGGAAAGTAAATTGTGAAGAGAACATAAGGATAGATTAAGTGAGTGAGAAAAGATCTTCCATTTGCAATACAAGGTGGGAAAATATTGAATGGTCCATTTTGGCAGGAAAAATAAAAAATAAGCTAGGTGCTGAGAGATTGCAGAGGCATTGTTGAGACCACTCTGGAGTATTATGTACAGTGTTGGTCTCCTTATTTAAGGAAGGATGTAAATGCATTAGAAGCAGTTAATTTAATTTATTCAGTATTGGGAAGTGGACATCGCTGGCTGTGTTAGCATATGTTGCCCATCTCTAATTGCCCTTGAACCGAGTGGCTTGCTCGGCCATTTTCAGAGGGGGCGGTTAAAAGTCAACCACATTGCTGTGTGGGTCGGCAGTCACATGTAGGTCAGACAGAGTAGGATTTCCCTAGTGAACCAGATGGGGTTTACAACAATTGGCAATGGTTTCATGGACTTTTAATTTGTCAGACTTTTAATTGCAGATTTTGTTAGTTGAATTCAAATTTCACCATCTATCATGGTGCATTCGAATCCAGAACCCCAGAGCATTACCCTGGGTCTCTGGATTGCTAGTCTAGTGACAGTACCACTAAGACACTGCCTCCCCTAATTACATCTAGAGAACATTTACTTGGCTGATGATGCATTATCAATTACCACAAAGATGAGAGTAGTGGAATAATCGAGGCTTTATTGTGCAAAGATGTTGTGCCTCCTGTAGCTGCTACCAGATTGGCTGCAGCACCGGCGAGCACACACATTTATACGCCACCTACTGGGCAGAGCCAGCAGGCAGGGATTTACCCATGTACCTCTAGTATATGTGTCTTACCGTACTACATATAATACAGCTAGTGGTCACTACCACAGCTGATACCTGGAATGGGAGGGTTGTCTTGAATACATAGGCTAGACTTGTACCTGCTGGAGTTGAGAAGAATAAAACGTGACTTGATTGAAACATCGGCAGGATTCTCCAACCTCCCCGCCGAATTGGAGAATCCCCGGGGGTTGACGCGAATCCCGGGTCGCCGCTGGCTGCCGTATTCTCCGGCGCCATTTTGCAGGCCCGGGGAGGGGGGGCGCCGGGGGAGGGGGGGGGGGGGGGTGCGGGGGGGATCTGATCCCGGGTGGCCTGGCCTGCGATCGGGTCCCACCGATCTGCGGGCTGGTATGTTCCATGGGGGCACTTCTTCCTTCCGCGCCAGGCCACTATAGGGCTCCGCCATGGCCAGTGCGGAAATGATAACCCCCCGCGCATGCGCCAAAATATGCAGCTGGTATGCGCATGCGTGGAACCGTGCCGGCGGTTCCGCGCATGCTCGAGATCATGCCGGCCCTTCGGCACATGCACGAACTCAAGCAGTCCCTTCTGCACTGTCGGGGGCTGTTGACGCCGGAGTTGTTGGCGGCGGTTCTCCCGCCGACATGGGGACTTAGTCCCCCAGAAGGTAGAATCCCGCTGATAAGATCCCCGCGATTTCTTGACAGGATGGGTTTGGAGAGGATGTTTCTCTTGTGGGAGAATCGAGAACTAATGGTCACTGTTTACAAATAAGAAACGGGTTTCTCCATCCTGCCGCGGCAGATTTCTGGTCAGCGCACTGTCGGGATGCTCCATTACCCCAGCTGGTCAATGGGGTTTCCCATTGTGGGGCAGCCCCGCGCTGCCGGGAAACCCCTGGGCTGTCGGCAAAATGGAGCATCCCGACAGCAGAGAATTCAGCCCAAGGAGTCACCCATTTAAGACAGAGATGAGGATTCGCCTCTCAAAGTGTGGTGACCCTTTGGAACTCTCTTCCTCAAAGGACAGTAGAAGCAGAGTCCTTGAATATTTTTAAGGAAGCTGATGATAGATTTGTGATAAGGAAGAGGGTGAAAGGTTATCAGGGGTAGGTGGGAATGTGGAGTTGAGGTTACAATTAGATCAGTGATGATCTAATTGAATGACGGAGCAGGCTTGAAAGGCCAAGTGGCTGATTCCTGCTTCTAATTCGTATGTTTGTACATTCGCATTGCTCTGTTGGAGTGGGCATCTTTGCAATTCCTAGGTGTACGATGATGTAGTTGATCAGGTGCCAGGTCGTGGACCCATGGATGTTGCCATAACATTTTTTACTTGTTCTTCTAGTGGAACATTTGCAATGATAGGGACATGTGTGCATTTGGGAAGAAGAATGCCATTAGAATTAATATTTCCAACTCCTTCCCTGCCAATTGTTCCATTCCAGATATTGGAATCTCTTCCAAACCTGGCATTGAAGTTTCCAAGAGGAACAAGCTTTGAAACTTTAAAACTCCAAGCGATCTTTGTCAATTTTGCCACAGAAATTTTTCTTTGATTTATCGTCGGCTTCTGAAGTTGGTGCATGTGAACTAACCACGGTGTCCAATTGTCTCCCTGCCAATTTGAGATGATGGGCTGGATTCTTTGGCCACACCTGCCACAAGATCTCCACAGTTGGGACCATGTAAACGTCTGTTGACCTCGGGCGGGAATTTCCAGTCGCCGGGTGGGCATGGCCAAACAATCCCGCCCAAAGAATCAAAAGGAGCTCATTTCTTCCAAGAGGGAATTCATGAAATTGATACAGATGTTCATTTGTTATGGTAAATCCAACTCTGATTTCCCTTTCCAGAAGAGAGCATAGCCACCTCGGAGTTCCTTGAGCTGTCTCCCTCAAACTTGCCAGTTCTCACTCAGAGAGGCGATGTAACGCAGTGTGATGCTTTGGGCATTCACTCTTGACAGACATCCATTAGGGTCTTCATATTCCAACATTATGATTTGTGTCTGTTGTATATTTCTACCACAGAAATTGTTTCCTTTGGACATGGCTATCCAGTCGGGAATGGTGAGACACACTTTGTTTAGGGCAACGTTTCTATCCCCCTGACCCCTCCCTCAATAAGGGATGAGCAGAGTGAATCCTTACAAGGGCTGTTTGGTCAGAATTTTTGAAATTTTTAGAGTACCCAATTATTTTTTTCCAATTAAGGGGCAATTTAGCGTGGCCAATCCACCTACCCTACACATTTTTAGGTTATGGGGGTTGTGTTGTCTGCTTTGCTTTACCTGGATGGCTTGGATGCGTAGTGTTGAACAAAGAACAACAAGCTTCGTTAACAAACTAAACTACAAATTTATTTGCACTAATTACTATGATTTGTTCACATTCCTAAAGTAGAAGGTTTCTATATTAAACTATGCTTTCTCTAACTGCAGAACTCTCAAGTACACAACTGCTCTCTCTCTCATGCTATCTTCTGTCTGACTCTTCTGTTCTTCTATGTGACCACAAGGTTTAGCCCCATCTCTTATATACTTATTTGAATAGCTCCCTCTAGTGGTTGTCTGTATACATTTCATTAACCCTTGCATTGCCTTCATTTGCACTTATACCACAGGGGTGAGACCCACGCAGACATGGGGAGAATGTACAAACGCCACACGGACAGTGACCCGGGGCCGGGATCGAAACCAGGTCCTCGGCGCCTTGAGGCAGCAGTGCTAACCACTGCACCACCGGGCCACTCCCGTATTCAGTCATAGTTACAGTGACCAAAAAGCAGCCCTGCCTCCATCTGTGTGCTAGACGACTATCTTGTAACTGCCACCTCCATACCAGATCATGACTAAAAGCTTCCAGAAAACAAAATCCTGCTCCCATCGCCATTTTCTAATCGCCAAAGGACTTGGGAAATGTGCTCAGAAAGACGCCTGTGTGTAATGTCTTTTAATGTGGAGAAACCATTGCAAATCGGCTTCCACACATGTCTCGACAGAATGAAACCTTGATCCAGTGAGAAGGAAAGCAAGTGGATTGGATGCTTCATTCTGTTGCAGCCATTCAGATATTCCAGAGGCGTTTCCCAGAGACCCAGCTGCTGAGTATTTCTAGGGTTCCTAACAAATCTTCATGGTAACCAAAGCGGCCCAGCCAAAAGGAGCCACACCATACTTCACCCTGTTTTGATTGAGCCTGTCTTACTCATCACTCAGATTCTGTGGCAAGGATAAGGAGGTGAACTTTAAAACACACACACATATATATGTACACATGTGTACATACATATACACATGTACACACAAATACACATATTAGACACACAAATATACACCGAGGCATAGAGATACACATACACACTAAGACACACATCTGTAATTGGAATAGGCTGAACCCTGAATGAGGAAAGGAATAGATAGTGGAGCAGTGGGCTTGGGTATTTTGAGATGGTGGGCAAGGGGCAGTTAAATGAACAGAGCAGGATGAAAATCAAAACACAACAGAACTGCTAATTTTAAAATTTAAACTGTTCAAGGTTTTTACAAACTTTCAGACCAAAGAGCTTGTTGAGTCTGGAACCAAGAGGCTGCAACTTATCAGGTCAAATGGTGGAAGTGGGAGTGGGAGCTTGGCAGATTTTAATGGCCAGGGTGGCAGGCTTAGCTGAAAACACCCTCACATTATCCATAGAGGTAGCATTTAGCGCGCTCAATCCTGTCATTACATCCTACTGACGTTTCTGCTGTACTTGAAATGATTTTAGTAGATTTATTCAATGAAAGTGGTTCTGTGCAGTGAAAAAGTATCTCCTCATTCAGATCATTTATCACCTGTGGCTCCTGTCAGCCAACATTAAACACCACACACACAGTGTTGTGTACAGGACCAGCGGGCGTCTGTGCCAAAGCATTGGAGGCCCATATTGGGGCTGGAAGAGCTGAAACCAGGGGTGACTGGGTGGAAGAGGAGCGCAGGCCGAGGGAGGCAAAATCTTAAAATCAAATGCATTTGAATAGTGTGTGTTGTCACTTAAATTGGAAGTCTTACCTAACAGACGATATACAGCGTGGAGCTTTATGTTGAATGAATAAGAGATTTTCTGCAGCACCACAAGTGGCATCAATGCCACAATGTCAGTTCAGTGCAATTCCTTTTTTAAAATAAATTTAGAGTACCCAATTAATTTTTTCCAATTAAGGGGAAATTTCTTTTTTTTAAATAAATTTAGAGTACCCAATTCAATTTTTTCAATTAAGGGGCAGTTTTAGTGTGGCCAATCCACCTACCCTGCACATCTTTGGGTTGTGGGAGCGAAACCCATACAAACACAGGAAGAATGTGCAAACTCCACACAGACAGTGACCCAGAGCCGGGATCGAACCTGGGACCTTGGCGCCCTGAGGCAGCAATGCTAACCAGGTCAGTTCAGAAATTAACACCACAAATCCGACTAGAAAACCACATACTGGCATCACAAAGAATTATTACACATAAGTGTGAGCATTTTAACACAATGTCCACAGGAATGCTTACGTACAAGTTTTCTGCAGAGTAATAAATATAAATGATTATAGTGCTAAAACATTTGCTGTTGCTGGGTAGAAATTTACGAGCGCTATGCACGGGAAATGCTGTGGTTTCAGTGTGACAACCCAATCAAAGGAAATCTCATGAAGTTTAGTTAGCTGATGATTAACTTTATGCTGGCTTGTATTCGTCAACTGGCAAAGAAAGGGTTCAACAGTATTTTTAAATCTTAAAACGATTAAAAATTCAATATTTTAAATAAGCGGGTTTTCCTTCTCTGCTGTTCCCAAACCTTTCATCTCAGTTTATTTTGGCAATTTTAAAGAAACAATGGTTAGGAGAATTGTCTGGTTGACATTGGAAGTATGATCATGAATAGTCCCTCTGTTCAGCATTATTTCGGAATGTGTTTACGATTCATTAGTAAGGTGGGAAGCAATCTGAATGAACACACCTCCAATCTCACCACAATGCCAGTGGCCAGCAGAATTCCTATCTCATGTTCTTAAAATTAAAAGAACAAACCATTTTCTTTCCAAAACACCTAGTAAATAGCTTTGAAGGAAAGTTAGTACAGATGAACTTGGACCTGTGTCAGCAGCAAAAGCTTGTGTGTCCCAAAGCTCAGCTATTTTGGAAATCGGCTGTTGAATAGTGGCAATTAAAACCCACTGTGAAGACCTTTGCACAAATGTAATAGGAGCTTTGGTGAAAGAAATGTGTCAACATCAGCAGCTTTAAAAATAAACAATGTCGAAACGCTTTATGTTTCTCCAGTCTCTTTTTGATGATTGTTTTAAATATTTATCTTTAAAATAGTGAGGCCATGCAACATATTTGTAGAAATGGACTCTGAAAGAGTGATTGAGTATTCTGGTGGCACCAACTCAGCAAGTGTCAGCTTCATTCATGTATATCTATTTTTGCACAAGCCCATGTAAAAATAACACATCTAGGAATGTGGTAAGACTATATTCAGCCAGCATGAAGCTTTCAAATCAGAATTTCTAGGATTAAGGTTCAATACAGCCTGTAAATGGGCAGAGGAATTGTGATGCATGCTTATCAGCATGATTGTGACAGGCAGACCGACCCTGAATGCCCCACTGATTGTGTGTCTAGCAAGGGACCAGGAAAATACATGGCTAACACGATGTGAGCTGGCCTTATTAAAGGCAACCAGTCTGGAACTGTTTATGAAAGACTTTGAGGTCAGGAGGATGACCTCCTGTTGAACAACAGGCCAGAGAGAGAGGGTTCCCAGGTTCTAGGATGTGCTGCTGGTGGCCTTGATCCAGCAGATCAAAAGGAGGAGAGCCATAAAGTTTCCACAGGGGTCCAGGAGGCCCTCAAGGCACAACCTGTGAAGGGATTGGAAGTGGGTGGCCGGAGAGATGAATTCCAGGGGCTGGATTCTCCATTCCTGAGATTAAGGGCACGATTCTCCAGCCGTGTTGTGATCAACCGAGAGTACAACGCAACGGGAGAATTCTGGGAGAGGCTTCCAGCGAGCCTCCCAACAGGCTCCACACCTCGCGAGATTCTCCAAAGTCCCGCGAGATGTTGGGGTCGGAACTCCACCCCAAATGGACGGGACCAAATCTACTTACGACCTTTTCTCATGGGATCTACCAGCCTCCCTCAATTCTTCGGCCTCCCCAGGGAGTGAGGTAGTGTTCATGTGTATGCGGGGAGTGACATTGCCCATGGGTGGGGGATGTGGGGGACCCACGAGCTCACTTAGAGATCGGGGCACCCTTTCAAAATGGCACCCCAATCTACGAGTTCAGCTCCCCACTGCTAAAAAGAATTCTAAGTGTGGGCTAAACCGCTGAGATACTCCCCAGGGTCCAAAAAAGTGAGTAAGTGTCATTGGATAGTGGCGGGGAACTCGCTGGCGGACAGCCTGAAAAACCGCCACAAATTAACTTTGAAATTTTTTGGGAGACTCGTGTCCTAAGTTTTGACTCCGGGGCAGGATTCATGGAGTCCCACGACAGCAAAACTGGCTCCACACCTGGACCGATTCAGTGACCGTGGAGGGGCTAGAACCGGCACCATGTGGAACACAGTCGATTCCAATGAGAAATGGTGCCGGATTCCTCAGTTCTGCGATTGACATTCAGGAGGCTGATGAGCTGCAACTGCGTATACACACAGCACTCCCCACACACCCCATCCTGGCACTAACCCGCATCCCACACCCACGTAACCCTATCCCCCTAACCCGAAGGGAATCCGAACCCCCTCCCTGTACCACATGCCGGCACCCATACCTGCCACAATGGCCGGGTGCCCTGGCCACTGAGGCCAGCAGCTGCACGCCCCCTGGGCTGCATGCGTCAGACTCTCAAACACAATTATTTACTTTTCTAAACCCAGGAGGAGGCCAGCCATAACCACCGGGAGCGGGAGAAAACTGGAAGGGGACTGCCGGACCTGCGGCTCCTCACCATGGCTGAGAAGAGGGCCCTGGACATGGTCGGTGGCCCGGAAGAAAGGAAGGTCACAGAGTTGGAGCTCGGCTGCGGGCGAGGAAGTGAGGCTCCGCTTAGTTACGGTTCCCCATGACACGTGTGCCAACCCCCACACACCACACCCACACCAACCTCAACCCCACACCACCCTCATCCCAACACCACCCTCACCCCTTCATCACCCTCACCCTACACCACCCTCCTCCCAACACCACCCTCACCCTCACAACGCACGCCACCCAGGCCAACACTGCACGATGGAGGCATTTGGGGTGATGGTTTCAGCAATGGATTGGCATGTCCAAGCCCTGAAGCATTTTGTACAGGCGCTGGCCGAGGCTCAGGACAAGGTTGCCGCCTCACAGGTAACCATGTCCAAGAGCCACCTGGAAATGAGCGTCGCCCAGCCACAGCAGGCCATGGCTGAGAAAGTTGGCGGTATTGCCCAGATGCTGGTCGATGTGGCACAGATGCAGAGGAAGATGGCCCAGTCCCAGAGGGAGATGGCACAGTCACTGGCTGATGTGACACAAACCCAGAAGGTGGTGGCACAGTCACAGCGTAATATGGTGCAATCCCAGATGGAGATGGTCCACTCCCTGTGATCCATGGCCACAAGCGTGCAGACCCCGGTCGAGACCAGAGCGGGCCTCCAGTACTGGCAGCGCTTGATGGCAGGGGAGCCTCAGGGGATAGCTTCCCATGCACCCCTGCCACGTGGAGTAGCCCAGGGTCATCGGGTACCCTGAGGCAGGAGGAGGTGTTGGGGCAGGTGACTCCCACAGGGGAGGTGCCGGAACACCGCAGCACCTTGGTCTCCCCCCTCCCCCCTTTCTATTCCTAGTGCATCTGATGGGCAGCAGGCAGAACGGGATGGCACCACACCACCCGAGCAGCAGCCAGGCCCATCCAGGCCCTGTTGCCCCAGAAGACACCCGCCAACGGGGACCCAGGTCACAGGGTAGGAATCACAGCATACCGCCTCCACTCATGCTGTACCGTCTTGGGAAACGCCCAAGGCATAGCATTAGGGACCGTAAGGTGAGGAAATTAGACACTAGTTAAGTAGGCATGGGTGCAGGGCACAGTTATGTTATGGGGCTAGGGCACAAATCTGTATATTATTGTCACGTTGAACACCTGTTCACACAGTTACAGCCTGCCTCCGTGCTCTGTCTGATGGGTGTGAGGGGTGGGCTGGTCTGGGCTGGCCAGGGAGGGCGGGGGGTGAAATGTGCTGACGTTGGGGGGGAATGGGGGGAATGGGTGGACCCTGTGGGTGGTCTGGGCTCCACACCCTTCAACAATCCCCACCACCACCACACAGGGTTTCAATGGAAAGATAATGGGCTAGTTAAGAAACAAATATGCTGTGCAGTGGGAAGGATATAACCTGGTATTCTGGAAGTATGAAGTCTTATCCAAATTTATGCTGAGTTGCTACAACCTGCAATTTTGCAGTGATAAAGTATTAGGGGCATATATTTACCAACACTTAATCATGTTAAATCTCACATGGCATTCCTCATGGCTAATTTGAGCTTTGGAGCACGTTTGTGGTGTTTATTTCCTAAGATAGTGTTGTGTTTGGCCTGCTTTATGCCTTTAAAGCTACTATTTAAGTATTCCCTATAGTGAAATGGTTTGATAGATATTGTCACAGGGCAATGGAGCGTGATTGTATGTGAGCTGGTATGTGAGCTGTGGGTTGAAAGGGCTCAGATACTGATGTACGGTCATGGTCTCTTTAAGAGCCTCTCCTTTCAAATGTATTTGCAACTGGAGATGAAATGGCAGTGGAGAAACAGCAGGGCAGAGGCATTTCTGAGATATCTGAGCACCGAAGAGTGAGGATCAAGAGAAATAAGGAAAGTTGCAGAGACTGGGAGTTGGAGTTGAGTTGGAGAGTTATCCGGATATTGTTAAATCAAAATCAAGCAGTGCATCAAATTTATGTTGCGGGAATTATAAGTGTTGGAAACTTTGCATTATTTGAGGACTACTCTTGATGGAGAGAAGAGGCTGAGCGATGGCCGGACCATTTATCCATAATTACAGAGGTCAATTAGAGGGGAACTATTGATGGACATTTTGTAGATTAGCAGCTATGTGTGGTGTAGCCATGCTGGCCACGCAAAATGGACACTGAGCCAAACTAAAATGGAAGGCAGCAGGGAAAGCCTGTTTAGTAAGAACAGACAGCCTGCTCTCAACTAATTAGCATTTTGCAAGCAGCAAACCAGTTTTCTGGCCAGGTGCAGATCTCCAAGCCAAAGGTGTTAATGGCAAAGCGCTTAACATCCTGATGAGGCGGCCCAGATCCAGACACAAACAATGGCAACATTTCCATCTCAATGTAGCACTTAATTGGTGGAGTAGACAGGATGGCACCAGAGTAACAAATATCGAAACCACCCCCCAACATCGAGGAAAGCCCCGCATTGGAGGATTTCGAAGGTAGCCGTTTGGAAACGTTCCAATCGGTACCGAAAGGTAGAGCCCGCCTAGAAGGGGGCAAGGACATGAGAGAGGGGTATAAAAGCAAATCCCCCACAGAGCCCCGGTCTGTTAAACCCGTGCTCCGGCTCTGACTGACATCTTGCATCCTGACTCCAGCCGTTGAGCACCAGCCGCCGAAACCGTAAGTTCAACGCTCGCTACGCGATCCAAGCCCACTAGACTCCCAAGTACCAGAACGCTTGCTGAAGGCTGCAGTACCAAGACCAGGACGAAGGCCTCGTTCTCTGACCTTGCCTGTTCCTGTTAGATAAGTATTCTGTTCACTTAAGTTTAGTTATAGCTTAGTCTCTTAGTGTGTGCATGAGTATTTATTATAACTGTATAATAAATATTGATCGTTTGAACTTTACTAATCGGTGTATCGTCTTTATTACTTTGAACTTGACCTTGGAATACTTGTGACGTTGCCTATACGGCAACTGGCGACTCCAGAGCTAAATAATTACATAGAACAGAGCCTAGTAGTGTTAAGCACACATCGAACTCGGAGGCGTGTTAATACACTCCAATAAACGCGTTTTACGCCCATAGTAAAACGTGCAACATTTAGTGGCGACTCCGCCGGGACCCTGTTGTAAGTGGAAACACCACAGTGTCCAGGACCCTGAAATTTGAATTAGAACTCCAAATTGCAGAGAAAGAAAGAGATCACAAGTATTCAAGGTGTTCAAAATAATAAGCGTAATTCGGAAGTGTGTTTAGTGCATGCGTACTAACAGGGCTGTAAGGTAAAACTGAAAGCATTTTGTTGCGACAAACTTTCGGCAGTTTTGTGAACGGAACATAGCATAAGCCGTACCCGTTTCGTGAGACACAACCCCAGCACCCCCTGTTCCAAATTTTAAATAAAAAGAGAGTCAGAGGAAATGGCCATGCAGGCAATGGAACGTCTGATGGATCCAGCAAAGTTTGTGGTCGCAGCGACCAGCAGCAGTAGCAGAGTAGGCCAGTGTCTCACGTGGGAGCTGGAACTCCGCAAATATTTACAAGGAAAGGGATGGCCCCTTTGGAAAGAGTTTTGTGCAAATGAGGAGACAGGTCCCGGAAGTATAGGTCATACTTGGTGGGAGAACCTCTCTCAAATACACAAAAGGAATTTAGGTAAAGCACGCAAGCCGATGGCGATTGTGTCCTGTTTGGCACAGTTGCGAGGTGCAGAGGAGGTCATCAGGACGCTCCGGACAGATTTAGAAGAGAGGAGTAGGATGAGTAAGGTCGATGTCAGGGACATCGAGAAAGAAAACCTGGAATTAAAAGGGAAGTTGGCAGAGAAGGATAGAGAGGTGGATGATGCCAAGAGGGCTCATCAGTCTTGTCTAGCTCATCTGAACAGTTCCCAGACCCAGTATGAGAAAGCCTATCAGGACGTGCAACGTGCCGTTCTGATAAGACAGGAATCGGAAAAGCAGGTGGAGGCATTGCAGAGGCAATGTTCCGATCTCAAAGCAGCTTTGAGAGCACTCCATGCTGCAACGACCGAACAAAGACAAAGCACAGTTGACCACGCGAAATGCAGGAAACAGATTGCGGAACTGCAATCTCTGCTTTCGGTGCAGAATGGCTTCCAAAGCACCTTTGGAGCACAGTTAGATGGAGAAAACGCCCCAGATTGGCAGGAATTAAGCGAGACAGCGCAGCGTTATGTTCAGGGAACATGTGCGCCAGCAGCTCAGCAGAAACGACAGGCACCCCAACCCCCCACAGCTCAGATCATAACCGCACCCATGAATCCCGTAACCACACAGAGGAAAGCCGAATCAGAAGGCGCCCCAGACATAACTTACACCACCCCTTTAACAGTAACCCAGCTAAGGGACGCTTGTGAAAAGATCACTCCGTTCCTCCCCACCGCAGACCCCCACCAGTTTTTCGCTAAAGTAAAACAGCAGGCTACCATGTACGGCCTGGATGAGAGAGAGCAGGTTAAGCTCACCGTGCTGAGCTTAGACCAGAGCGTAGTAGCAGCCCTCCCCGACCCACAGAACGTGGCAGGAGGCAGCCTAGAGGAGATGCACACTGCCATTTTAGATGCCATCGGGTACAATAGAGGTGACCCCGTAGAAGGATTGAATAAGTGCAGGCAGAAGAGATCCGAACACCCCACAGCATTCGCAGGAAGGCTGTGGATTTATTTCAGCGCAGTTTTCGGACAGTTAGATAGAGCGCATTTAACCCGCGAAAACATGGTTAAGTGGACGCGCACCATTATCTCACACGCAACAGAGGCAGGACAGAGCGCTTGCAATAGTTACGACCCCTCAGAAGAGGCCCATAACGAAAAATGGGTCCTGAAAAGATTGTCCCGCGCTTGGGAGCAATCGCTTCAGGCAAAAGGAAAAGTTAGATCCCCAGAAGAGGCTCAGGCTGCTGCAGATATCCAAGCAGTCAGAGAGCACCAGAAGCCCGCATGGGTAAATGAAGGCAAGAGCAGCCCACAACCGAAAGGACAGGAATGCTATAACTGTGGACAGTTAGGGCATTGGGCTAAAGAGTGCCAAGCACCCCAGCGATCACAGAGAGGCCAGCAGACAGGCACTCTGAACCGCAACAAAGCAAAACCCATCCACAATGTAGCAGTACAGTCAGGACCCACCAATGTGGACGAGACGAACTGACGGTGTTCGGGCTCCCCCACTTGGGTCTGTGACACACTATGGGACTCATCAGGGAGGCCCGTAGTCACAGCGAAAATCAAAGGGAAGCCCATAGAGTTACTGTGGGACACAGGAGGATCCCGCACCACCATTAACTCCACAACCACGGCACACTCAGACACGTGGCCGACCACCTCCACCATCACACTTAGCGGGTTCACCGGACACTCGCAGCAGGGGCACATTACAGCACCCATAGCAATTCAGCTAGGGAACATTAGCACAAGGCACCCCGTAGTTTTAGTAAATCTTCCCCGGACAGCAGAACACATCCTGGGGATAGATTTTATGAACACACACAGCTTGTCGTTCGACCCAGTGAACCAGTGTGTCTGGCGAATGGCTAGAGCAGACAGAGCACCAGCCACCCTCACAGTAGGAGACTACGCTAATCGGATTAGCGCAGTGGGAGAGTACTCATTCGACCTGACTACACTCCACACCGACCGACAAATTAAGGCCCTACTGAACAAACACAGGACAGCATTTGCAAGTCACCGTCATGACTGTGGCAGAATGACTGGACAAGTTCATGTTACCGGACAGGACCCCCGACCGCAAAAGCAATATAGATTTCCCCTCGAGGCAGAGGTGGAAATAGAAAAAGTTATAGGTAGCTTGTTGGACCAAGGTGTACTGAGAACGGTAGCCTCCACCAACAATGCCCCTATTTGGCCAGTGAGGAAGCCCGATGGATCATGGCGTCTGACCATCGATTATCGGGAACTCAACAAAGTAACCCCCGCAGTAGCCCCAACGGTAGCTACTAGGCCCGAGACCATGCTCAAGCAGGGTCTCAACGCCAAGTACTTCACGGTATTGGACATCAGTAATGGATTCTGGTCAATACCATTGGCAAAAGCGTGCCAATACAAATTCGCATTCACTTTCAAAACTCAGCAGTACACGTGGACATGCCTCCCACAAGGATTCCACAATTCCCCCTCCATTTTCCACCGACAGCTGGCAAGTGGATTAGAAAAATTTTCCCGACCCGAATGTCTGGTACAGTATGTAGACGACCTACTACTGCAGACAGACACAAAGGCAGAGCACATTTCGCTTCTGGCCGAACTCCTGGAACTCTTAACTGAAATTGGCTGTAAAGTTAACCCGAAAAAGGCCCAAATATTGGAAAGTAAAGTGATGTATTTGGGATCAGTCATCACGCACGGCAAACGCGAGATCGAATTCAAAAGAATTGATTCGATCGTCAAATTGCCCCTTCCCCAGAATGTATCAGCCCTCCGGTCGTTTTTAGGACTGGTTGGCTAGTGTCGGAACCACATAGACGGATTCGCGACAAAAGCCGCCCCACTTTCAGACCTCCTTAAGAAAGGAGCCCCCTGGGAATGGCTTCCGCAGCATACAGGCGCTGTGGAAGAGTTGAAACGAGCCCTTAGTGCAGCACCCGCGCTGCTAGTCCCAGACCCACTTTCCCCGTACGCAATCGAGGTAGCTAGCACAGATCTGACCCTCTCGGCCGTGTTGCTTCAGGAACGGCACGAGCAGCTAAGACCAGTGGCTTATGCCTCCCGACTGTTAGACCCGGTAGAACAAGGATTTTCAGCCTGTGAGAGGCACCTCCTTGCTGTCTTCTGGGCAGTGCAGTATTTCTCATACATCACCGGACTCAACCCCATCACCATTCTAACCGAACATACACCCACACAGCTACTACTAGACGGTCAACTGAAGGACGGTTCAGTTAGCCAGATTAGGGCAGCTAGGTGGACCCTACTTTTACAAGGACGGGACATTACAGTAAAACGGACACGCACACACACATACTTAGCAGACAACCTCCAATACCCCGGACAGCCCCATGACTGTGAAATTGTAGCTCCCCTGCATAACACAGGACCCTTTTTAGCAAAAACACCCCCCAGGAAGATAGGGAACCCAAAACAAAGCCCCCAGCCCACAGACACGTGTGGACCCTTGAGGATTTATGTAGACGGTTCCTCCACAGTTTTAAATGGTGAGCGTATCACAGGATGCGGCATCTATGTAGAGGACGCGCAGGGGCGCGCTCTCGAAGAGATAGCTCTTAAGTTACCAGGTCACTTAGGCGCGCAGGCAGCAGAGCTAGCAGCCATAGCGTATATAGTGGACCACCCCGATTCTTTCCCCAGCCCAGCAGACATATATTCAGACAGCTTATATGTCTGTAACAGTTTAACCGATTTTCTGCCCCTGTGGAGGACACGAGGTTTTGTCTCCGCAGACGGAAAACCCCTTCCATCAGCCCCCTTACTCCAGCATATCCTAGAGAAAGCGAAGGACAGGACCTTCGGCATTATAAAAGTTCGCAGCCACCATAGGTCATCACCCCCTGGGAATGTAAAGGCCGACGCATTGGCTAAGGCAGGTTCCAGGAGAGGACACTTATGGACCCCCCCAGCTAGCGCACCAGCTAGCGCCCCTGTGAGCGCAGTCCAAGTCTCACAGACTGATATTAAAGATCTCGTGGCAGCACAGAAACAGGACGGAGACCTCAGGGAGGTTTTCAAGGGAAACTTTGTGCCTGCGTACGAGCACTTTAAACACACACTGACCACACATGAGGGTGTGATCATTAAGGACCAACTTTATGTGGTCCCGAAGCAGGACAGGAATCAGATGATTGCCTTGTTCCATGACGGACACGGGCATCAGGGAATTGATGCAACAACGAGGCACCTCAGGCAACTCTGTTGGTGGCCTAATCTCAGGAATGATGTAACGCACTACATAGAGAATTGCCTGATTTGTGCTCAGAATAACCCGGAGAGGTATTCTAAGAAGGCACAACTTCGGCATACTCGCCCAGTTAACGGCCCTTGGACAAACCTCCAGATCGATTTTATAGGTCCATTGCCCCCTTGTAGGAATGGCTATAAATACGTTCTGGTGGTGATAGACACCTTTACCAAATGGGTAGAGGCATTTCCCTCACGAACAAACACAGCAAAGACAGCTGCAAAGATCCTGACCCACCACATCTTCACGAGATGGGGTTTACCCCGAAGTATCGATTCGGACCAGGGATCTCACTTTACAGGACGGGTCATGAGGAACGTCCTGACAATATTCGGTATCAAACAAAACTTCCACATTGCGTATCATCCACAGTCCAGCGGGATTGTGGAGCGCATGAATCGGACCCTAAAAACTACCCTTAGGAAAATGGTTCAAGAGAATAATTCCACATGGGATTCAGTGCTCCCCTTTGCACTTATGTTCATAAGGAACACTGTCTCCACATCTACAGGATACACACCACATACACTCATGACCGGACGCCCTATGAAAGGTACAGAATTCCTTTTAGGACTGGACATGACAAGCCCCGAAGTGACGGCCCTCACACATGAAAAAGCAGTTAAAGATCTAGTTGAGACTGTGAGGTCTGCACAGCTCGCAGCCGCAGTCCAGCTAGGGAAACGCCGACAGCAACGTACTGCCTGTTTCAATAAGACCGTACACACCACAGAATTCCAGGTTGGGCAACAGGTAATGTTATCTGTTTATAACCCCAGCAGTTTTTTGGCTCCAAAATATTCCGGTCCCTACTCAATTTCGGACAAAATTAGCCGCTCCGTTTACAGGATAAAGTATCCTAATGGGAAGACCGCGTGGTTCCATATAAACCAGTTAAAGGCATATGGAACACAGGCCAACCATGCTCACCATGTCCTGCTGGATGCAGCAGAACACTTCACCCCGCCCACCAGAGACACTTTTCCACCATCCCCCTCACAGACCAGTTCATCCACGGACTCGCCCACGACTCCGCCCACAGACCACTACAGACCACGCCCCGACACGCCCACAAGCTGCCACAGCAGAGACAGCAGGACTGACACTGACTCTGAAGACAGCGACAGCACACAGCCATACAGCCCACACTGCACCAACTACGACCCCGACTCCAGTGACCCCATGGAAGTCACTTACCTTAAAAACCCAGAACCACCACCCGACCCCGACTACCCCGACAACACACTCGACACTACACAATGGCACAGGGACAACTCATACAGACTTGTCCGCAATGACGAGAGTGACCCCCGGTCACACAACTCCAAAATAGCATGCCTGATCCACACAAGGGTGTGGGATCCGGGAGAGCAGGACGACACGGTGTCTGACTCCCGACACGGCAACCCCTTTGTGACCCTGTTCACAGAGGCAGAATCAAAGTGAGGTGTCCAGA
Source organism: Scyliorhinus canicula (assembly GCF_902713615.1). Taxonomy (NCBI): domain Eukaryota; kingdom Metazoa; phylum Chordata; class Chondrichthyes; order Carcharhiniformes; family Scyliorhinidae; genus Scyliorhinus; species Scyliorhinus canicula. The sequence goes on from NC_052150.1 coordinate 127,144,646, forward strand.
TGATGCAAAATAGGAATCGTTTGAGGGAAACGATGTCCTTTCTGATGGAACCTGCACGTATGTTTGTCTTCGTTTTATGTTTGTTTGTTTTAAGGATTGTACATTGTTCAGCTGGAGGATGGACATCTTCTTTTCAGCTGAAAAGATTGTGACCACCTCACATACACGTTAGTTTGTCCGCAGATACTTTTGAGAACTTCGGTTTGATTGGAGATCTTTTCCAAAGTTGTAAGGCCACACGCCAAATAGCTTGTCCGCAGATATCTCTGAGAACTTCAGTGATGTCCTCAGTTGGAGCATCTTGGCTCCCTTGGTTTTTTAGGTGCCCCTCTATTCGGCGAAATAGAGGCTGCAAGTCATGGTCAACACATTCGTACCCGTTTCTTTCCAGGTTACTCAGGCAGTGGACAAACGGCACTGAGGACCCGCCCTGTCTGAGAACCAACCCTTCGTCAGCCAAGCTCGGGTATGGCACAGCACGCCCTACCCGGGGATCCCATCCAACTCGTACCCGTAGCGGCCCACACGCAACTCATTCGGATGTTTGTTTCCAAGTTTGTTTTCATTTTACGTTAGGTGGCCCTTCGGCCACCATCCCACATGCTATTTACATCCGGGAACATTCGGATGGTAAATCAGCAAAGCCTGCGAGACGGCTCGCAGAAGGAAGGATTGTTAGGTGTATGCTGGTCTTTAAATTCGCTTTTTGAAAAAAAAAATGAGGGGAGTCACAGGGTGTGACTTAGCCAGTCATTTTAAAGGGTCAATTGGGTTTTGAAAGACAGATGCACTAACAAGTAAAGGTCTTAAACTGTGTATTGACAGATACTGTGCTTGATCCCAAAGGTTTCAAAGGACGAGACAGAGGTCGAAGCCAGGATTGTCAATACCGGAGGAAGAAGGAAGAGAAAGAAGAAGAACAGCAAAATGATGGAAGCCCACTTATTACTGTTTAATGTCATATGTATATGTGTGGAAACAAGACACGTTTCCCCCACAACCCCCACTGTAAATGCTTCAATTACAGCAAACCCCCAGTGCTCAGCTCTGATCAGCGAGGTTCAGACCTGGTGTACTAAATTCATGACGTGGTACTCCATGTCCTATATAATCGAATCACTGTTGGTGATCGCGATCCTCATCATCCTAGTGCAGACCCTCAGGTTGAGGAAATGGAAGAGGAGAGCCTCTCGTTCCAGCACCTCACCCATCTATAGAGTTCAATCCCCCATCTTCGGATTCCACCAAACCCCTCAACCCCTCACTGATTACAACACTCTGTAAATAAAAATTCAGCCATGTATTATATTGTTCCATACTCGACTGCCGAGTTGGGAAGTGTGATGTTGTGGTGTGAATGGTTAAGATTTTAGAGTGATGAAATGTTAAGTTAAGGTTAAGGTTAATAGTGATAGGTAGAGGTTCCCAGTTGTAGTAATGCATGTCCCTTTTGACATAGGGCCAAGTAGAGATGTTAGTTAAAAAAAATTTTCTTCTTCCCATAGTTTAGGAACAGAGTAGAACAGGAACTGGCAAGAGGTCAGAACACAAGGAAGGCAAAGTACATAGGTGATCCTTCACAATAGTATGATTGTGAGGATCACAAGGAGGGAATGTAGCCATGCTGGCCACGCAAAATGGACACTGAGCCAAACTAAAATGGAAGGCAGCAGGGAAAGCCTGTTTAGTAAGAACAGACAGCCTGCTCTCAACTAATTAGCATTTTGCAAGCAGCAAACCAGTTTTCTGGCCAGGTGCAGATCTCCAAGCCAAAGGTGTTAATGGCAAAGCGCTTAACATCCTGATGAGGCGGCCCAGATCCAGACACAAACAATGGCAACATTTCCATCTCAATGTAGCACTTAATTGGTGGAGTAGACAGGATGGCACCAGAGTAACAAATATCGAAACCACCCCCCAACATCGAGGAAAGCCCCGCATTGGAGGATTTCGAAGGTAGCCGTTTGGAAACGTTCCAATCGGTACCGAAAGGTAGAGCCCGCCTAGAAGGGGGCAAGGACATGAGAGCGGGGTATAAAAGCAAATCCCCCACAGAGCCCCGGTCTGTTAAACCCGTGCTCCGGCTCTGACTGACATCTTGCATCCTGACTCCAGCCGTTGAGCACCAGCCGCCGAAACCGTAAGTTCAACGCTCGCTACGCGATCCAAGCCCACTAGACTCCCAAGTACCAGAACGCTTGCTGAAGGCTGCAGTACCAAGACCAGGACGAAGGCCTCGTTCTCTGACCTTGCCTGTTCCTGTTAGATAAGTATTCTGTTCACTTAAGTTTAGTTATAGCTTAGTCTCTTAGTGTGTGCATGAGTATTTATTATAACTGTATAATAAATATTGATCGTTTGAACTTTACTAATCGGTGTATCGTCTTTATTACTTTGAACTTGACCTTGGAATACTTGTGACGTTGCCTATACGGCAACTGGCGACTCCAGAGCTAAATAATTACATAGAACAGAGCCTAGTAGTGTTAAGCACACGTCGAACTCGGAGGCGTGTTAATACACTCCAATAAACGCGTTTTACGCCCATAGTAAAACGTGCAACAGTGGTGAACAGAGTTGCCAATCCTGCAGGTTCATCCTGGAATCTCCAGGAACTATAGATTATTTTTACGGACATTGCTGTAAGTAACTGAGGAGAAAATGAATAGAGGAAGTAGTGGGTGTTTTCCTTTGATGTTTATTAATTGTACAATATTGCACATGTGGCTTAACTGGATGAGGTGATTGAAGGCAGGAGATGGTGTGATGCAACCTCCAGCGATACATCCAACCAGAGTTGGCATTCCCGGCGCAAATAGTTGATTTGTTTTTGTCTTGTACCTTTCTATCCTGTAAATGTTTTATGATAATAGCTGCCTGCAAAGCTCTAGGTTTTGAATAGCTTAGTTGTCAAGGTCTTAAAAACAGCAGTAAATGCCTATTTTTCTCTATTTTTCTGGTCTCGATTCTGAAGTATGATGGATTAACACAAGAAAAATATCATGTAACAATCCCCGTTTAGTCACAATCCCTTCGAGTTTGACAGGAATTTAAATTTCAGATCCGATTAGAAATCTCCTGCTTTTTAAATCTCAGGATTCAAGATTCCTTCACTGTCTTTTGAAGTGTTGCAAAAATATTGAAGCTGCCTCCACTGACTGCAAACATAGAACCCACAAATTGAGGGGTGGTGTTCATTCCAAAATTGATCCGAATCAAATTGATTCAAATCTGGAAAGTCCGTTAGAACATTATCTAGGAACATAGATATAGAAGTATTTCAACCCTGTGTGCTTCTTGCAACATTCAGTCAGATAATAGCTGATCTGTACATTAAAACCTTGAGTTGCCCTCATTTTCCTGTTTATACACTTGCCGAATAGAAATCTATCTTAATCTTGAATTTTTTTCAGCAGTCATAACTGTATGGAAACGAAATGAATGAAATGAAATGAAAATCGCTTATTGTCACAAGTAGGCTTCAAATGAAGTTTCTGTGAAAAGTCCCTAGTCGCCACATTCCGGCGCCTGTTCGGGGAGGCTGTTACGGGAATCGAACCGTGTTGCTGGCCTACCTTGGTCTGCTTTCAAAGCCACCATCTATGGTATGAGTGCGTCCTGATTTCATCCCATCAACAAGCTAGATCTAACCTTTGTTCTAATACATTGTTCTGTATTCCTGCACCAACAAAACAGCTTCTCTATATTGACCATACTGGATTTCGCAATACTCCAAATGAGATCCCCTCAGTAACAAGAATACTGCTTTGGATAGTGTTGAGGGGGACGACCTACCAGGGGTAAGCCATGGTGAACAGATCTCCAGTACTGAGTCCGTCCCTGTGGCTCAGAAGGGAAGGAGGGAGAGCAGGAGAGCAACAGTTATTGGGGACTCGATAGTTAGAGGGACAGATAGATGGTTCTGTGGCAACGGAAGAGACTCACGGATGGTATGTTGCCTCCCGGGTGCCAGGGTCCGTGACGTCTCGGACCGTGTTTTCAGAATCCTTAAGGGGGAGGGGGAACAGTCACAAGTCGTGGTACATATCAGTATCAACGACATAGGTAAAAGAAGGCACAGGGATTTAAAACAGGAATTTGGGGAGCTAGGTGGAAGCTGAGAGCCAGGACAAATCATGTTGTCATCTCTGGTTTGTTGCCGGTGCCATGTGCTAGTGAGGTGAGGAACAGGGCGAGAGTGCAGATAAACAAGTGGCTGCAGGGATGGTGTAGGAGGGAGGGTTTCAGTTACGTGGATAATTGGAGCACATTCTGGGGAAGGTGGGACCTATACAGACAGGACGGTTTGCACCTGAACCAGAGGTGCACCAATATCCTGGGAGGGAAATTTGCTACGGCTCTTCAGGGGGGTTTAAACTAATTTGTCAGGGGGATGGGAAAACAAACTGTAGTCCAGAAGCCAGTGTTGAGAGTAGTGAGGTACTGAGGAGGGTATCAAGGTCGCAGGAGTATACTGGCAGACAGAAAGTTGGGTTGAAGTGTGTCTACTTCAATGCAAGGAGCATCCGGAATAATGTAGGTGAACTTAGAGCGTGGATTGGTACTTGGGACTACGATGTTGTGGCCATTACAGAGACATGGTTAGAACAGGGACAGGAATGGTTGTTGGAAGTTCCGGGTTATAGATGCTTCAGTAAAAGCAGGGAAGGTGGTAAAAGAGGTGGAGGAGTAGCATTGTTAATCAAGGATAGTTTAACGGCTGCAGAAAGGCAGTTCAAAGGGGATCTGCCTACTGAGGTAATATGGGCCGAAGTTAGAAATAGGAAAGGAGTGGTCACATTGTTAGGAGTTTTCTATAGGCACCCAAATAGTAATAGAGATGTGGAGGAAGAAATTGCAAAACAGATTATGGATAGGTGTGGAGGTCTCAGGGTAGTTGTCATGGGTGACTTTAACTTTCCAAATATTGATTGGAACCTCTATAGGTCGAACAGTTCGGATGGGATAGTTTTTGTACAGTGTGTGCAGGAGGGTTTCCTGACACAATATGTGGATAGGCCGACAAGAGCGGGGGGCACATTGGATTTGGTACTGGGTAATGAACCAGGCCAAGTGTTAGATTTGTTTGTGGGAGAGAACTTTGGAGATAGTGACCACAATTCGGTGTCTTTCACTATTGCAATGGAAAGGGATAGGGCCATATGGCAGGGCAAGGTTTATAATTTGGGGAGAGGGGTAATTATGATGCGATTAGGTAAGAATTAGGGAGCATAAGATGGGAACAGAAACTTTCAGGGAAAGGCACAAATGAAAAGTGGAGCTTGTACTGCGTGTCCTTGATAGGTATGTCCCTGTCACGCAGGGAGGAAATGGCCGTGTGAGGGAACCATGGTTCACAAAAGAGGTTGAATGTCTTGTCAAGAGGAAAAAGGAAGCATATGTAAGGATGAGAAAACAAGGTTCAGTTGGGTCATTTGAGGGTTACAAGGTAGCAAGGAATTAGCTAAAACAAAAGGGCTTAGGAGAGCTAGGAGGGGGCATGAGAAGTCCTTGGCGGGTCGGATCAAGGAAAACCCCAAGGCTTTTTACTCTTATGTGAGAAATAAAAGAATGACCAGGGAGAGGTTAGGGCTGGTCAAGGACAATAGTGGGAACTTGTGCATGGAGTCAGAAGAAATAGGAGAGGCGTTGAATGAATACTTTTCTTCAGTGTTCACCAAGGAGAGGGGCCATGTTTTTGAGGATGAGAGTGTGATACAGGCAGGTAGGCTGGAGGAGATAGATGTTCTGAGGAAGGATGTATTAGCAATTTTGAAAAGCCTTAGGGTCGACAAGTCGCCTGGCCCAGATGGGATATATCCAAGGATTCTTTGGGAGGCGAGGGAAGAGATTGCAGAGCCTTTGGCTTTGATCTTTGGGTCCTCACTGTCCACGGTGATAGTGCCAGAGGACTGGAGAGTGGCGAATGTTGTTCCTCTGTTCAAGAAAGGGAATAGGAATGACCCTGGTAATTATAGACCAGTTAGTCTTACTTCAGTGGTCGGTAAGTTAATGGAAAAGGTCCTGAAGGATAGGATTTATGACCATTAGGAAAGATGCAGCTTAATCCGGAATAGTCAACACGGATTCGTGAAGGGTAAGTCTTGCCTCACAAATTTCATTGAATTCTTTGAGGAGGTAACTTAAGTGTGTAGATGAAGGACGAACAGTTGATGTCGTATACATGGATTTTAGGAAGGCGTTTGAGAAAGTACCCCATGGTCAGTTTACGAAGAAAGTAAGGAGGTGTGGGATAGAGGGAAATTTGGCTATTTTGGATAAGTAACTGGCTATCACATAGAAGACAGAGGGTGGTGGTGGATGGAAAATTTTCAGACTGGAGACCAGTTACCAGCGGTGTACCACAGGGATCAGTGCTGGGTCCTCTGCTATATGTGATTTTTATCAATGACTTGGAGGAGGGGACTGAAGGGTGAGTCAGTAAATTTGCTGATGACACCAAGATTGGTGGAGTAGTGGATGAGGTGGAGGGCTGTTGTAGGCTGCAAAGACACATTGATAGGATGCAGAGCTGGGCCGACAAATGGCAGATGGGATTTAACCCTGATAAGTGCGAGGTGATTCATTTTGGTAGAAAAAATTTGAATGCGGATTACAGGGTCAACGGCAGGGTACTGAGGAATGTAGAGGAACAGAGAGATCTTGGGAATCATGTCCACAGATAGAGCTGTTAAGAAGGCCTATAGTGTGTTAGCATTTATTAACAGGGGGCTTGAGTTTAAGAGCCGCGGGATCATGCTGCAACTGTACATAACCCTGGTGAGACCACATTTGGAGTATTGTGTGCAGTTCTGGTCACCTCACTATAGGAAGGATGTGGAAGCATTGGAAAGGGTGCAAAGGAGATTTACCAGGATGCTGCCTGGTTTGCAGGATAGGTCTTATGAGGAAAGGTTGAGGGAGCTAGGGCTTTTCTATTTGGAGCGGAGGAGGATGAGAGGTGACCTAATAGAGGTTTATAAGATGATGAGGGGGATAGATAGAGTGGACGTTCAGAGACTATTTCCTCGGGTGGATGTAGCTGTTACAAGTGGGCATAACTATAAGGTTCAGGGTGGGAGATATAGGAGGGATGTCCGAGGTAAGTTCTTTACTCAGAGAGTGGTTAGGGTGTGGAATGGACTGCCTGCTCTGATAGTGGAGTCGGACACTTTAGGAACTTTCAAGCGGTTATTGGATAGGCACATGGAGCACAACAGAATGACAGGGAGTGGGATAGCTTGATCTTGTTTTCAGACAATGCACGGCACAACATCGAGGGCCGAAGGGCCTGTTCTGTGCTGTACTGTTCTATGTTCGATCTATCTCTCTAACTGAAGAATCACTTTCTCACTTTTGCATACCAACTCTCGAGAGGCTTTTGTGTTTTGGTTTATATTTTGTTCTTGTGCACCAGCTTTGACATCTACATTCCTTTACTCTTCTGAAGAGACTCTCCCCTCATGATTCAAAAGAAAATAAAAAAACTTTGATTTGTTTTTCTCAAATCCAAAATAAATAACTGCACACCTCCACATATTGAACTCCATCTGCCAATGTTCCTTTGTACTACAACTTGGTGTCATCTGAAAACTTTTCTTTGTAACACCCTATTCCATTATCCGGGACCTATATATGCTGAAAAGCTGAGGGTCAGAAGAAGCCCTTGAAGAACATCAGCCATGATGGGATGAATGGCGGAGCAGGCTCGAAGGGCCAAAAGGCCTCCTCCTACTCCTATCTTCTATGTATCTATGTAACATCACATGAGCCTGTGGAGGTGATTTGGAAGTGGTGGGGCCAGGAAAGTGATGGAAAACTCCTTTGGATGATTCATTGATGTGACCAGACTGCCAGGCATGTGTCGAAGGCAGAGGGGGGCGCCACTGGAATCAGCAACCTGCCTGAGGGGGGGGGCTCCACTGGAATCAGCAACCTGCCTGAGCATAGGGTGGAAGGGTCGGAGGGGGGGAGGGGGGCGCGCCACTGGAATCAGCAACCTGCCTGAGAGGGGCGGGGGGGGGGGGCTCCACTGGAATCAGCAACCTGCCTGAGCGTAGGGTGGATGGGTCGGAGGGGTGGGGTGGGGGGGCGCCACTGGAATCAGCAACCTGCCTGAGAGGGGGGGGGCTCCACTGGAATCAGCAACCTGCCTGAGCGTAGGGTGGGTCGGAGGGGGGTGGGGCGCCACTGGAATCAGCAACCTGCCTGAGAGGGGCGGGGGGGGGGGGCTCCACTGGAATCAGCAACCTGCCTGAGGGGGGGGGGGGCCCCACTGGAATCAGCAACCTGCCTGAGCGCAGGGTGGATGGGTCGGAGGGGGGGTGGGGGGGGCGCCACTGGAATCAGCAACCTGCCTGAGGGGGGGGGGCTCCACTGGAATCAGCAACCTGCCTGAGCGTAGGGTGGAAGGGTCGGAGGGGGGTGGGGGGGGGGGGGCGCCACTGGAATCAGCAACCTGCCTGAGAGGGGCGGGGGGGGCTCCACTGGAATCAGCAACCTGCCTAAGGGGGGGGGGGGGGGCTCCACTGGAATCAGCAACCTGCCTGAGCGTAGGGTGGATGGGTCGGAGGGGGGGTGGGGGGGCACCACTGGAATCAGCAACCTGCCTGAGAGGGGGGTGGGGGGGCTCCACTGGAATCAGCAATCTGCCTGAGCGGGGGAGGGGGGGCACCACTGGAATCAGCAACCTGCCTGAGCGGAGGGGGGGGGGGAGGGGGGGCTCCACTGGAATCAGCAACCTGCCTGAGCGTAGGGTGGATGGGTCGGAGGGGGGGGGGGGGGGGCGCCACTGAAATCAGCAACCTGCCTGAGAGGGGGGGGGGGGGGGGCTCCACTGGAATCAGCAATCTGCCTGAGCGTAGGGTGGATGGGTCAGAGGGGGGGTGGGGGGGCGCCACTGGAATTAGCAACCTGCCTGAGAGGGGGGGGGGGGGGCTCCACTGGAATCAGCAATCTGCCTGAGAGGGGGGGGGGGGGGCTCCACTGGAATCAGCAACCTGCCTGAGCCGGGGGGAGGGGGGGGGCAACATTTTGGAAGGAGCCTCTTGGTGGGAGATCAGAAGGTTATTAGAGGCTGCCCTCCATTCTGAGGCCTCTCATTGACCTGGGCCTTGCTATTGTAAACTGACTTTGGAGCTTTTCATGAACAACTTCATTTTGAAGCAACTCCTAAGTTTTCCCATTCTTCAGCACCTCTCTCAGTGGGGCTATCAATTGGCAATCACAGTGAGCTCTCTCAACTACCTATTTTGCTCATCATCCTTAATTGGCCACCATTCAGACGTTCTTGGAGCATCTGCAGGAAGAGAAAAGAGCTAACGTTTCGAGTCCAGATGACCCTTTGTCAAAGCTAAAAGACATAGAAAGTGGGAGATATTTATATGGTCGGGTGAGGGAATGAAAGATGAGTCATGGCCACAGAAACTCCTGGCCCTGATGGAATGCATCCCAGAGTGCTAAAAGAGATGGCTAGGGAAATTGCAGATGCACTAGTGATAATTTACCGAAATTCACTAGACTCTGGGGTGGTCCCGGTGGATTGGAAATTAGCAAACGTGACGCCACTGTTTAAAAAAGGAGGTAGGCAGAAAGCAAGAAATTATAGGCCAGTGAGCTTAACTTCGGTAGTAGGGAAGATGCTGGAATCTATCATCAAGGAAGAAATAGCGAGGCATCTGGATAGAAATTGTCCCATTGGGCAGACGCAGCATGGGTTCATAAAGGGCAGGTCATGCCTAACTAATTTAGTGGAATTTTTTGAGGACATTACCAGTGCAGTAGATAACGGGGAGCCGATGGATGTGGTATATCTGGATTTCCAGAAAGCCTTTGACAAGGTGCCACACAAAAGGTTGCTGCATTAGATAAAGATGCATGGCATTAAGGGTAAAGTAGTAGCATGGATAGAGGATTGGTTAATTAATAGAAAGCAAAGAGTGGGGATTAATGGGTGTTTCTCTGGTTGGCAATCAGTAGCTAGTGGTGTCCCTCAGGGATCCGTGTTGGGCCCACAATTGTTCACAATTTACATAGATGATTTGGAGTTGGGGACCAAGGGCAATGTGTCCAAGTTTGCAGATGACACTAAGATGCGTGGTAAAGCAAAAAGTGCAGAGGATACTGGAAGTCTGCAGAGGGATTTGGATAGGTTCAGTAAATGGGCTAGGGTCTGGCAGATGGAATACAATGTTGACAAATGTGAGGTTATCCATTTTGGTAGGAATAACAGCAAACGGGATTATTATTTAAACGATAAAATATTAAAGCATGCCGCTGTGCAGAGAGACTTGGGTGTGCTAGTGCATGAGTCACAGAAGGTTGGTTTACAGGTGTAACAGGTGATTAAGAAGGCAAATGGAATTTTGTCCTTCATTGCTAGAGGGATGGAGTTTAAGACTAGGGAGGTTATGTTGCAACTGTATAAGGTGTTAGTGAGGCCACACCTGGAGTATTGTGTTCAGTTTTGGTCTCCTTACTTGAGAAAGGACGTACTGGCACTGGAGGGTGTGCAGAGGAGATTCACTAGGTTAATCCCAGAGCTGAAGGGGTTGGATTATGAGGAGAGGTTGAGTAGACTGGGACTGTACTCGTTGGAATTTAGAAGGATGAGGGGGGATCTTATAGAAACATATAAAATTATGAAGGGAATAGATAGGATAGATGCGGGCAGGTTGTTTCCACTGGCGGGTGAAAGCAGAACTAGGGGACATAGCCTCAAAATAAGGGGAAGTAGATTTAGGACTGAGTTTAGGAGGAACTTCTTCACCCAAAGGGTTGTTAATCTATGGAATTCCTTGCCCAGTGAAGCAGTTGAGGCTCCTTCATTACATGTTTTTAAGGTAAAGATAGATAGTTTTTTGAAGAATAAAGGGATTAAGGGTTATGGTGTTCGGGCCGGAAAGTGGAGCTGAGTCCACAAAAGATCAGCCATGATCTCATTGAATGGTGGAGCAGGCTCGAAGGGCCAGATGGCCTACTCCTAGTTATGTTCTTATGTTCTAAAAGAGTGCTAATGGCAGTCCCCAGAAAGAATTAAAGGCCAAATGGCAGAGAAACTAAAATTAGAGGGTAAACTGTGACGGATGTACATGTGGGAGGAGGGGGAACATCAGTGGAAGAGAGATAAAATGAGAAAAGGGGGGGAAGGAGGAAGCAATGGGGAGAAAAGGTAAGGAAGGGAGCATAAATGGAAAGATTGGGGGTAAATATATTTTAAGAAAAAAATAAAAGGTAAAAGACAGTTAAAATGAGATGGAATGAAAACAGAGGGATCGAGGTGGGGTAGAGCTAGTCATCTGAAGTTGTTGAATTCGATGTTGAGACCGGAAGGCTGTAGCGTGCCTAACCGGAAGATGAGATGTTGTTCCTCCAGTTTGCATTGAGCTTCACTGAAACATTGCAGCAGGCCAAGGGCAGACATGTGGGCATGGGAGCAGGGTCTTGTGTAAAAATGGCAAGCAATGGGAAGGTCAGGGTCCTGAATGCCCACAGACCAAAGGTGCTCAGCAAAGCGACCACCTAATCTTCGTTTGGTCTCTCCGATATAGAGCACATTGGGAGCAGCAAATGCTGCCAGGCCTGCTGAGATTTTCCAGCATTTTCTCATTTGGTTTCAGATTCCAGCATCCGCAATAATTTGCTTTTATTTTTTACTCAGAAGTTCTTCCCTGCTGGTGCACACTGACCTGAACAAGGTTGGGACCCAGAAATGAATTCTTTAAGAGACCTTCCATGTTTATTCCGTTTCCTCCCTTATTTCCCCTTGCTTTTATTTTTGCGATTAAACTTTTCATCCATGGATGATTTATGGACATGGTTCTTTAAAGCAGCTGTATCTGTAATTCAAACAGAGGAAGGTAATGACCTTTGCCTTTAATTCAAGAAGAGGATTGCTGGAGCATAGAGTTAGTCTGTATTGGTTCAAACCAGAGCTGTGGACTGTCCGGCACCAATGACAACAATTGGCTGGGACTCGGTTTGGTGGATTTGGCTGGTGGCCAATGAATTGACACAAAAGGTTGTGCTCTGCCTGATAACAGGTGGTGATTGGATCTGATCCCACTGGAATGTTTTTCAGAGTCACAAGGGTTCCAGTTTGGTAAGGATGGACTCTCTCCAGAAAATCTGGGAGGTCATCTGTTGAGACTGCAGAGACCTGAGGTCACACCACAAGCTGGAAGCAAAGTTTAATATGAAATGTAGGTATAGGCCTGAATGTGAACCTTAAACTGAAGGTCCAATTTGATGAGAAATAAAGTGCCTTTCCAAGAAGCCTGCTGCCTGAGTGCTGCGTTTTCTAACATCCAGGGACCATGAATGAATGACTCGGCAAAGAAGACCATTACCAGCTGTAAACTAGATACTTTAATCAGCTAGCGTGCTGTGAGGAAAGTCTGTCAAAAAGCCAGCATTTGAAACAAAGGTTCTTATTTTTTGACCTTTCCCTCCCTCTGTGTTTGCCTGTCTTTTGTGTGGGGGTAGAGGGTGGGACAGTTAAAGTAGGTATTAGCTTGGCATTACCCAGTTGTATTCAATGCATATTTCATGATAGTTCTTGGTATCAATAAACAGTAATTGCTCCAACTTACAAACCTGGCGACTGTAATTACTGGGCAGCCAAAGGCCAATGTCTTTGGGAATTTTTATAAGACTTATTGGTTAAATCGCTTGTGGTGTGATTCTGGGTCGAGTGGGGCTGGAACAGGGTGTCGGAACAATCCGAACAGCCAATGTCATGCGCAGATGGTTCTGCCCCTCATGTTACATAGCACCAATCAGAACAAACTCGTTTATCCCTACTCTTGGCTCCTACACCTTAAACAAATTACTGGGGCATGTCACAAGGTTACTTCTAATTGCCCGTGTTCCAATTTTTCCCCCTTGTCAGCATTTTGTTATTGAACATACCTTTACTTGAACAAGTACATAATATTAATCAAAATGAAGAATATTCTTTTGCCGTGGAATCTAACAAAGCTGTCATATTTGACACTGTTGCCCTTTGCTATCCAAATATTGTTCGCTTCTGCATCAATCCCTGTATTTTTTTGTTCATGACACTCTAGATATATATTTACAAACACTTTTATTTCTGATGGTCACACATGTTTTTGTTGAAGAAACAGATTATTTACACTGAGCTAAAGTACAAAAATATAATACAATTATTTTACATTGAGGTTGTGCTGAGGTACACAGCATACATATTACATCATACATAACAATTCACACTTGACAGGCAGAGCATTTCCCAGCAATCTACTCCGAGTCAGCCAATGGAACACAGTGCTTTACATATTCCAATGGTAGCTGTTCAGGGAAAAGGAAAAGCTATTTTCTTATCCAATTTTCCCCCTGCCCCTTAGGTCCTACCCAGTTGGGAGGATGCGACTTTTTGAGCTGTTTTATGTTGGACCAGCTGGAGGAGCACATCTGCAGGCCAGGCTTGTGTTCAAAATCATCACCCAAGTGCTGGGCTTGACTGCCTCAAACTGCGTGGCCCAGTAGCTTCTCTCAGAATTTGCAAGCATTACCCAGGCAGAAGGAATCAAGTTAAAAACACAGTCTGTGATTCAAAGGCGACTCTCATGAATACCATCACCTGATGTTCTACTGTCTCAACTGACAAACTGCCCACAGAAAACAATCAACAGGACTTTTCCAAGGGAGTTTTTATGTTGGAATATTAAATCTGAAAAACAGCACATGCCCTTTGGTGTGAACTTTTCATTGTTTCTCCTCAAGTCATTTTTCCTTGAAGAACCATTCTAATTTCAAAGGCAGTGTCTGTTCACTGATGCCTCAGCTTCTGTACTGTCTGGGAAAATGACAGCTCATTCGGCATTTGAGAAACAGACCCACTTGAAATTGAAAAACCCAATATACGGAACAGGGATGCATGCAACTGCTTTGGATTCTGGTCATTTTTCTTTTGAAAATGTGATATATAAACAACGTTAGCATTCTTATGATGGTATGGAAAGCTCTTTATAACTCTGTCGTGGCATTGCTAGTGGTTACTGTAATTCCTTGTAGGCCATTCTGAACAAAGCAGTGTCATCTCTTGCTATACTCTTCAGGCCCATATGCAAACTATTTAGTTTTTACTCCTATGGATGTTAAGATCAATACTGTTGTGAAAATAAGCAACAATATGGAAATACTGATGGAGACGCTAACTTTCACTGACAGTGAATTGGCATGATGTGGAGATGCCGGTGTTGGACTGGGGTGAGCACTGTAAGAGGTCTTACAACACCAGGTTAAAGTCCAACAGGTTCGTTTTAAACACTAGCTTTCGGAGCACTGCTCCTCCTTGAGCTCCAAAAGCTAGTGCTTGAAACAAACATGTTGAACTTTAACCTGGTGTTGCAAGACTTCTTACAGTGAATTGGCAGCAACAGGTTGGTTGCTCAATGTACAGCCCCACCTGATTTCTCTTCCCATTGATGTTAATGTGGCATGTCATGATGTGGTGATGCCGGCGTTGGACTGGGGTGGGCACAGTATAAAGTCTTACAACACCATGTGTACAAGGTGGCAATCTGCTTTTGCCAGTTTACTACCCAGGGGCGGCATTCTCCCCTACCCAGCGGGACAGGGGGTTCCGGTGTAGGGGAGTGGCGCCAACCACTCCTGCGTCGGGCCTCCCCAAAGGTGCGGAATTCTCTGCACCTTTGGGGGCTAGGCCCGCTCCGGAGCGGTTGGCACCACATCGACTGGCGCCAAAACCGGCACCAGCGGTCTTTCAGGCCCGCCGCCCAGGCTGGACGAAAGGCCTTCACCAGTTTGCGTATGCACCGGTGGTGACGTCACCACCGGCACATTTGCGCTGGGGGATTCTCTTCCGCTTCCGTCATGGCGGAGGCTGTGGCGGCGGCGGAGGAGAAAGAGTGCCCCCACGGCACTGGCCCGTCCGCCAATCGGGGGGCCTGGCCACCGTGGGGGCACCCCCCCGGGGTCCGATCGCCCCGCGCCCCCCCCCCCCCCAGGACCCCGGAGGACCAGTCGCGCCGCCGATCCCACCGCCACCAGAGGTGGTTCAAGCCTCCCGGCGGCGGGAGAGGCCTCCCAGCGGCGGGACTTCGGCCTATCGTGGATCGGAGAATCGCCCGGGGCCGCTGAAAATCCCGCCCCTGCCGTGGCAGAAATTCTCCGCCAGCCGGGAATTGGCGGGGGCGGGATTTCCGGCAGCCCCGGGCGATTCTCCGACCGTGCTGGGAGTCGGAAAATTTCGCCCCAGCACTGAGAGCAAAGATTTACCCCGCTAAGTAATGTCTCACTTTTCACCTAAAGACTTCTCGAATGTAACCCGTGCACAGAACAGCAGGTTGTTAGTGGATAACTAATTATGCATAGCAAAAGTGCTCCAACTCTGAAAAAAATGCTGCATTGGAAAACAATTATACATCTATTGTTTAGTGGGAACATAAGAAAAACTGAAATTACTGTCTAACATAATTAGACAATGGAGCTGTAATATTTGACAGAATAACACAACTTTTTAAATTTAATCCAAGTGTAGCCTTGATTAATGTAAAGCCAATAGGCTAAAAATTGCTTGAAAATTAGTCAGTACAGACAGCCACCTTGTGATTTGATACATCACCAATATGCAAATATTTAAATCAATGCAGACAAGACATGTACACGTGCTGCATACACATAGGCATTCATGTAAGTAGAGATGGCCTCTGTCTAACCCCTGCCATTGGCTTCCGTAAGCTTCAGCTGTTTGGATGGCTACATGTATCAGCTAGGGCTCTCTATAAATCCCAGAAAAGAACACAAATACACAATTATCTGCAGGGTTTATCTCCATTCGCATATAGAACGTAAGCACCTCGAGAGCTTCAGCATTTACAATAGCTGACTTAACAAGATATTTTTTCAGTCTTTGAAGATTTTTTAAAAATCCAGATTGACTGATGGGAGGAAACAACCTGATTTCAAATTGTTAAAGACATTTAAAATGACATTTTTAAAATAATTTTAAAATAACACTTGTTCAGTCAATCAATCATGTTCTAGGCCAGCATGGTGGCGCTATGGTTAGCACTGGGACTATGGCGCTGAGGACCCAGATGCGAATCCTGGCCCTGGGTCACTGTCTGTGTAGAGTTTGCACATTTTCCCGTGTCTGCGTGGGTTTCACCCCCACAACCCAAAAATGTGCTGGTTAGGTGGATTGGCCACTCTTTTGAGGTCCACCAACAAAACAAAAGAAAGGAAACAAACTGAGGGACAAAGCAAAAAAGGGCCGCTCCTGTTAGGGGCACTGCCCAAACATAACAAAGATCAACGGAAACTTAGAAACATCAAATCTGAGTGCAGTTAAAGGGGTCAATAAAACACCCAAACCTGTGGTGCCCACCGGGCACGGAAGGCTAGGTGGATTGGCCACGCTAAATTGCCCCTTAATTGGAAAAAATATAATTGGGTACTCTAAATTTTTTTTTTTTTAATTAATCATGTTCTCCTGATTTTCATCCAAAATGTGGTTACCTATTCATTGCATTATTCTTTACAAATTTCAGCCTTTTATAACAGCTGTTCAAATGATATCATCCTGAAGCGATTTGAAACATGCAAAAATATTGAAGAGATTAGCATCTAATGTTTCTTAGTGAGGTATGTTAATGGGGATGGAATTCCTGTTCATTTTAAAGATACAAAAAGAGAGAGAATCCCCGTTTTACTCCTTAACTAACAGCACTAGTGAAATCGCAGGAATACATGGCTTTGAAACATTTCGGGCGCGATTCTCCGCTGCCCACGACGGGTCGGAGAATAGCGGGAGGGCCTTCCCGACAATTTTCACGGCCTCCCGCTATTCTCCCCCCCCCCCCCCCCTCCGGCCGCCCCCCGACACGAATCACCGCTTGCCATTTTTTACGGCGAACAGCGATCCTCCGCAGGCCGAAGACCGCAGAGTTTACGGCCGTTTTCACGGCCGCGATCACACCTGCTTTCAGCGTTCGTGAAAACGGCCGCAAAGTGCCCGTCCCGGACAACCATGGCACCGATTGGCACGGCCGCACCACGGGTAGCATGGGCCTGCGAACGGTGGGCACCGATCGCGGGCAGCGGGTCCGATACCCTCGCACTATTTGTTCTTCTGCCGCCCCGCAGGATCAGTCCGCTGGGCGGCTGAGGGGTATGACGGGCCGCGCATGCGCTGGTTTGACGCGTCTGCGTGATGACATCAACCGCGCATGCGGCTGACATCATCGTGCACGTCAGCCGCCGTGACTCTTGCCGGCGGAGTTAGCGACGTTCGCTACCTCCGCGTCGTCGTGATTCCCCGGGCCCCGATACTAGCCCCGCCCGGGGGGGGAGAATCGGGTCCCAGGACGGAGCTCCGAGGCTGGCGTGAAACACGGCCAGTTTCACGCCAGCCTTCACGGCACGACGGATTTGCGGAGAATCGCGCCCGTCATTTCTGGGAATGCGATACCATTATTTAAATACGACTGAATCAGACATTCTTTCCTCTCAATTTATAAAAGGTCCTCGCAGAAGCCTGTTTCGCTTTGCCATGAATGATATTCCAATGAAACCAAGAATGTAGTTCTTTGGAGAAAATATCAAATATTGGTTCAGATGAGGAAGGCCTTTCAGCCCATTTTCCTGGTCTCAATTATAGAATCCCTACAATACAGACGGAGGCCATTTGGTCCACTTCGTCTGCGCCAACCCTCCAAAAGAGCACACGACCCATGTACACCCCACCCTATCCTGCACATCCCTGGACACGAAGGGAAAATTTAGCATGGCCTATCTATCAAACATGCACATTTGTGCACTGTGGGAGGTAACCGGAGCACCCAGAGGAAACCCATACAGACACAGGGAGAACATGCAAACTCCACAGTCACCCAGGGCCGGAATTGAACCCGGGCCCCTAGTGCTGTGAGGCAACAGTGTTAACCACTGTGCTGCCCCATTCCTAAAACCATATTCCAGCTACTATTCACATTATGTTTCAAAGGATGCTTTTTGGCATCAGCCCTAAATGTGATTCCCCCCTCCCCTCAACTCCCCATATCCCCCAAAGCTCCCCAAATCTTGGCCAGCATATGCAATGCTGCCTTGTTATTTCTGAAAGGTTGGTTTCAGATTAATTGTGTTCCTCTGTACTGCCTGCCCAAGGTTGATTGACCCACTAATCTTCTTTAAGCTTGTGTGGATAATTTTACAAATTGATGCTAATGACACAGCTTCATGAGAATGGAGGTGCATACTGGAATTAACACATGGAGGTCATCCCTCCCCAGCGCAGTTTTCTGTCCTTAAATGAAGAATTCTGCAGGTCATGCTAATCTTGATGACCACTTCTAACATGCCTCTCATTGTCATAATATATACCAGTATATCATGGTGCAGACACACACTGATGGACACACACAGGGACCAATCAACATGTACAAACACCGCAGCCAATCACCAGTTAGAATACACACACTATAAAGGCAGAGGGCACCACGGTTCCCGCTCATTCTGGGTGCTGCCTCTCAGTGTAACAGGAACTTATTCAGCCCAGCACAGACTCACAACACGTGCTGAGAGAATCAACTGGTTCGGACAAGGCTTAGGTCTCTAGTTCAAGTTAGCATTATTTAGACCCACAGTCATCGTGTGTTAGTTAGTTAGAAGTAGTTAATAAAATTGAGTTGAACCTTCATCTGTGTTGGAAGTGTCTGTTCATCTCTCAAGCCTACACTAGCCAACACTTCACCCATTGCACAATGTCTGCCAAAGTTGTAAAAATTACTCTAATGTTAAAAGTCATTTAAAGCTTTACGTTGCACTGTTTAATGACATTGCATGAACCACGCTAACATAAAAGGTCAAAATAAATAATTGAGGCTCTATTCAATGCAGCAGAAAGCTACAGCCGATACAGAACACTTTCTTTCAAATATACTTCTATCAGCGACACGTTCAAGTATTCAAGGACAGATAAAAAGAAAAACTATAAATGTTGGAAATGCACATGCTGCTCGATCAACATATGGAAGAGAAAGATGGGTTAATATTCTAAGATTTGATTTTCCTAAATCTTAGAATACGATTTTATTTGTGGAGAAGGGGAAAAGGGCACTGTATAGATTTATATTAAAATAATGCATTTTATCCCCCTTTCCATTCATATTTTCCTTCCTACAGATGCTGCAAATGTTATAATTGCTTCTGTTGCAGTGGGAAAATTAAATACCAGACTGTTTCAATACTGATCTGATCTATATAATACTAAGCTGACATTTGCCCAAATTAGTACAAACATCTTGGGGTTTGATATCTGGTAGCATGCTGCCTAATGCTTTCATAAAAAATTCCTGTATGAAATATTTAAAAACACTTATTAACCCAGTTAAAATGAACAGATTACACATTGGACTGAAACAGTGCACAGAGGATCTGACGTGAATGCTTTAAGCAATGTGTTAATCAAAGAAATTAAACTTCCTCTTTTGCTAATATTACATTCACAACTGGCCAAGTATCTTATGTCGTGGGTACATTTTGATATCTTATGAGGTTTCCAAAACCAAATATTTCATTTGTTAAATTAACTAAATCAAATATGTGCTCATGTCAGAAATTTGACATAATACCGAATATCTAACAGCATAAAACCCACAACGCTGACAAAAGCCTTATAAAACTTAACAATCAAGCAGAAAATGACTTTGCAACTACGTACTATAATATACCACATGCAGAAGACACTGGTTGTGAGAAACCGTTTGAATCTACAATTAACAAAGGAACTTTGCATTCAAAGCAATAATAGGATAAATTAATAGTCTAAATAGTGCAGAAGCAGCAAGTATTCACAGCAGATGGGCCCTGTACAAAAAACACTTTTTTCAACATTGCAGTTATTAATGTTGTCGACGGGGGTGGGGGCACTGACTTCCCTAGTGAGCTAAATATACCGAGTTAACCATCTGCACTATACATATGTTCAGCCAGTTATTTACAGTCTTGTAAGTTTCGACCAAAAATATTTAATGATTGTCTGTGTTCTCAAACACTAAACTTAAACTGGCCAACAATGACACTAACAGACAACAGAGATTACATAAAATGAAACAGCAACACAGGTCCACTTTCTAACTAGGTTGGAAAAGTGATAAACAGATATGCTGATCTACAAGTTACAGCTGGCAGTGTCTTTGGAATGGCATGAAGTGGGCAGCAGTCAATACAGCTGAACATTCCTGGCTTCATACAAACTGGAGGTGCAACAATCTCGTGGGGCCACCACAGAAACCCGCTCAGTTACTTGTTCCACACGCTACGGCTTGCTTCCCAGTCCTGCACCAACTACTTCTGAGCTCCGAGTTTCACTTTGCACTGCTCGGTCACATCATTGAATACGATGGTGAAAACACAAGCACACAAAATTCATTAAAAGATCATCTCCTGTCCAGAGGCACTGTATCGCCTTTCTTTACTCGCTGTAAAATACATTTCTTTAATAGAAGGTAAATAGTCCTTAGTTCTACCACAGCAGAACAGAACAACTTTGCTGGAATTCCATTTCTGTGTTTAATCATTTCACGTATAGCCATTGATGTTTACATTTTAGATGAGATAAAGACAGAAATGGAAGGTGATAGAAATTAGTGTAGGCCTCATTTCCAATCCAGACTCAAGAGGGACCCTTAGCCAGTAGACCAGTCTGTGTTTAACCATTCTAATAGTCATCATACATATTTAGGTCTGTGAAGTAGGTGTTGGAAAACGACTTTGCATGAAGATGTGGGTTGAAGTATTTATTTCGTTCCTCAAGAATCAAGTTGTTTTTATTGAAGGCCTGGAAAATAAAGACATTACTTGTTATTGCTCCTAGAACAATGATCATTACTTGTTACTACTCCCAGAACTATTAACATTTTTACTCTATTAATCCTGCAACGTTTAGTGGTTTCAGCTTTAACTTATGAAATTATTGCAGTGCTTATGACCAGAAATTCATTTTCAGTCTTGGTGCTGAAGTAAATCTGGAAGGCAGCAAATTTTGCTCTCGCTGTCAACACATGAAATATTCTGTGGCTAACCCTGTGCAGAAGAGATACGTGAGGATGGTTCCAAAACGGGCGAATTTCAGTTATGTTTATAGATTGGAGAAGTTGGGACTCTTTTCCTTGGAGAAGAGAAGATTGAGAGGAGATTTAAGAAAGGTATTCAAAATCATGAGGGGTCTGGACAGAGTAGATAGGGAGGAACTCTTCCCACGGATGGAAGGAAGAGAACGAGAGGGCACAGGTTTCATTTAAGTGGCAAAAGAAGCAAAACAGACATGAGGAAAAACCTTTTCACATAGCGAGTGGATTAAGATCTGGAATGTTGTGCCTAAATGTGTGGTGGAAGTCGGTCCAATTGAAGCATTCAAACGAGAATTAGACTGTTATCTGAAAAGGAAGAATGTGCAGGGATACAGGGAGAAGGCGGGAAATGGCAATAGGTGAAATCCTCAGTGCAGACCCAATGGACTGAATGGTCTCCTGTGCGCTGCAACAATTCTGCAATTCAATTGACCCCTAATTAACTCTTCATGGTTAAGGTGATCTGGCAAACATAATGCTAAAAGCAGAGCTGATCCAACATATATCAGACAGTAGCGCCTTTCAAAATTCCATCATTTATGATCAACCTTGTCTCCCCCTCATCCTCACCAACTGATTAATACATGATCCTAACCAAAATCTTGAACAGTAATTGAATAAGAAAGATCAAGATATCTTTCAGTGTAAATAGTTCTGCAAGCACCTCTAAAGGTGCTTAGATGCTCCCTTCATTTTTCTCATAATCACAGGAGGGAGGATTTTTAACTTCACCATCTGAGGGGCAGTATGTGTCAGCATATGGATCGCCTGCCATTAGAGAACTCGTCTGGCTTTCATCAAGTTCATTTCAACGGGATGTAAACTGGAATGGTTCTATAACAGGGAGGCGATCGGTTCCACCACATTCCCATTTAGGTGGTGAAGTTAAAAGTTATCAGCATGGTATTATAAAGAACCAATTTAGACATGAGCTGAAACAAGCTTCATACAAGAGAAATTATGGGGGCTATCAGTGGAGACGTCAGGTTCCGCAAAAATGATTAAGCCAATTCCCAATCAAGCAGTTTTCAGGGTGAAATTCATGTTTAGAGCAAAATTCTTGTTTTGCTTCATAACAACCTATCCATTAATGAAGTAAAAAGAACATAGTGCATGTCACACAATTTCTCAGGTTACAATTACTTTCTGGCTTGTTAATTATGAAGAAAAAAAAGTATTTTCCCATTTTTGTTCAAGATAGTTTTCATTCCTCAGAATTTTCTGACAAATCTATGTACTCCAGCCATTCCACCCAACATTTTTCAATTAACTTTAATTATTATTCTCATGCCTTAATAAAAAAAAGCAATGACATGAGTTGGTCACTTCCACACTCTGTAAAGTGTAACATTGGTTGCTTAGTAGTGTGGTTGGAAACAGTACATTAAACATTAGAAGACAGTAATAAATAACATTTATGATGTAAAATTGGAATGTCTCACCTTAATGGCTTCCACCGAATCATATTTCTCGAGTTTATTGACATGGTTTGTGATGCTAGTATTGAGGGGAAGTGCAGAAATTGGATGGATGACAGTGGCATCATGGGACTGCCGTTGATATCGCTGGCAGTAGGTATATACAAGTAATGTTAAAAGACAGCCTAAGATCGAGCAGCTCAAACCCACTGCAATCATGTGGAACACGTTGAATTCTGCAAATATTTTTAGAGACAGTGAAATAAACACTCATTAATTAAGTTTGAACTTGTTCAAGAAATTTCTTGAAATGCAGGATTAGGGAATCAACACCTACCACCACATCTCCTCTCTTCCGAGCTGGACTTGGCTATCTGCACTTCTGAGGGAAGAAATTAAAATTCAATTGCTTAGGTTCATGAAAGTGCTCAATTAAAAACTTTAATAAAGAAAATATTTTGTAGCTTTGTCAAGAAGTTCTCTTGATATGTTTATTAATGGAGCAATTGATTTCAAAGATCCGATTCCCAACTGGTGTTTAGCCTTCTGATGAGCACTGCTGCATTAAAGCACCAGGGACCTAATTCCAACTTTGGGTGACTGTGTGGTGTTTGCACATTCTCCCTGCGTCTGCGTGGGTTTGCTCTGGGTGCTCCGGTTTCCTCCCACAGTTCAAAGATGTGCAGGCTAGGTGGATTGGCCATGATAAATTGTACTTTGTCCAAAAAGGGTAGATGGAGTTATGGGGTCAGAGCAGGAGAGTGGGCCTGGGTAACGTACTTTTTCAGAGGATCGGTGTAAACTAGATGGGCCAAATGACCTCCTTTGGCACTGTAGGGTTCTATGATTCTGATCCCAATTGAGCAGCTGTGGGGCGGAAAACTGACCTCAATACGGAGTGGATTATTTATCAGGATCTCTACTCCTATGTCCTATTCAAAACCTCCTAGGAAGAAAGAACTTGGGGCAGGATTTTCCAGTTGTTCAAGCCGGCGGGAATGTCCGGTCCCACGCTGGCACACGGGTTTCCCGGCAATGGGGGGTGCTGAAAATGAGAAATCCCATTGACAATGGCGGGATCGGTAGATCCTTCTGGTGTGCCGCCTCTGCTTCCGAAAGCATGTGGGAGGGAAAACGGTAAATCCCACCTTTAATTCATATAGCGCCTTTCACAACCTCAGGATGCCAAAAAATACTTTACAGGCAATGAAATACTTTGGAAGTATAGTCATGTTGCAATGTAGGGATAAGAAGATCATTGATTCCTTTTTAGTGATGTTGGTTAATGGATAATTATTACCCAAGACACTGGGAAAGTTCTCTGCTCATCTTGGAATATTACAGTGGGATCTTTTACATTGAGAAGTGTGGAGTTTGGGAGAGGACAAGTTTGAGCTTGGTTGTGATACGCTGCTCAAATGCACAATTTGCCAGCACTAGCCGAGAAGTTGTGCACACATCAACAATACCCATTTGGACTAGGTTTGAGAGTGCTACATTATATCCTAACAAGAAATGAACGTACATGGATGTTAAATAGTTGAATATCCATTTACCAAATTCGGCAGACATTATTGTGATACTATAGCTCGGTACAAACACTGGTTTCCACTCTACCCTTATAGACCCCCACGCTGTTTAGAGGCAACTCCCCACCCCCACTGGGGTAAAATCCAGCTCTTAAATACAAGTTTCAATGAGCATCACCTGCTCTCAACTCATGCTGAAGCTAGTCTTGATTTACTTTTGTAAGGGCAATGAAGAGTCCATACTGAGTACGTCAAAACAAAAACATGACTTTATTTTACAATAACTATTATATACAGCCCTAGTAGTTCCCTACTGGGTCTTTTCTAGTCATTGCCTTACTAACCAGCTCTATTTATATAAAGACAAGTATGAAGGGTCCCCCCGCCCCTTTATCGAGGGAGCTCGTATTCTGCAAGATCCAAGGGGTAGTTAATCACCCTAACCCATAAGGCTCATGCGGGTAATAACAGTTACTCTTAAAGGAACCTGTATTTCTAACATTGACAATGAGAAGGGAGAAAATCAATGTAGTAAAGCTGCTGAGAAAATAAAACTCGCCAAGGAACCAATGATTAAGTTAACTTTAAATTTAATTTCTTTTGGTTTCCATTTTTTAATGCATATTTAGTGATAATTTGTCATCTTTTAAAAATTGCATCAGAAAGACTAGCATAACTAATAACGTGGACAACTGTAATTGCATGAAATTTATGTATGTCATGTGTAGTCATGTATGTGACTACATGAAACGGGATTTATTTTGTGATTGTCCATTGACTCGTTGATGTGGTTGAATTACTTTCATATCAAATAAAGATAGTTAATTACAGTGGAATTATACATTGATATTCAACAACTGAAGTGGAAAAATGATTGCTCATAATCAGGCTGGTTGAATCGGCATTTGTCAAGCTACAATCAATCCGAGGCAAGAAAAGGCTTGCTTACACAAGGATTGTGCTTGTATTTGGTTTGAACATATGTGGGTTCCACTGCAGTTAACATGAGACTTCATGCAGTTAATTCCAGCGATTACAGAGAAACCCCCACTCTATTAGTGGCCTTGTTTGAAACTGAGGATAGCTTGCCAGATTTAACTGGAGATTATGTTATCATGCATAGGCAATGGAGAATAGCCAGTTCGCTACTTGTTTCTATTTTCTAACAAGCTTTTGTGTCTAATTGCTTTTGTGTTTTATCTTCCTCCTTCATTCCTCCGGTACTTTTCTCCTTAGAATTTCAAACTAAATGTCATCAGTTAGCTTAGCTGGAATACAAACAGATGATCACAGAATAATACAGTACAGAAGAGGCCCTTCGGCCCATCGAGTCTGCACCGAAGCATTAAAAACACCTAATGTGCCTATCTAATCTCATTTGCCAGCACATGGCCGGTAGCCTTGAATGTTATGGTGTGCCAAGTGCTCATCCAGGTACTTTTTAAAGAATGTGAGGCAATCCGCCTCTACCACCCTCCCAGGCAGTGCATTCGAGATCTTCTGGGTAAAAACGTTTTTCCTCCAATTTCCTCTAAACCTCCTGTCCTGACCTTGAATTTATGTTCCCATCGTAACTGACCCTTCAACTAAGGGGTACAGCTGCTCCCTATCCAACCTGTCCATGCCCCTCACTTGTACACCTTGATCAGGTCGCCCCTCAGTCTTCTCTGCTCCAGAGAAAACAACCCAAGCTTATCCAACCTCTCTTCATAACTAAAATGGTCCATCCCAGGCACCATCCTGGTGAATTTCCTCTGCAGCCCCACCAGTACAATCACAGCCTTCCTATAACGTGGCAAACAGAATTGCACATAGTACCTAGCTGAGGCTTCACCAAAGTTCTTTCTATACAACTATCCAGTCCCAGGTTTCTGCCTCTGCTCTTTTTGAGAGTATAAAACCCTCTCATGTTTCTCCTTTTCAATCTTCGTCAGTCACATATTTGAGTGCTGGTGGGCTATATTGTATTTGTGGAGTGTTTCAGCTAATTATACCACATGCATATTGCCCACAAATTGGCCAGCCAAGCACTACTTTCGTCCATATATCTGTTCAAACTGAAATTTGTACAACAGAACCTCTGTATGTCGGCAGTAAAAATACCCACACAACACAACAGGGGCAATTTGGAGCCTGCACTCTCTGTGAGAAAGTCGGCACAGTCTCAAAATCTGGAGAAGTGAAAAACGGAATTCTCTCCGGCGTGATTTGGTTTGAATTACATTGTGGGAGCCCGGGAACTTCATTTTAATACGTTGTCATCAGCAAGCATGCTCTCCAGACCTTCTCCCCCCTCATGGAATATTCACTGGACGCTGGCATGATGTCATGTTGGCATCATTTACAACAGGTCAACAAAAGCGTGAACTTGGCAGCCTCACCCCAAAGGAGATATCAGATGTAAGCACTCAGGCAGCCATGATTCCCCAGGCTCTTCACTGCTCAGGGTGCACCAGAGAGGATACGGGGAATACAGACAGGTCCAACTTGGGGCTGGACTGGAGTTGAGTCACACAATCGTGGGGAGGGGGAGAGGGAGGGGAGGGATGCTAGCCCTTCCATTCAGTTATGTGCATCCCTTGCTTTAAGGGGTTCTGGAGGCTGGCATGTAGGTATCGCTTATGTACTATGTCCTTTTTGCTGGGCTAGTGGCCAACTCACCGCTGAAGGACTGCCCGTCCTTAGTGGGAGCTGGAAAATGGGTGGCAGGAGGTGAATACTGAGGGTCAGCACTGGGGCAACTGTGCGGTTCCTGACTGGGGTCCATGAGAGGCCTGACTGCAAGGGCAGAGTGGGGTTCTCACGAATGGGTTGCATCTCTGCCTAATCATGAGTAAAGACCCTCTCACCTGGGAAGCACAACTGGAAGTGTGAGTAGAACCCCACAGTCTGGTAGCACTGTGAGGACAAAGTGGTTAAGCTCCATTGAATTTCAGTTCCACTTGTGCAGGAAATTTACCTCTCAGGAATTAGTGGGTGGGGCTGAGTAATGAGACATGAGGGTACCCTCAAGATATGTGTTTGTCATGCTAATTGCAGACTTTACTCTAATTGGCTATGCCTTGTCTGCCATAAGAGGCGCTCACTTTCCGGATATGCTATTTCACCCTTCATTGACGAGTCAATTGTGCAAATGAAATATGCAAAGCTAAAGTTCACAGGCACTGACTGGAGGCCCAAGCATACAGCCCCAATGCTTATACAAGAGTTTATTTCATACAATAGTAATAATCTTTATTATTGTCACAAGTAGGCTTACATTAACCCTGCAATGAAGTTACTGTGAAAATCCCCTAGCACCCACACTTCAGCATCTGTTTGGATACTCTGAGGGAGAATTCAGGGGCGCGATTCTCCGCACCCCACGCCGGGGGGGGGGGGGGGGGGGAGAATCGCGGGAGGGCCGGGCGAATCATGCCACGCCGCCCTGGCACCCCCCACGATTCTCCCACCACCCCCAAAATGGCGTGTCGCGTTTTGCGACAGGCTGCTCGGTGAATCGCCGCTCGCCGTTTTTCACGGCGACCGGCGATTCTCCGGCCCGGATGGGCCGAGCGGCCTGCTGAACCCAACTGGTTCACGCCGGCGCCAACCACACCTGGCGAACAGCGTGCGACCGGTGAGTGTGGGGCCTTTGGGGGGCGAAGGGAGGATCAAGGACCACGGGCTGGCTCAGCAGATGTCTGGCTGTCGATCGGTGCCCACCGATCGTAGGGCCGGCGTCTCTAAAGGACGCACTCTTTTCCCTCCGCCGCCCCGCAAGATCAAGCCGCCATGTCTTGCGGGGTAGCAGAGGGGAAGTCGGCAACCGCGCATGTGCGGGTTGGCGCCGACCAACCTGCGCATGCGCGGCTGATGTCACTTCGGCGCCGCCGGCCGCGTCATTCCAGGCGCGCCGCTTTGACGCAAGTATCAAGGCCCCTGGGGGGGAGAATAGGAGGCGAGGAGCGGCCTCCGACGCCGGAGTGAAACACTCCGGGTTTCACTCCAACGTCGGCTGTTTGTCTCCCGATGGGAGAATTCTGCCCCAGATGTCCAAATTAGCTAACAAGCATGTCTTTCGGGACTTGTGGGAGGAGACCGGAACACCCAGAGGAAACCCACACAGGAGAGAACGTGCAGTCTCCACACAGACAGTGACCCAAGCAGGAATCAAACCTGTAGTGAAGCAACAGTGCTAACCACTGTGCTACCATGCCACCCATACACTGATACTTTATGGTGAAGACTTATCACTCATCCCACTATAGGTCATGACAGGAAGCATCTTTGAGGTGCTCTGCGAGGATGCAGACTGGACATGCATCCACTGAACAGCTCTGTCACCTATCGCAAGGATTGGAAGGCGGGGGGCGTAGTTTGAATATGGCAAGAAGAAATGTGCCAGTGAGACTCATGAGTGTCCATGTGTGTAATCCTGGTGGAGTTGAGAGGGACAGGTGTGGGGATGTGCCAGTGTGAGAGGGGAAGGTGAGTGGCTCAGTGGAGAGGCACTCACTAAGGGCACGGTGGCAGTCCCAGAGGAGTAGAGGGCGGAGGGGCTGGCCCTTCTCAGGAATCTTCACCGCTCACTTTGGTTCCCTTCTCTTTTCAGTGCCTGATTTTGGAGAATCATGGAGCCTCTTAAGTTGGCCTTTCTACTATTTGTGATAGAGCAGCAGCAGAGACAGAGACAGAGATGTGGCACTGCAAGCAGCCAGGACCAGTGCCCTGCTGAGGAGGGGGAGGCTGAGCTCCGAGCTGTACAGGGAGCATCACCACAGAGGGATTTGAGACTGCATTGGCAAAGGGTCTTCTGATGTCGGACTTTCTAGCTACAGATGCTAGAGCCACAGTGGTGAAGACTGCGCCTGTCCCGGGGGACGGTGAACACCTTTGTCCTGTATTGCAAGAGCTGTCACCACGTGGAATGGGAGGACACCCAATGCTCATGCCCCTTAAAGTTACCATTGCTCTGAGCTTCCATATGAGCAGCTCATTTCAGGACAGAGCTGGATTGGATGCACCCCCCAACCGGTCCAGACACTAGTGCTCCGAAAGCTAGTGTTTGAAACAAACCTGTTGGACTTTAACCTGGTGTTGTAAGACTTCTTAATGAGCAAGAGCAGCATAGGGTGTCATGAAAAGTGTTCTTACAGGGAACAGATCAGTCCAAGGGAGAGTCGTTGAGGAGTCTAGTAGCTGTGGGGACGAAGCTTTTCCTATGCTGGATGTGTGGATCTTCAGACTTCTGTACCTTCTGCCTGATGGAAGGGTCTGGAAGAAGGCAATGCCTGGGTGGGAGGGGTCTCTGATAATGCTGTCTGCGGAAGGTATATACAGAATCAATGTGCGGGTGGCAACCTTGTGTGATGCATTGGGCTGAGTTCACCTAAATCTGCAGTTTCTTGCGATCTTGGATCGAACAGTTGCCATACCAGGCTGTGATGCAGCCGGATAGGATGCTCTCTATGTCACATCTGTAGAAGTTTGTGAGAGTCGATGCAGGCATGCCAAATTTATTTAGTTTCTGTAGGAAGTAGAGACGTTGTTGGGTTTTCTTGACTGTCGCATCAACGTGAGTGGACCAGGACAGACTGTTGGTGATGGTGACCCCCAGGAACTTAAAGCTATCGACCATCTCCACTTCAGAGCCATTGATGCAGACGGAAGTGTGTGTCGTGCTACACTTCCTGAAGTCAATTATCAGTTCCTTGGTCTTTCCAACATTAAGAGAGAGGCTGTTTTCGGTACACCATGCAACCAAGTGATTTATCTCCCTCCTGTAGTCTGATTCGTCGTTGTTTGAGATACGGCCCACCACAGTCATATCAGCCGCAAACTTATCGATTGAGTTGGAGTTAAATCTTGCTACACAGTCATGTGTGTATAGGGAGTACAGTAGAGGACTGAGCACACATCCTTGCGAGGCCCCTATGTTGAGGATTATTGTGGAGGAGGTGCTGTTGCCTCTCCTGACAGATTGCGTTCTGTTCGTGAGGAAGTCAAGGATCCAGCTGCACAGGGAGGGGTCAAGTCCAAGATTGCAGAGTTTGGTTATAAGTCTTGTCGGGATAATGGTGTTGAAGGTGAAGCTGTAGTCTATGAACAGCAGTCTGACATAGATGTCCTTGTTGTTGAGGGTTTTGTGTGTTGATTGTAGAGCCAGGAAGATGGCATCTGCTGTGGACCGGTTGCGGTGATAGGCAAACAGCAGTGGATCGAGACCCTCTGGGAGGCTGCCATTGATCCGTCTCATGGCTAGCCGCTCAAAGCATTTCATTATAACAAACGTCAGGACCAGTTCAGATGGTTGAGGAGTAGCATGCGTGGGACTGGATATGAAACTTGTGCCGAGGAGATGTTTAACGGAGCTCCTCAGTGATTGCAGTGATTACGTTTTCCTAACACGAACAAATCAGTGGGAGGGCACCAAGAGCGGCGTGATTCTCGTGGAGGAAAAATCTTTGCTTGAGAGACTGAAAATTCTGTGAGAAATCCCGCTGACAGCACTGGCAGGATTCGCACCATTGTTCTCAACGGATCTGGCACCATTCCATTTTGTGGTAAGATTCTGCCGAATGTGTACTCATGCATACTGCTTAATAGTTCTGATTGAAGTACACCGCACAGGTGAGTCTTTCCTAATGCTGCTCTTAACTCAACTTCAGAGGCAAATCTGCCAATTGTAGAATCACATCTAATGTTGGACACTGACAAGCAGCAGCTGATTGGGTATGGTCGGTACCTTGCCTATTGCAAACAGCTGAAGGGAAGTGCTGGTTGATACAATTCACCAGTCGAAGAAAAGAGCTTTGACAAAGGGTCATCAGGACTCAAAACGTTAGCTCTTTTCTCTCCCTACAGATACTGCCAGACCTGCTGAGATTTTCCAGCATTTTCTCTTTTGGCACCAGTCGAAGGGATGTACCGCCTACACAACTGGCATCTCATGGGCATTGAAATTCAAACACTGCATTGCTCAATTGTTTGTTGGGCAGAATTTTTCTTTGATTAGGTGCCAGCATCCTGTTCGTGGAGAATATTGCATCGTAGCAGCTTGAGATAGCTAGCTTCAACTGGTGCTCATTTTTTTGAGATACCTCACCCTTGCAGGGTAATGTGAGGTCACATTTAGGCCCGTTCATGAGTTTATGCAATATACAAGGAGCAAGGATCTAATCAGGGTAGCCATTATCCTGCAGGATGGCCTTAATGCACCCTATTTCTGCTCACCACGCAAACATGATGCTAATAGCTCAGGCGCTATTTACAAGGTTGGCAATAAGGCCAATCTTGTAGCTCAAGGAATGGTAGGAATTCCAGCACGTATATTGATGAGGGAAGGTAGGTTTAAGGTAGATAGTAGTGCAGAACACAATCACAGATTTTTTGGTCAGCACATTGAGGAAAGGGAGCTTATTTGACTACTCCATTTCAAAGGGAATTTGAGCACAGGATTGATCCCATTAACATGTGTAAGGAAATTCATTGATGCAACTGCGGATTCTTAATTTTTAGGCCATTTGGAAATCTCATCTGGACAAATTAAGTTCTGTGGAATTAATTTTAACTGTGTACAATAGAGTTAAATGAGAAATTTTTGAAGAGGCCACCCCTTATATGATCCATCTGATTTTACTTTTCAACGGCTTCAGTGGAAAAGCAAATGAGGGAGGCGTTTAACAAGTGGACAATGCAACATTGTCCGTTTACACATCTGCAGAAGATAAAATTACATCCGTGTTTCCAGAGTGTTACTTTCACTTTGCTGTATCTTTCAATATTTAGGTAATATTATAGGTTATTAATGTATGGGCTGGAATTCCCTAAGTTATCATTACAATCCCTTCAGATTAAATATAATATGTTCAATTTCCAGTCCTTTACTAAAGATGATTTGTCTGGCCACTATTGAAGATTGTAAATGTTGCCATTTGGGTCTATGTAATTACATTGTGAAAATGAAACAATCTAGAACAGCGACAGTCAACCTAGGTTGGTGAGTGGGCCGCAGGAGTGGCCCTCCTTCATCGCAGTGGGCCGCAAGGCTGAAATCCCGCCTGTTCACTAACCATGGCCCTTGAATAAGATTTATTTATTTAACACACTCTGAATATTTCACAACTATAGAAAATGCTTAATCATTTATATGTCAATAAAACTGTGATCAACTTCAAATAGTAAGAAGAAAAGTAATATTTACAGTTTGAACGCAGAGGGAGCGCACAGCTCTGGCAGTCAATGTTGTGTGCAATCAGCTTAATTGCTGATTAATTAAAACTTAATTTCACTTGTCCTTGTTTTATGTATCACTTCAGGCATACCATTAGGAAAAACTACATGGATGGAAATCACCGGAATGTGGCAATCCTGCGTATGGCCAGTCAACAAAACGTCGAGGGCCACATGTGGCCCCAGCCGCAGGTTTCCCGCCACTGCTATAGAATATTTGTTAGTTGCACATTCTGAAGTTGCACATTGACTTCAATGTAAAAGAAAATTTAATGGGGTATAATGAGGGGAGGAGGTCTGTTTACATTCTTGCCAAAGTTGAATTTCATCCTTCAAATCTTTAACAGTTCAGGTAGACATCATTATGCAATGTTAACATGCAGGTACACCCATAATTATTAATGTTAACAGATAATAGATACTGTTAATCAATGTTAACAATGAAGGCGCGCCACCCATTATTATTTATGTGCTGTCTTTGCAGCAATACCATCATCAATCTCAGTCAGCCAGAATACTTACCAGGAATGAAATTGGAGTTGTAGATACAGGCTCGGCTCTCACTACTGTTCTCAGAGCACTGGTAACCAACAGGGAATAAGATTTTACAGTGGCGAATACGGTGTTGTGAACCTGAGACTTCACACTCTGACCACCCAGACCACTCTGACCAACTATCTGTACAGGAAAAGAAAGTGATAAGCCAATCTCTCAGGACAACATGTCTTCAAATATTCAATGGTTAATCATCATTTAATTCATGCAATTGTTAAATATTTGCCTTCAAACATTTGCAGGAACCTCACCTATTTTAATATTGGAAAAAGTAGTAAGAACTGGATGGTACAATATGCCTTCATCAGTAAGGGACTCTCATTCCTGCAACACATCTCTGGTTGCGAATTTACTTTCCTAGTCTGGCTGCTTCCGTCAAACGGAACAGCTATTGGTTTCCTCTCTCTCTGGGCCTGAATTTTCCTCGGAGTTGCCATCAGCGTGGGATTTTTCTTACCTGGTGAATCCTGTTGCGCCAAACTTCTGACTCAGATAGGTGGGATCACAGTCGTGCAGTGAGCTCCTGAAGCCCAGTGTTGAGTGCAGCTCCGTTGAAGGAAAGGAAGCCATGCCCCTTTTTAAAGTTTCTTGCTGCCGTAAAGCAGATATGTTTAAAGGTCCAGTGGAATTTAAAGGTCCTTGACAGGCCAGGACAACGGTAACAAGATAAATGTGCCTTGTGGGGGAGGCAGCGGGGAGAGGGGTGGGGATACTATCCACCCAATATGACGCTGGGGAGCTCAGATTGCAACTAATTTCCTAGTGATCTATTGGCCAATCTAATGCACAATGGAATGTTATCCCAAATTTTCCAATATACTATAACTCCATCCCACTATTTACTACTTAGTTTCTGCTGTTCACAATCAGATATGTGAAAAAATGTATTGTTGGGGTTTCAAATGATATCAGAAAATGATCTGTCAGCAGACTGAAACTCGACAAGAATATAATTTAGCATTCTCCCATGCAGGAAAGACTACGTTGCAAGCTGTGAGAAAAACACAAATTGAAATTTTGCACATTTCGCTAAATCTGTCTTATGACAGTCATCATCACAACTTTGCAGGAAACCTTTTTGCAAATCAGGTAGGAGCAGATGAATGTGCTCACATTGCTAGGGAATTTCAGTGCCGAATTGAGCAGTTGAGTGCTTAGCATTTATTTCTACTGAGGTCTACATTCTGTTCCGGCGTACCTGGACAGGGTTGTGTGTTGCACAATGCTTCTTCAGTGTGGAGACCCAGACAGATATCTCCACCATACGCAGGCGGGGGATTATTGCAGGAACGTGTCCTCATGTAATGTCCGCCTCCACAGGTGACAGAGCACTTCGACCAGGATGCCCAACAGGACCAACCACCATCGACTGAAACGGAAAGCAGGGAATAAATTACTGGGCACTTCTCAAGATTGTTTCTTGTGCACTGATTTTACATCTATAACTTTTTGTGCGTCTTTAACTCCCAAACAAAATATATAAAAGTCAAAAATGAAGTTATTTAGATGGTGCATTGTATATATATTTTAATTAGCTAACTTTTTTTTTCCAACTCTGTTGCACATGATAACACCAACCACATCTTAAGTGAGTCACCATGCGTGGAAGGTACTAGGTACTACCACATTTATATTAGACCAGAGTCAGTTTGCACTGGGAGGAGAACTCTTATATAAGAGTTACCTCAGAATGAACAGCAATTGTTCACCAATTTTAATTGTACTCGAAAAGATAATGGTGAGTCATCTTCTTGAATGCAACTGCAAAGCTTGCGAGGTTATGTCACAGGGAGTTAAAAGTCAACCATCTTGGAGTCACATATAGGCCTGATCAGGTGATGGCAGATTTCGTTCCCTACAGGCCATTAGTGAACTAATTGGGTTTTATGATAAATTTTATTTGATTCATTGAATTTAATTGCCCCAGCTGCACTAGTGGCGGATTTGAACATTGTCTTCACAACATTTCCCCTGCTCCTGAGCTTACTAATCAACTGCTATACCCACATAGACATATTTGAACTAAATTAAATTACTTTTCATCTTAAAGAAATGTAACCATTAGCTAAATCGCATGTGGCCCAAAATGACTATTGTTATGTCACATGAGAGTTCTGCTCCCAGTACAAACTGACTCTGCTTGTAATATAAATGTGGTGGTACTAGTACCTTCCACGCATGGTGACTCAGTTCAGATGTGGTATTACCATGTGCAACAGAGTTAGAAAGAAAATGATGGCAGCAAACCACCACTGGGGATGTCAATGGAAATGGTTTGAGCACCCTACATTGTGTAATACTACCGTTACATACAAGCACTGTAATTCTGCTTTGCAGGCTTGTTAGACCTTTCTCCAACACCAAGGAAAGTTAATTCCCAAAATTGGGACATGCACTAGTCAAAGTTGCTTAAAATTTGCGATAACAACATCCAAAAAACCGCAAGTTAGTGTTCCAAAATCCATTCCGTAATGTAAACAGTGCAAAGCACAAAATTCCAGCAGCCTTAACATACTGCAGAAATAACCGGATAATCTAAACAAAGCATAATGTGCCCATTTAGCACAAGGAGACATTCAGCAGGATAGACAAAAGTTGCATTCGACAACAGAAATTTCAAAGCAGCAAAAATGCTGCAGAAAGCAGTAACAAAAGATCAGAAGTGGGGGTTAAAGGCATTGGTAACCCTTACAGAATAGGAGGAAGACGTTTTGTTTTTGTCTCAACAAATTTGTAAAAATGACTCATTCTTGTTAGCTGGCCTGTAGAAACTTTCCATATATAAATTATAATTGTTCCATTCAGAATACTAAAATCGGGATCTAAACAAAGCAGTATAAATTAGATACTCGACTTGAAGCCCTTTCCCTACCAGTGTTTTGCTGTAAGTCAGGTCACAGTCTAAAGAAACTCATTCCAAAGATTTTTGATTTAATCAGACACTAACCAACTTTGCCAACGTTTAAGCTTCCAGAACAGTACAATTTGGGGACTGCAAAATTAATTATGTTTTTTTTCTCTTAAGTTACTGATACATTTTCAATTATTTCCGCAGGGCTGATTTCCAAGTGTACTTTCTTCACAGATTGCCTAACAGATGCAGAATGCAGTCTGAATCAACAGAATAAATAAAGCAGTAATGTAAACAAAAACTGACGATTAAGTGACATCTGGGATACAGTTTACTCAAATCTTAATATAGCTTGTGCTGATGAAAGAGATCATGTATAACTCTCACGTTCTCTGACAGCCGATGATAAAATGGAGGCCCGAAGTTCGATCCCCAGATTAAAGTAAATGGTCTGTTCCATTCTAATAGTAAAAGAAATGCTCGGAGATTACTTTTATCTTCAAATAGAGCACAAAGCACCCTTTAAGTTCCACCCTATTACCCTTTGTTTCATGCCAATTAAACAACTCTTAGTAAACTGCGAGTAAGTGCTGCAATGATAGGTTTTGCTTATAAAATGCCTCATTGGTTAGGGATACGTTCTTGGATTTTAGACAAGGCTTCTAATAGCTATCTAATTATGGACCATTTTAAGATAAGTGAAAAGTGCCACGTATCTCAATCATCAATCAAACTACTAATCAATGGATTATTTCGCTCTTACACAATGTACCTTTGCTTAATAAAATTAGATGCGGAAGGTTTTTTATAAAGCTTGTTTTTATAAGGAGAATAGGTCACCAAATAAATGTACAGTCATTGCAACGTATAGGATTTAAATAATGGCATAATTTAAATAATCACATCCAGTATATTATATTCACCCAAGCTATTAAATGCAATTAAACACAAGCTTTAAAAATTTGTCATCTTCTTTGTTCTATAAAGGGCACCTCAATGGCCCCAAAACTATATGCCATTTTGATTTATTATTCATTTGAATAGTCTACAATATATTGGTCCATATGATAATAAATCTATTTTGTGTGATATGAACATGAGCTTTTCAGATGACTGTATGGTGGATTAAGGCCAACTCAGTTAGCCCCTCATCCTTCTAAGAGGTATAGACGAGTCTACATAAGAAACATACAATGTGCTTGTCACACTGTCTGAAGTTCTGTCTTATGGTCCTTGTGGCGGTCAGAAATAGAATGAAAGATCAACAGTAATTCATACTAACATCTGGTAGTGCTGAAATATATATGTTCCTTTCCTCATTCTCCTCCTCGCTCTCCATTTATAATGGAAAGAAAGAAGGATGTTTATTATAACCAGTAAGAACAGAAATGTTCAGCCTATTTACAAACAGCAATTTTACTCTGTTTGATTGCTACGCAGTACAAAATCCTGTCTTCTGTACCTGGACAAGGCATGATATTACACTCCTGATATTCCAGTGAGTGCCCTAGACAGGGAAGTCCTCCGTTCCTTGGCTCGGGATTGTTGCACGTTCGTCTGCGACTTCGAATTCCCCGGCTGCAGTCTCTGCTACACTGTGTCCATGGTAACCAGGCAGACCAAGCACCGTTGACTGTGTAGGCAGAAAATCTCCCATATCGTAAGATACTTCCAGAAAACCCTGTGGGAAACAAAAGGGTAAATTAAGGAATTGAAGCTCCAAATTTAGAAATAAAAGAAGAAAAACTGCTAACCTATGTAGAAAAAACTATGATGGTGGAACTAATATTTTGTTAAGCTAATGGTACAAGAACTTTTTCTATTCATCAGGTAAAATGCCCCAAAATAATAAGTTTCCAATTACAAGATGGTATATACTTCCCAACAAGTGGAATGTTTTAACTATAGGTCAAATTTGACTGAATACTGTTTAAGGAAAATCATTTCTCATTTAAGATGGATTCGTAACTGAAATGGGTTCAAGGAAATCAGCATTTTTCTTGATACCTTCCTTCTGCCAAAAAAAGTATCAAACATTGGTACCAGTTTAATATTATTACAAATGTTCAGTGTGGCTGCAGTTTCCAGTTTACAAGAGTTACTATGTATTGTTGCTTTAAAGAAGCTTCTAATTTCCACCCTTAAAGATACAAATGCACAGGCTAGATCAGGGGTGGGCAAACTTTTCCGTGCAAGGGCCGCATTCAGAAATTCACAATTCACAAAGGGCCGCATAGTATATTAAGTAAAATAATTACTTCACCCGGTTATGATTGTGGGCGCCTCATATAGAACATAGAACAGTACAGCACAGAACAGGCCCTTCGGCCCTCGACGTTGTGCCAAGCAATGATCACCCTACTCAAGTCAACGTATCCACCCTATACCAGTAAGTAACCCAACAGCCCCCCCACCCATTAACCTTTAAAAAAAAATTTAAAAAAAAAAAAAAAAATTTAAAAAAAATTTTTTTTTTTTTTTTAATGACTTGGTGGGCCGCAGAAATACCTTTGGCGGGCCGCATGCGGCCCGCGGGCCGTAGTTTGCCCACCCCTGGGCTAGATTTTGCTATTAACAAAGAAGAAAGTATCTTTACTCCATATATATATATTCAACAATTTCTTCAAAACTTTATAACCATATTTAACCTGTGTGAAACAACAGTGGAAACATCATCACCAATTTATCAATACCAATTACTTTGTATCAGAATGCAGTGTTTTGGGTGTGGATTGCTCAAAGAAAATTCAATTATAATTGGCACTTTAAGACAACCTTTAAAATGAAGAGAATCGCTAAAAGATTTGGTGCTAGAGCAACTCATTTATTAAGTGTTTGAGTGCTGGTGCAAACCTCACTGAGAATCAACAGAACATAACTCTGCAAGGTTAGACCATCACACAATTAATTACATCGCCAGATACACAATTTGACGGCTGCAGGGAGCATACTAGCAGTAGGAGTGCAGTGGAGGAGCAAGTGAAATTTTGATACATAGGGACAGTGAAAGGCGATAATTATAGGCACAATAAGATGACAAAAGTTTATGAAATCTTTAATAAATCCCCCAAAAGAATCTCTACTGATTGTCAGTCTGTGTCTAAGCTGATGTCACTGAGGACCAATAAGTGGCAAGCAAAAAATAAGCATAGAATTTCATATCTCAGATGCCATCTCTCTGAAATAGTTACTCACTTAATCCAACACCCTTTTTATTTGCTGATTTTTGAAATATTTTCTAATTTCTCTTTTAAGACCTTGCGGAATTTGCTTCCACCGATGTTTCTGGTAGCGTGTCGTAAAGGTTTCCTCCGGGTGTTCAGGTTTCCTCCCACAAGTCCCGAAAGGCGTGCTGTTAGGTAAATTGGACATTCTGAATTCTCCCTCTGTGTATCTGAACAAGTGCCGGAATGTGGCGGCTAAGGGCTTTTCGCAGTAACTTCATTGCAGTGTTAATGTAAGCCTACTTGTGACAATAAAGATTATTATAGAGAAACAAAAATAAAGGCCAGGTTTTTACAGGATCCTATGGTGCATGCTGTGAGTGGGGTGGGGTCAGGGGTTACTGGTTGGATGGTAGGGGTGGTGTGCCTGTTGCCATGAATAAAACACCAATAGCAGGTGATGTGTCACATGTGATGACCACCATCTCTTTGTGGGTATGGGGGAGGGAAGCTCTCTTGATTGGGTATTCTGTGGCCCATGCAGGATGCCAGTTGGCAAGAGCACTCTCTCAAAAATAAGCCTTCCCTCCATGAACAACTATTCGCCAATTCGCTTTAATGGTCCCGGCAAGCCCAACCAATTTACCTAGATTCTAGTGCCTTCTCCATCGATACTGCGGCTGTAATGTTTGCAGTTCCAGCAGTGGCCACACTTCTAGTGGCGCTTTTGGGATTGAAGAGCTGCTGGCTATCTGATTAGCAGGCAGCTCATAGGGTTGGGACCCTTAAAGGGATGGAAGTCCCAACGGTAGGCTGTTAACACCGAAAGCACATGAAAAATGCAGTTGGTGTGTCTATCCCTTTGAGGGATAATGTCCCACCCCAAGGACTGCTAGCCAATCTGATGGCCAACAGCACTTCAGTCCTAACAATACAACCAGAACCTGTTCAATTGTTTCTGCAACCTATACAAGTTGCCTGTTCCAGTAGCCATGCTGGTAATCTTTTCCTCATAGCTACCATCCTCGAAACAAAGTATTATACAGGGCCTACTTACTATCTTGCATCATGAAAGGTATCTACCACATTGCACATGCCACCTATCTATCATGAAACTGCTCCCAGCTTCAGACGATGGTGGTGGGCGTTACATTTGTCCTCAGTGCCTCTGTACAGCCTGGCTTACAGAGAGGAAAAAGCAAAATGGGTTTTTGCTTTTAATTGCTATCCAGTGGTTCCAGCTGGAAAGCATATATACTGGCATAAGTCAAATGAAAGCAACAGCCCCCTGTGCTTGAACAGTTTGGTGTCTGCATTGAGATATAAAGACCAGCCAATTAGGTGAAGTACAAAGAAATGATTAATTGAAGTATCTTCAATTCAAAAATTATTAATTTATAATTTCTCAATATATCAAAATGAAGCCTCTACTGCATGGGAAACCCAAACTCTGTGTTTTCTCTTTATTATACATGAATCCCCTGCACATGAAAATTAGATAGCAGCATTAATGATAATTGGAATTAGGAAGTAGGATGTCTAAACTTTTTGGCAAGTACCTTCGGGTCAAATTTATAGCAACTATTAAGCTTTTATCTAAAATTAAGTGCCCGGAGATTTCTCTTGGCTACGTTAACAGATACGTTAATGCATCCTTATGATATTTCTCTGTCCACTATTTGACTGGAGGCATTAAATCATGGATTAGTCCTTCCATTTAATAAAAAGACAGAATTATGCTCACAGTATGTCATTTCTGGGCTATAATGACTGCCTACTGAAAACATCTACTTAGGTTAGTTGGAGAGTCATGGGAAAAGGAGTACACAATATTTAGAAGATCATTTTGTATGACAGGAGGTACAATGCTCCTAGTATTTCCAATTATTTTATTGTTCGGAAAAATGAAATAATTCCAACGTCCAGGATTTGATATGTCCACTCACCACCTGCAGAACAGCCAGTTGATCCATCACTAGAACAGTAACGCATCTCTATCCTTTGGCGGCCGACATCCAGGAGGTTTGGGTCAGCCAGACGTGCCTTACATGTGTACCTGAATCTCTGCTCATAGTGACCCCCATTGTCTGAGATATTAACAGGCGTCCAAGGGGTCCAAGGAGTGGTCTTCTTTAGTTCAGGGCACAGGTTAGTATTACAAAGTTGGTATTCCTGTAAATTCATTTTAAAAAAACAAAATGAGAAGAATTAGAACATCATCACAATAGAAACAGGTTTTCGTTTTGTACCACCAGTGGTGGGTAATCCATCAACATTCATTATACTTCAGTTTTGTGTTTGTGTGAGCTGCCAGTCATGCTTTGAAATGTTTTTTAGGTTGTCAGATATGATACAAGTACATATTCATCTTAGAAAGGGAGAAGAAAACATGAACACTGCAGAAGCTACCTAATTTTAGTACTAAAAATCATGCGCAAACCATTTGCGGGGCGGTATTCTCCGCTCCCAATAAAAATCGGGATGGCCATCGTGAAATCGGCCGAGCTTCACGACGGCCTCGGGGCCCGCTCCCCGCACCTAATTCACCCCCACCCGGGGGCTAGGAGAGGGCCTCCGCCTTTCCCGACCGCGACCTCATCGCGCCAGAAATGATGCGCAAAACGGCTCATTTGTGAGATCATCCGCGCATGGGCGGGTTGCCGGTTTCAACCCGCGTATGCGCGGATGACTTCATCGTGCAGATGGCGCGAAACACGCATGCGCGGTGGCCGTCTTTCTCCTCAGCCGCCCGGCAAGACGTGGCGGCTTCATCTTGGCAGGCGGCGGAGGGGAAAGAGTGCGTCCGTTTTGGGCGCTGGCCCGACGATCGGTGGGTACCGATCGCGGGCCTGTCCCCTCCTGAGCACAATCGTGGTGCTCCCGTGCCAATCGGGCCCCTAGATGCCCCAAACGGGCATCTGGCAACCGTTTCATGAATGCAGCGACCAGGTATGGTTGCTGCCGTGGTGAAACGGGCGTGAAGGGCCGGCTGCTCGGCCCATCGGGCTCGGAGAATCGGCGTTCGCCGTGAAAAACGGCGAGCGCCGATTTTTCCGAGCTGGGGGGGGGGGGGGGGGGGGGGGTGGGGGGGGGGGGGGGAAATCGCTGGGGGGGGGCGCCAGGGGGGGGCGTAAAAAATGTCGGGAAGCATAATCTAAAATCAACAATTGCTGAAGAACAAGTCATAACTTTTAGCCATTGAAAAGCACAATTGTTAAATATGACACAGTACTTTCTTGTTTTCTTACATATCTGAAAATTTAACACATGACAATGTGTCTAATAAATCAGAAATTCCACCTTACAAGACTTGAAGGTGAATTTTAATTTAATTAAATGTTCAAACATGAAGAAAAAGCATTAAAAGTGCAGAGATTCTTTTAACATCGACAATGATCCAAAGCTGTCCACTTGGTACATTTTTGGGATGCTTATCTTTTTAAGCCATTATGTCACCCCATCATGTGGCCTTCCCTGTTCTCTGCCCAATATAGTATCGCTATGCGTCAAAATTAACTCAAGATCCTGTTGAATGGGATTACACTTTGGCAACAGAGATCTCTTTTACCCTGGGGATACGTTCCACTAATTTTTGTAATTCTTTGTGTTGATACAGTTCTGCCCTTCTAGGCTATGAATAGTGCTTATATTTCCTAAATGTCTTAGTTCGGCAGAAAAGCGCCTCTGAACATCCACATAATGGTATCTCTGTTCCAACGCTACTTTTGTCGACAGATCAGTTGAAGAAATGACATTCTCTTGAGCAAAAATAAACCAAGAGACAGATAGGAATTCAATAATAGGGCTTGAGCACTCCCCTGTCTTGACATCATGGGGAATATTTTCTGATAGACTGAAAATAACGTAGGCTATAAACTGGGAACCTGACCTTAACCTTCCAATACCCAATGCACGTCCATCACATGATGTTCCGCATCAGGAGCATTAAATTGGAATAACTATTTGAGTAACATGCAAGGCTTGCTGACCAAAGAATGTCATTCACTGGACTCTG
This sequence comes from Scyliorhinus canicula, assembly GCF_902713615.1. NCBI lineage: Eukaryota > Metazoa > Chordata > Chondrichthyes > Carcharhiniformes > Scyliorhinidae > Scyliorhinus > Scyliorhinus canicula. The sequence goes on from NC_052150.1 coordinate 127,187,511, forward strand.
TCACTGAAAGCAATCCACCAATCATTGGGTGGGATTTTCTGGTCCCACCATTGCCAATGGGATTTCCCGCTGACTGCACCCCTCATCACTGGACAACGCATGGGACCGGAACATCCCGCCAGCGTGAACACCGGTAAATTCAGCCCATCGCTTTTCAGCAGAAGAACCTAATGTTCTTCTCGGGCTGGTTTAGCACACTGGGCTAAATCACTGGCTTTGAAAGCAGACCAAGGCAGGCCAGCAGCACAGTTCAATTCCCGTACCAGCCTCCCCAAACAGGCGCCGGAATGTGGCGACTAGGGGCTTTTCACAGTAACTTCATTGAAGCCTACTCGTGACAATAAGCGATTTTCATTTTCATTTTTCATTTCATTTCATGTGACATAATTCTAGGTCTCGCATGAATTTGTTGAGGACTATGTTTAACTCTGAGGCAGAATATCCAGTTTCCTTCCGTGTGAGAGTTAGGTTGATCCTAAATCACACCATACAAGTAAAAAGAAAACAAAAAAATGTTGAAAAGCCATTTTGGTGTTCAGAGGTTCGCGGCTGGGCATGCGCGATCCTCATATCACAAATTGTCCCCTAAAATGTAGTAAACTGTCGGCAGATTATTCGGTATTCACAAAGAGAGGGCGGATTTATGTGTTGAGTAAACAGTATTCACCGGATAAAGAGTTAAAGAGTAACAGTAAGCTTTCTCTATCTTTATATATGTTGACTAATCTGTCATTTATTTCCAGCACCAACTGTGTTTGCTTGAAGAATCTCTGGGACTGGATTTTCACCTACCAGACAGGCACACAGAATTCCTGGCTCCGCGGACCATATCTTTAAAAATTGCTGCCCACACTTCCGATTTTTGGTCTTGGACGGGGGGATTGGACTAGATTAGATTTCGGGGTGGGCAACCCCAGAAGAACAGAGGAGGATTTCAGGTGCGGAGGTGGACTGGGAGGAAAGTCAGCCTCGTGGCTCCGACACTGCACTCAAAAACTTTTAAATATAAAGGGCGAGATTCTCCGTTCCCGTGTTGATGCCAGAGCTAGATTCATAAACTTTCACAACAGCACAACTGGACCAATTCCGCTCCTGTTAAGGGGCTAGCACCGACCCCACGTCGAACAGAATCAATTCCAATGAGAAATGGTGCGGGATTCACCGGTTTTGTAATAGACACTCAGGAGGCTGACAAGCTGCAGCTGCATATACACACTTCACTCCCCACACACACCATCCCAGCCAACATGCTGCAGCCGCATATACACACTTCACTCCCCACACACACCATCCCAGCCAACATGCTGCAGCTGCATATACCCACTTCACTCCCCACACACACCATCCCAGCCAACATGCTGCAGCTGCATATACCCACTTCACTCCCCACACACACCATCCCAGCCAACATGCTGCAGCCGCATATACACACTTCACTCCCCACACACACCATCCCAGCCAACATGCTGCAGCTGCATATACCCACTTCACTCCCCACACACCATCCCAGCCAACATGCTGCAGCTGCATATACCCACTTCACTCCCCACACACACCATCCCAGCCAACATGCTGCAGCTGCATATACACACTTCACTCCCCACACACACCATCCCAGCCAACATGCTGCAGCTGCATATACCCACTTCACTCCCCACACACACCATCCCAGCCAACATGCTGCAGCTGCATATACCCACTTCACTCCCCACACACACCATCCCAGCCAACATGCTGCAGCTGCATATACACACTTCACTCCCCACACACACCAACCGAGCCAACAAGCTGCAGCTGCATAGACCCACTTCACTCCCCACACACACAATCCCAGCCAACATGCTGCAGCTGCATATACCCACTTCACTCCCCACACACACCAACCCAGCCAACATGCTGCAGCTGCATATACCCACTTCACACCCCACACACCATCCCAGCCAACAACCTGCAGCTGCATATACCCACTTCACTCCCCACACACACCATCCCAGCCAACATGCTGCAGCTGCATATACCCACTTCACTCCCCATACACACCATCCCAGCCAACAAGCTGCAGCCGCATATACCCACTTCACTCCCCACACACACCATCCCAGCCAACAAGCTGCTGCTGCATATACCCACTTCACTCCCCACACACACCATCCCAGCCAACATGCTGCAGCTGCATATACCCACTTCACTCCCCACACACACCATCCCAGCCAACATGCTGCAGCTGCATATACCCACTTCACTCCCCATACACACCATCCCAGCCAACATGCTGCAGCTGCATATACCCACTTCACTCCCCACACACCATCCCAGCCAACAAGCTGCAGCTGCATATACCCACTTCACTCCCCACACACACCATCCCAGCCAACATGCTGCAGCTGCATATACCCACTTCACTCCCCACACACACCATCCCAGCCAACATGCTGCAGCTGCATAGACCCACTTCACTCCCCACACACACCATCCCAGCCAACATGCTGCAGCTGCATATACACACTGCACTCCCCACACACACCACCCCAGCCAACAGATACTCAGGAGGCTGACAAGCTGCAGCTACATATACACACTGCACTCCCCACACACACCACCCCAGCCAACAGATACTCAGGAGGCTGACAAGCTGCAGCTACATATACACACTGCACTCCCCACACACACACCATCCCTGCCAACAAGCTGCAGCTACATATACACACTGCACTCCCCACACACCACCCCAGCCAACAGATACTCAGGAGGCTGACAAACTGCAGCTGCATATACACACTGCACTCCCCACACACACCACCCCAGCCAACAAGCTGCAGCTGCATATACCCACTTCACTCCCCACACACACCATCCCAGCCAACATGCTGCAGCTGCATATACCCACTTCACTCCCCACACACACCATCCCAGCCAACAAGCTGCAGCTACATATACCCACTTCACTCCCCACACACACCATCCCAGCCAACATGCTGCAGCTGCATATACCCACTTCACTCCCCACACACACCATCCCAGCCAACAAGCTGCAGCTGCATATACCCACTTCACTCCCCACACACACCAACCCAGCCAACAAGCTGCAGCTGCATATACCCACTTCACTCCCCACACACACAATCCCAGCTAACATGCTGCAGCTACATATACCCACTTCACTCCCCACACACACCATCCCAGCCAGCATGCTGCAGCTGCATATACCCACTTCACTCCCCACACACACAATCCCAGCTAACATGCTGCAGCTGCATATACCCACTTCACTCCCCATACACACCATCCCAGCCAACATGCTGCAGCTGCATATACCCACTTCACTCCCCACACACACCATCCCAGCCAACAGGCTGCAGCTGCATATACCCACTGCACTCCCCACACACACCATCTCAGCCAACATGCTGCAGCTGCATATACCCACTTCACTCCCCACACACACCATCCCAGCCAACAAGCTGCAGCTGCATATACCCACTTCACACCCCATACACACCAACCCAGCCAACATGCTGCAGCTGCATATACCCACTTCACTCCCCACACACACCATCCCAGCCAACATGCTGCAGCTGCATATACCCACTTCACTCCCCACACACACCATCTCAGCCAACAAGCTGCAGCTGCATATACCCACTTCACTCCCCACACACACCATCCCAGCCAACATGCTGCAGCTGCATATACCCCCTTCACTCCCCACACACCATCCCAGCCAACAAGCTGCAGCTGCATATACCCACTTCACTCCCCACACACACCATCCCAGCCAACAAGCTGCAGCTGCATATACCCACTGCACTCCCCACACACACCATCTCAGCCAACAGATACTCAGGAGGCTGACAAGCTGCAGCTACATATACACACTGCACTCCCCACACACACACCATCCCAGCCAACAGATACTCAGGAGGCTGACAAGCTGCAGCTACATATACACACTGCACTCCCCACACACACACCATCCCAGCCAACAAAATGGCTGCAAGGAGAACGGCCCCCCGTTTCATGGACGCGGAGCTGGAGACCCTCCTGGATGCAGTGGAGGAGCGGCGGCTGACCCTATACTCCGGCCCGGGAACAAGGCTGCCAGCTGCCATCGTTCGCTGTGCCTGGGCATAGGTGGCAGAGGCCATCAGCGCCACCAGCAACATCATCTGGCCCCGTCAGCAGTGCAGCACTGCACGTCCTCCTCAGGGCGGCTACAGTGAGTAGGCAGCACTGTGCCCCCAACACTAACCCTGTCCCACACACCCATAACCCCCAACTCAGAGCGGACCGAACCCCGACCCTGCACCACATACCGGTACCCATACCTGCTGCCATGGTCGGGTGCTCTACCCACTGAGGCAACCAACTACCCACCCTCTGGGCTGCATGAGTCGGACTGTCTAACACTGTCGTTTTCTGTTTTTCCCCCACAGGAGAAGGCCGCCCATAACGGCCGGTCCTGCAGCACCTCACCGTGGCTGAGCAGAGGACCATGGACACTTTTGGCGGCCCAGAGGAAAGTGTGGTTGCCGGGGTGGAGATCGGCCGTGGGCGAAGAAGTGAGACCCCGTTGAGTTGTGGTTCTCCATGCCACATGTGTCAACCACCTTCCACACCACCCTCTCCCCACCCTCACCCCGACTAACCCCCACCCTCACCCCGACTAACCCCACACCTCCCCGGCCTGCCGTCTAATCATGCATCTTGTCTTGGGTCTTGCAGGTGGGGCAGGTCCTTCTGAAGGTGGGGCAGGTCCTTCTGGTGTTCCCTGCCCTCAGCCAGTGCCACAGTCGGAGACCCCCTCATGTGCTGACCAGCAATGAGGAGAGCAGTACGGATGGCAGCCCTCGACAAGAGACACAAGACACCCTGGAGCTCGAGTCCGGGATGACACTGATCTCCCGTCACAGCTGACAGAACAGGGCAGCACCATGCTACCTGTGACTCCCGAGCAGCAGCCAGGCCCATTCTACCCGGTAGCCCCAGAAGACGACCAATGGGGATCCAGGTCACACAGCAGGACTCACTGCAGGTCGCCTCCACTCCTGATGTACCACCTGGGGATCCACCTAGGCGTTAGGGCCCGTAAGGCCAGAAAGTTAGACACCAGTTAAGTTGGCATCTTCAGGAAGCCGAAGCACCACTCGATCATGCCCCATGTCACTGCATGGGCGTTGTTATAGGGGGTCTCAGCGTCAGTCTGTGGCCTCTAGATCAGCATCATCTTTGGCACCAGTATGATGGTGGTCTTCTTGAAGCTGGTGGGGAGCTCTGAACAGAGTAGGGACAGGTTTAGGATGTCCGCGAACACATTTGCCAGCTGGTCCACGCAGGCCATTTCCTGAAAGACATGCTTGTTAGATGAATTGGACATTCTGAATTCTCCCTCAGTGTACCCGAACAGATGCTGTAGTATGGCGACTAGGGGTTTTCACATTAACATCATTGTAGCGTTAATGCAAGCCTAGGTGTGACACTAATAAAGATTATTATTATTGCCACATGACTAGTAATCCTGAAGCCATGGGTAATGCTCTGGGGACCCGGGTTCAAATCCCACCACAGCAGGTGTGAATTTTGAATTGAATAAGTTTGAAAAATCTGGAACTAAAAATCTAACGATACCCATGAAACATCAGCACAGTAGCATAGCGGTTATCACTGTTGCTTCACAGCCCGAGGGTCCCAGGTTCGATTCCCGGCTTGGGTTACTGTCTTGAAGAGTCTGTATGTTCTCCCAGTGTCTGCATGGGTTTCCTCCGGGTGCTCCGGTTACCTCCCATAGTCCAGGTGGATTGGCCATGCAAATTGCTCTTAGGTTAGGTGGGGTTACTGGGTTACGGGGATAGGGTGGAGGTGTGAGCTTAAGTGGGGTGCTCTTTCTAAGACCTGGTGCAGACTCGATGGGCCGAATGGACTCCTTCTGCAGTGTAAATTCTATGATTCTATGATTATTGATGATTTGGAGTAAAAGCCCATGGGGCCGATTCTCCGAGCCACGCCTCGGGCCGTGCCACAATGCCCCGGACCCGACGCGCAATTCTACGAGGTGCGAAGAATCGCCGCTGTTTGCGCCGGCGCTGCTACGGGCCGCTGGAATCGGCGGGTCTGCCGATTCTCCGGCCCGGATGGGCCGAGCGGCCGCTCCGACAGGACAGAGTTCCGCCGGCACGTTCACCCCTGGTAGCTGCCGGCGGGAACTCTGCGGAAATGCTCGTGGGGCAGCCTGTGGCGGGGAGCGGGGCTCCCTCGCCAGGGGGGGCGATCGGGGCCCACCAATCGGTGGGCCGGCCTCTCTTTTGGTGGGCCTCCTTTCCTCTGCCGGCAATGTTATATCCCTGCGCCATTTTTTGTGCGGGGCAGCCTGGGGGAGAACGCCCAACTGCGTCTCCAATGCCGCGCTGAGGCTCTCGTCTCGCAAATCGGGCCACGCCCCTGCCAGCCCGACGGAGGCCCCAGAATGGGGTCTGGGAACGTGCACCGACGCCGGAGTAAAACACTCCGGTTTTTACTCTGGCGTCAGCACTTAGACTCCCATTGGGAGAATCTCGCCCCATCTGTCCACTACCTGTAACACTTGCAAAGAGCACCTGACCTCCCCCAAGGGACACTTGACCTCTCCTAAAGATATCCCGGATGCAGATCAAAAAGGCTACTGTATCAAAAAGGATCAAAAAGGCGAGGGTATCCAAATGAATCCGCAAAGTTCAGACCCACTCATGCCAGGTCCATTCTGCACAATTCGGGTTTCACACTCCTGGATTTCCAAAATCTGACTTCACTGATGATTTGAATGGCCAGCTACCTCCATGAATCGTGCATGCATGAAATGCAAATTGCTCCCATTCCTGCCCTACAACAATGGGAAGTGCTTTGTATGGGGGGCTGTCTTCCAGGCGCTGTCCATCATGGTGAAAATCTGAGTCCTGCAGATCCATATTATCTCTTCCTCATGAGGTTTCCCTTGACTATTGGGCGGGATTCTCCGTCAGAGGGATCTTCCATTTTGCCGGCAGCGCACTCACACCTGCGGATTTCCCGACGGCGTGGGGCTGCCCACAATGGGAAACCCCATTGGCCGGCTGCCGGGACAAAGAATCCTGCTGCCGGCGGGTCGTGCGCACCAGAAAATGGGTGCATCGGGAAGGAGAATCACGCCCATTGTATTTGTTTATACTTATAAATGGAACCTTTCCAGGGTCAAACCAGGATGGGGGCTTGCGATCTTTGGGGTCGGGGTAGAACCGGGGGTACAGGAGGCTAGGGAGGCCGGAATACTGGCCTTTGCGTCCCTAGTGGCTCGACGAAGGATATTAATTCAATGGAAGGACGCGAGGCCTCCAAGCGTTGAAACTTGGATTAACGATATGGCTAGCTATATTCAGCTAGAAAGGATCAAATTTGCCCTGAGAGGGTCGGTACAGGGATTCGCCAGGCGGGTGGCAACCTTTCCTTGACTTTTTAGATCAGAGATAGACGTTCGGGGTCGTGGCAGCAGCAACCCGGGGGGGGGGGGGGGGGGGGGGGGAGGGGGGGCGAGGGAGGGGGGGGGGAGGGGAGGGGGGGGGGGCAGCAAGGGTCGTGGGGGGACATGCACGACTGTAACGCGGGCAAGTCTGCTCGCTGCTCATGTCTGAAACTGTAGGCTGCCTTGTTTGTTAAGGTTGCCTGGGGGGGGGGGGGGGGGGGGGGAGGGGAGGACTGGTGCGCGCGAGAGGGCGGGCGAGGGAGGGACATTTGCCTAGAGGGATTGTGTTGTAAATAATTTAAAAATTAGTAGGGGTAAATGTCTGTATGGAAAAACTCTTTCAATAAAAATTATTTAAAAAAAAATAAAAAATAAATGGAACCTTAAGTTTTCTAGATGATGTGACAGTCAATGTGTATCTTGCTGTATGCTTGCAGCCACCCTTGTTCATCAAGAAATATGTCAATTGTAAATTGGTCCTGGTTAGGAATGGTATAGCTTTACTACATGAATTTTAGTACAGAGTACAATGGTGGACAGGGAGGAAATATCTATATGAAATGAAAATGAAAATTGCTTATTGTCATGAGTAGGCTTCAATGAAGTTACTGTGAAAAGCCCCTAGTCGCCACATTCCGGCGCCTGTCCGGGGAGGCTGGTATGGGAATTGAACCGTGCTGCTGGTCTGCCTTGGTCTGCTTTATAAGCCAGCGATTTAGCTCAGTGTGCTAAACCAGCCCCTATACGTTCCCTTCCGGCGTCCAAGGCTATTTTGTGTACCTGGAAGTTCCTCATCATTTCTGGGCAGTATCGCAGCAGTAACTGATGGCAAATAGCACGATGAGGTGTCCCATTGAGAGACTGGTGCAAACATAGCCCATCAAAATTGTCCTCCAATGAATCTGACAGTAAAATGACTGCAATTATATCATTCAAGTTTTTAAGAGCGTGAAAGGATTGTAATCAGTCCAAGGCTATTTGAGTTAGATGGTTTGCAAAATATGGGACTAGGTTAGATGTTGGCTAATTTCCTACATTATATTGAAGACCGATCCAATGCATCACTAACTCTTCTACATATGAGGAAGCAGTCTTCATTGCCTACAAGTGAAACTGATGCTCCCTCCTCAATCGTCTGATGTAAACAAAGCCCATGAGATGTTAGTCTTTGGGTTCTTCAGCTAAAAGCAATAGTTTCTTACCAGAGCGCCAGGTTTGGAACATACACATGCCCCCAGCCACCCCACCACCTGCTCACTGGTGCATGATACATCAGCCTGTGATATATCCGCTCTCTCTTACACTGTTTGTGATTCTCCTTCTCAGGGTCAACTATGCTGGTGCTTGAAGTGACAAAACACATTTCCCTAGCAAGGAGATGGCAGAGCAAGATTTAACTTCAATCCAATATCTGAAGCTGTTCCATGGTGAGAATGGTTTTTGGGTGCAGGCTATGCAGCAATTTCAGATATTTTCCGGCTGACACTCACACTGTTGGTCTCGGGTAGCTGGAAGGTGCAGTGGAACAGTAGGAGGGGATCGCAGTTGTGGAGAGTGTGAGGTGTCTTGATGATGGTCATCCATTTATTGATTAACACCGAGGGCAGGTACGTGTGGAGGTGAATCATGCCTCCTGCCTTCTTTTAGGGTATACATATCACTACCAACCTCACGAGATCACTGAAATAGCTGTGTTGCCATATGTGGGATCGATGACTGCCATTGTTGCCTCTCTACACCAGCCTCTTCTAAGGCCCCCTATGTAGAATACCCTCATCTCTATCAGATGTATATCTACCAAAGTGTCCAGAATTATGGGAACTCTTGTCACAACAGAAATCCTCCTAGCTATCCCTCTCTCTGCCATTTAGGTGTTATCTGAATCTCTCTTCCACATACTGAGGAGCTTATTTAAGCAGAAGCGGCTTTTTCAATTCTGCAGCTAAACATTTTTTTCTCTTAGCCATGAGAGACGGCTTGCCACTGACAAATACTGAGGTTGCCAATGGTAAGCTTGCCCTGCCCCACCTAGTTACTGGTGCATGGGAGACAATCCAGCTACATCAGTCTTGGAAGTGAATCATCATAAATTAACAGTTTGTCAACATCCTGGGCTGTCCCAATTGTGGGGGAAGGGCTGTGAAAGAGTGATGGCTGAGGGGTTAGTAGGATATCTGTCCAGGTTGGGAGAAGCACTTGGTGTTTGGAGATGTTTCTTTGGTGGTCAGGGGAGGGAGTCATATGGTGTTCAGGGGAGCAGTTGATGTTCAGGTGTATGTGGTCCAATGATGGGTGGGGTGGGGAGCAACCAGATCGCAGGGTGAGATACTGGATAGGTTGTTGGGCTGAAGGAAATACTGCTGCTCCTCCTGGCCGACAAGCAGCTCTATAAAAGCATTTACCTCATGGATGCAGTTTCTCTCGCCTCCTTTCAGCTGCCGAGTTTCATGAGAAACCAGGCAGCCTTTTGCTGAAAATAGAATGACTGCTAAAATACTGAGTTTGGTAATGCTGCAAAAATAGAGGGTGAAATATAGCAATCTGTAGAAAAGCTGAAGCAAGTTAACGGAATTCTCTCTGGTTTGTGCCATGTTAGCCCCAGTAGGAGAAACCCAACTGGCAGTCAGGAAACTCTGGGGTGGACTCTCTCTCTCCTACCGCTGCCTGCAGCGGGGTTCCCATCCAGAGCGCCAGGTGTCGGTTTCGTTCCAATGTCCGTCACCGCTGCCGCTGACAGTGAGCTACACGTCCATGCGGGCGAGAGAATGCAAATTGGTCATTTGAGCCAACTTGCATCCAATTAACGAGCTGGAAGCCCAATTCGCCATACCCCTGGGATGCTCTGATCCTCTTGGTCGGGATTTATGTGGACGTGGATTGGTACGAGTATTTTCAAGCATGGCCCTGTTGCGCTGGACCCCGCGGTGTGTCCAGGGGGTAAGTACTTAACATTGGTGCCCCAAAGTCCATTGGAGGTCCCCCCTCCCCACAATGCAAATCCTACCCACCCCAGCCCCACCATCAGACCCCCAACAGAGGCCCCGATATCTAAGACCCCCCCACCTCCATCAGAGACTCGTGTATCAGGGACCCCCCTCATCAGAGACCCCCACATCAAAGACCCCCATATCAAAGACCCCCATATCAAAGACCATATCAGAGATATCCACCTTCAGAGACCTCCCCCATCATGGACCTCGCCAATATCAGAGAATCCCCCCCCCCCCCCATTAGTCACCCCTGCCTGGAAGTTAAGCCCAGGAAGAAACAGTGCAAAATCACTACTATTTCACTTACCAGCTCCTGAGACCTCCTTAGACAAAAGTGTTGACAGCTTCAGATGTAACATCACAGAAAGCCAAAACACATTACAAGGCTTTAAACCCACTCAGATCCTTTGATCTGCAAGAATTTTATTCACATTCAAAGAGAAATAGCTTTCAGTAGGCTGTAGTTGACAGAGTAATAGCTTCCAGACATGCAGGTGTTCGGATTGTATATTTTCATTTCCCTTGAGGCTTGAATGCATCTCAAGAACCCTGCTTTGAAGCTAACCACAAAGTTTGTCAACATCTAGCTATGATTGACTGGTCTTCAACACATCAAAAGAAGTTAAGTGCTTTCTACTGAGAAGAAGAGGGTGAAAGCACTTATCTCCTTAAAACCTTGTAATGTATTTTGACTTTCTATGAAGTAGCAGCCACTGCTTTCAACACTTTGGTGTGAGGCAGCAAGGGGCTAGTAAGTGAAAAAGTAGTGATTTCTCACAGTTTCTGCTTGGACTGCTCTTTAGCTTCCAGGCAGGGGTGACTGATATGGGGGTCTCTGATATAGGGGTCTTTGATTTTTTGGAGGGTCTCAGATATATGGGGGCTCTAGGAGATTGGGGGAGTCTTGGATACTAGGGACTCTATGGTATGGGGGTCTCAGATAATCAGAGAGTCACAGAGGTCTACAGCATAGAAAATGTCTTTTGACCCATCGTGTCGACGCCGCTCAAAAGCAACCAGCCCTAAGTATTCTTATCCCATTTTCTAGCACTTCGCCCATAGTCATGTGTGCCTTGCCATTGCAAGCGCACATCTAAATATTTCTTAAATATTATAAGGGTCTCAGTCTCCGCCATCCTTTCAGGCAGCAAGTTCCAGACTCCCACCACTCTCTGGGTGAAAACACATCCCCTCTAAACCTCCTGTTCCTTACCTTAAATCTATGCCCCTGTTCATTGATCCCTCCACCAAGGGGAAATGTTTCTTCCTGTCTCCTCTATCTATGCCCCTCATAATTTGGGGAGGTCTCTGTTGGGGGGGGGGGGGGGGGGGGGTGGGATCGGGTGCACTCATCCTTGCATGCTGTCAAAGGAGAGGTGATCTGTAATTCCTGTGGAGGTGTTGGGGAGAATGTCCCTCAGCAGGGGGTATGGGGGGGGCAGGATTTGCATTGTGTGCTGGACCTTGGTGTCGAACCTCCTGCTCAAAACAGCAGCCCAATACCAGGATTCCAATGGAATTACACACGCTCCCCACCATGCATAAATTTGCATAGCAAAGGAGAGGGAATCGCTCCTGAGCGCTGCTCCCAGCACCAATGTAGACCAGAAGTGATTCTACTCTGGTGTGAGTCCCCAAATGGAGAATACCGCCCTCTGTTTACAAGGTTATACTCTACAATTATTTCCCAGACTGCGAGCATGTTCATAATTGCTTACGCTATATAATTTCCTGCATTAGACCTTTGCAAGAGCTGATTTTGGTGTAACAAATAGCAGGTTGTCAGTCAGGTAGTGAGTTGTTATGAATGTTAAACTTTGGAGGACAATTATGTTTTAAAATGTACCTTTAACTCAACATAAAACAGAATTCCGGAAAGTAATGTCAAATTATCATTCCTGATAAACATCGCAGTTCGGAGAAATGCCGACGTGATCATGCTGACAGGTAAGAAACTCAAATAGAAACCCATCGAGAAGGAATGGCGGTTTTAACACCTTTCCCATAATCCCACAGGAGGAGGACAACTGAGGCTGAGACACAGGAACAATTAAGCTACTGTTGTGGGAACATGCTTTTGGTTAATGATCAAGCAGATGGTTTCTGTTCAAGAGAAGAGGACGGACTAGACAGGGCTCTTGAGATTTTAGGAAGGGGAGTCATGGCGGTATGCCTTGCTGGTGATAATCATATCCAGCAAAACTCAAGAGGGGTTGGACAACTGTCGAAGGATACTGGAAGTTTCGGTGGGGAGAAGTGAACCTCTGTTGGAGAGCTCGGAGACTTTTGGATGTCCTCTTAATGCTATATATCTGCCAAAAGAATGAAATACAGTTCGGGGTTTTGTAAGGCATATTTTGGTTGGGCTAGTTGATGAATGAAAAAGTACCTTTTCTTTGATTTATTAGTTGACTGTCAATTAATATTTAATCTATATTGATTTTGTTTTTTCCTACAGTAAAAGTGTTAAAAAGTGAAATCTTGTTTTCATCAATCGTTGGGGAATTAATATCTTTTTAAAAGTTATGGGGCACGGTCTAACCAAATGGGAACAGAGTCCAGTAATGAGCGCGTTTAGCCGGGTGTTTCCCAGCACTCGTTATGGCAAGAAATGCCACACTATCTACTGTTTCTATTCGGGGCCTCAGCGGGTGGTGCACCCTGCTGAGGCCGCACTTCGTCCCATTTGCTGCACTGAGCAGCTCCGCTCACCTGAACTCCTCAGTGCAGGAGATCGGGACGCCATTTTAAAATGGCGTCCCGATCTTTCGCCCCCCCCCCCCCAATGTGATCCCGAACCCCCCCGCCAAAGCCCCAACTCACCTATAAGGGGGTCCTCGGGCCATTTGTAAAGATGTCAGGCCATTTGTGAAGTGAAGACCAGCACTGAACGGTGCTCGCCGAGGTCTCCGATGCGAAAGGGTTAAATCCCAACGCCTTGGGTAGATCTCAGCTAGGGTGAGACTACCTATCTCACTCTAGTATACAGATTTGCAAAATAGTGATTCCGCCCATATTGGGCGGCATTCAGATTGCGACATCTCATGAGATCGAGTTAGATCTCGGGAGGCATGGTGAACTGGGTAGATCCTGGAAGAGGGATCTCCCAACATCTACCGGCTATGCTGCGTATGCTGCGCCATCTTTCGGGCATAACATGGCCTGTAGATCACGCCCACATCTCTATGGAAATCGTACCAAGATGCGGTTTATTTTGACGCTTTGAAATTACTGATTAACACTACTGCTAGATAGACCGTGCCTCGTAATGGCTAGAGGCAGGAGTATCTTGCAGCGAGGGCTCAGCAGGGAACAAATGAAGGCTCAGTAGAGAGTATAGGGAAGGGTTGGTAAGAGCATGGGACAGGGTAAATGAGGGCATGGGGCAGAACTGGCGGGGGCACAAATGACAAAGGAAGGCCAGTGGCAGATATGACACACATTATAGAGAAGCTCAGTGCGCACAAACCAGTACTGTCACAAGTTGATAAGCACACACCAGTGAGTTAGGTGTGCAAGTGACTGCGTATACCAGAGGTTACATTGGGAGGCAAGTGCAGATTCACGACAATCCCTGGTGCCTGGCTGATTCGTGGAAATGAAGACATAAAACCTCATTGTAATATTTACGTATCCAACTCACTTTCTGCAAGTTCAATTACTCTCTCAACTATCTGCCTCCATTAGGGAATGGATTTAAAGCGGATTGAGGTTTTTGCATTTTAACCTCTGACATGACCCCCAAACCATCCGTTTTGAGGAGTTAAAATTTAATCCCTCGTCTCACGCATAACCAACATAATGTTGTTGCTGCCCATGGAACGTTTGCATAAATCAAATCTCTTGGAAAGGGGAAAACACAACTGCAGGGGAGAAAATTAAACGTAAAACTTGTTTTAACTGAGGTGTGAATGGTAGAACATTTGTAATGAACTGTAAATCTCATTACAAAAAAAATCAATGAAAAATATTGGAGTAACTTTGTTCAAACTTACAAAAGAGATATACTTTGACTATTAAGTACCAATACTTCCTGTACATTAAGTCCCATCCCACATCCTGAAACACTTCATATATCAATCATTCCCCATATGTTCTGCATAAATTTAGTGCAATTACCATAAATAGGTGATTGTTTAATGCAGAGTTGATTAGTACATCAATCATAGATGTTGCTACAAGCATAAAAATCTCTACCTGCAACACTTTGACAGACTTATCAAATGAAGATTTTAACAGTACAATTTAGAATTGTACTGAAAATTGAATTGTGTGCATTCAGCTTAAAAAATGAGTAGTTGTTTTTATCCTTGCAGCTAGTTATATTTGATAGACCTAATGAAAAAATAAGTAAAAGTCTGCTCAACTTTTTTAACATATGAATCTCAGTGATTGCTAAGAATTACATGGACAGAATTTTACGGTTTCCCGTTGGTTGATTGTAGGTTGGGAAGTGAGCATAAAATTCCACAGATGGGCTCCGCGCTGGCCTTTCCACAATTCTATCCTGGGGCAGGTGAAAAATCGGATGGCTGGCCGACACACCCTTGCCCCATTAGGGGCTGGTTTAGCTCACTGGGCTAAATTGCTGGCTTTTAAAGCAGACCAAGCAGGCCAGCAGCACGGTTCGATTCCCGTACCAGCCTCCCCAGACAGGCGCCGGAATGTGGCAACTAGGGGCTTTTCACAGTAACTTCATTGAAGTCTACTCATAACAATAGCGATTTTCATTTCATTTCATTTCATTGTGGCCCTAAAGTGGCCAATTATTGGCACCTAAGGGTTTTTTTCCTCAATTTTAGGCTGGTGGCAGTGTTCCAGGTATGGGGGAAGCTCAAATATTAATTGAGTTCAGGCAGGAGATTAGGTGGTGGGCGGGCACGTCCCCATCAGCAGTCCCCAATTAACCTCGAGTGCTCCCCCCATAAGTTCCGGTAACTGCAGGATCTCCCTCTTTCCTCTCCTCCAGCCTCTTCAGTGACACTGTAATGTCACTCGCTCCAGGTCCCAAGGCTCCTCTCACCTCCCTGCCCTGGGACCTTGAATCCTGGAATCCAGGGACCTTGGCTTTGGGTACTACTTGGCAGTCCCGTACTTGTGGTGTTGTATGGACTAGAGAGCTGCCGACCAATCAGATTGACTGGCAACTCTTCAAGGGGCACCTCCTCTTGACTGAGGGACGGAAGCCTCGCCTCCAGCCAATTAATGCTCATTGGAGCTTGAAATCGCTGCGGGGCAGGCAATGTCATAGATCATAGAATTTACAGTGCAGAAGGAGGCCATTCGGCCCATCGAGTCTGCACCGGCTCTTGGAAAGAGCATCCTACCCAAGGTCAACATCTCTACCCTCTCCCCATAACCCAGTAACCCCACCCAACACAAAGGGCAATTTTGGACAGTAAGGTCAATTTATCATGGTCAATCCACCTAACCTGCACATCTTTGGACAGTGGGAGGAAAAATGAGCACCCGGAGGAAACCCACGCACACACGGGGAGGATGTGCAGACTCCGCACATAGTGACCCAAGCCAGAATCGAACCTGGGACCCTGGAGCTGTGAAGCGATTGTGCTATCCACAATGCTACCGTTCTCAATGTCAGTGAGGATGCAATCGCCTCCAAATCTTCGGATGGTGGGAAGGGAAAGCCCGCCATACTAAAGATCCTTCCTCATGTGTTATGATCTCATAAACTCAAGGGTGATCCTTCCAGTGTTCCTGTCATAGCTGTATCCCAAATCACGGAGTGGGAATCATTGTCATATTAGTGGGACACATCCATGTCAGGGATGCCATAATTTCTGAGCCAGATAATAGAATTCCATCAGAGTCCAAAGGCAAAAGACGGAGATTACTCTACTCATTCTTCTTTCCCCCCTCATTGGCATGTCCAGAATCACTTTGGAGATTGACTGCCATTTGATTTTGACTGGATGGTGCTCACTCATGGTTCCGAACAGCATTTGTTTCCTGTAGGTGTGGTCACCACTGAATCATATGGTAGGAAAGAAACCTGGTTAGATTTCTGGGGGCAGCTTTGGAATTCTCCGAGACAAGGTACCGAGTCGGGCTGGGGTCGGGGGCAGGGGTAGGAAAACAGCAGGTGGAAAAAGTGCCCACTTTAGCTGGAATGCGTGTTGCTGCAACCATAGGGCACTAATCTGACAGGTTCCACACCAGCTTGCAGCTCACCTGCTGTCACTACACTTGGGTTCTGTTCTATTGTTGGCAACAAGGGCTGTTAATGAATCCTGAGGCCCTGATCTTTGCTGTCAATTTCAAAAAAAGGCTCTCAATGTGTTTTAGGCTCCTAATTTGCATATTCATAGCATCCAGCGCCTGTTTTTGGCATCCAGCTGGTACACCTAAACGATGTACCTTGGGGCCTCACGGTAGCATGGTGGTTAGCATCAATGCTTCACAGCTCCAGGGTCCCAGGTTCGATTCCCGGCTGGGTCACTGTCTGTGTGGAGTCTGCACGTCCTCCCCGTGTGTGCGTGGGTTTCCTCCGGGTGCTCCGGTTTCCTCCCACAGTCCAAAGATGTGCGGGTTAGGTGGATTGGTCATGCTAAATTGCCCGTAGTGTAAGGTTAATGGGGGGATTGTTGGGATACGGGTTACGTGGGTTTAGGTAGGGTGATCATTGCTCGGCACAACATCGAGGGCCGAAGGGCCTGTTCTGTGCTGTACTGTTCTATCTATGTAATTTGGCAAAGGGACCACTGTGCCACAGCTTGCCCCCAACTGCTACATTAGGAATCATTGTACCCATGTAATGCTTGAAAAAGGGGCTCAGCACATACCAAATTCGACCCCTTAATGTTTTCAATGCTAGGCCAGCCATTAGTTTGTGTCACTAGATCATTAATGAGCCAGGTTTCGACATGTGTTCCCCAGCTGCTTTTCCAACCAGAACTGAATATAGATTTTTTATGGCACGTGGGTGACACCACTTAAGTCAATGTTTTCAGGTTATATAACAAGAGTAGAAGCATTCATTTTGCTTATTATTGTAGGAGTTTATGGAGGAATTTTCGTTAGATGAAAGAGGCTTGTAAAAACTATTTCATTTAGGTTACTACAGGAGCCAATTGTTCTGTTCTGAATTTGTCTTGAATGATTGCCAGTTGATGAATAGTGTGCATTTTAATGGTGCGGTACTGTGGCTAGTTAGTATCTAACATGTGGAAAGATGACTTTATAGTGAAACAACAGTCCTCCAAGCTTGCTTTTGACCTTCTTTGAGCATTACTACGAACAAGGTTCACACATATGGCAACTAATTGAGGAGGTGCAGGAATGCCTACCTTGCCATTTTCTTTCAAATCCATTCTTTTTCCATCATTTTAGTGATAATAGTATAAAAGTTGCTGATAGCAATGCTAATGTTTGAATTGTTAATGTGTCATTTGAAATAAATAGGATTGGGGAAAGAGAATTTTCTACAATTAAGAATTATGTTGAGCTTAATCAGAACAGGGAGGTAGCGTCAAGCCATGTTTTGGGAAGCTGAAAGCTGTAGTCCGGGGAGAAATTATCTCATTCAAGGGCCATAAAGAAAGGAAGGGGAGGGAGAAGTGGTGATTGATGGACGAGTTAGTTGAGGTGGATGGGGCGTACACTGTGCTCCCCATTAAGGAGTTGCTATCAGAAAGAAAGAGGCTTCAGGGGCAGTTTGATTGGTTGATGACAGGAAGGTCGGTGGGTCAGCTGCAGCGAGCACGAGGGGTGCGGTATGAGTAAGGGGAGAAGGTGAGCTGTATATTGGCCCACCAGATGTGGAGACAGGCAGCATCAAGGGAACTCCTGCAGGTGAGGGCAGGGGGAAATGGTGTTGAATCCAGAGAGGATAAATTAGGTGCTCAAGGCCATTTATGGGGGGCTAAAGGAGGTGATGAGGCGCATGATGCAATCGGGCAATGCGCTGGGGAAAAACGGCTTCCCTTCGTAATTGAAGAGGGCTCAGAAGAAGGCCTGGAAATTGACGATGGCTCAAGAGACGCTGTGATAATTGATGAGTGCTCAAGGGAAGCTCTGGTAATTGGAGAGGGCTCAGGAGAAGGCCTGGAAATTGAACAGGGCCCAGGAGAAGCTCTGGTAATTAAAGAGGGCTCGGGGGAAGCTCTGGTAATTAAAGAGGGCTCAGAAGAAGGCCTAGAAATTGAACAGGGCTCAGGAGAAGCTCTGGTAATTAAAGAGGGCTCAGGAGAAGCTCTGGCAATTGATGAGGGCTCAGGAGCAGCCCTGGTAATTGGAGAGGGCTCAGGAGAAGCCCTGATAATTGAAGAGGGCTCAGGAGAAGGCCTGGTAATTGAAGAGGGCTCAGGAGAAGCTCTGGCAATTGATGAGGACTCAGGAGCAGCCCTGGTAATTGGAGAGGGCTCAGGAGAAGCCCTGATAATTGAAGAGGGCTCAGGAGAAGGCCTGGTAATTGAAGAGGGCTCAGGAGAAGCTCTGAGCTCAGGAGAAGGCCTGGGAATTGAAGAGGGCTCAGGAGAGCCTCCCTGGTGGTCTTGTGGTTAGGATTCGGCACTCACCGCCGCGGCCCGGGTTCGATTCCCAGTCAGGGAATACAATTTTGGGGCAGCACGGTAGCATTGTGGATAGCACAATCGCTTCACAGCTCCAGGGTCCCAGGTTCGATTCCGGCTTGGGTCACTGTCTGTGCGGAGTCTGCACATCCTCCCCGTGTGTGCGTGGGTTTCCTCCAGGTGCTCCGGTTTCCTCCCAGTCCAAAGATGTGCGGGTTTGGTGGATTGGCCATGATAAATTGCCCTTAGCGTCCAAAATTGCCCTTAGTATTGGGTGGGGTTACTGAGTTATGGGGATAGGGTGGAAGTGTTAAACTTGGGTAGGGTGCTCTTTCCAAGAGCAGGTGCAGGCTCAATGGGCCGAATGGCCTCCTTTTGCACTGTAAAAAGATTCTATGAGAAGCTCTGAGAACTGAAGAGGGCTCAGGAGAAGGCCTGGTAATTAAAGAGGGCTCAGGAGAAGGCCTGGTCATTAAAGAGGGCTCAGGAGAAGGCCTGGTAATTAAAGAGAGCTCGGGAGAAGCTCTGGTAATTGATGAGGGCTCAGGAGAAGCCCTGGCAATTGGAGAGGGCGCAGGAGAAGCCCTGGTAATTGATGAGTGCACAGGAGAAGGCCTGGTAATTGAAGAGGGCACAGGAGAAGGCCTGGTAATTAGAGAGGACTCAGGAGAAGACCTGGCAATTGATAAGAGCTCAGGAGAAGCCCTGGTAATTGGAGAGGGCGCAGGAGAAGCCCTGGTAATTGAAGAGGGCTAAGGAGAAGCCCTGGTAATTGAAGAACGTTCAGGAGAAGCCCTGGTAATTGAAGAACGTTCAGGAGAAGCCCTGATAATTGAAGAGGACTCAGGAGAAGCCCTGATAATTGAAGAGGGCTCAGGAGAAGGCCTGGTAATTGAAGAACGTTCAGGAGAAGCCCTGATAATTGAAGAGGACTCAGGAGAAGCCCTGATAATTGAAGAGGGCTCAGGAGAAGGCCTGGTAATTGAAGAACGTTCAGGAGAAGCCCTGATAATTGAAGAGGGCTCAGGAGAAGGCCTGGGAATTGAAGAGGGCTCAGGAGAAGCCCTGATAATTGAAGAGGGCTCAGGAGAAGGCCTGGTAAGTGAAGAACGTTCAGGAGAAGCCCTGGTAATTGAAGAGGGCTCAGGAGAAGGCCTGGTAATTGAAGAACGTTCAGGAGAAGCCCTGATAATTGAAGAGGACTCAGGAGAAGGCCTGGTAATTGAAGAGGGCTCAGGAGAAGGCCTGGTAATTGCAGAACGTTCAGGAGAAGCCCTGATAATTGAAGAGGACTCAGGAGAAGGCCTGGTAATTGAAGAGGGCACAGGAGAAGCCCTGATAATTGAAGAGTGTTCAGGAGAAGGCCTGATAATTGAAGAGGGCTCAGGAGAAGCCGTGGTAATCGAAGAGGGCTCAGAAGAAGCCTTGGTAATTGAAGAGGGGTCAGGAAAAGCCCTGGAATTGAAGAGGGCTTAGGGAAAATCCTGAAGATCCAAGAAGGCAGTGGAAGGTCTATGATTCCATGAGCGGGCCGTTGGGGCAAAGGCACATCTTTGGAATGGTAGTGTTCTGCTCTGCATGACTGAAGATCTGAGATGATGCTTGTGAATTGCTTGGGTGCATACTTGGGAATCCGGGGGAACGGAACCTCGGGATGCCTGATTGAAACCCTGCAAGGTGGGCCATCATTAAAGCCATCCATTTGGAGAGAATTCCAAGGTGAGATCTTCTAAGGTGAAGATGGGAAACTCTTGTGAGAGAGACGGAATTTCAGAGAGATTGTTTGATTCTGGGTGGGTTGTTGAGAAATCCGTGGTATCTGTTTTGGTCACATTTGGCATTTATTATGCAGTGTGGTGTGTTTGACGACAGTTTTCCTGTTAATTCACATGTAGCTCATCTTAACTCTAATGTTACAGTACAAGGTAAACATCGTAAACTGATTTGTACCTTTCGACCTTGGTTATTTTTGTTTGTTCAAAACCCATGGAATTTTGTGACTTTGTACATTCAAGTGTCTCAAATCTCAGATTCTGTTTATTTTAAAGAAAACGTTATAGTCCCTAACCGGACAGTCGCATCAATTTGGAGGCTTGGCCAAGAAGCATATCAACTTAAAGATATGCCTGACCAGTAACCAACAAAGAATCAATAAAACTCATGATAAATCACCAGCTCCGAACAAGGCTGAAATTTTCAAATAGCAATCTTTGAATCAAATATTTAACCACTGTGCTTCTGGGCTTTGGGATGAGGAACAGAAATAAATGAAACCAGGTTTATGGGTTTCCATATATGCACAATGCTGCTGCAGCAAAAATAAAGGCTTCAAAAGGTCATTAATTGTATCTGTTGAATCAAAATGTGAATCTTTCTAATTGTCATGCAATTTCTGTGTGTGGTGGGAATTAATTCAGCTGATAGCTCAATTTTTCACACTCTGCAGCTTCCATGTACTGTGTGATATCAGAAAGGTTTCACATAATTGCAGATTTGCCTGAGGGTGAAATTAACTATGCAGGCAATACACTTCATAATATTTGCTCAAATTATTAAAAGTGAAATCATGGGCAAACTTTACCGACCTTGACCCATTCGACTTGGTATCGTGACAAGGCCATTGAATCTCGCAAGATTTGCAATGCTCAAGACATCTTGTGAGATTCAACTGAACCTCGCGATTTGGATCTCGTGCTCACTGGGCGCGATTCAGATATGCATATTTAAATGAGCCACATGGATCACCCTGGCAATGCCAGGGTGCTAGAGTGGCAGTGCAATGGGTCAGGGCCTGAGGGCGGCCTTTCCCGTGAAAGGGAGGATAAAGGACGGTTATGAAGGGTGTATGGGTGGAAAGTGTGTGTGAAGGGGTCTCATAAAGGTTGGGGGGTTTAAGGGTGGGTATTCTGAAAAGGGGTGGCCCAAAATGGGGGAGTGGTTAGGTCTGAAAAGGGGCCCTCAGCGACCTCATAGTGGGCTGTCCTCACTTGGTGGAGTGTGGGGAACATGTGTACGGGGGGGGGTAATATTATCAGTTGGGGGAGGTGTGGGGAACCGTCAAGCACACTTAGAGATCGGGGCACCCTTTCAAAATCTCTTGAGGAGCCGGTCTCGCCAGAGAGTTCAGCTCACCATTGCAGAAAACATTTCTAAATGGGGGCTGGACCAGAGAGAAACTCCTCAAGACCCCAAAAGAATGACTATGGGTGCAATCTATCTGCCACGTCCCGCTGGAATTGGAGCAGGATGCAGCCAGTAGATCCCGGGTGAGGCCTCTCCCAAGATTCCCAACAGCCATTATGCCTCAGGAGATCTCGTTAGATCTCGCAAGACATCACGATCTGGGTTCCGCTCAGTCTTGCAGGGCGAAGTGAGTTTAAGAACCCAATTAGCCGTGCTGACCCTGATTCGATCGGCTACCCGGCATCTATCGGCCTTGTTGAGGAGACCCCAGCCGGATGCTGTTAAGTGCTGGTCCTATAAACGGGGACTAGGTGGAACAGTATCTCGAGGGTCTCCCAGGTGACCAGAGACCTTTGGGTGGTCAGCTTCCCAGCAGGAAGGCACCCTGGTACTACTGGTGTCACCCAGGCACCTTGGTACTGTCAGCCTGATACCCTGGGTGTCACCTTGACACCCTGACAGTGCAACCTAGGTGCCAGCCTGGCACTGCCAGGGTATCAGGCCGGCAGTGCCAAGGTGCCACGTTGGCATTTTTCCTGCACCAGGGATAGGGCCCAGGGTTGCCCTGCCTATATAAGGTGGGGTGCGGGAGTGTCCCAATGAACCCCCAACAGGTGAGTTGGGGCACTGGGGGTTCCAGGTATTGCGTTGGGGGATTGAATGATGGGGGCACCATTTAAAAATGGTGCAATGATCTCTTCCTGCAGGAAATTACGCTAAAGTGCTGCTTCGAGGGGCGTTCCCTGCGGGGCACAAAAACAAGACAGATGTTAGATTGCGAGTCGTTCCCAGCGCTTGACCCGCTAATCCCGCCAGAACGGAGCCTGTTTTACTTTGGTTAGATCGCGCCCTAAGTGTTGTTGACTATCGATGTGGGTCCCAACCAAAAAGCCGGCAGCTAACACCCCGCCAACCTCGCCCAAAATGTTCTGGTTAAATTCTAGAATATAGAATTCCTTCAGTGCAGAAGGAAGCCATTCAGCCCATTGAGGCTGCACAGGCCCTCTGAAAGAACCTCATATTTTCATGTCATGAACAATTCAACGCCCCTCGAAGCATTTTAGGCATCAGGACACCAACCATATTAAATGATGCTAGTAAAAAGCACACATACATCCTTTGGTGAGCCTTGATGTTATGCTTACCATCTTGCAGCCTGGACAATCATTCCCATTTTGACATGTTCGCCTACGGGCCTGGACCCCGCCCCCACACTGGGCAGTGCAGCGTTCCCATGGACCCCAAGGAGTCCAGAAGGTGTGTGGAGGGCACTGAAGATGCTCATTGCAATACCTGGAAAAGAAGCAGAACACCCATTGTATAGTGGCCATCACTGAATATTGTGTGTGCATTAGCAATGTTTTTGTCTTAATTTCTTTCTTTTTGTTATATCTAATGAGACTAAAACATTTCTTTTTAAACCCAAGGTAACAAATAAGGCTCACATGAATACTGCCAGATGTGCACAAGTTGGGCAAAAATGAAAATTGCACATTACAGACCTAACTGCCGAAAACCTCATAATGGAAGTAAGGCAACATTACATCAAAGAAATTGCACTACCCACTACTCAGGAATTAAACATAACAATAAAAGTGCCTAATTACTGATGATTAATCTTTTCTAAGGAATGAACCATATGCAT
Organism: Scyliorhinus canicula; assembly: GCF_902713615.1. Classification (NCBI taxonomy): domain Eukaryota; kingdom Metazoa; phylum Chordata; class Chondrichthyes; order Carcharhiniformes; family Scyliorhinidae; genus Scyliorhinus; species Scyliorhinus canicula. The sequence goes on from NC_052150.1 coordinate 127,211,328, forward strand.
ACATTACTATTGGAAATAGAGCCTCGCTTAATGCTGCATTTCAGCACCTGGAACACTGGAATAACAAACTGGCTTCACTTGGGCTTTTCCCAATTGCTGTGCGTGACACAGCTTTAGTACATGATATCTGATCGAGTACAATGGTGGCGTGATAATCAAATGAATCTTTGAAGACTTTCCTGGACCTGCCAGCATTATTGAGACACATTTTCTCACATACAATTATAGTGCTCAACTGTGAATGCTTTGGAGTGATGAGACGCTAGATTAGCAAATCATTGCACAAACACAAAATAACCACGTGACCACACTTCCACCAGTACTGTCAGTACAGATTAAGCATTCCAAATTGTTAATCATGTTCAAAGGCTATTCCCCCCCCCCCCCCCCCCCCCCCCCCCCCTCTCTTTTTGGTTTTGTCCTCTTTCTGGGCCTTCCAACAGCACTGAATCCCACTTGCAAGCAAAGGCAGCTAAAGAAGATTTAGCAGATGTGTTTAAAATCATGAAGGGTTTAGATTTAAAAACAAATTCATTCATAAGATGTGGACACAGCTAGCACAACCGGCATTTGTTGTCCATCTCTAACTCTCCTCGAGTAGCTGGTAGTGAGCTGCCTTCTTGAACCAAAGCACTGCTTATGGCATAGGTACACCCACAGTTCTGTGAGGGTGTTCCAGGTTTTTGTCTCAGCTACAGTGAAGGAACGGCAATATAGCTCCAAATCAGGATGGTATATATCATGAAGCTAGTTATCCGCTGGAGAATTCCCAGCATTTACATGGCTAGTCCAGTTCAGTTTCTGGTCAATGGTAACCCCCAGGATGTTGATGATGGGGGAATTCAACTATGGTAATGCCATGGAAAATACAATGAGAGAATAAACCTTTTCTCACAGCGAGTGGTTCGGATCTGGAATGCACCGCCTGCAATTGTGGTGGAGGGAGGTTCCACTGAGGCATTCAAGAGGGCATTAGATGATTATTTGAATAGAAACAATGTGCAGGGTTACGGGAAAGGGCAGGAGAATGGCACAAAGTCCTGATGCTCATTCAGAGAGACGACACAATGGGCACGATAACAATTCTGTGATTCTGGAAATTCAATTGGAGACAGTTAGATTCTCTCTTGCTAGAGATGGTTATTGCCTGACACTTGTATGGTAAAATGCTACTTGCCACCGAGCATTCCAAGCCTGAATGTTGTCCAAATCCTACTGCATATGGACACAGAGTTTGTCAGCTTTTACTGAGTTGTGAATGGTGCTCAACATTGTGCAATTATCAGTAAACCTCCCCACTTCTGGTCATTGGTGAAGCAGCTGAAAATGGTTGGGTCAAGGACACTACCATGGGGAACTTTTGCAGTGATGCCCTCGGTCCAGATGATTGGTCACCAACAACCATCTTTTTTCGTTCTACTTATTACTCCAAAGAGTGGAGAGTTGCACCCTCCCCCATACATTTTCATTCACTTTAGGTTTCAGCTCTTTTGTCCATGTTTAAGACCAAGGTCTAGAGGTCTGGAGCCAAATGATCTTGTGGAACACAACCTGAGTATTGGGGAGCAGGTTATTGCTGTGTAAGTGTCATTAAATAACACTGACAACAACATCTGCCACTTTGCTGATGATCAAGAATAGACTAATGGATTCAGGGCAGCAGGGTAGCATGGTGGTTAGCATAAATGCTTCACAGCTCCAGGGTCCCAGGTTCGATTCCCGGCTGGGTCACTGTCTGTGTGGAGTCTGCACGTCCTCCCCCTGTGTGCGTGGGTTTCCTCCGGGTGCTCCGGTTTCCTCCCACAGTCCAAAGATGTGCGGGTTAGGCTGATTGGCCATGCTAAATTGCCCGTAGTGTCCTAATAAAAGTAAGGTTAAGGGGGGGGTTGTTGGGTTACGGGTATAGGGTGGATACGTGGGTTTGAGTAGGGTGATCATGGCTCGGCACAACATTGAGGGCTGAAGGGCCTGTTCTGTGCTGTACTGTTCTATGTTCTATGTTCTATTCTTGTGTAGCCATTTTACTGGCATCTACCAGACAATGCGGGAATCTGCCCTGGCATTTCCTGTCCACAGAAAAATCAGGACAAATCCAAACTGTCCAAATAGTTTGACTAGGGGCACCATTTGTTCAGTACTATGACCAGAACATTATCAGGGCCCAGAACCTTTGCAGTGTCCAGTGCCTTCAGCCATTTCTTGATATCAAAGGGAATGAATCGAGTTCACTGAAGGCTGGCAACTGTGATGCGGGGCCCCAGGGGGCGGAGGAGATGGATCATCCACTCAGCACTTCTGGCTGAAGATGGTTGCAAATGCTTCAGCCTTATCTCTTGCACTGACATGCTAGGATCCTCCATCATTGAGGATGGCTGTCTACTCATTGTCTGGCAGATTCTATGATAGATTAAACCATAGAATCCCAACAGTGTAGAGGGAGGCCATTCGGCCCATGAAGTCTGCACCGACCCTTTGAATGAGCACTCTACTCATGTCCCCGCGCCCTATCCCTGTAATCCCATAACATAACCTGCACAGCCCTGGATACAAAGGGGCAATGTATCACCGCCAATCTACCTAACCAGCACATCTTTGGACTGTGGGAGGAAGAACCCAGAAAACCCACGCGGACACAGGGTGAACGTACAAACTCCACACAGTCACTCAAGGTTGGAATTGAACCCGGGTCTCTGATGCTGTGAGGCAGCCGTACTAACTACTGTGCCACCGCATTGCCCGATTGAGGTTATAGATTGTGGTTGATAGAATTTGTACCTCTGCTGATGGCTCGCAGCCCCTCATTGGTGCCGGGTTTGAGCTGCGAGCTTTTCTGAATCTATCCCATTTAGCTCACAGGCAGTCCCGCACAACACAATGGAGGTATGTTCATTGTGAAAATGGGGCTTAAAACTCCACAAAGACTGTGCAGTGGTCACACTACCATTACAATCATGTACAGATGTACCTGTGACAGGTAGATGTCAAGTAAATTCTTCTAGGTTCTTTCATCACATGCCACAGTCCCAGTTTCAAAGATACATACTTTAGTAGACCAGTCAGTAGTGGTACCACTGAACTACTCTTGGTGGTGGACATTGAAGGATCACATCCAGAACACATTTTGTGCCCTTGCCACCCTTGGTGCTTCTCCCAAATACTGTTCAACATGGAGGGGTACTAACTCATCAGCTGAGAGAGTGGTAGGTAGTACATAACAGGAGGTTTCCTTGCCCATGTTTGACCTGCTGCCATGAGACTTCATGGGGTCAAGAATCAAAGTTAAAGACTCCGAAGATCACTCCTACTTGACTGTATACCATTATAACACAACTTCTGGTGGGTCTATCCCGCCAATAAATAGCCAGGAATGATGATGGTGGTGTCTGGGACACTGTCTGTAAGGTACAATTCAGTGAATATGACTGTATCAGGTGGTTGTTTGACTAGCCTGTGGAACAGCGTTCCCAATTTTGGCCAAAGGCCCCAGATGTTAGTGAGGAGGACTTGGCAGGATGTGTCATTGTAATTTCCGGTGCCGAACTCAATGCAGGTTAGTCTGTCTGGTTAAACAATACAGTAAATAAAGGGAAAGTAATGAGAAACAATGGCCGAAGAACGGATAATCAGAGGGTACAGAATTAAGATGATAATTGGCAAACAAATTAGAGGGCAACAGAAGGAAAGATTTTTTTTTAAATGCAATGCGTGGCTAATGTCAAAACTCAAATATTTAGGTGCTGAAGGATAAAATACTGGACCATAGTCTTTATCCACTTAGAAACCTTATTTACAGAAACACACACTGCCTACCATACACCACCACCAGCTTATCTCTAATTATATCAGAACAGGTGAGGCCCCAATTAATAACCACCATCTGAATGCGATTAACGCCCAATTGATACAATTAACAATTAGGAATCAGAATGCACTGCCTGATTGGGTGGCAGATACAAGATACAGATTGAAGAATATCCTTCTTGAAGGAGAAAAGAATGTAAGAATAGGCAGGAAGAATAAGGCTAGCACAGATTTGATGGATCCAATCACCTCCTTCAATGTTGTCTTAATCTATTATTCTACCCGGGACAAGAAAACAGGCTGATGTCTTATTTTGAAGCCACAAGTTTGGAGCTGTATGAGAGCAGCATGGGCCACACTCCCACTTTCCTCCTCTCTGTGGCAAAATATTCTTGTCCGTCTTAATTTTATTAAAACAATGTTGCTTTTTCTCTGAAATATACCTCCAGGAAAGTATCAAGTTCAGATCACAAGTAGTGGTAGTGTTATTATGCCTTGAGTTGCACTATTGCCCAGGTAACCATAGGGCAGTGAGAGTCAAATCTGATTAAGGTGAGATACTTAGACCATTTACAGAGGTGCGCAACACGCTGAATCGGAGAGGGGTTGATGGTAGCCTCAAAGTTGAAACAAAAACTAACTTAAGGAACACACTTGCTAAACAGAATCTTAGTGCTCTATCACCTGTCCACCTGTTTCAATCATGTTTTAAGTATTGGAAAAAAGTCGGCCAGGTATGTTCAGCATCCTGACATGAGTCTGTCCACCCTTTGTCTGATCAATTATTGCCTGTTTGTAAGCATCTGACCATAGTGAAAGTTCTCAACTGGCTGTTCACTGCCAGCTTTAATAATGTCCATGTATGGGGAATAGATTAGTCAGGATAGCTATCTACAAGAATAAAAAGTTAGAGCTGACTTCTACCAGCTGTACAGCATACATAGCGTAGAACAAGGACTAATAGTCCCGGGACCTTGGCAAGCCTCACTATTTGAATTGGCCCATGGGGCCACAGTGCTGTATAAACTCTGCCGTCTGCTGTAGCTTAAGTTTTGATAACTTGCCAAGCAGCTGCACGCAAAGGCTGCTAATCATGTTCATCGGACATGTGGAAACGTGGTGCCGCAGAAGGCTTTTAATACAGAATCAGAATCTGATTCTGAGAAAACCAGGAATCCTCTTTGCAAACAACTTCAAAACTGAAATCTAGTCAGGGGGTGACAGTCATTAAAAAAAACATTCATGTCAAAAATATCAGGTTTTCTTGTTTCTTATGAAGTTTGCTTCTTCCCAAGCTGCTGAGCTGGCCTTTTAATCAAGTTCAGCCTCATTTCCAAAATATCTATGAAAATTCAAAAAAAACATCAGGTATGTTTATTCAGCTCAGATCTATTGCTGAATAAATCGGGGAGCTGTGCTCTGTACTAATGAATCAGGGCCAGGTTTGTTTGGTTCTACTGGCAGCACTTCACATTAGTCTTCTGTGTGCTGCTCTTTTCTCAGGCTCAATGTCTTCTACCCCACTGAAGTAAACTTGTTTTGTTAAAGTCTGTTAAATTAATGAAAGTCAAGCTTGGGAATGAAATAATTGTTTATGGGGATATAAGGTGATTGCTTCCTTTCACTTCACCAGGAACACACTCTGAAGCAAATCACACTCCTACCCAATACAAGTTTTACTAGGGAATTCTTCCTAATGTCATTGTATATTTTGTTAAAGGGAATTCAAACTTTTAAAAACAAATCAATCAGTGGCAAGTCTCAAAAGTCTATTATAGGAACAGGAATAGGCCATTCAGCCCGTCGAGACTGTCTTGCCATTCAATGAGATCATGGCTAATCTGTGATCTAACTCCATATACCTGCCTTGGGCCCATATCCCTTAATATCTTTGTTTAACAAAAATCTATCTATTTCAGATATAAAATTAACAACTGATCCAGCTTCAACTGCTGTCTGTGGGAGAGAGTTCCAAACCTCTACCATCCTTTGAGTCAAGAAGTGCTTCCTAACATCTCTCCTGAATGGTCTAGCCCAAATTTTTAGGCTGTGGAGTGGAGTTTTAGAATCTCCAACCAGTGGAATATATTGAATACTTTGATCAGATCACACCCTGAACCTTCTAAATTCTAGCGAATACAGGTATAAATCCCCTTTTGTAATTTAACCCCTGTTATCCAGGTATCATTTTTGTAAACCTACGTTGCACTCCCCCCAAGACCAAAATATCCTTCCTAAGTTGTGGGGCGCGATTCTCCGCTCCCCACGCCGGGTGGGAGAATCGTGGGAGGGCCCCCCGACTAATTTCACGACCCCCTGGCTCCCCCCGTGATTCTCCCACCCCCCGCTCGGAAGAATCGCTGCTCGCCGTTTTTCACGCCGACCGGCGATTCTCCGGCCCGAATGGGCCGAGCCGCCTGCCGTTCGCGACCATTTCACGACAGCGGCAACCACACCTGGTCGCTGCCATCGTGAAATCACCGTGAGATGCCCGTTTTGGGGCTTGTAGCACCACGACTGTGCTCGGGAGGGGACAGGCCCGCGATCGGTGCCCACCGATCATCTGGCTGGCGTCTCAATCGGACGCACTATTTCCCCTCCGCCGCCCCGCAAAATCAAGCCGCCACGTCTTGCGGGGCGGCTGAGGGGAAAGACGGCCACCGCGCATGTGCGGGTTGGAGCCGGCCAACCTGCGCATGCGCGGCTGACGTCACATAGGGACCAAAATTTTGGTCCAAAATGGATAACCTTGCACTTGCTTATATTAAATTCCATCTGCCACAATTTTGCCTATTATTATCAAGGAATATCTTGATATCCAGTGCACTGCTCGCAGACAGCTCTGTTATGTGGCAAAGCACCTGGACTGCCATATTTGACCACCTATTTTGTGTTTTTTACCTCTTGCCTGTTGCTATCATTATTGACAATTTTCCTGGTTAAAAAAAGCCAGATTGGAAATATCCACGGTGCTGGAGTCAAATAGTTTGAGTAATTTCTCCCAGCTGGGATTATTTTTAATTATCAACCTGTCTCCAATTAGAATTTACAGAAGTGGGTTTGCCCTAATCAGCAAATACTTAACCCTGGCATTTAAGTAGACTTACTGATTGGGTGGTCATATTCAATACAATTCAATACATATTGTATATCATTGGACAAGTTGAGCAGACCTCCCTCAGTATGTTTATCATTCTCATCATTTATCTTGCCAATTGTCTTGTCTTTCCCTCTTAAGTCAATGAATCCTGTTGAAATATTACGCCATGGATTGTGGCAAGCCTCTGATGTTTCAACCTGTGCTTATTCTTCAAGTGAGAGTCCAGGCTGTGAGATTCAACAAACTATTTGATAGCAGAGTTTTTAGTTACCAGGGACGAGGAAACCAACCTCAGTGCTTTATCCCATGTTCTACAGAAAACACCGACTGGGCAAATTGTTCACACGCCATTACTTTTTCAGCAACTCCTGCACAATTAGCTCATACGGGAGAGGAAGATCAGGGCCAAGTATTTTCAAAGCAAGAACTTTCCAGACTTTTCTTGCATGACTTTCAAGAACTTGTTATCGTAAAAGAAACAATTTTGTGGGTAAATGCAGCTTGAAGTAGCTGCGTTGGCACAAAGAGGTGAAGAAGACCAAACTCAAATGCCACTGAAATGAAGAAGTTAAATTGCTAAATCAGTTCAATGCTTTCCTTTGTTGTTGCTTGCTTTGAGTTCAGGGTTCCCCTAAAATATAAAAGGAGCTTTAATCAGAACACTACCACTTAGCTCTAACAATCAATAGTGAATCAGTCACGTGACATTTACATTATATACACACACACACACAAGAGAGAGGCAAATTATTTTGCAAGGCCAATTTTACAGCTTCCAAAGAGGACAAATTGCACTCGCCGTGAAAGTGGCCAATGCCGGAAGAGGCCAATGCTGTGATCTAAAGCCAGCTGTTATTTGGCTCTATGGTTTAACATGAAATTGAAACTATAAAATCGCAGGATCCGGATCATAGATTAAATGCACTGCACTCAGAAAACCAAAACAATTTTATTATGTATTGGATTTGATAAGGATTTGTAACTTAATACTGTTCTAACATTTTTGATTTGTTAAGTTAAAGATATTTGCATCCTTCAAGAATACTATTAAAAAATTGTCCGAAAATTCAAGTGCCTGACCTGACCCAAGCAGCAAATGTCCATAAATTAACAAAAACATGTTCCGTTTAGAAGAGTGAACAGGGTGTCTTGTGCCCTGAACAATATTATGGTGATTGTTGTGCCAGTGAATTTTACATAGAATTTACAGTGCAGAAGGAGGCCTTTCGGCCCATCGAGTCTGCACCGGCTCTTGGAAAGAGCATCCTACCCAAGGTCAACACCTCCACCCTATCCCAGTAACCCCACCCAACACTAAGGGCAATTTTGGACACCAAGAGCAATTTAGCATAGCCAATCCACCTAACCTGCATATCTTTGGACTGTGGGAGGAAACTGGAGCACCCGGAGGAAACCCTCGCACACACGAGGAGGATGTGCAGACTCCGCACAGACAGTGACCCAAGCCGGAATCGAACCTGGGACCCTGGAGCTGTGAAGCGATTGTGCCTCTCTCTTGTGTGTGTGTGTATATAATGTAAATGTCACGTGACTGATTCACTACTGATTGTTAGAGCTAAGTGGTAGTGTTCTGATTATTGTTTATTCAGAATCATTAATAAAATTGGAGAACAGTTTTACAATACAAGAACAAACATTCATCTTCAAAGTTCCTGGTGAGGAATTAAATGCCCCCAGCTCATTTACATGGATGGGAACTCATGTGCTGGTTTTCTGGTGTATGTTGATGGTTTAAAAAGCTGCACGCTGGAAATGCTGAAGAGGAAGACTTGTTCTACCCCCTGCCTTCACCATTCCTGCTGGGTGGAAATAAAGTGTTCTGTAGCAATAATGGCAATTCAAGAAAATGTGTCTCAAAAAGCCTTCAGGTTTAGAGTACTTCTTTCTACAGGTGGTTTACAGTGTGTTACAATTATGGGGTTTTGCGATTATGGCCGGAATTTTCCATGATATTGACAAAGGCTGGTGTCAGATGGGAAACGCAGCAATGAAGGTGCGAAAGCAATGGCATCTTTCTCCGCTCTATAATGCAGCACTTAGAAAAAAGAGTTGAAGTTGCGGATTCCATGCTGTATGCCTGGCAGGATGGCCTTTGATTCGTCTTGCCCTGCCAGCACTTAGAAGTGCGAGGTCGGGGCACCATTTTTGAAGGGGCCCCGTGCATAGAGTGAGAAAACTAGTTCATCCTGGAACCGTCCCCCGGCATGTCCCTTGTCACTGCCCCCTGGTACTATATGGGGCAATGCCGGGGGCAATGCCAGGGAACGGTGCCCGGGCATGACCAGTCGTGATTCATGCCGTTCTGCCATCACACTGCCATAGATGGATTTCTAATGGGGGCAGGTGTTGGATAACTGCGGTGTTGCGGCCTGTTATTATGTTAATTTTTTTATGATGGCATTCTTGACATCAAACATCGGAAAACACACCCAGTCACTAATGGGGGGAGGGGTCAATCGCATCACACATTTCTGCCGACGTAAAGCACGACTTTGCAGTTCTCAAGATATTTTCTACTCCCATCACCGAACCTACCCATGCAAATCGGAGTGCAAAATCCTGGCCTACATTTTGGGGTTGTGTCTTTAAATTTGGGGTAAAATTAAGAATTCATGTTACCTGTGTTGTGGTCTGTGTGATGAGTCTATTAAAGATTGAAGGAAGGCATATTTTGCTTTACTGAGAAGAATATGCAAAGTATTCACTCTTGCAGATAATGGCAAAGGTAGCATGTGTCCATCTCCATGACCAGGGAAGTGTTAAAATGTCAGGTTGCAAAAGTCTATACTTTGAACTGTCCAGTTGATTTCTGGATAGGTTAGAGTTGGTGTCAAAGAATTGCTAATCAGCATTTGTATCTGGATACAAAGGCCCATGTGATTTACATTACCATGTGGAAGGGTGCAGAGAAACCCCTTCTAAAGATTGGTTACAGGCTTTCCCAAAATATCACGGAAAATCAAAAGCGTGTGGGTTAGTCTGCTAGGATCCAGGAGAGGGCAAGCCTCTGATGTTTCAACCTGTGCTCATCCTTCAAGTGAGAGTCCAGGCTGTGAGATTCAACAAACTATTTGACAGCAGAGTTTTTAGTTACCAGGGACGAGGAAACCAACCTCAGTGCTTTATCCCATGTTCTACAGAAAACACTTACTGGGCAAATTGTTCACACGCCATTACTTTTTCAGCAACTCCTGCACATAGGACATATGAGCTATAGACAGCAAGGCACTATAATTCTCCACATAGGGTTGCGGTGGGAACTCATACCTCAGGGACTGTAAAGTCCACAATTATGAGATAATACAGTGCTGGAAGATTTGCCTAGCTTTAGCTAAAGGGAGAAGTCTTGAGGAAAACTTGTACAGTGAAAAACAGTTCTGGAATTAACAGTTTCCAGACTGGGAAAGAAAAAGATTGGAAGTAAACCACTGAGAGCCAATAATCATTTTGGATTGATTCTGAAAGAATTGAATGTCTACTTAAAGGGCAGTATAATATGATAGTAGTTTTTTTCTGTTGTAGTAAAAGGTCTGTTCTGCAGTAAATTATGAAATGTCTACAAAAAGTGGCACTTTTAGTCGATTTGTTACAGAAAATGTCTTAAAATGTCATATCTTTTTTTTAAATTTAGAGTACCCAATTATTTTTTCCAATTAAGGGGCAATTTAGCATGGCCAATCCACATATCCTGCACATCTTTTGGGTTGTGGGGGTGAAACCCACGCAGACACAGGGAGAATGTGCAAACTCCTCACGGACAGTGACCCAGAGCTGGGATTCGAACCCGGGTCCTCAGCGCCGTATGCAGCAATGCTAACCACTGTGCCACCGTGCTGCCCTTTAAAATGTCATATCTTGTTATTCACCCATTCAGCTCTTAATCTAAATTTGAACTTCTTTTTAAAAGCTATCGAGTTCAATGAGGATTGTAACAAGTTTTATATTCTGGACTGAATTTTGTGGCTAGGCTGCAGATTCTGTGGTCAGGACTGGAAGTGGAAAATCCTGCCACTTTGGGTGGAGATCAATTGCCCAATAAAGAGTCAGCAGATTTGGGACTGGCTGCTAAAGGAGCATGTGAGGCAGCAGAGGGCATAAGGTCACACTGTGGCAGGTGTTACGGCCATATTTGAAGGGCTGCCAGCATTCAATATCATGGGAACTACCAGGACATCTCCATAAAGGAAGGAAAGCAGCTGAGACAACGGCAGGAGGAAGGCCCCAGGCAGCCCCATGGTTCAGTAATGCCTACATGCAGGCTCTACTCCAGGTAACAAAAGCTATGTTCTCTTCCACAGGGACAGGAGGAGCAGACCAGCTTGACTGAACCAGAAAGCTTGGATGGAGTTTGCAGAGAAAATCAAAAGCCATGATGTCACCCTACAGAACCTGGATCCAGTGCCGCAGGTGAGAACTCCATACCTTTTTCACCTTTGGGGCTTGCATGTTGCAACACGAGATGGTGAGTTTGGTGAGGAGGGAGTCACCACCCAGTCAGTGGCAATGGGATCAGGTGAGAGCATCTCCTGTTAGAAGCTCGGTTGCATCTTGGTGAGAGAAGCCCATCTATCACTGCTTACTGCATCAAGATCCCCACCAGAGCAGTCACATGCAGGAGACATTCATATGCCCCAAGCATAGCTTCCACCAGCATAGGCATTGTGCTCATCTTCCTTGGGCACCTAACAGTGTTCTGCTTTCCACTTGCAGGAGAAGACAGTCCATAACATATTGTAACAGGCCAAGACTGGCACAGAGTTTCCATACCTGGTCATCCTAGCCCCCACGGAAAAAGAGGCATTGGAAGTGGCAGCCGTTCCATCATTGATGCGAAAGGAGTGAAGTTAGATTACGGTGAGTGGCTCAGTGAAGTGGCACAATGGAGCCTGTGGTACAAATAAGGCAGAGTGCTCATGTATCCACCAATGGACACATGGAGCTCCACACTCGAAGTGGTTGGAAGGACACAATGGGAAGGGCCTAACTCTCTAATGTAGCTGCTTACACATGCAAGTCTAGGAGAAAAACAGGTGGTGCAGAGCAAGGGGTAGGCACCCGCCTTGGAGAAGGAGACTTCAAATGCACCATCACATCATTCTCGCTCCCCTTCCACCAGCGGAGATACCTTAACGTTGGCGGGTGACCATTATAAGATTCAGGATTATAAGCCGATGAGCACCACAAACAGCGAGCAGTTGATTGAAGTTGTGATAGCTAAGGTCACTGACACTCGGACAACCTTGGGAAACTGGGATGATTCTGAGCCCCAGATTGATGATATGCTTCTGGAGTTGTTGGCAAATACTAGAGCTTCAGCATTTGAAAAGGGAACATCTGGTGGAGAATCCAGAACCAATAAGCATTCATGAAAGAGTCCATCAAGACCAAGAGTGCTGCCAGGTTTCAGGCGTGTGCATGCTTGGCTTCCTAATGGAGAGATTAGTGATGTGCGTGGAGAGTCCAGCAGGCCAATCAATGGATGTATGTAGAGCTGCATGGCATCACCGTGGCCATGGGTTTGCAGTGCCAAAGTGAAAGACGAACAAGGTGCTTGGGAGTCTCCACCAGTTCCTCATCCTTCTCAGGTCAGCAGGGAAGAATAAATGTTCCTTGTAAGGCAGGGAAACAACACTTCTGCACCTGGGGGCTCCTCTCAGTGAATTCCTGGTGTGAACTGTGGCTCCTTAGTCCCTCTGTCATAACAGCAGCACCTCGGTAGCTGCAACAACAGCTACTGGGTGGGTTGGCGGCGGGAGGAAGAGAGAGAGACTGTACATGCGCAGGAGCCCCTCAGCATGCTGGGGCCCTCCAGGCCTCAGGCAGTCATCAGAGGACGGTCACCAAGGTTATGCCAGAGGCCAAGAAGTAGCAGGTTCAGCAGGCTGTCTTCAGCTCATCTGAAATGGCAGGGCAGAGAACCATGTAGTGCACTTGTAAGGGATTTGAGAGCCTAGTTGAACTTGGGGTTCAGAGGTGAAGGGTGTGTCAAAGTGTGAAGCCTCACACATCTTATTCAATTTGATAACGGTCTAATGAATTGGCGAAAAATCTCCTTCCATGTTTTGCAGCCCTTTGGGATTTCACTTGGCTCCCTCAAGGGGTTGGTTATGACAGATCATACCTGCCTATGGTCAATGCCCCAACCTTGCTTCTGTGTGATGTGCAGCCTGGCACAGGCTAATGGGATGGGATAAATGAAGGAGGTGCTAGCAGGGCTTCAGAAAAGTAAGGCCTTATTGATGTGGATCAAACGGGTTGTGAGGATCACATGAAAAGTCTGAGTATATTAGTGCCTCCCGAATCTCTCTTGCATCGTGTTTGCTCTTTGTCTGAGGAACCTAGGGTCCCTCATCTTTCATCATCTGGTGAGAAGCCTCTACCACATCCTCATTATTATCGGAGCAGACAGCACTATCCACAAGATCCTCGTAGTTCAACCTTTACCCCATCTGTAATACTAGTTGTGCAGTGCACAGCAGATCTAAATTATTTTTGAAAGCCTTGCTGGGTTACGCTGAAGAGTTCCATCAGATTGATCTGGACACCTGAATTGCATATTCAGAAGCCCGGTGACCTGCTCAATGGTCACTCAACCAGACCCTTGGCAGGTGTTGCATATCAACCATGTACAAGTTCCTCACAGACAGTAGCAGCCATATCCACAGTGGGTAGCCCTTGACTCCGATTATCCGTCCCTGAAGGTGCACAAGCAGTGAGAAACGCTGTGGCATCTGGGACTACCGAGTAGGTATGCATCACGGCTGCTTCCCAGGAACTGTGCTCCCACCTGAAGGATTTTGTGGGAGGGTCTCAGACCAGTTTAACATTAATGGAATAGAAGCTCTTCTTGAGGATAAATACCACTGGCTGGTCTACAGGAAACTTAGAAACATAGAAAATAGGAGCCCGCCATTTATTATGATCATGGCTGATCATCTAACTCAGTAACTTGTTCCTGTTTTCCGATATATTCTTTGATCCCTTTAGTCCCAAGAGCTACAGCTAACTCCTTCTTGAAAACATACAGGGTGCGATTTAACCACCACATTGTGCCCAGTACAGATCTGGGCACGCCGGTTAAATAACAGGAAAACCCAAAATCAAGATTTGTGCCTGTGCAAATCAGTTTGGGATCTAATCAGCCCACTCCTGATGGCGATTTCCAGATCTCACCCAAATATGGCGAGCAGATCATTAACTTGAATTTGCATTAATTTCCAACTCATTAGCAAGATTGAAGTTGAATGTAACAGCATCCCAGGAATTAACTAGCACCCCAGCGAGAAATCACACGGGCGTCGTTTAGTACTCCTTTTTTAAAAACGGGAAATCTGGTGAAATGGCTGCTGAGGGGAACTGAGGAGGTAAGTAGCCATTCATTTTCAGGCATGCAGCTCAAGGGCACTGGGGACAGAACACAGGGGTGGAGTGGGGGAATGGATACCACAGAGGGGTTGGGTTTGGTCTGGGGGGCTGAATGCAATCCAGTTTGAAGCAAGAAGACGCTGCGGGGCCTGGTGCGCGACACTGTTCCAAATGCACTACCTGATGACGCTGTTGAAGAAATGCTTTTGCAGATTGTTGATGCTTTTGTTGCTGGTGTGGTGAGTGCTGCATGTAACTGGCACATCACCACAGATTAGACACACTGGAAGTCAAGGATGCTCAACTGCACCTTGAGCACCAGTGGAAGATCTGGATGCCAGGATTTGGTTCCGGTGAGATTGGGCCGTGTGGGAGGTCCTGAACAGCTGCAGCTCCTGGACAGAGAACGGCACTGATACGTGGAACAAGTAACACATTGATGGATAGATCATTTCTACAACAAAGGTCTGGACATGATAACATATTCTCAGACTTAGCCTCCATTTCTGTTGGAGAACATGAAAGGGGTGATACTGTGCTTTTTTAAATGAAAATGAACAGTGACATTTCCTTGTGGTTTAATTTTTTTAAACATTTTTTTATTCTCCTCCTTTTTCACATTTTCTCCCATTTTTACACCCACCAACAATAAACAATAATCAGTATCAAATATGTCAATCCCCATATCAATAACACTCCCATCCTCCCACCAAACCCCAAACATTAGCCCGCATGTTTACATAAACAAATGACAAAAAGGAATCAGGGATCACCCATAGTCACCATCAACACATGCAGCCCCCTCGCCCCAACCCTCCCACCCCCGCCCCCCCCAAAGTAATTTTCGATGTTATCCAGTTCTTGAAAGTGCATAATGAGTAATGCCCATGAATTGTAGAAACCCTCCATCCTTCCCCTCAGTTCAAACTTAACCTTCTCAAGAGTCAAGAATTCCAACAGGTGCCCCCACCCTGCCAGGGCACAGGGTGGAGAGGTTGCTCTCCAACCTATCAGGATCCGCCTTTGGGCGATCAACGGGGCGAAGGCTACAACATCTGCCTCTGCACCCGTTTCTAACCCTGGCTGGTCTGACACCCCGAATATGGCCTCCCAGGGGCCCGGGTCCAGTTTCACGTGCACCACTTTAGAAATTACCATAAAAACCTCCTTCCAGTAATCCTCTAGCTTTGGACACGACCAAAACATATGACCATGATTAGCCCCCTGCCCGCCCCCCTCACAACGTTCACAGCCATCTTCTACTCCTTCAAAGAATCGGCTCATCCTCGCCCCCGTGAGGTGTGCCCTGTATACCACCTTCAGCAGTATCAGCCCTAACCACGCACACGAGGTGGAGGCAATCACTCTCTGGAGCACCTTACACCAGACCCCTCCTCCATATCCTCTCCCAATCTTCCTCCCACTTTGCTTTGATCCCATCCCGCGGTGCCTTCTCCTCTTCCAAAATAACTCCATAGACCGCTGAAACTACCCCCTTATCCAGCCCCCTGTCGTCAGCAGCTCCTCCAGCAATGTGAAGGCCGGCTGCTCCGGGAAGCTCTGGCTTCTGATTTCTGGCAAAATCTCGAACCTGCATGTATCTAAACATTTCTCCCTGCTCCAGCCCATACTTCACTTCCAGCTTCTTCAATCCTGCGAACCGACCCCTAAGAAACAAATCTTTTAGTGTCTTAATCCCCTTCTTCTCCCATTTCCAAAAATTTCCATCCCACTTCCCTGGCTCAAATCTGTGGTTCCCCCAAATCGGCATTTCTCTTGATCCTGCCCTCAACCCAAAGTGTTGGCGAAACTGCCTCCAAATTCTCAATGAAGCTATTATTACCGGAGTATTTCCCTGGGGCCATCGTGAGCGGCGCTGTTGCTAGTGTTTTCAGTCCCGACCCCCTGCATAAACTCTCCTCCATTCTCACCCACTGGGAATTAACCCCTCTGACCCAGCTCCGCACCTTCTCCACATTCACCGCCCAGTAGTAATACATCAGGTTCGGAAGACCCGAACCCTCTGCCTGCCTTCCCCTCTGTTGCAGCACCTTTCTCACTCTGGCCACCTTCCCTCCCCATATGAACGAAGTACTCATTCCCTCAATCTCCCTGAAAAAAACCTTTGGCAGGAAAATTGACAGGCATTGGAAAATAAACAGAAATCACGGCAACACGTTCATTTTAACCGCCTGTACCCGACCCGCCAGTGACAGAGGGAGACCATCCCACGTCGCCAGGTCAGCTTTCACTCTCCCCACCAAACTAGAAATGTTGTACCTGCAGAGCGCCCCCCCCCCCCCCCCCCTGCACAACCTGCACCCCAGGAACCTAAAGTGAGTCCCTGCCCTACGGAATGGCAGCCCCCCCCCCCCCTGCCTCCACCCCCAGCCGAGACACCACAAAATATTCACTTTTGTCTAGATTTTATTTGTACCCAGAGAAAGACCCAAACACCCGAAGCAGCTCCAATATTCCCCCTATCGACCCACTCAGTTCCGACACGTATAACAGCAAGTCAACGGCATAAAAGGACACCCGATGCTCTATCACCGCACCCCCCCCCCCCCCCCCCCCGCACTATTCCTTTCCATACCCCCGAACTTCTTAATGCGATGGCCAACGCTCAATCACAATTGCAAACAGCAGGGGGGACATAGGACATCCCTGCCTAGTCCCACGGTGGAGCGAAAAGTATCTCGAGCTGATGTTTGTGCGGACACTCGCCCTCGGCTCCTTATATAGTACCTTTACCCAGTTCACAAATCTTGGTCCAATCCCAAACCGCTCCAGAACTGCCATCAAGTAGCCCCATTCTACCCGGTCAAACGCCTTCTCAGCGTCCAATGCCGCAACCACCTCTGTTTCCTTCCCCTCTGCCGGTGCCGTAACAACGTTCAATACCCTTCTAACGTTTGAAAAGAGCTGCCTCCCTCTCACAAACCCCGTCTGACCTTCACCTATCACCTTCAGGAGGCGCTCCTCCAGCCTACCTGCCAGTACCTTCGCGTCCATTCAAAAGTGATATGGGCCTATACGACCCACACTCCGTTGGGTCCTTATCTTTTTTTAGCAACAGGGAAATTGATGCCTGCCCCAACGTTTGTGGCAACACCCCCTTCCCTATCGCCTCTTCAAACATCCCCACCATCAGGGGTGCCAGCTTATCCTTGATTTTTTAAATAATATTCCACCGGAAACTCATCCGGTCCTGCCACCTTCCCTGACTGCATCTTCCCAATCGCATCTTTTATCTCCTGCTCCAATATCGCCCCCTCTAATGTAGCCCTGTCCCCCTCCCCTAACCTCGGGTAATCCAGCCCATCTAGAAATTCCTGCATCTCCCGGTCACCCTCAGGTGGCTCTGACCTGTACAACCTCTCATAAAATTCCTCAAAGACATTGTTAATCAGATCCGGAGCCACCACCAACTTCCCTGCCCTGTCCCTCCGGAGCTGACCTGCTAACATACGCCCTGCACCCGTAAACTGCACCCCTTGCTCACCTCAGTTGGCGCACCGTCTTCCTGGTAGATAGTCAGTCAAAGCTCGCCTGTAGTTCCTTCCTCTTTTCCAACTTCACTGGGTCCCCATCTTCTGCATAACGCCTATCTACCTCCAACATCTCATCTATTATCCACTGCTGCTCCAATCTCTCCTCCTTGTCCACCCTGGCCTTAAACAAGATCACCTGACCCCTCACCACCACCTTTAGAGCCTCCCAGACAACTGCCTTCGACACCTCACCCGTAGAGTTGAAACCTACATATTCCTCAATTACCTTTTCAATTTTGTCACAGAACCCTTGGTCTCCCAAAGTCCCACACCTAATTTACACCCCAGCCTCTACGCTACCCCCTTCTCCAGTACCATATCCACCCAATGATCTGATACTGCAATTGCTGAGTATTCCGACCCATTAACCTCAGCCAGCAAAGCCTTCCCCACCACAAAAATGTCAATCCGCGAGGTTATCCATTTTGGTAGGAATAATAGCAAACGGGATTATTATTTAAATGATAAAATATTAAAGCATGCTGCTGGGCAGAGAGACCTGGGTGTGCTAGTGCATGAGTCGCAAAAAGTTGGTTTACAGGTGCAACAGGTGATTAAGAAGACGAATGGAATTTTGTCCTTCATTGCTAGAGGGATGGAGTTTAAGACTAGGGATGTTATGTTGCAATTGTATAAGGTGTTAGTGAGGCCACACCTGGAGTATTGTGTTCAGTTTTGGTCTCCTTACTTGAGAAAGGACGTACAGGCACTGGAGGGTGTGCAGAGGAGATTCACTAGGTTAATCCCAGAGCTGAAGGGGTTGGATTACGAGGGGAGGTTGAGTATACTGGGACTGTACTCGTTGGAATTTAGAAGGATGAGGGGGGGATCTTATGGAAACATATAAAATTATGAAAGGAATAGATAGGATAGATGCGGGCAGGTTGTTTCCACTGGCGGGTGAAAGCAGAACTAGGGGGCATAGCCTCAAAATAAGGGGAAATAGATTTAGGACTGAGTTTAGGAGGAACTTCTTCACCCAAAGGGTTGTGATCTATGGAATTCTTGCCCAGTGAAGCAGTAGAGGCTCCTTCATTAAATGTTTTTAAGATAGAGATAGATAGTTTTTTGAAGAATAAAGGGATCAAGGGTTAAGGTGTTCATGCCAGAAAGTGGAGCTGAGTCGACAAAAGATCAGCCATGATCTCACTGAATGGGGGAGCAGGCTCAAGGGGCAGAATGGCCTACTCCTGCTCCTAGTTCTTATGTTCTTAACAGTCTCCTATGCGGCACCTTGTCAAAGGCCTTCTGGAAATCTAAATAAATCACGTCCACCGGTTCTCCTTTGTGTAACTTGCTTGTTACCTCCTCAAAGGAACTCTAACAGATTTGTCAGACACGACCTCTCTTTGACAAAGCCATGCTAACTCAGTCCTATTTTGCCATGCACTTCCAAGTGATTCGCGATCTCACCTTTAATAACAGACTCTAAAATCTTACCAATGACCGAAGTCAGGTTAACCGGCCTATAATTTCCCGTCTTCTGCCTCCCTCCCTTCTTAAACAGTGTGGTGTTACATTAACCACTTTCCAGTCCTCTGGGACCCTCCCTGCCTCCAGTGATTCCTAAAAGATCACCACCAGTGCCTCCACTATTTCCTCAGCTATCTCTTTTAGGACTCTGGGGTGTAGTCCATCCGATCCAGGTGCCGTATCCACCTTCAGACCTTTCAGTTTTCCCAGAACCTTCTCCTTCGTAATGGTCACTGCACTCACCTCTGCCCCCTGGTTCTCCTGGAGCTCTGGCATCCAACTGATGTCTTCCACCGTGAAGACTGATGCAAAGTAACTATTCAGTTCATCTGCCATTTCTTTGTTTCCTATTATTACTGCCCCAGACACACTTTCTAGTGGTCCAATGTGTATTTTTGTGTATTTTTGTCTACTTTTTATGTATTGAAAAAATATCTTCCTATCTTCCTTTATATTACTAGCTAGCTTGCACTCGTACTTCATCTTCTCCCCCTTATTGCTTTTTTAGTTATCCTCTGCTCGCTTTTTTGGCTTCCCGATCCTCTGGTTTCCCACTAATCCTCGCCATTTTGTATGCTTTTTCTTTAGCCTTTATGCTGTCCTTGACATCCCTTGTCAGCCATGGATGCCTTATCCTCCCCTTAGCATGTTTCCTCCACCTTGGGTTGAATTTCTGTTGTGCCTGCCTAATAACCCCCAAAAACTCCTGCCGTTGCTGTTCCACTGACTTCCCTGCTAGGCTCCTTCTCCAATCAACTCTGGCCAGCTCCTCCCTCATGTCTTTGTAGTTACCCTTATTTAATTGTAATACCGTTACATCTGATTGCAGCTTCTCCCTCTCAAACTGCAGGGTAAATTTTATCATTGAGTACTGCTCAAAATGCGGTTCTGATGCCTGAACTGCTTTGGTGGTACACTGCAGTACACCACCCAGAGGGTCGCCCGATTTGTGGTGGTGTGCTGTGTCCTCTACAACCTGGCATGACATTCTGGAGGAGGAGGGACATGTGGCTTCATCTGAAGACAAGGAGGAGGTGGATCAGGATGAAGGACAACCCGGGGCAGACCCGCAGAAGGAGCTGGAGGACAGGCGACGGAGAGCGTCTGGAATACCCAAAGGACCAGGGATGTCCTCATCCTCACCTGATTCTTAAAGGACAAGACTTTTCCCTTTTTCCCCCCTTCCACCCATTCCCCTCCTTCCCCCCATTTCCTCCTTCCTCAACCCCCCCATTCTCCCCTTTCCTCAACCTCCGCATTTCCCTCCTTCCTCAAACACCCCCCCATTCTACTCCTTCCTCAACCAACCCCCCCCATTCTCCGACCCTCCCACCCCCCTGTCCCACCCTCCCAGGGTCTGGGTAACATTACTCCAGGGTGATGGGCCTGTGCCGGCACTGTCAACAGGTCAATATACAAAGCAGGAGAGTGATGATCACTCACTGTGAGGAAAGCTCTGATGCTCCTCAATTTATGCCAAATTCTGCCTCCTGTCTTTCTGCTGACAGCATGTTCATACCCATCCTCTGAACGGGGTCGGGGGATTTTGATCTTGGACCATTGCTCCCCGGGGACGTGGAGGGCAACAGAGGGTGGGAGCACAGGCAAGCACACTGTCAAAAATAAGGTGGCGGAGGCTTCACTGTAACAGGTGTAATATTGTTTAATTGTGAAAATTTAACATTTCCATTCTCTCTAGCTGCAGATTGTGTTACACCACTCTCATCAGATACAACATGGAGAGCAATGCTGGCTGATATATCCACAGAGAGCCACGCTGGACCAGATACCCCATTGAGAGAGCCATGCTGGATCAGATACTGTATAGAGAGCCAATGCTGGATCAGATACTGTATAGAGAGCCAATGCTGGATCAGATACTGTATAGAGAGCCATGCTGGATCAGATACTGTATAGAGAGCCATGCTGGATCAGATACTCCATAGAGAGCCATGCTGGATCAGATACTCCATAGGGAGCCATACTGGATCAGATACTGTATAGAGAGCCATGCTGGATCAGATACCCCATAGAGAGCCATTCTGGATCAGATACCATATAGAGAGCCATGCTGGATCAGATACCCCATAGAGAGCCATGCTGGATCAGATACTCCATAGAGAGCCATGCTGGATCAGATACCGTATAGAGAGCCATGCTGGATCAGATGCTGTATAGAGAGCCATGCTGGATCAGATGCTGTATAGAGAGCCACGCTGGATCAGATACCGTATAGAGAGCCATGCTGAATCAGATACCGTATAGAGAGCCATGCTGGATCAGATGCTGTATAGAGAGCCATGCTGGATCAGATGCTGTATAGAGAGCCACGCTGGATCAGATACCGTATAGAGAGCTATGCTGGATCAGATACTCCATAGGGAGCCATGCTGGATCAGATACTCCATAGAGAGCCATGCTGGATCAGATACCGTATAGAGAGCCATGCTGGATCAGATACCGCATAGGGAGCCATGCTGGATCAGATACCCCATAGAGAGAGCAATGCTGGATCAGATACTCCATAGAGAGCCATGCTGGATCAGATACCGCATAGGGAGCCATGCTGGATCAGATACCCCATAGAGAGAGCAATGCTGGATCAGATACTCCATAGAGAGCAATGCTGGATCAGATACTCCATAGGGAGCCATGCTGGATCAGATACTCCATAGAGAGCCATGCTGGATCAGATACCGTATAGAGAGCCATGCTGGATCAGATACTCCATAGGGAGCCATGCTGGATCAGATACCGTATAGAGAGCCATGCTGGATCAGATACCGTATAGAGAGCCATGCTGGATCAGATACCCCATAGAGAGCCATGCTGGATCAGATACTGTACAGAGAGCCATGCTGGATCAGATACTCCATAGGGAGCCATGCTGGATCAGATACCCTACAGAGAGCCATGCTGGATCAGATACCCTACAGAGAGCCATGCTGGATCAGATACCCTACAGAGAGCCATGCTGGATCAGATACTCCATAGGGAGCCATGCTGGATCAGATACCGTATAGAGAGCGATGCTGGATCAGATACCGTATAGAGAGCCATCCTGGATCAGATACTCCATAGGGAGCCATGCTGGATCAGATACCGTATAGAGAGCCATTCTGGATCAGATACCGTAGAGAGATCCATGCTGGATCAGATACCGTATAGAGAGCCATGCTGGATCAGATACTGTATAGAGAGCCATGCTGGATCAGATACTCCATAGGGAGCCATGCTGGATCAGATACCCCACAGAGAGCCATGCTGGATCAGATACTCCATAGGGAGCCATACTGGATCAGATACTGTATAGAGAGCCATGCTGGATCAGATACCCCACAGAGAGCCATGCTGGATCAGATACTCCATAGGGAGCCATACTGGATCAGATACTCCATAGAGAGCCATGCTGGATCAGATACTCCATAGAGAGCCATGCTGGATCAGATACCGTATAGAGAGCCATGCTGGATCAGATACCCCATAGAGCCATGCTGGATCAGATACCCCATAGAGAGCCATGCTGGATCAGATACCGCATAGAGAGCCATGCTGGACCAGATACCCCATAGAGAGCCATGCTGGATCAGATACTCCATAGAGAGCAATGCTGGATCAGATACCGTATAGAGAGCCATGCTGGATCAGATACTGTATAGAGAGCCATGCTGGATCAGATACTGTATAGAGAGCCATGCTGGATCAGATACTCCATAGGGAGCCATGCTGGATCAGATACTCCATAGGGAGCCATACTGGATCAGATACTCCATAGAGAGCCATGCTGGATCAGATACTCCATAGGGAGCCATGCTGGATCAGATACCGTATAGAGAGCCATGCTGGATCAGATACTGTATAGAGAGCCATGCTGGATCAGATACTGTATAGAGAGCCATGCTGGATCAGATACTGTATAGAGAGCCATGCTGGATCAGATACTCCATAGGGAGCCATGCTGGATCAGATACTCCATAGGGAGCCATGCTGGATCAGATACCGTACAGAGAGCCATGCTGGATCAGATACTCCATAGGGAGCCATACTGGATCAGATACTCCATAGAGAGCCATGCTGGATCAGATACTCCATAGGGAGCCATGCTGGATCAGATACTCCATAGAGAGCCATGCTGGATCAGATACTCCATAGGGAGCCATACTGGATCAGATACTCCATAGAGAGCCATGCTGGATCAGATACTCCATAGGGAGCCATGCTGGATCAGATACTCCATAGGGAGCCATGCTGGATCAGATACTCCATAGGGAGCCATGCTGGATCAGGTACTCCATAGAGAGCCATGCTGGATCAGATACTCCATAGGGAGCCATGCTGGATCAGATACCCTACAGAGAGCTATGCTGGATCAGATACTCCATAGGGAGCCATGCTGGATCAGATACCGTAGAGAGAGCCATGCTGGATCAGATACCGTATAGAGAGCCATGCTGGATCAGATACCGTATAGAGAGCCATGCTGGATCAGATACCGTATAGAGAACCATGCTGGATCAGATACTCCATAGGGAGCCATACTGGATCAGATACTCCATAGAGAGCCATGCTGGATCAGATACTCCATAGGGAGCCATGCTGGATCAGATACCATACAGAGAGCCATGCTGGATCAGGTACTCCATAGGGAGCCATGCTGGATCAGATACTCCACACCAGCCAAGTGAAGGCACCAGCAAAGCTTGGTGATTAGAAGAGCTATCTCTGTACCAGATTAAGGACTGTGGGAACAGACAACTGTGGGATTGTGGTGATCTACCACTGTATATATATGTGTGTGCTTGCATTAGGGGATGTACAACAGTACCTGTATTACAGGTTTTCTAGTAAGCCCCTGCCGGCTAGTTCCGCCCACAGGGAGCTGTATAAATATTCATAAGTTTCCCTGAGATGCCATTCTACAGCTACAGCCGAAGGAATAGCATCTCACTGTAATAAAGCCTCTCTTGTACCGATTTGAGTCTTTGTGTGCAATTGTTAGCGCCACAATTTATTACAGTGAGATGCTATTGTGGTGATCTACCACTGTATATATATGTGTGTGCTTTCATTCGAGGATGTACGACAGTACCTGTATTACAGGTTTTCCAGTAAGCCCCTGCTGGCTAGCTCCGCCTACAGGGAGCAGTATAAATATTCATAAGTTTCCCTGAGATGCCATTCTACAGCTGCAGCCGAAGGAATAGCATCTCACTGTAATAAAACCTCTCTTGTACCGATTTGAGTCTTTGTGTGCAATTGTTAGCGCCACAGGGATCTGTAGTGAAGAACAGGCACAAGAGCTGATTGGACAGTGGCTGTAGCTCTGCTTTGAACAGACAGAAATGGAACGCAGACCCCTGTGTTGTGCTCCTGAGAGAAATACGACTCCTGAGAGAGTCATAACCCCTGAGCATTTGTGACTATAAAACAGTGATTGATCAGTGCTTGTCCTGCGAGTACATGACGGGAAGCATGGTCAGTGCTGTATAAGAAGGAGAGACAAAGGAACTTGTGGAACGATACCTGCAGGATTACCCTTCATAAGAAGGAGCGCTCTGGGTCTGAGACTCAGAGTACACCAAGAGGGTGTCTAATCACCTCACTTTTTAAAGGGGGTTTTACATCCAAGCTGTGAGTTTTGATATATTTTGTAGAATAGAGGTTTGATACTTGATACTTTGTATAATACGGTTTCAATACCTTTTGTAGTGGAGTCTGAGACCTTTGTGGTAACTTGGTACAATAAAGGAGATTGTTGTATGGTAATTTGAGATTTGAGTGTTTTGTCTGTAACGCAAGTTGACCTAAGTTTCAGGTGCAACAAAACAAAGTCCTTCAGACATAGTCTAATGTGAACGTACTTTTGTGACAGAGCTCGAACCAAAGCAGATATACGAGTTGAAATGCAGTGAAACTCAACCCAGAATATAAATATGATAACCATGAATGAACTTTATTCTCTAAAACAAATCATATAATGAAGTCTTTGCTCCTGGAATAATTGCACATACCTTTCTTCGCGATTCTGTCCCACACAGACACGACCCCCATGCCGAGGCGTTGGATTGCTGCAGGACCGCTGTCGGACCTGAAATCCTATCCCACAACTCGTACTGCAGGAGGACCACAGTGTCCAAGGCGTCCAACCACCATTCCTGTTAAACAATGTGAGAAAATGTCAACTTTTCTGGTTTGAACAATTACCAACAGAAGATAGAAAATCTGTACCACTTGTGTCCCCCTATCCTGCATTGTAATGCATAAAATAGTTTAGATGTTTCAGGTTGCCAACTTTACCAGGATATGATAATTGAAAAATTAAGAGGCGTGAAACAGGTAAAACAGAATGTATAAATAATACCTGATTCATGTTACCTGGTGTTAATTCCAATCTTTTTGTTTACCTGGAACAGTTTGCAACCTCCATGCTGGAACCCTCACACTGTCGACCTCCACATTGTGGAGCTGGACTATCACACAGGCGGGTCCTACAGGTGCATAAACCAATGGTGTCACCATCAGTATGGCTGCAGGGTTTCCATGACGACCAGGATCCAAAATGACCATCCATAGTCATGTTTCTCATCTAAAAGGCAAACATCCAGTAAAACATCAAGTACTAGGAAAAGCTATTTCATATTTTGAAATCAATAAGCTCCTGTTTGTACATCAACTGCATTCAGATCAGTGATGATCATTACCATTTGCACTGTATAATTCCAAAGCAGCACAATCTGCAGAACATCTGGACTGAATCCATACATTTCTAAAATACAATCTATGTGACCGAAGAGCAGACCACTCAAATCACACTTTGCTGGTTAGAAAAGGTTGTTTCAAAAATTACTTTAAATGATTGATTTTTCCAAGCCATAATTCCTTATTTTCAACTTCTCCAGAAATGCAGGTAACACCGTGCAAGGTATGTTATTTAACCATTCACCAATGATGCAGTTTTGTTTTCAGGACACTTCTGAAATACAACTGCTTAGTGGAAGAAAGGGCAAATGGTATCTTCCAAATTAAATATCTCAAGAGTAACCAAGGAGAAAGGTGTTGACTAGAGCAGGCAAGGTTAAGTCAGCTCTATGGAGAAAATCACAAAACATCCATTGGTGGGGTCCATGGATTAAAAGTCCTCTTGGTAAGGATGTAGGCCTGGATTTTGCAATCAACAGCAAAGTAACACTGACTTGGAAGAAAGCTGTCTGTAAAGATTTAGCAATCCCAGTGGTGTGGATTTCCTGATGTTGATTTGAATCAGGTGGCAAGTCAAAGGGATCTCCAGGCATCCAGCAACAATGATATCACCAAACATGCCATTAAAAACCCAGTTACAGCTTATTCAACAATACACTACTTTTCCAAAGCATTTTACAGCAAGACTAATAGCAGAAAAGCCGACATTCTTGCCAGTTCAATGATTTCTCACTGATTGCAGTCTGAGGATATTTCAATACTGCACTCCCCTGAGAAGTGGGGAATCACTGACAGCAACTTCCAGATTTCCATATTTAACTGCACAGATGCAGGCTTCTCGAGTTGCTGTCAGTTCCAGAAGAATAATGACAGTGAACACTGACAGGTGCGCTATCATTACTACTACAAAATCCAAGGCATAGGTTTTCCTCATCGGAGAATTCTTCCCAGATAACTTAAGTTTTCAGTCACATGGGAAGGATTGCTGTTCTATAATGGAAATTAATGCATCGTCAGAGTCCCCTAATTATTGAGCAATGCCGATTGCTCGGTCTCTCTCCAGCTGCCCAACTCAGTCGTTGCTTGCAGCACTCATCTCCGTTACTGCTACTGGCAAGATAAGTTGGCACGAGAATCAGCTGAATTGTCTTCACATAGCTCACTTACTCATCCGCTCACAAGCCCGAACTCCAGACCTGCCACAGACTTCCAGGATGCATTTAAAAAGGAACAATTGGCACTGATTTTAAAGTTGGCAATTATGTACAACTCATTGGAACTACTGAGAGGATCACTGGAGAGGTGCAGAGTCTGTAGCAATCACTTCAGAAGCTGGGGATCCATAGTGAGTGCATCTTTTACATGGCAGGGTGTGTATAGTGGGATATGGGCCAAATGCGGGCAAGTGGGATTAGCTTAGTGATAGAAACTGGGCGGCATGGACAAACTGGGCAGAAGAGCCTGTTTCCATGCTGTAAACATCTATGACTCTATGATCTGTCCTCTAGAGTTGCAGCAGGGCAAGCAGCTGGAGTTGAATGTCATGAGGTAGCTAGTTTCCTATTATTTGCGAATATTTTTATGGATGTTTTAGAAACCCAACAAAAGAGCATGTATTAGGAATCATACCACAAACCCTGGGCGAAATTCTCCGACCCCACGCAGGGTCGGAGAATCGGCGGGAGCCGCCGAAAATCCCGCCCTCGCCGTGGCAGAAATTCTCCGCCACCCAGGAATCGCGCCACGTCGAGCGTCGAGCCCCCTGCGGCGATTCTCTGGCCCGCGATAGGCCAAAGTCCCGCCGCTGGGAGGCCTCTCCCGCCGCCAAGGTTTGAACCACCTCTGGTGGCGGCGGGATCGGCGGCGTGAGCGGGCCCCCTGGGGGGGCGCGGGGCGATCGGACACCGGGGGGCGCCCCCACGATGGCCAGGCCCGTGATCGGGGCCCACCGATCGGTGGACGGGCCAGTGCCGTGGGGGCACTCTTTCTCCTCCGCCGCCGCCGCCACGGAGAAGAGAAACCCCCAGCGCGCATGCGCTGGTGGTGACATCAGCGGCAGCTGCCGTCACCACCGGCGCATGCGCGAACCGGCGAAGGCCAGCCCCGGCGCCAGGCGGCCGTGCCGGTTTTCGTGCTAGTCGATGTGGTGCCAACCGCTCCAGTGCGGGCCTAGCCCTCAAAGGTGCGGAGAATTCCGCACCTTTGGGGAGGCCCGACGCCGGAGTGGTTGGCGCCACTCCCCTACACCGGGACCCCCCGGCCCGCCGGGTAGGGGAGAATCCCGCCCCCTGCTTGCTAAATGCAATCAAACCCTCCTATGCACTTTAGGACTTGTTTATTAAATAAGATCTCCATTGAAATAAATGGAGAAGTCAGGTTAACCTCACCAATCATGTACCTAACTAATATCTGGATTTGGCTCAAAGGTCACGAAGTACAGGAGAGGCAAAGCATCTTACTCATCTTTCTATTCAATATGTTATTTTCGGGCAACGCGGTGACACAGTGGTTAGCACTGCTGCCTCATGGTGCCAAGGACCCGGGTTCGATCCTGGCCCCGAGTCACTGTCCATGTGGAGTTTGCACATTTTCCACATGTCTGCGTGGGTCTCACCCCCATATGCCAAAGATGTGCAGGGTAGATGGATTGGCCATGTTAAATTGCTCCTTAATTGGAAAGCAAAATAATTGGGGACTCTAACTATTTAAAAAAAATGTTATTGCCATAATCCTACTATTTTACCAGAAGACAATTCCAGATATCGAAATCCTTGACATTATTCCAAAACTTATTTTTAAACATCTTGTACTGTTTGTGGGGAACTGTGTTCACAGACCTAAGGCTGGATTCTCCGGTCGCCGACGTCGAAATTGGGTAATCAGCCGGAGAATCAAAGTTCCCAATAAAATCGGAGTGGGCGCCGCTTTGGCAATGCTCCGCCCCCTCCAAAGCGGCATACTCGCAGAGTATGCTGTGCCACATATCGACGGCCTCAGGACATTGCCTAAGGCCCACCCCCGAATGCTCCGCCCCCAACCGGCCGAGTTCCCGGCGGTGTGGGACACGTGTGGTCTCATCCGTCGGGAACTCGGCGTGGCGGCTGTGGACGCAGTCCAGCGCCGATCTGCAGGCAGGAGGGTCTTTATCAGGGGCTGGGGGGCACTGGGCCTGAAGGGGGTGGGGACACGATTTTGTGGGCTGAGTCTGCGAGCAGCCGCCGCCATGTTGCTCGGCGTGGCTGCTGTAGGCCGTTGCCATGCGCAAGCAGGGCCATGGACTTGGCAATTCTCCGGGGCATATCGGCAGCTAGAGCTGGGTGCCTCACGCTGCCGGCATGCTAGCCCCCAGCAAAACGGCATTAAACACCACCATTCCCACGCCGGCGTGGGGACATAGCCGCAGAATCGGCGAATCCAGTCCCTTGTGCTCCTAGAAACATCAGGCCAGAGCACTCGTATTGCAACATTGAAGCCTTATCCCCAACCTCATTTCCTGCTCATGGGTTCCCCAGTAGAAACATCTGAAACATCTCTAAGTTCGCATGTCTTTCTATTTTTGCTTTTGATCATCTTTCTATTCTACTTAGTATATTTAGTACCTTTATAAACTTCACATTTGCCGCCTTGCGGCATTCAATATTCTGCATTTTGCTAACCCTCTTATATCAGGATCAACATTCAGCGCTACCTCTCCACCCCCTTGCTTCTGTTGCCAGAATGCTTGTCCAACATCCAGTCCTGGATGTGCCTCAATTTCCTCCAAGAAGACAAAAGGCATCACCCTCAGCCCTGCCAGAAATTCCACTGATCCAATCGCCCTCCTTGGTGGTCATGACAAGCTGAGCCAAGCCAATTGCAGTCTCGGTATCCTATCTGAACTCAGACTGAACCTCCAGCCCAATAATCTCCCCATCACAAAGAACACCTACTTCTAACATTCAGAAACATTGTCCATCTCAGTTTCTGCCTCAGCTCACCTGCTGCTAAAATCCTCATATTTCTCATTACCTCCAAGCTCGACTATTTGAACACTAGCTCGTTCAAACTCCCATCCTTCATGAGTTTCAGCTCACCCAAAACTCCATCCGTATCCTATGCTGCATCAAGTTCTGTTCACAAATAATAATAATCTTTATTGTCACAAGTAGGCTCACATTAACACTGCAATGAAATTATTGTGAAAAACCCCTAGTCGCCACACTCAGGCGCTTGCTCGGGTACACTGAGGGAGAATTCAGACTGCCCAATTCACCTAACAAGCACGTCTTTCGGTACTGTGGGAGGAAACCGGAGCACCTGGAGTAAACCCACGCAGACGCAGGGAGAACATGCAGACTCCACACAGACAGTGACCCAAGCCGGGAATCGAACCTGGGACCCTGGCGCTGTGAAGCAACAATGCTAACCACTGTGCTACCGTGCTGCCCTACATCTGCACCTGGTGCCTAAACACTTAGATTCGATACCTTTGTGGTTAAATCCATTCCTAATCTCACCGTTCCTTATTTCTGCAACTTCCTCCAGCCTGACAACACTTCAAAAGCTGTGCCCCTTCAATTCTGGATCTTATACATTCCCCTCTATTCACCCCACCATGGTCAACCGTGTAATCTGGGCCTAATGCTCTGTAATTCTCTCCCTAAACTACATTGCCTCTCCATCTTGATTTTAAAGATCTTCCTCCGATATCTACCTCTTTACATTTGGCTCCACCTCTTTGTCTTGGTAGCCATTTTTGGCTGATTAGGGCACGATCTAACCCAAAAAAGAGTCCATTCTGGGCGGGATTTTAGGGGCCATTCCCAGTGCTTGTAACGGTGGGAACGATTCCGCTATCTATAGAACATAGAACATAGAACAGTACAGCACAGAACAGGCCCTTCGGCCCTCAATGTTGTGCTGAGCCATGATCACCCTACTCAAACCCACGTATCCACCCTATACCCGTAACCCAACAACTCGGGCCCACCCGTAACCTTAACCTTACTTTTATTAGGACACTACGGGCAATTTAGCATGGCCAATCCACCTAACCCGCACATCTTTGCACATCTAATGGCACTCTTTTCTTTGAGCCCCAATGGGGTTCCCTCCCCCGCCGAGGTTGCACTAGGTGCATTTCCTGCATTGAGGAGCTCTGACGTGCCCCGATCTCTTGACCCCCTGGTGTGACCCCCCAACACCACATCTCACCTGTTGGGGGGTCCTCGAGCCCCCCTACACCCAACCTTACATGGGCAGCGCACCCTAGGGCCTGATTACCGGCGTGGGGAAAATGCCACCTGGGCACCTTGGCATTCCTGGCAGTGCCACCTAGGTACCCTGGCAGTGCCAGGCTTGCACATGGCTCCCAACATTTTGTGAAATCTGGTTAGATTTGGCGAGGTGTATAGGTGTCAGGAATCCCGGGAGGCCTCTCCTGGGATCTAGCAGCCAGGTTCCACTCCGATTCTGGTTGGATACGATTAGTCGATCGTGCCCCATTTCTCTGTGAAGTACCTCGAGACATTTCTGAATATCGGAGGTGCGATAGAAACGCAAGGTATATGTTGACTGAATTGAGTGCAGGTCATTCGCATGCTTCTACTGGAACGAAGTAGATTCACTGCTTTTGTGGGCAGCACGGTAGCATTGTGGATAGCACAATCGCTTCACAGCTCCAGGGTCCCAGGTTCGATTCCGGCTTGGGTCACTGTCTGTGCGGAGTCTGCACATCCTCCCCGTGTGTGCGTGGGTTTCCTCCGGGTGCTCCGGTTTCCTCCCACAGTCCAAAGTTGTGCAAGTTAGGTGGATTGGATATGATAAATTAGTGTCCCTTAGTGTCCAAAATTACCCTTAGTGTTTGGTGGGGTTACTGGGTTATGGGGATAGGATGGAGGTGTTAACCTTGGGTAGGGTGCTCTTTCCAGGAGCCGGTGCAGTCTCGATGGGCCAAATGGCCTCCTTCTGCACTGTAAATTCTATGATTCTGTAGGGTAAGTATTTAGAAAAAATCTCAGCTTCAGTTGGTAGAAGGTGAACATATCATACCAGCACAATGGAAAAGCACTGTGAGGAAATATTCTATCCACCTCGCTAGTAAGTTAATAAACTGCAGTTACTGGGCAGAATTCTCCGTTCCGCCGCACCGGTGCGGCACGCCCCCGCCGGCAACAGGATTCTCCGTCCCAGCAGTCGGCCAATGGGGTTTCCCATTATGAGCAGCCCCACGTCGTTGGGAAATCCGCGAGCATGAGTGTGCTGCCAGCGAAACGGAGGATCCTGCCGACAGAGAATGCAGCCTACAGTGCCTGAAGATTGCCCAGAGTATTAATTGTCGGCATTAGAGTAGCAGCACAGTAAATTAGCACCATGGCGGGAGTACAGATAAATATTAACAAAGTTTCCTGTTATGTTTACCATGAGACGTGGTTGGGAGCGTGCCTCAGCTAAGTGTACAGTATCATTGTGCATTTGATACTGCACTGGTGCGTCTTCAGCTACAGTTTTTTAATTAGCGTCTGAATTCTGAGCTGGGCTTCAGTGCAGATTTCCTCTTCCTCCTGCCTGTTATTCCTTTTTATATCACAAAAGTATGCAGCATGTACCAACAATGGGAATGTGTCAAAGAACCTTGAAGATGTGCACTATAAAGCACCTGCTGTCTCAGCACGTGTAATAATGTGTTGGTGGTTACTGTTTCGCTGACTATTGATGGGAACCTACTAAAAATTGCATCAGTCATCGATTTGTTGGGGCTGTGGCCAGCAACGAGCTTGTGCCTGATGGCCACAATGCCAATCAGGATGGAGTAAAAAAACATACAAGTTGAGGCCTGTGGTCACCTGCCTGTGGCCCAGAATAGCACCAGGTCTCTTTGATACAGCTCTATATCTGTTATCCCGACCAGCCTAAGCCTGTCGAGTTAATGCTTCTCAGCCATTGTCAGGTGCCTGCCTCTGGAGACATGGCAAATTGGTGGGGGTGGCCAATCCACCCAGACTGTCATCTGATAATTCAGCTTATTTTCTTTGCCATCCTTTACCATTAAGTTGAACGAGAGGGGAGAACTGAAACTGATCTCCAAAGCTAACAAATATGCAAATACAAAAATACATTAACAGTGCAGATTTCAGGGACCAATTTTTTGAGAAGTAAAAATCTGCGGGCATCTAAAACCATTTTGAAATGGCTTTGATCAATGTAGTGCATGCAACATAAGTGATAAAGGGCAGCACGGTAGCACAGTGGTTAGCAATGTTGCTTCACAGCGTCCCACATTCGATTCCCGGCTTGGGTCACTGTCTGTGTGGAGTCTGCACATTCCCCCGGTGTCTGTGGGTTTCCTCCGGGTGTTCCGGTTTCCTCCCACAAGTCCTGAAAGACGAGCTGTTTTCACAGTAACTTCATTGCAGTAAGCCTACTTGTGACAATAAAGTTTATTATAATTTGAAAGTTTTCCATCTCTCTCTTCAGGTAGCCTTTGATAGTGTGGCAATAATGGCCTCAAAGGACATTTGAAAAGATGTAGTCACAAAATGTGAAGCACCTTTATCTGGGTGACAAATGTCTGATTTTGCGACCCATGCCTCCATACAGGGAGGTTCTGTTACTGACAGCAGAGCGTTATAAAATTAGCCTGATTGGCCAAAACAACTGTTTCACAACACAATAAACTATGTCATGACACTTTTTGTGAAAACAAGCACTGAGATTCAGCTGCACTGTGACAGTGACTTGAATAAGTTTATTTGAATTTCCTCTCATGTAACCAGCTTGTTTGCTACAATGCTCCATGGGATTCTATTATGTATCAAGAAAAAGACAAAGAGCAATCCAGAGTGAGAATAATTAACAGGAGGAAGCCAACTTCAATGGGGTAAGAATGGGTCCGGGCCAAATAAACTGCAATCAAAAGTTGGCAGGGAAAACAGTGACTGAAGAATGGGCTACCATCTTCATAGGAGAGATAGTTCGGACATAGTCAAAGTATTTTCCCTTGAAAGGAAACAAATTCAGAGCTCCCTGGATAGCAAAATAAATAGAGATTAAGATAAAGAACAAAACGTATGGTTATGACAGGAAGCAGGTGGATAGTACAATGCAGAACCAGGCTGAATGCAGACGGTTCAGAGCGGAAGTAAAAAAAAGCAAATGAGAGAAGCAAAGGGAGAGTATGAAAAGAGACTGGCAGCAAACATAAACCCCAAAGCCTTTTATAGGCATGTAAATAGTAAAAGGGTGAAAAAACTGAGTGGGCCACTAGGGAACAAAATAGGAGTTTATGTATGGACATAGGGAGTATGGCTGAGGTATTAAATGAATACTATACATCTGTCTTTACCAAGGAGGAAGATGCTGCCCAGGCTATGGTGAACAATGAAATAATTAATACATTAGAAGTATTTAAAATTGGTAATGAGGAGATATTGGATAGGTCAGCTGTACTTAAAAGTTGATAATGCGCCAAGACCAGATACGATGCATCCAAGGATACTGAAGGAAGTGAGAGTGAACATTGTGGAGGCACCGCCCATTATGTTTCAGTTTTTCTTAAACTCCAGAGGACTGGGGAATTGCAAATGTTACAACCTTGTTCAAAAAAGTGTAACGGTAAACCCAGCAAGTATAGGTTAGCTAGTTTAACTTCGGTGATGGGGAATCATAGAACATAGAACAGTACAGCACAGAACAGGCCCTTCGGCCCTCAATGTTGTGCCGAGCCATGATCACCCTACTCAAACCCACGTATCCACCCTATACCTGTAACCCAACAACCCCCCCCCCCTTAACCTTACTTTTATTAGGACACTACGGGCAATTTAGCATGGCCAATCCACCTAACCCGCATATCTTTGGACTGTGGGAGGAAACCGGAGCACCCGGAGGAAACCCATGCACACAGGGGGAGGACGTGCAGACTCCACACAGACAGTGACCCAGCCGGGAATCAAACCTGGGACCCTGGAGCTGTGAAGCATTTATGCTAACCACCATGCTACCCTGCTGCCCCTAATCTTCTAGGAACAATAATTTGCGACTAGTTAATAGCCACTGATAATTAAGGTTAATTAAGGAAAGCCAGCTCCTGGAATAAAATGGTCAGCAGCAATACCCACAGTGGTTAGCACTGCTGCCTCATAGCGCCAGGGACCCGGGTTCAATTCTGATATCGGCAGACTGTGTGTGTGGAGTTTGTATGTTCTGCGTGGGTTTCCTCCGGGTGCTCCGGTTTCCTTCCACAGTCAGATGTGCGGATTAGGCATATTGGTCATGCTAAATTTCTCTTTAGTTGGCTGGACAGCTGGTTCATGATGCAGAGCGGCGCCAATAATGTGGGTTCAATTCCCATACCAACTGAGGTTATTCATGAAGGACCCACCTTCTCAACCTCGCTCCTCCCCTGAGGTGTGGTGATCGTCAGGTTAAATAACCACAAGTCAGCTCTCCCCCTCGAAGAGGAAAACAGCCTATGGTTATCTGGCACTATGGCGACTTTATGTTAGAGTACAAGGCAAGGAGGTTTTGTTAAGCTTATATACAACATTGAATCGGAGTATTGCATCCAGTTGGACACCACTCTGTTAGAAAGGTGTGAAACCATTGTAGAGGGTGCAGAAAAAATTCACGAGAATGGTTCCAGGATGAGGAATTTCAGTTAAGAAGATAGATTGGAGAAGTTGGGCCTGTTTTGCTTGGAGAAGATAAGGCTGAGAGGAGATTTGATAGAGGGGTTCAAAATCATGAGGGGTCTGGATGAGGTAGGTAGGGGATGTTCCGAATAATGAAAGGATCAAGCACCAGAGGGCACAGATTTAAGGCAATTAGTAAAAGAAGCAATGGCGGCATGAGGGAAAACATTTCCACACAGTGAGTGGTTATGATCTGGAATGCGTGGCCAGAGAATATGATGGAGGCAGGTTCAGGTGAAGCATTCAAAAGGTAATTAGACTGAGATCTGAAAAGGAAGAATGTGAAGGGTTCTGGGGAGAAGGCAGGGGACTGGCAATAGGTGAGTTTCTCAATCAGAGAGCCAGTAAAGACACAATGGGTCAAATGGCCACCTTCTGTGTTGTGGCAATTTGGTGATTCTGTAATCTGACAATTAATATCTCGTCTCAAGTATGTTCTACTCTCACGGTTAACAAAATAATTTCCTTCCGCAACATGCTTCGGAAACAGTGCTGTCTTATGTCTATCTGGGTAGGTTCAAGTTGCGATGAACACTGTTATGCTGCCCAATTTTTATTTTAAAATACAATGAATTAGGAAGGCTAAAAGTTTCTCTTGTGTGTAACCACAAAGCATAAATCTGCTCCTAATTTGCTATTAATTGCCAATCTCCTTCAGAGAGGCGGCATCGAGGGGAATGCGTGGGTAATGGAAAAAGTTGCACAGCGGAGTGTTTTTTTCAGGTTGGAGATGAAACATATTGTTGGGGCTAAGTTGAGGGAGCTCTGTACATTCCTGGGTTATAAATGACCTGAGAATATTTCCTATTGACAGTTACAGGGGCACAGAGAGAGACTAAAGAATGAACAAGGGCAGGTGAAAGGGAGAGAGACTGTAAAATAGGTGGACATGGGGCTCAGTATCTCCTGCAGAGATGGGAGCTACAGCAAGATGGTAGGTGGGAGTGACACCAAGGGAGGAGCAACCAGTGGGAGGATGAGGGATAACTTAGCATTTCTCTGAGGTAAAGACTGAAAGATCATTTCCACTGGTGGATCAATGTGGAACCAAGAGGCTTCTCAGTGGAAATGTCAAGAGAAAAGGATTTTTGAACAGAGGGCTATCAACTATGGGATGCTTCCTTCAAAGTGCCTATCAAAGCAGACTGGAACATTATTTAGCCATCAATACAGTGTCACCGAGTTACTATTAGTTATTAATGGAACCATGGTTCCCCTTTGGTGGAGAAAGAGAATTTTATTGAGCCCACAAGAGTGGGAAAGGTGGTGCATGGAGTGACTTAATTAGGTGGGATGCAAAATCCTGATTTCCGAACGGGAGTTGAGATGCAGAGATAAAGCCAACAGTGTCCAAGGGAGGACAGAGGGTGGAGCTGGGGCACAAAGGATTGAAGTGTGAGGGCTTTGTTGACGGCACCTCTGTCGTTCTCGCTGGTTCGGTAGTCCAGAAGCCCCGTTGTCGTGACAGCCCGAAGGGTGTGGGGGCAATGTAGGCAGCACATGGAACTGGAGGGGGCGTCAGTGTGGTCACCGATCTGTGACAAGCACTGTTTCGCTCCAGTGGGGCTGGACGGAGGTTTTAGGAGGTGGCAGCGGGCAGGGATTGAGAGATTTGGAGATCTTTTTATTGAGGAGGGCTTCCGAAGTTTGGAGGAGCTAGAGGAAGAGTTTGAGTTGCCAGGTGGGAACGGGTTCCGTTACCTGCAGGTATAGGATTTTGTTCGGAGGCAGGTCCAGAGCTTTCCGCGCCTCCCACAAACGAGGCTACAGGACAAGGAGTCAGGGAGGGAAGGGTCTCGGAGGTATACAGGGAGCTGATGGAGTGGGAAGGAGTTCCAATGGGGCAGTGAAGAGAAAGTGGGAAGAAGAATTGGCGAGGTGGGAGGGGGAGTTGGAGGTTGGGTTATGGGAGGAGGCCCTGCGGAGAATGAACGCATCCTCGTCGTGTACCAGGCTCAGCCTGATCCAATTCAAGATGGTCCACAGGGCTCATATGACTGTGTCCGGATGAGCAGGTTTTTTGAGGAGGTGTAAGACAGGTATGGGCGCTATGGGGGAAGTCCGGTGAATCATATAGACATGTTCTGGCCGTGTCCAAGGTTGAGGGGCTTTTGGCAGGGATATGTGGACGTCATGTCCGGGGTCCTGCAAGGGAGGGTGACTCCGAGTCCAGAGGTGGCGATATTCAGAGTGTCGGAAGATCTGGGACCCCAGTGGCGGGGGGGGGGGGGGGGGGGGGGGGGGGGGGGGGGGGGGGGGGGGGGGGGGGGGGTTCTCCCCACTGAGAGTGATATTAGACAATGTATTTTACAATGCATAGAAGGGTGGTCCAGGTAAGCCTGCAACCGGAGCCCTGCCCCACAGAGCAGAGAGTACAACACTGGGCACTAATATGAACATTCAATAAAGAGTTAACAAAGAAAACACTGTATTGTTTCTTCAACAATAAGGGATGGGTTCGTAATTCTCCTGTAGTTACCTATATGTGCAACCACGAGGCATGCCAATACATTTAGCTCTATCATTACAGATAGCTTAACAAATAACAATGAAGCACACATGAATAAATGTGTGAGATTTACAAGTGAAGTTTAAATATGAAAAACACCCATGTTCCACCTTTGTGCTCTCAAGTCTTACGTTAATAGCAATGGATTTGGACAGAAAAGTTGTGGCCGTGATGGAGAGCCTCATTGTTTAACCAGGAGACTTTTTTCTAGCCGGCCTGTAGCTGCATTGTCAGCTGACAGTGGGTTCACCACAGAAAAGCTTCCCCTGCCACAGAATCATACGTGACTTCCCGTGCACACCACTGACACTTTACATTTCAATTGTAATCGCATGGTAAAGAGGAAAAAGCCAAAGAGCGGTTCTGCCATCGGGAACAGCACGTCACTGACAACATTCCACCCCACTGTGCCTGGTTTTACACTGCAAATCTCTTCCCCAACTTCAGGTTTCCCTTCACTTCATAATCATACTGACACCATCTGACAAACTTGGAAATTTCCATTCCATCAACCCATCCCCACCCCACCCAGCACAGACACTTTGATCAATATGAAGCTTACTCCATTTTTTATTTTAAAAATGTGTATCGCCAGATACAATCAGGTGGCCTCACTGTGTTGCTTCTTTATTTAATGTATTTGCACATGCTGTACAAGACAAACCAAGAGAACATCTTTCAAAGGCAGTAAATACAAAATCACATTGCAATTATGTTTGGAGTCTTAGCTCATCTTTTTATTTTAATGTGGCCATTTCTTTTCTCGTCGTATTGCGTTCATTTTGCATGCTGCTCGATTTAGAAGGGATGGTAAGAGGACATAGGGCAGTGTTGTGAACATCTCTATAATTTTATACTTCCAGAATGCCACTTATTGGTGGTTGAGTAAAATACAAAGTATAACATTTTTCATTCATTATTAGAGGGCAAGGAACATGTGAGGGAATAATTTTTGTTCAATGTTTTTCTTCTAATAGGCTTGAAACAACTTTGGTAGTTTTTAAAAATACCATTTTGCTGCCTATGTGAAGACCTTAATCAGGATCTCCCTCCCTGAGCACCACAATGACTTCCCAGTCAAGGAGTGCTGACAAGCACCACGAAGGAGGCCTTATATGGGGCAGGGCAAGGTATACAGACAACCAGTGTGCTACTCCGGAAATCCAGGGCCGCAGGAAACTAGGCTACTCTTTGGGAAATCATTTCCAGAAAGAAGGTGATAGCGATCCCAAAGTGCCCAATCCTCTTGCTCATGATACCTCCAAATTATCAATCAAACAAAATTATTTCAGAGAGCTTCCAGTCCTGCCGGTGGCGAAACCATATCCCGGGTCATCTCGGAGACTCCGAACAGGAAGCCTTTAGCACTGGTTTCCACAAACGTGAACCAGGCATTATGGCACCTGGGGGTCTCACAGGCGATTGGGAGCCCCTAGTTGGTCAGGCTCTGAGCAGGGTGGTACCCTGGTACCCCCAATTCCACCCAGGCACCATGGCACTGCCAGCCCAGCAATCTGGCCTCTTAATGGAATCTTAATTCAATAAAGATTCAATGGGGGTTGATTCAATGGGAAATCTCATTTACAGTGGCGGGACCAGAAGACTCTGCCACTGGCCAACAGCGAGCCACCTCCCGCTGATGAGAAACTTGCCACGGGAGATGTGGAAACCCCCCCCCCCCCCCCAATATTTCTCCATATTAACCATTGATGCAAATCTAAAGTGAAGAACTAAATAACAATAGAGAATAAGCAACCTAAGCTATTTTTTGTAAAAGCCAATTCAGCGAATCATTTTAAAGCTTTGAAAGGATAAGGGAATTTTGTGATTGAATATACTCACTGGGCACAAAGTGATTTCCTGCTCCCACTGGAACATACTCATGCTCTCTTCTAACGTTGTACATTTCTTTAAAACCAAGTCCCAACCACAGTAAGGGTCTCGAGCTCCCACGCATGAACTGTAAGCACAGGATAAAGAGGTCAACCTTTAAATTTCAGCTTTAACCCACTCATACATCTGCAAAATACATCATAGTACACATGGATAACTTTTATTATCCATGCATGCAGTTGGATCAGCTAGAAATCAATTGTATCCTCTGTTCTTTAGAGGTCATGACATCAGCAATTTGAGACAAAAGCAGCCCATGAGAATCTATATCTGAACGTAGTCAGTTTTCCTGAACCAGGGTTTTGCGGTCCTCCACGGGCATCATCACAGGCAGGACGTGACAATTTGGAGAACAGTTAAAAAGTCAACTGAGGCTGGGAAATCCCACCAATCAACACAGTGGAACGGGCATAAAAGTTAGATTTCTGATCAGCAAGAGTGATACAGATTGCAAATACTTATTTTTTCAGCTTATTTTTGATAATAGTTTATGTAACAAGCCTTCTCCATTCCTGTACTCCCATCTCCTTGCAATAAAGGCCAACATGCCCTTTGCCTTCCTAATTGCTTGCTTCACCTGCATGTTGACTTTCTGCATTCCCTGCTCAGCAAGTCTTGCTGAACATCCAGACTTAAAAGTTTCTCACCTTTTAAAAATATTCACCTCTTCTTTGTTTTTGACCAAAGTAAATAGCTTCACACTTCCCTATGTTATACTCCACCTGCCATCTTGTTTCCCCACTCACTTAACCTGTCCATGCCGCTTTTCAGTCTCTGCGTTCTCTCCGCAGCTTATCTTTCCACCTAATTTGGTATCATCAACTTGGATATATTGGCCGCGATTTAATGGAAATGAAACAGAGTGCTGTGTCAGGCGCGTATAGCCGGATGTTTCCCGGTACTGGCAGCATCGAGAACGACCCTGCTATTAAACAGGATACTGCTTCATTTCTGGGCCCCGCCGAAGCCACACTTTGGCTCCGTTCCTAAACAAACTGTGGGGTTACTGGGTTATGGGGATAGGGTGGAGGTGTTGACCTTGGGTAGGGTGCTCTTTCCAAGAGCAGGTGCAGACTCGATGGGCCAAATGGCCTCCTTCTGTACTGTAAATTCTATGATAATCTATGATTAATCTAGGACAAAGGTTCAGCACAACATCGTGGGCCGAAGGGCCTGTTCTGTGCTGTATTTTTCTATGTTGAACTCCCCTCGTCAGTGCAGGGACAGATCTTTAAGATTCCATTAAGAAGCCAGAGTGCTGGGCTGGCAGTGCCACGGTGCCTGGGTGGAATTAGGGGTGCCAGGGTACCACCCTGCTCAGAGCATGACCAACTAGGGGCTCCCAATTACTTGTGATGCCTCCAAGTTCCATAATGCCTGGTTCACATTTGTGGAAACCAGTGCTAAAGGCCGCCGGTTTGGGGTCTCTGAGGTGAGGCCGTTCAATCCTGGGTGCTGGTTGGTCCAGCATAGACATGTTCAAGTGAGACTAACTACTCACTTGAATATGCAAATCTGGATCCCGACCTCAATGGGCTGGGTCTGGATCTCAATGCCTCGCGAGATCTCGTGAGGCATGACGAGGCCAATAGGTTTTGAGTGATTTACCGGCCTCGTCGCATCCAGAGTCGGGCGCGATGAGGCCAACAGATTGCGCCCATTATGTATCTTCATCCAAGTCATTAATATAGATTGTAAATAGCTGAGGCCCAGCACTGACCCTTGTGGTACTTCATTATTCACTACCTGCCAACTTGAAAATGTCCCATTTATTCCATTCTCTGCTTCCTATCTGTTCTGATGTGGTGAGCACAGTAAGAAGTCGTACAACACCAGGTTAAAGTCCAACAGGTTTGTTTCGAATCACTAGCTGCTTTTGGAGTGCAGCTCCTTCCTCAGGGGAATGAAGAGGTAGGTTCCACAACTACATATATAGACAAATTCAATGATGCAAGATGATACTTTGAATGCGAGTCTCTGCAGGTAATTAAGTCTTAACAGGTCCAGACTGTGCAACTGGAGAGAGGGATAATCACAGGTCATAGAAGTGTGAATTGTCTCAAGCCAGGACAGTTGGTAGGATTTCGCAAGCCCAGGCCTGATGGTGGTGGTGGTGGTGGTGGTGGCGGGGGGGGGGGGGGGGGGTGGCACCCTGTCATAGCAACTCTGCAAGACGTGCCAGATCATCGACATCGGTACCACTATTACATTTGAGAACACTGACCACCAGGTACACGGTACATACTCGTGAGCACCACAGTTGTTGATGCACGTCAGGTGGAGGCAATAACATCCAGGGGAGACAGCTGTCAGAGGTATGCTGGATCCCAGGACTCAGCTGGGCCCCAGTCAGACGCTGAGCTTCTGGACAAGGTTCTCCCAGAGCTGATGCAGATGATAGGACAGAGGAATGGCATTCAGGAAAGGATGTCAGTGATATTTCTGTGACTGCATAGCTTATTGGAAAAGTCCCAAAGGCTTTGGACGCCTTTGTGTGACCATGCATAGCACCAAGGCCAACAATGCTAGGCTGGTGACCAGGAAAGCCTAGAGCACAATATCCGCGTCTTGAGTGGTAGTGCCTAAGATATGGCGCACTCCAGTGGCCATAGTCACTGAGGACCATAGCTGAGGGCAGACACACCATGGTTCAGACAACAGGGAGCCTTCAGTACTGGCAGACTCCGAGGCCTTTGGAGCTAACTACAACTGCCCCTCTATCACTACAGTAAGGGAGGAGGAAGCAATAGAGGCCAAACCAGGGCTTATCAGCAAGGAGACCAGGGGGTGATTAGTGTGGTGGGGGGGGGGGGGGGGGGGGGGGGGGAGGAGGAAGGAGGGAGATGGGGGGAGGGGATGGACATAGCTACGTCCTGTGCGAATCTGCAGACGATGAGGGCCTTCCTGGTCCTGCAGGCATGTCGGGCCCTTGACGCCGGCTGTCTTCTATCCTCTATCCTCTGGCTCCTCTTCGAGCTTGTCCTCCAGCCCCACCTGGACTGCCTCCTCCTCAGACGAGGCAGCATGTCTGCCCTCCTCCTCCTGCAGCTCGTCCACAACTGCTGTGCCCTGTTGTGGAGGACACAGCAGGCCACCAGGATGCAGGAGGCCCACTGTGGGATGTACTGCAAGGCACCTCTAGAGCAGTCATGGCCGCGGAACAGTGTCCTGCGCAGCCCGAGGCATCGCTCAATCATAGCACAGGAGGCAGCATGAGCTTCAGTATATCGGCTCTCCGCCCTGGTCTCAGGCATCCACACCAGCGTCATCAACCATGACCGTGGCGGGCATCCCTTGTCCCCAAGAGCCAACCCTTCATCCTGGGGGGGGTCCTCGATGGTGCCAAGGATCTCCGGGTGTCCCAGGATGAAGCTGTCATGCATGCTGCCTGGGTAGTGGGCGCGCTTGTGCATGATCCGGAGGTGGTGGTCACACATAATCTGAATATTCAGGGAGAGGAACCCCTTCCCGTTAATATAGGGCACTCCCTGATGCCCCGGTGCATTGATGGTCCCCTGGACTTGGGGCATCCTGGCGATGGCAGAGAATCCTGCAACCCGAGGGGCATCTTGGTGGTTCTGCCCAACTCAAAGGTGAGAAAGTCTGATGCCCAGGCATACAGAGAATCTGTAATCTCCCAGATGTACCTGTGGGCAGTAAATTGCGAAAAGTCGCATAGGTCCCCGCTCGAGCCCTGGAATGAACCAGTGGCAT
Organism: Scyliorhinus canicula; assembly: GCF_902713615.1. NCBI lineage: Eukaryota > Metazoa > Chordata > Chondrichthyes > Carcharhiniformes > Scyliorhinidae > Scyliorhinus > Scyliorhinus canicula. The sequence continues at coordinate 127,255,128 of NC_052150.1, forward strand.
AAAGGTTCAAGGCTGCGGTGAACTTCACTGCCACCGGGAGTGGGTGTTCTCCTCCATGGGTGCCAAGCCCATGGGGACATGGCACAGGTGCCGCACTGTCTCTGTCCTGAGACGGCGTCTTCTGCGGACATGGTGTCCTGCAGCTCATTGAATGACCAATGATGCCTATAAACGTTGGGCCGTCACAGGCCTCCTCTTCTGGATTCTTCCTCAGCCTGATGGGCGTCTGGGTCTTCAGGGTGTGGCAGCTCATCGGGCGCCACCTCCAGCCTGTGTCATTGCTGCTGCCTTCTCCAGCATCTGGCCGCCTCGGCAGCCACCAGCAACGCAACGGCAACCGCTGCGGGATCAACAGCAGCAACCATTTTGGTACCTGTAAGGAATTGGAAAATTAGGTAAACTGACAACCAATTCGGGCTTCCATCCCGGGATCCTCAAATTCCCCACCCTGTTGTGATCCGCCTTCTTTCAGATTACCATCCAGCAAGTCACTTGTGCAGGCGAATCTTGCTCTGCGCACTCACTCTGGCCACATCAGGAGCCCCTAAACCCCAGACTTCTGCCAGGAACATTAAGGAGGCCTGGCTCAGGTGTGCTCCCCTGATTCATACATTTGCCCTTTGGTCACAAGAGGATCCCCGGTGTTAACACCCAGCTCTTTAGTGTTTGATTGTTGACAGCTGCCTCTATGGTGCTGACACCCCTGGAGTTCAAGAACACTGTTCAGGCATCAAAGTTTGCTTGACATGCTATAGACTAATCATCCTCTGAAACATGGCACCTGTGCCCTCGAGAAGGTACTTGAGAGTTCAGGGGCGGAATTCTCCGCTCCCGCGCGGCATTGGGGAGGCCGCTCCTCGGACCCTATTCCCCCCCCCCCCCCCCCCCCCCCCTCCAGGGGGCTAGGAGCAGCGCTCCGTAAATCTCGGCCGCCGGGCCTTCACGCTTGCATCAAGGCGGCGCGCCGAGAATGACACGACGACGGCGCCTAAGTGACGTCAGCCACGCATGCGCAGGTTGGCCGTCTTCCCCTCCGCTGCCCCACAAGACATGGCGGCGGAGGGGAAAGAGTGTGTCTCTTGGAGACGCCGGCCCGACGATCGGTGGGCACCGATTGCGGGCCAGTCCCCTTCTGAGCACGGCCGTGGTGCTCACTCTCCTCTCCGCCCCCCACAAGCCACAAACAAACCTTTGGTGCCATGTTCACGATGGCAGCGATCAGGTGTGGTTGCCGCCGGCGTGAACAGGTCGGGAACATCAGGCCGCTCGGCCCATTCGGGCCGGAGAATCGCCAGTCGCCGTGGAAAACGGCGAGCGGCGATTCTCCGAGCGGGTGGTGGGAGAATCGCGAGGGTTGCCAGGGCGGCGTGTCGTGAGTCGCCCGGCTCTCCCGCGATTCTCCCACCTGGCGTGGGGAGCGGAGAATCGCGCCCCAGGAGTATGAAGTGCTTTCACAACCAACAAGATGAATTCCTCATTTGAAATAGACTTTAGCTGTGAAGCTAGAGGCTGCTCACAGTCCAAGGGAGTGAAATTGACTCTCAGGAGATAGGCTGCAGTAGGGCTCTGTCCTGGACAGTTTGCTAGGACAGACAGGCTGCAGCTGTGGTTGCCCCTGTTATGGGTCAGCACAATATTTAAAAATGGCTTGAAAGCCCCATAGACACAAAGCCCCTCACCCCTCAGCCCAGGGGTGAGTCCTGACCTAGAACGCTTCAACCCCTGACCAATCCCAACCATCCCAAAGGGTCTCCCACCCTCCCCCGAATGCCGGGCAGCTGCTTTGGTGCCCTTGAGCTGCATGCTGGAAAATGTAACTAGTTGCTCACCTCCTCACTTCCCCTCAGTAGCCATCGCGCCAGCCTCACATTTTTTAAAAGGAGTACTAATTGACGCTTACGCGATTTCTCGCTGGGGAGTCGGGTAATTCCCGGGAGGCTGCTGCTTTCGGCTTCAATCTTGCGAATCAGATTGATTGTCCTCCTACTTTGATGCATCACAATGTCTGCAGCTCAGTCTCCAGCTCAATGACTTTGAGCTGAAGCTCCTCAAGCTGTTGACACTTGCTACAGATGTGTTTGGCCTGGATCAGGCAGCAGCTCCATCAGTTTGACCTCACCATGACCCTTTCTAAAGTCCAGAGTCAGCATCATTTAAGTAAGACTGGGCAAACCTATAAGAGGCAGATCAGGGGAACGCATCAATCACTTCAGCAGTCAGTACTCTGCCATGAGGGGGTGACCATGAGCCTGTCAAACCAAATATTCTGAACTGGTAATTGGTAATATTGCTTAACTTGGCTCCTATAATGCCAGTTAACAGGTCTAATCCAATCATACCAGACATTTAACTCCCATCTCATCTGAGCAAAGGAAGGCACTGGCCCACCTTATGAGATACCCACCTTACAGAATTCCCAACCTGGTGTGAGAACCCTGCCAGACACCAACCCCCCCTCCGCAAGGGTCATTAGGGATAGGCAATAAATGCTGGCCAAGCCTGCAACATCCTCATCCCATGAAAGAATTTAAAATCATTAATGTTGAATTGTAATACGGTGGCTAGAAATGTGCCCCTCCTCTGTTCCCCTTCCCCAGATTGAGGTTTGCTGTTTTGTGTGTGAATAGAATGGAAACCTAACAGATCTGAATTCCTCTGCTGTCAGAATTAAACCAGCATTGGGCAGAGGATCATGCAGATTCTGATCTTTTGACACAGTGGGCATTAACATTAATATTAACATGACAGAATTAATTAATGGTCTAATGATCACCAGTGCATAATCATAGCAACGTCCAATTGGCACATTGAACTGGCTGGCAATCATTTTCAGCTTAGCAATCATTGTAGGTTCAACTCTCACCGGTAAAAACCAGCTTGTTTTCTTATCGATTTAATAGAAGCCCGCATCAGTACAATGCCAGAATGTGTACTCTAATAAAAAAGATAACGGTACAATGGAATAATAGCCAAGAAACTCTAAAGCTAATCTATCATCAAAGATTATACAACCAGTTGCAGTAACATACAATTATTCTGCATCAATAATATTTTTATTCAAAATTCACCAAATAATTCAGAGGTGAGATAGTTTAATGGGGTATTATGGCTGTTACGTCAATGTGTGGAAAAACCTCCATTAGAATTCTAACCCCTGCAAAGTTTATTTTTTATAATTATTTCAGTTAATCTATGGCCTAGTGTTTCTGCTGATAAACTGTGTCAGAGCAACCCAGGCATAGCCTTTGTGATCTCTGCTTTGAAAACTCTAATCCAAATGAGGTTTAACTGCCACAGACTGTCTGAGATAGAAAAGACAAAATGTGAACTGCAATAAAAGCCTACAAAAGCTGCTTTGATGAGAAGCTGGCCTGATGTACGATAGGAGATGAAAAGCCTATGACTTGTCAATACATCATTTAGCATCTCTGTGTGCTGGCTCAGCCAAAATGTGCTGTTGAGTGGTTCCTGCCTTCAGCTTCCAAATAGCTGAAAAATTGAAAAGAGAGAGATTGGAAACATCAACCCATGGTTTTAGTGCTCACCACTCAATACCCACAATCCCCTGAGCAAACTAAAGTGAACAAGGGCAGTCAGCATTGATCCATTCCAGACAACAAAAACAAATAAGGTAAACTCACCTATTACTAGAACTCTAGTCCCTTCAATATACCAACTGAGCAACTGCACCACTTAACGCTCCACACATTGCAAACTGTCTGTACCTCTGACCAGGATTAATGGAATGCCTACAAAGACCTTCCTTTCCCCTGATGTTGTTGCAATAGAGTAGTATAGGTTTTCTCCAACTGATTAAATCTTTCCATCAGTGAAATACACAATTTGCTGCGCTTTCTTTTTGAGTGATCCAGATAAACTGCAGCAACTAAGGAGAACGTTAACATTATAGCCCAAAGGTGTGAATCATTTGGCCCAAGGGCAGATCAATCCTGTCTTTACCAAGGGCTACACCTCATCACTCAGGCACTCCTTCTTGCCACCTGGGAAGCTCGCATTGTTAAATATTTGCACTGCAGTGGCACTCCTCCCCCACCCCATGTTGTCAGCACCTCTCCCACAGGCACACTGGTCCAGCTTTCAGCATGCAGATGCAGCAGGTGATGAAAAAATGGTATGTTGGTTTTCATAGTGAGAGGATTCGAGTACAGGAGCAGTGTTGTCTTGCTGCAATTATAAAGGGCCTTAGTGATGCCACACCTGGAATATTGTGCAGTTTTGGTTTCCTTATCTGAGGAAGGATGTTCTTGCTCGAGAGGAAGTGCAGTGAAGGTTTACCAGACTGATTCTTGGGATGGCAAGACTGACGTATGAGGAGACGTGGGGCTGCACGGTAGCATGGTGGTTAGCATAAATGCTTTACAGCTCCAGGGTCCCAGGTTCGATTCCCGGCTGGGTCACTGTCTGTGCGGAGTCTGCACGTCCTCCCCGTGTGTGCGTGGGTTTCCCTCGGGTGTTCCGGTTTCCTCCCACAGTCCAAAGATGTGTGGGTTAGGTGGATTGGCCATGCTAAATTGCCCGTAGTGTCCTAAAAAGTAAGGTTGGGGGGGGGGGGGGGGGGTTGGGTTGGGATACGGGTATAGGGTGGATACGTGGGTAGGATGATCATTGCTCGGCACAACATCGAGGGCCAAAGGGTCTGTTCTGTGCTGTACTGTTCTATGTTAGGATTGTATTCGCTGGAGTTTAGAAGAATGATGGGATGGGGTGGGGGGGGGTGATCTGATAGAAACATACACAATTCTAACGGTCCTAGACAGGGTAGATGCAGGAAGGGTGTTCCAAAGGTGGGAAAGAACAGAACCAGGGGTCACAGTCTGAGGATACAGGGTAAACCATTTCGGACTGGGATGAGGTGACGTTTCTGCATCAAGAGAGTAGTGTGCCTCTGTAATCCTCTACCACAGCAGACATGAAAGGCCAAATGGCATATTCCTGCTCCCTTTGGAGAGATACAGAGCAAGGCTGGGCTGGATGAACAGGGACTAAGGGGAAGGAGGCTTGGAGTCTGAAGATTGTGCTTGGAAGGATGTGGTTGGTGGGATTGCAATTTGGTGTTGAAGTCAAAACCTGAATGGCTAATTTCCTTCTCCAACTCAAGTATTTTCCAGAACCTTCAGACGACTTTACCTCCATCAGTCTTTCTGTTCTCCCATCATCTTCAGACTTTTAAAATCCCAAAATCATCATCACTTTCTGATTGATCACTTCAATGTTTTTCAGCCCCTGTGGTTTTTCACACAGTAAACGTTGGCTCTTGACTTGGTGTCTCAATTTAAAAATGCAAAATGTACCTGGAAATTCCTCTCTATTCAAAACCCATGGGATAAATGTCCATTTGGTGCTGTTCATTCAAAAACACAGTGAAACCCTTTGTAACTGAGTAGTTGGTGTTTCAGCGATATTTGAAAGAATTAACTAAACATGGTTCTTCCATCCTCCTATGTGTAATTTGAGACTGTTCAGATAAGAAAGTAGAATGTGATCTCTTGACAATACAGCTTAAAACCTTCTTCATATATTCAGACGTTCAAAAATCTTACCCCCGACTTCTGTAAAAGGTGCAGCGTTTCAGGGGCAGTCTGATCACATGCTCCCTGAGACCGACAAACAGAACACTCTGACTGTGCAGGATCTGGAGGGTCCTTATGTGCTCTCGCTGATCAAATGGAAAAAGTTCTATTTCCTCCAACAAACAGCCACTCCCACTTTGATTCACAGGGGCAAGAACTTTCTTAATAGTTCCATAGTCTGGAAGGGAGAAATAAAATAGATGAGGCAAAGTGGAAATAATAGTTGGTCAGAACAAAGATAATACTTAATTTACTTATTTTTTTAATTCTTAAACCCAGAAATATTTCAGTGTTTTTACAGGCAAAATTAAACAGTCTGCCATCAAGTAACAAACTGGCATACTCATCAGCCAGGGTTGTTACAATAAACTAATAACAATGAGTGAATAAAGTCGACAGAAGCATAATGAATGAGGTGGTTCATTAAATCTGTATCGTTACCATTGCTCGGACAACGTGAATTATTAAATAGAAGATCAAGATTAAAAAATAACTAACTCGCTTTGTTGCACAGCTCAACAAATTGCACACTGCCCCTCAACATCACACAGGTCAGGAACAAATTGCAGGCTGTATTAGATGGAAAACTCATGTAAATATTAGTCTGTCCATATTTTGTGATGTGTACAGAGTCAATACTGTGTTCTCCTACACTTCCACGCTCTTGAAGTTATATTGCTCCATAATGATATTCATTAAAACCAATAGATCTCAGACGAGTAAGCTCCAGCTAAAAGTAAATCCATTTACTTTTCAAGATACTAAAATGAAAAAAAAAAAGTTTATTAGACTGAATTTAAATCAATTTTGCTACTTTGAAGGCTGTAATTACACTGGGGTCTGGGTTCGATTAGGTATTATTGGAAAGGCATTAATGTGGTTACAGTTGAAATTCAATCAGACACTCTCTAGTACGAGGAAGTCCAAATGCAGAATTGAGGCTTTCTTCATTCGAACAATTCAGATTAGAGGACAATATAATGGAAGTGCTTAAAATCATTAAAGTGTGTGACGAGACAGATAAAAGCAGATTGTTTCCAGTAGCTGAGGGATCAAGGACAGGAGGCAATAAATACCAGAGCAACCCAAGGAGATTTAGAACAGAGAGGAGGAATTTTCCAACAGAGTTGTGAGGTTACACGGGCTGCTGATTGAAACAGAAATATGTCAATGTTCAAGATTAGATGAAATAACTGGATAAGGGAAAGGCAGATAATGGGAAATAGAATTGGTAAAGGTGATAACTATTTGTTCACGTGGAGGGTAAGCACCAACTTGGACTGGCTGGTTCGAATGGGTTGTTTCCTTGTAGTATTTTCTATCATTTTCCCCTTGCTGGCAGTGTAGCAGGGAGGCATGATTTCTGCCCGTTTCTTTGACCCTGGCATAATTGTGATCCATTTTGTTGGGTCAGGGCTGATCATCCACGCAACACAGGCTCCCGGTAGGACAGCTGTCACCAAGACAAAGCTCTCTGCATAAGTCTTAAGAATTCTGGTGCAAGACGGTTAGTACAGTGCCTGAGGAGACAGAAGGAACTTAGGGTGGGTGGAAGGTCCCTGAGGATGAAGACTGAAAATCTTTGTTTAGGCTACAGCATAGTGAAAGACTACAACAGAGTTAAGAGGCTTGGGAAGGAGGGGGTGGAAAGAGCACTAGATGGTGTTGGAAACAAGTCCAGAGACAGTTCTTTCATGGGAGAGAGAGAGAGATCAGCAGTAACCATGAAAATCCAAAGGCCTGCCCTGCTCTTGAAGCCCCTTACTGGCATTTAAAAGTGACAAGCCAGGGAAGGGGTTAAAATCCTGGTGGAACAGGAAAATAGAGGTCAGACCAGTAGCCTTCATTAACTAATTTCCTTGAATTTTCCGTTGTTTTGTTGAATTTTCCATTGTTTTTGAGTAGGATAGTGGAGAGAAATCTATCTCTGTATCTCAGTGGAACAAGAATTAGCATTCTTCACCACTTCAAATACAATACTAGTGTCGAATATATATTTCTGCAGTGTGACTTTATACTGCTATTTGTGGAATTAATTTTCATGCCTCTGAACAAAGTATTTAACGTTTTAGAACTTGATTAATGTGGTGTAATTAGATCAGTTGCGGAAGTGAGGTATGATATCTCCACATGAAAGTGAACATGTTTCACTTGTGATTTTGTTACTTATAAAATATATCCTCAGCTTCACTTTTGAAGATAATTTACAGACGGAGCAGTATAAGTGAGCTGTCATATCATCACCTGTAGGCAGTAAACACTCAAATGTCTGATCCGCAGGTTCGGATGCCTGCCAACAGCACAGATAAATAAAGGTGCCCCCACAATCAGCTTTCAGACACTCCACAAGGAGCCAGGGATTTGCAAAGTTCAGGTTATTTTAAGATTAAATGGCTGGAAGCAAGCTTTTGACCTTTGTACCCACATGTTGTTCAAGAAAGGAAGCAGGGATAATCCAGCAAATTATAGGCCGGTGATGCTGACATCAGTGGTGGGGAAGCATTTGGAAAAGATCTTGAGGGACAGGATATAAGCACATTTGGAGGAAAATGGACTAAGTTACTGACAGGCAGCATGATTTTGTACGAGGAAAGTCATGTCTCACCAACTTGATTGAGTTTTTTGAAGGAATGACAAAGAGAATTGATGAGGGAAGAGCTGTGGATGTAGTTTATATGGACTTTAGTAAGGCGTTTGACAAGGTCCCACATGGCAGACTGGTACAAAAACTAAAATCACATGAGATTCGGGTTGGGATGGCTAGATGGATACAGAACTGGCTTGGTTATAGAAGACAGAGATTAGCGGTAGAAGGGTGATTTTCTGAATGGAGATCTGTAGCTAGTGGTGTTCCGCAGAGCTCAGTGCTGGGATCTCTGTTGTTTGTAGTATATATAAATGATCTGGAGGAAAATGTGGGTGGTCTGATTAGTAAGTTTGCAGATGACATGAAGATTGGCGGAGTTGCTGATAGTACCGAGGATAGTCAGAGGATACAACAGGATATAGATAGATTGGACACAGAAATGGCAGATGGAGTTTAATCCGGACAAATGCAAGGTATGAATTATACTGTAAAAAGCAGAACCATTAGGAACATTAACGCAGAGGGATCTGGGATTATAGGTCCACAGTTTCCTAAAAGTGGCAACACAGGTGGCCAAGGTGATTAAGAAGGCATACGGCATGTTTGCCTTCGCCAGCTGTGGCATTGAGTACAGGAATTGGGAAATTATTTTGCAGCTATATAAAACCTTGGTTCGGCCGCATTTGGAGTATTGCATGCAGTTCTGGTCACCACATTATCAGAAGGACGTGGAAGTCTTATAGAGTGCAAAGAAGGTTCACCAGGATGTTTGCTGGTCTCGAGGGTGTTGGCAATGAGGGGAGGTTGAATAAACCCAGGATTGTTTTCACCGGAAAGACAGAGGCTATGGGGAGACCTGACCAAGGTCTACAAAATTATAAGAGGCATATACAGAGTGGATGGTTGGAGATTTTTTCCATGGATGGAAGTATCAATTACAAGGGGACACAGGTTCAAGGTGAGAGGGGGAACGTTTAAGGGAGATGTGCAGGCTACGTTTTTCACACAGAGAGTGGTGGGTACCTGGAACACACTGCCAGAGAATGTGGTGGAAACAGGCTCATTAGCAACATTTATGAGGCATCTGGATGGGTACATGAATCGGGAGGAAACAGAGGGATACGGACCGAGTATGGGCAGAAGTTTTTTTTTAAAATGAGGGCATCATGATCAGCACAGACTTGGAGGGCCGAATGGCCTGTTCCTGTGCTGTACTTTTCTTTGTTCTTTTGTTTAAGTCCCTTGTTTAGTGAAACTCCTCAAAGTGATTCTGCTAATATTATAAAGCAGGCAACACAGAAATGTGTTGGACATCCTGACAATGAAGATAGACTGAGTTTTCCCAAAACACTGCATCTGATGACCGATTTGTTTAAACTGTGGCAGCCTGATACGAACCAAATTTTCTATCCACATCCATACAAACCGATGGAATGTTACAGTCTTAAAATTAGTTCACTGAAGTGAAGCAGCTGTTCCACTGCCTCCGATGCCATCCTTTACCTGAAGAGTTCAGGCACAGAGGAAAATAATGGATAATATATATATCATGGACAGCAAAATGGCATGATAAATATTTATCGTAATAACTCAAACTGACCAGATATTTCACAGGTGAAATAAGCCGCAAGTGGGTTATTGCCAGCGTCACAAATAGAAATATCAATCATATTGTGTTGCTGGTTGTGACACATTTTATTTATTATTGATCTCCCGTAGCATTGCACAGAGACAGTGAAGGTTAAGTGAACTCTGCAGGTCAAGCTGGGTTAGAAGACATGGGAAGAGAGGAGATGGAGCACAGTACTAGGATACAAAAGAGTTAGAGGCTAAGGAAGGAAGATATGGAAATAAAATGTACGAGTGCTGGATGTTGTCGGAAAGGAGCTGGGGCCAAGGCGACATGAGTTGCACTAGTACAGCCAGTGAGATCCATCAAGTACAGGCAGAGAGAAGCTCGGGGGATGGCAGAGGAGGAGGAGGAGGAGGAGGAGGTGGAGAGGCGTGTAAGATAGGAGATTAATAAGGTGGAAGGAAGGAGGCAGGGAGAAACAGGGAAGGATCCAAAGGGAGTGAGGAGGATGTCATAAAAACAGAGGGGGAGGAAGCCGTGGGGGCCTAGGAGGAAAAATGAAGAGGGTGCAGAGGCAATCATGAAACCCCAGGGAAGTAAGAGAGGGGCATCCAGGTTCTCCAATATGGCAGTCATGGCAAGGCAACTAATGGGATGCATGTGGGAGGAGATTAACCGGGATTGGCCAAAGCACCGCAAGGAATTTAATGACAGTACCGGTGGGAGGGGAGCGGGCTTGTGCAATATGTTACGATGGAAGTATTGAAAGTACATGGATGTTTGCACATTTTTGCCTTTTTTGCTTTCTTTCTGATGATGCCTGTAACTGTTTATAAAGCCAAAAGCTACCTCAATAAAATTGTTTATTAAAAAAAAAGGAATTTAATGACTTGACACAAGCGGTCAATGTGAGGTCTCACAATTCTCAGTAATTGAATCACCACCACCACAACCTCATCACACTTCACCCATCATCACCAATGCAACTGCCATTCACACACCCCAAACTGGTCCTTCATAAGCACTAAAGATGTCTCAGAGACATCTTACAGCTCTTGTGAGAGTTCACACAAACATAAATGATCTCATTCACTTTCTCTTCCAGAAACAAATGGCAGATAACAGCCAGCAGAAGACTCTGACCTGGGGAAGTCTGCCACACCTTCAAAGCACCATTTCCCCACCGCAAACAGGGCTGGGTATGGAGGGTATACAGGTGCTGGTTTAGCCCACTAAATCGCTGGCTTTTAAAGCAGACCAAGCAGGCCAGCAGCACGGTTCGATTCCCATACCAGCCAACCCGGACAGGAGCCGGAATGTGGCGACTAGGGGCTTTTCACAGTAACTTCATTGAAGCCTACTCGTGACGATAAGCAATTTTCATTTTTCATTTCAGGGGTATGGCAGTGGCCAAAGATACAACACGGGACATACCAACTGGAGGTATGCGGGTACTACAGCTTCCTTATAAATCCACAACCCAACCTTACTCTCTCAATATGGTCTCATCACACACATCCTCCTACAGTGGCCACACACTGCACACTAACCCTTCCAGCGTTATTATTGTAGTCTCCCAGTAGCAAGATCCACTTCAACCCCTGGAGCAATTTCATGTAAGGAACAGCCAGCTCGCTCCTCAGAGATAATGCACACAGAGCAGACTGAGGAAAAGTGCACTGCATCGATGACTATCACTGTTGTAAACAACAGAATCTGGAACTAGATATTACCTCAAAGCTAGGATGGAAGAAGGTTCTGCATTGGGCTCCAGTGAGCAGCAAGCATATCGGGCAGGAGGTGCCACCTTGTTTGGAGCAAGGCCAGATACTAGTCCTGTTGTGGAGCTAATGTTCTCCCCAACCCCCAATATTTTTTTCAAATTTGCCGACTGACAGGTCCCTCCATTCAGGAGGGTTGATGGTCCTTACCACAGGATCTACCAATCAGCAATGAGTTAACACACGTTTTAAATACAGCACAACTATTCATAAATTCACAGCCGCAAACAGCTGGGTGGGAAGTATATATCACACTGCCTCTATTTCAGCAGTGTCCAACTTAGAGGAAACAACAGCAGATCCTGGAGCCAATGACCATCTGTATCGAAGGATCAAAAGCCAATACTGGACAGGAAACAACCAAAACACCAATATCCTCTGACATCAGTGATGGATGACTTTGAGTGACGGAATAGAACAATGATTGTAATTTGGAGAATTTAGCGGACTGCAATTACAAATACAAATGGCAGTGACTTTAAACAAAGGTTATGCAAAAGAAACACAGCATACTTGGTGTCAGGACCATTACATGGAATTTAACAATCGTTGTGATGTAAGCAAATAGGTTATTGTTAAAGTGACATGTAATTACATAAATTATCAATCATAAATATGACGACTTGTATTTCTTAAAATAATAAGACATCCCAAGGGTGCTTCAAAGGAGGCCTATATGACAAACTTCGACAGGGAGCTGGATGAGATATTAGGGCAGATCGCAAAAGGTTGGTCAAAGAGATTGCTTTCAAGGAGTATCTAAAAGAGGAAAGAGAAGAACAGAGGGAGAGAAGTTTAGGATGGGCATTTTAGAGCTTAAGGCCCATGTGGTTAAAATATGGCTGCCATTGGTGGAATAATTCAAATCAAGGGTATTGAGCAGGTCAAAACGAGAACAGCGCTGATATCTCAGATTGTGGCTGGAAGAGATTACAGAGAAGGGGAGGGGCGAAACCATTGAGAGATTTGAAAATGAAGATGGTCATTTTAAAATCGAGTTGTCACTTCACCAAGAGCCAATGCAGGTCAGCCAGCACAGAGATATCGAATGGAGAATGGGACTTGCTGCAAGTTAGCACATGGGCTGCAGAGTTTTGGAGGTTGTCAGTTTTACAGAGGGTGGAATGAGAAGCTGGCCGGGAGTGTGTTGGAATAGTCAAGTGTAGAAATAGTAATGACATGGATGAGGGTTCCAGAAGCAGATCAGCTGAGAGAGGAGCGGAGTTGGGCAAGGTTACTGAGGCAGTCTTAGTAATGGCATAGATATGTGGTTGGACGTTCATCTTGGGGTCAAATATGATAAGGAGGTTGAGAACAGTCTGGTCAGCCTCTGACAACTTAAGAGAAAGGGATGGAGTCAAAGACCAGAGTGTGGAGTTTGTAGTAGGGACTGAAGACAATGGCTCCATTCTTCCCACTGTTTAACTGAGGGAAGCTTGTGCTCATTCAGTACTGGACATTTGATAAGTCATTTGATAATTCAGCAAAAGCATAGGAGTTAAGAGTGCTAATAGTGAGGTAGAGCTTGGTGTCATCAACAGCCATGTGAAAACTATTCTTGGGTTTTTTCATTATGGTATGAGCTAAATGTTGTATGGATGTTTATTGAACAGTATGACTTAGTAATGTGTATTCGGGTCATGCATTTCATTCTTGGATTGTGAATTAATTTAAAGTACCTGTGGCCAAGTACATAACATGGAAGAGCACGTCCTTTCCCTGCACAACATCCACCACAATGTGAGAAAACCGGTTGTTGTCTTCCATGAAGAAAGGGACTGGAAAGATGGGCTGCACAACTTCATGCATAAGAATAAACTTCTGAGCATCTTGGAGGTTCCTCTCTGTGAGATTCATATAAGGGCCATAATCGATAGTACCACACTAATAAAGTATAAATTTAAAAAGTAAGTCTGTTGGAAATTACAAAGAAACACAAACAAAAGAATAATGAACAATCATTGAAGTACATTAAAGCCAAGTATCACAGAATCTTGCAGCAAAATCCTACAATTAAAAACTACTTCTACAAAATCATGAAAAGTTTCATACCACTGGAGTCATAAATACCTGAAAGTTAGGACTAGGATTGGAAAAAGGCAGCCACGCTGAACGAGAATTCTCCTGGAATTTGAACGGTCCAGCAAAAACTTGAGTAATGGCGCTCAGATTAAACATGCAGACAGCAGAAGCTGCTATACTATTCCTGTAGGAAACATGCCCATGTATAATTAAATATTCTTGACAAATATGGGTATATTTCAGTCTGTACTAACAAGTACAGGTGCAACATTTAAAAGGCCAAGAGGCATCATGAGAGAACACAATAATGAGTACCCGCAGTTGTGGCATGTGAATATAATAAATAGAAGCAGGAGTAGGCCATTCAGCCTCTCATGGCTGATCTGATTGAGGCCTAAACGCCACTTTCCATTTTAAAGTTATTTTTCCAATTAAGGGGCAATCTAGCATGGTCAATCCACCTACTCTGCACATCTTTGGGTTGTGGGGGTAAGACCCACTCACACATGAGGCAAATGTGCAAACTCCACACGGACAGTGACCAGGGGCTGCAATTGAACCTGGGTTCTTGGCACTGTGAGGCAGCTGTGCTAACCACTGTGCCGCCGTGCCACCCCAAACTCCGCTTTCCTGCCTGCGCCCAATAACTCCTGACTTCCTTTTCAATTGGAAATCTGTCCAACTCAGCCTTGAATATATTGATGCAGCCTCCACCGCTCACTGGGCAAGAAAATTCCAAAGACAAACAGCCCTCTGAGAGAAGAAAGTCCTCCTCATCTCTGTCTTAAATAAGTGACCCCTTATTTTTAAATTGTGTTTTCTAGATTTAGATTCCCCCACAAGAAGAAACATCCTCTCAGCATCCACTACGCAAGCCCCTTCAGAATTTTAGCTGTTTCAATAAGATCACCTCCAATGAACACAGGTTTAAGCGTTTTCCTTGTAAGACAAACCGTCATCCCAGGAATCAGCTTAATGAACCTTCTATAAACTGCTTCCAATGCAAATATTGCCGTCCTTAAGCGAGGTGACCAAAACTGTATACAATATTCTGGGCATAGTCTCACCAATGCACTGTACAGTTTAGCAAGACCTCCCTACTTTTATAATCTATCCCGCTTGCAAGAAAGGTCAACATTCTGTTTGCCTTCCCATCCGGAATGCGGACTTTTTGTGATTCATACACAAGGAGATGCACTGCAGATTCCTGTAGCCTCACTCCATTTAAATAATATTCTGCTTTTCTATTCTTCCTGCTAAGTGGGTGAACTCATATTTTTCCACATTATATGCTATCTGCCAAATGTATGCTCACTCACTTAACCTATCTCTATCCACTTGCAGACTATCCTCCTCACAACTTTCTTTCCTATCTGTCTTTATATCAGCAGCAAATCTGGCTAAAATACAGTGAATACCTTCATCAAAGTCATCAATATAGATGGTAAATAGTTGAGGCCCCAGCACCGTCTCTTGTGGAACTCCACCAGTTACAGTTTGCCAATCTGAAAATGACCCATTTATCCCGACTCTGTTTCTATTAGTTAGCCGGTTCTCTATCCATGCTAATGTATCAGTTTCAACATCATAAACTCTTATCTTGTGCAATAACCTTTTATGTGGCACCTTATCAACTGTCTTTTGGAAATCCAAATACACTGCATCTACTGGTTCCCCTTTACCCACCCTACTTGCTACAGCCTCAAAGATCGCTAAGACATTTGTCAAACATGATTTTCTTTCACTAAACCATGTTGATTCTGCCTGACAGTATTATAATTTTCTAAGTGTCATCTTTAATAATGGATTCCAGTATTTTCCCAGTGGCAGTCATTAGGCTATCTGTTCTCACAAAATATTGGCAAGAGTTAGTGGGTACATACACATTAGTGGTGAAGATTCCATATAGCATGTCTTGCTCGGGTAAGAAGAATGTGCTCAGCAGCTCATTGTAATAAAAAGGAATTTCACCAGGTCGCGAGCAATTTAATCGGGCTTTCATGAAGGTTGTCCATGTATCCTCCAGGAGAAATCTCCCTCCAATGTCATTTTTGCATACTCTGGCCACTCTGGAGAAAATAGTTTTTCCACAGTCATGTTCCACTGCATTCTCTCGAAAGAAGAAATAGGTGAAGTTTCCAATGTCATAGGATGACACAAAGTTTGGCTCTAAAAATAAAATGGTAAAAATGTAACCAAAATTAGTTATGATACGTTTGGATATTGTACTTTTCCTGTGGCTCTTGGAACAAAATTGTTTTTTTCGCCTAAGTTACAACTTTAATACCTACATTTGACAGAATAATAGTCACAAAAATCATTTGGATGCAATTCCAGAGATTACATAGTCATTGTGCTGCTAGTGTCATCCAGTGCCGATCCATTCAAGTTTGTGGAGTTGGTAAGATGATCCCTAATTAGTATCGGACAGGGGGGTCTAAAGAATTGCTGTGGAGACACTCTCAATTCTTGCTGGTGCCATGTTCATAACCCGAAGGCTGGAACTTGTCTGGGCCACACTGGCCCTGAGTATGAGGGGCAAACTGGAAAAATGTCAATGTCCCTCTTTTCACAGTTTCAGGCCACATGATTGGTCCCCTGCAAGTAATCTGTCTTCTAAGATTCTGCCCCTTTATGAGACAACTATGAAACTCATGGAGATGATAGAGGGTGTGATTTAACCACTGTGTTGCGCCCAGTGCAGAGCTGGGCGTGCCGGTTAAATAGCAGGAAAGGCCGAAATCAAGATTTTCACCGACGTGAATCACTTTGCCATCTAACTGATCTGCTCCTGATGGCGAGTTCCAGATCTCACCCAAATATGGTGAGCATTTCACTGACCTCCAATTCTCATCAACTTCCATCTCATTAGCGAGATTGAAGTCAAATGTAACAGCCTCCCGCGACTCCCGAGCGAGAAAACACAAGGACAGCATTCAGTAATCCTTTTTAAAAACGTGAAGCTGCCGCAATTGCTGCTGAGAGGAACTGAGGAGGTTGGTCGCCATTTCCATCTTCGGGCATGCATCTCAAGAGCACTGGAGCTTCCGCCCCAGTGCTCGAGGAGTGGGACCCCTCAAGAGGGTTGGGTGTGGCCGGGGGCTGAAGCCTTCCAGTTTGGGGGTTGCCACTGGGCAGGGGTGGTGGGGGTTAAGGGGCTTCCATCTGTGAGGCCTTTGAGCCATCTTTAAATATTGTGGAGCCCCACAACAGTGGCAAATACAGCTGCTGTCTGTCTGTCCTACCAAACACTTCCAGGACAGAGCCCTGTTCTTGGTTACATGCTGAAGATCACTTTAACTCCCCCTGACTGTGAACAGCCTCTAGCTTCATAGCTAAAGGCTATTTCTAATAAGGAATTGGCCTTGTTAGTTATGTGAGAACTTCACAGCTGCAAATTGTATTTGCTGCTTTCACCTGCTGGTGGCTGCAAATGCCTGGAGGCACCTGGTGATGCTGTTGAAGAAATGCTTTCACAGGTTGATGATGCTTTTGTTGCTGATGTGATAAGTGCTGCATGTAACTGGCACATCAATGTGGGTTAAACATGCTGGAAGTCAAGGATGGTCAACTGCACCTTGAGCGGCAGTGGAATATGTGGATGCCAGGGCTTGGTTCCGGTGAGATTGGGCTGTGTCAGAGGGCCAGCACAGCTGTTGCTCCTGGACGGAGAATGGCACTGATCCATGGAACAAGTCACACATTGATGGACAGATCATTTCTACAACAAAGTTCTACAACAAGATAACACATTCTCAGGCTTATCCTCTATTTCTGTTGAGGAACCTGTGAGGGGTAATGACTTAAATAAGCAGTAACCAAGATTGATGGATGAAAACTTAATATTCCGCATGGGGTCTATGGGATGGGAATGATTATCTTCCCTATGGTCCTTGTGGATTACGAACTCGCCCGCTCGGGGCGGGGGATCTCTATAACCAGAAAGGAACCCGGTAGGGATCTGCTGGGCGGTGTATATAAATATATATAGTGCTGTAAATAAAAACTTTGTTTCTTTATCTTACTCGGTGGGGACTTGCCGTGTCCTTATTAAAAAAACTTTGAGAAAGCTCCAAAAAGGTAAAATCAACCACTGAGTTGATCAAATGGAACTAAAATGGCAAAGAAATTAAAACATTTTATTCTTAAAAGGGGTGAATCTGATTCACTTGGAGCAATGAAGAACAACATTTGTGGAACCCATTTCTCCCAAGGCAGCAATTTCATCAGCTACAAGCATTGCACAATTGAAATTTATAGCTTAAAGACTTTTGCCAACAATTAATGTCACCATTTCAATTCAAGTTCCAGGCCCCCGGTTTATATGGGCAGGATGCACAGAGTATTCAACCCTAAATTCGAACATACATTGTGAGAATTTTGCAAGTTGTTAATTTGAAGTAAAGCCCATGAAGGCTGGCATGGCCACATTTCCAAATCATTCCTTGGAAAACTGGACACCCCGCTACTCGATTTTACTAGTTAACTGGTCGGATGGCCTCAGAAAAATAATCTCTATGTAATCTTCCTATTATTTTTAAAAATAAATTTAGAGTATCCAATTATTTTTTTCCCAATTAAGGGGCAATTTAGCCTGACCAATCCACCTAACCTACATACCTTTGGATTGTGAGGGTGAAACCCACGCAGACACAGGGAGAATTTGCAAACTCCACACGGACAGTGTTCGATCCCAGGGCCGGGATCGAACATGGGACCGCGGCGCCGTGAGGCTTCAGTGCTAACCACTGTGCCGCATGCCACCCGTTCTTCCTATTATTTTTGACCCAGCATTGCTGCAGTCGTATTCAAGGGCTTTAAGGATCTTTAGGTACTTTTTGTTATACACTAACTTTGTTATGCACTAATGTCTATTGAAGTCTCTATCCCTGTTAGTGCTCACCATTTAGCCATTTGGAGTTGTATTGAGCAGTGCGTAGAGGAGGAAGCCCTCCCAGGCTACGGTAGATGGCAGGGTCTCTCCCTGGGAAATCCATAGCTGTGGCAGCATAGAGTTCTCCGGTCGATGTAATCAGAGCAGTGGAATTGTGTTGTGGATTGTATGGACAGCGAGCCATGCCACTGATTCGATCATGGATTTCAGCCAAGTTGGTAAGCTGAAAAAAGTAAACAATTCAATAAAGCTTTAAGAATTACCGTGTCAAATACAATCGAAACACATAATTTAATATTCTTAATCACTGCAAAACCACCCTGCAATGGACATGTTCCAGAATGTCCATGAGCAGTTCTCTTTAGCACTTCAGGCAATAGCTGTGTATGTGCTTTACAATTCGGGATCTTCCGGTCCTGCCCTTGGCTGGAATCAGCACGGGCGGGATTGGGAAACTTGAAAAGCAGCCAAATGTGGGCGTATCTCGCCAGTAGACATCAGCCTTCGAGAACTGATAGTATTACTTATGTAACTAGATGTACATTGCAGCATTACCTCGCAGACTTGAGGCATGTTAAAGTCCCACATACAACAATGGCCACCTTTTGTTTGCATTTATGTCGTCATACTGTCCAGGTGTGTCTGCGATATAATGGAAGGTTATGTGGCTCAAACACCCATGTGAATAGTAAAATCTCCTGAGGAGTAATATTTTGGAATACTATGGCTGAAATTCTGCTCCTCTGGACAAATTTTCAGTGGGACAGACTTTCGCATAATCGTCTGCCTCTGGCACAACTCAAGCTGTTATCCTGGGTGATCCCATATGCATGACAAACATCCAGCAGAATTCCAAGTCCAAGAGGGAGCCTGCCAGTATGACAGCAGATATTCCTGGTGTTGCTGTAGTAGGGATTCTGAAGCATCAGAATCAGAAAACAGACCTTAAGGTGACACAGGTTCGTCAAGAGTTTCTGCCCACTGGGAGCAGCCCCAGGAAACACGGAACGTGGGTTGGAAAGAAGGTGAATCCTGTCGGGTTCTGTGTCTTGCCCCCACTGGGAGGATGTGATCAGCAATGGTTACGGAATGAATAACCTGGTGATCAGATGGTAGGGAGCCCCATCACTCAAATTTCCCCAATTCTCTGCCACAATCGTACCTGCTTTTGGGCAGGATTATAGAGAAAGCTTGCATCCATAGTTCTTGTTAACTAGCCAGAGTGAAAACTGCAACCAACTTGCAGAGGAACTCTCCAGCTCTTCCCACCGGTGCGATCTTCCAGTCCTGTCAAAGTCGACCCCCACCATGGGCTCCTCAGTGGTGGCATGGACGAGGAATGGAAATCATCATTGATTGCAACGGGACTGGAAGATCCTGCTGGTGGCCATTGGCAAGCAGCCCCTGCTGTGGGGAAACCTGCCACGTGGGGTGGGGGGGGGTGTAGCTGGAGAATTCCACCCTTCATGTTTCAAAGAGTACTGATGATGCAAATCTACAAAAAGCAGTTTCAGCTTCTTATGTCTACGTCGTTTGGGGGGAAATGGGGCTAATTATGCTGAGGGGGACAAAGAAAAGAACACTTGCTTATTTTTGTTTATCAGCATGAGTCATGCCCATGAGAGCCCAGAATTCAGAAAAGTACCAAATGCACCCAAGTGTATAACCTCTGCATCATTTTTAATAGTTCATGGCATCTGAGTGTCATTGGTGGGTGTTGGTGCACTGCTGGTGGAACGGGAAATCCCACCGGCAGAGAACCCCACCAGCCATTTTCATTTTTCTACCTTAAATTTTGTATATTTTAGAAATATTTATAATTCACTTAATAACACAATCTCTGGAGTACTATATGCCTCCACTTCAAATGCTTCAGCTCCTCACTCAAGGATTACCACATTATCAGATGCTGTTGACTAACCTACTGCCACTTTTCAGCCTGTTAAAAATGGATATACAATTAAAACTGAGTCAAAGTCTGTCAACATTCAGTAAATTTAAAGCAAATCACAAGAAGGTTGCAAAAGAAGTCACATGCTGTATAGATTTACGATGCACTGCACTTTGCCAGGGTAAACCGGAATTTAACCTGTTTCTTTGAAACTTAAATCAAACACAATCCGGTTTAACTGTAACTATATTGTAATTGAAAAAGCAGAAAATGAATTATTGCAATTACCGTTCGATTGGTGCATATGGGGGTGAATGCATTTGTCCCACAGGTGAAGATCCTGTTGTTGTTGATGAGGAGGACCCGGATATAATTCTGACATTCTTCCTGAAATGGCACATTGCAATTTTAATACCGCAGTCAGGATGTGAGGCAGAAAATAAATCAGGAGATAGAAAAGACATATAAAAAAGGCAATATTACAATAATCATGGGGGACTTCAATATGCAGGTGGACTGGGAAAATTAGGTTGGCAGTGACCTCAAGAAAAAGAATTTGTGGAATGTCTTTAAGATGGATTTTTGGAGAGCTTGTGGTAGAGCACATTTGGGGAACAGGCAATTCTGGATTTGGTGATGTGTAATTAAGCAGACCTGATCAGACAATTTAAGGTGAACGACTCCTTAGCGGCAGTGACCATAATATGATAGAATTTACCCTGCAGTTTGAAAAGGAGAAGCTGGAATCAGATTAACGGTGTTGCAATTGAGGAAAGATAACTACAAAGACACGAGGGAGGAGCAGGCCCGAGTTGATTGGAAGGGGAACCTAGCAGAGAAGACAGTAGAACAGCAATGGCAGGAGTTTTGGGGGGTTATTCGGGAGGCACAACAGAAATTCATCCCAAGGAGGGGGAAACATGCTAAGGGGAGGACGAGGCATCGAAGGCTGCCGAGGGAAGTCAAGGACAGCATAAAGGCTAAGGAAAAAGCGTACAAAGTGGCGAGGATTAGTGGGAAGCCAAAGGATTGGGAAGCCTTTAAAGCGAGCAAAGGACAACTAAAAAAGCAATAAGGGGGGAGAAGATGAAATACGAGTGTAAGCTAGCTAGTAATATAAATGATAGGAAGAGTTTTTTGATGTATGAAAGGTAAGAGAGAGGCAAGAATGACCATTGTACCACAGGAAAATAATAAGCAATCTTTATTTTTGTCACAAGTAGGCTTAGTTAACACTGCAATGAAGTTACTGTGAAAAGCCCCTAGTCGCCACATTCCGGCGCCTGTTTGGGTACATAGGGAGAGAATTCAATATGTCCAATTCACCTAACAAGCACGTCTTCCAAACTTGTGGGAGGAAACCAGAGAACTCGAAGGAAACCCATGCAGACACGGGGAAGAATGTGCAGACTCCGCACAGACAATGACTCAACCCGGTGATCGAACCCAGGTCCCTGGCGCTGTGAAGCAACAGAGCTAACCACTGTGCAACTGCGCTGCAAGGGGTCTTTAATGACTAGTGGTATTCCACAGGGTTCAGTGTTGGGACCACAATTATTCACAATATACATTAACGATCTGGATGAAGGAATTGAAGGCATTGTTGCTAAGTTTGCAGATGATACAAAGATATGTAGAGGGACAGATAGTATTGAAGAAGTGGCAAGGCTGCAGAAGGATGTGGGCAGGATAGGAGAGTGTGCAAAGAAGTGGCAGATGGAATACAATGTGGAAAGGTGTGAGGTTATGCACTTTGATCGGAAGCATAGAGGCATAGACTATTTTCTAAATGGGGAAACTCAAAATCTGAACCACAATGGGACTTAGGAATCCTATTTCAGGATTCTCTTACAGTTAGCATACAGGTTCAGTTGGCAGTTAGGGCAGCAAATGCAATGTTAGCATTCATTTCGAAAGGGCTAGAATACAAGAGCAGGGATCTACTGCTAAGGCTGTATAAGGCTCTGGTCAGACCGTATTTGGAATACTGTGAGCAGTTTTGGGCCCCATTTCGAAGGATGTGCTGGCCTTGGAAAGGTGCCAGAGGAGGTTCACAAGAATGATCGAGGAATGAAGAGCTTGTCGTATGAGGAGCAGTTGAGTTCTCTGGGTCTGTACTCAATATAGTTTAGAAGGATGAGGGGAGAAACTTACAGAATACTGAGAGGCCTAGATAGAGTGAATGTGGGGCAGATGTTTCCATTAGTAGGAGATTAGAACCCGAGGGCACAGCCTCAGGCTGAAGCGATAATCCTTTAATACTCAGATAAGGCGGAGTTTATTCAGCCAGAGGGTGGTAAATGTGTGGAACGCTATGCCGCAAAAGACTGTGGAGGCCAGGTCACTGAGTTTCTTTAAGACAGAGATAGATAGGTTCTTAATTAATAGGAGGATCAGGGATAACAAGGAGAAGGCAGGAGAATGGGGATGAGAAACATATCAGCAATGATCAAATGTCAGAGCAGGCACAAATGGCCTAATTCTGCTCCTATATCTTATGGTCTAAAAGAAATCACTAACTTGCATTGCATTCTTTCAATTGTTGTATAATAACAGGCCGCAAATGATCATTATTGTGCAATTTAATCAACTATAAGAATCACATCTCAGTTATTGGCACTGACTGAGGTTTTAGGAGTCTTTCTTTGTGTAGGTGGTCCGTTCACTGTAATTGTGATGTCATTAAGTGAACATATCAGGTCCTATTGAATGTTCTGTGGGTGTTTTATGTAACTGAGGTAGATCGACAGTAATCAGCACACATTCCCAATCCCCAAAAGGTAATATGCAGCAATAATAAGGCTGACACTAAGCTGGTCAAGGATACAACTGGTCAGGTTTTCACTCGCATCCTTTTCCTGGATTAAGGGCAGCCCAAATGCCCTGATCAGCTGGCAAAAGTTTGTCTTCACCAGCGGTAGTGCTAATGCTTTCCAGTTAAAAAATCATTTTAATCTAGGCAACATTAAATTTAAATGAATGACTTGTAAATATGTAACTCAATATTCGCAGGATCATAAACCTAGGTTCTGAGATAGTCCTGGTCATAGAATTTGCAGTGCAGAAGGAGGCCATTCGGCCAGTCTGCACCGGCCCCTAGCCAAGCCCATACCTCCACCCTATCCCCGTAACCCCATCCAACCCTTTTTTGTTTGGACACAAAGGGCAATTATCATGGCCAATCCACCTAACCAGCACACCGTTGGACTGTGGGAAGAAACCGGAGCACCCGGAGGAAACCCACGCAGACACAGGGAGAGCGTGCATACTCCGTACAGACAGTGACCCAAGCCGGGAATTGAACCTACGACCCTGGAGCTGATCTAACACTGTGCTACCGTGCTGCAGTTATTATACCTGAAACACCTCCTCCCAAAATTACATCACAAATAGATTTGTTTAATAAATGTGTAAAGTACTGTTATCCAAAATTATAAGGAAATTAAAAATCAGGATCGGGGGAGACAAGAAGAACAGCAAGTCCCTTACTTTCTATCTAGAACTGACTATAAACAGCTGACATATTTAGCCAACAAATGTCGAATACTCAGTGATATTTATTTAAGCTGATATCTGAAACCACTGTGCCCAGATTTTAACCCGGTTCTCAATTCAACAGATTAAAAAGCAACACAGATGTATACCCAGTGACGACTACTGATTTTCTTTTAAATTCTGAAATTCCAGACATGCTACAACTTCAAATGGTTGGTATTCATGGTAATTAAATACGTTGCGGGGTCTTTCTAAATGCGCCTTTGATTCGCATTAGAAATTCTGTTGCTGGAAGCATTTGCTTACATCGCTGCTGGCAAGATACCAAAGTGTGTGAGGGAGCAGCCAGAGTTCCCACTCATTTCACAGTACAGGATCATGCCTTATTCACTGGAGAACAATCGCCACCTACCTCAGTTTTCCCTTTACTGAAACAGCTTTTTTTTGTCTTTTCATCTGAATGCCATTCCACTCCCTAAAGAGAGGAGGAAAAGATCACAAGGTTACAGTAGAAGGCTATATCCAGTGCCATAACAGACTCCTCAGCACCTACACTGAATGTACCCAAGTCCATGATGAGCAACTCTAATTATGAAATATCACATTGTCTTTGTGAAAATAATTCCACAAAGTGAAGGTTCCCACACATTCACATCGAAAAATACTTCAAATTAATTGTTGCAAAGATGTGGTGAGGCAGGCTTCGTTTATTAACATCCGTAACATGCATATCCAACAGATGTTGTTTAATTTCTACACAGATGGTGTAGCTAAGTATTGCACGGGATGTTAAACACGAAGAGTTGAAACATATTCACTGCAAATATATATAAACAGGTTTCCGTCCGACAATATCTCAGCTTTTCAAGTATGAAACACTAATGGGCTATCTATTACCATGTGCTAAAAGATGGCAAAAATGTTCTTTTTTTAAACTTCTCTTACTCTTTTTCTTTTAGGCCTTTTGGACAGTTCAGTATACTCACAAAAAGTTGATACTGAAAGTCTGACAGCCTGAAGAGTTCATCTATTTTTTTTTAAGACATTTTATGAGGGTATTTGTAGTTTTATAATAATAACAGTAACAGCAACATAAACATGGTACATTGAACATCTCCATCCCTATCCCATGCACCGCACCCCCAATAATGAAACCACAGCATAAACTGCCACCCCACCCTTCGAGATTTCTGCCTCTGCTAAGATTTTAATTTTCTCCGAGAAAGTCAATGAATGGCTGCCACCTCCGGACGAACCCCAACATTGACCCTCTTCGGGCGAACTTTATTTTCTCAAGACTGAGAAACCCAGCCATGTCGCTAACCCAGATTTCTAATTTCGGGGGCATCGAGTCCCTCCACATTAACAGAATCCGTCTCCGGGCTACCAGGAAGGCAAAGGCGAAGACGTCAGCCTCTTTCGCTCACTGGACTCCCGGTTCTTCCGACACTCCAAAGATCGCCACCTCTGGACTCTGCACCACCGGTGTTTTACGTACCGTGGAAACAACCCTAGCAAAACCCTGCCAAAACCCCCTAAGCTTTGGACATGCCCAAAACATGTGGGCATGAATTGCTGGATCTCCCGCGCACCTCGCACACCTGGAAGAGTTCATCTATTGACGAATAAACTTCAATTTGACTTAAGGCAGTAATAATCATATACAAATACCATTCCACCAACATTAAAATCCCCAAATTTATCAGGGATAAGATTGTTTAAGGGTTCCCACTGGAGAAACTTTGGGTGGAGGACAGGCAAATCCTGAAGAAAGTAGCCCAAGGTCATTTGCTACATCCAGGAGTTTCCTAGATGTTTTTGTAAGATGTGAAACCTCTGTCCACCACTTAAAAGGCAAATGAGAGCAAGGAGCCTGGGACAGGGACTGCCTAGATCAAAGATGCGGCACTTTTGATTCAGTCAGTACCGTACGTTATCAGTGGAGGCAGGTACATCAAGTGAGGTGAGGCTAACTGGCCTCTAGAAGAGCGGTTCTCAAACTTTTTTGGTTGAAGGATTTATTTTCAAATGAATTAAAAATCATAGACCACTAATTTAAATTATAGACTATAAGACATAGGAGCAGAAATAGGCCATTCAGTCTATCGGGTCTGCTCCGCCATTCAAGGAGAAACAGAAAGCAAAGAGTGGGGATAAATGGCTGTTTTTCTGGATGACGATTGTTCCCCATAGAGGGCCACAGAGAGTATGGACAGAGTTGGGGTTGGCTGGCTAACATGTCTTCCAGAGATGTGCCCACCTTTCCCATGGTAACAAGATATCCTCCTCCTGACCATACACAATCTGGTGGGATCAGCTCTGGAGGGCATTAGCTGGCAAGTTCTCAATATTACCTTTTTTAGCAGTCAGTATTTTGAGTCGTTCAATAAGTGGAGAATATTAGCCACAACATTAAAAATCTTAGCGTTTTACTGTGATGACCCAGGAGTAAATCTAAAAGATTTCAACACAAGGGACCTTAGCCCTAAATTTCTGTGGCTATCTCCTAGTCTCCTTTCTGCAGGACATCAGCTCAGTGAAAGTGGATATTTACATAATTCTTCAGAGGTTACAGCAGAAGATTAGGACAATTGAGACAGAAATTCTGGACACTCCTATTTAAACATTTAAGGGGGTTAAGTACCTTTAAATTCAGGCGTGGCGATAGTGATACATGGTTACGGTGCCCTTATTCAAACTGAGGCAGGACGTATGCAACATTGCGCTTCCGAACCATTTTAATGATTGGACTGCGTGACACATCACTGAATGCTCTGCTGAGTGACTGCACACCTCAGCTAGAGCCCAAACTCACTGGCTAGTGTCAGGTTAACACCAGTTAAAGCTAACCTCCACTACCTTTAAACCAGACTACACCTCTGAAAGACAGGCCTTGGCTGCAGCAGGAGCTGAAACTGATTGGAGAAGACTTGAAAATCTAGAGGAAGGAACAATAATGACCCCCAGATTTTTGGATGCTGTCACTCGAGTCATTGGTGCAGCAAAGGTACAGTAAGAAAGAGGTTCTCTTCCCTCAAGAGACTAGGAAGCCCTCCAGATTAGTGCTGGGAAGACAGTAGCAGCAGGTGGTTGTGGCAGTCCATGCTACTAAAACCGAGGACTCAAATGCAGTGTTTCAAGTATCTTAAATGACCTAACATGGGGCAGGCGGGGCGGGGGGTTCTTTTTCTATTTGGTCTGGGTGGTCTGGGTTAAAGAAGGTTTTGGCTGTTTGCTGTTGCCAGTTATTTTTTGTTTTTCTTTTGTTATTAAATATATTTGAAAATGTTTCCGATAACTTTTTTTTTTAATGGCCTAAGACGAGTGATTAGTCAGTGAATGTACCTTCACATGCCATAGCCTCCCAACTGCTGCATTAGCTTCACATACTGCAACAATATCACACCCTCTTTACCAGTCAATGTCAACTACACCTCAAACCTCCTATTCATGTTTCATCTCATCCTCACACATTTAGCCATGCCACAGCCTGGGGCGGGGCTCAAACATTTCAGAAATAGTCGAGTGTGCCAGGATGAAGCAATCGTGCATACTGCCCGGGTATCGGCCGCAGACGTGTATGACGTGCAACTGATGGTCACATATCAGCTGAACATTCATCAAGTGGTATCCCTTTGGTTTGTGTAGAGCGGCCCATGATCTGCAGGTGCTCATAGGGGGCATACATCCCGTCGATCACCCTGGACCCAGTCGCATGGGTGGTCACCCCGGCCACGAGGCCTGTTCCCCAGTCACCTCCCCCCCCCTCCCCCCCTCCCCCCCCCCCCCCCCCCCCCCCCTCCCTCCCTCCCAGCCAGCCTGGCCAGTGTCCAGTCCGGCAGCCCGCAGTCGCTCCTCTCTGTGTCTCACCTCCTCTCCCTCAGCCGTTTTCACAATTTTGAAAAGCACAAGTGAACCACACCATCGGGAACTCGGCCCATCGGAGGCGGAGAATCGCGGAGGCCCCAGAGAATACCAGGTCAGTTCAGTCCCAGTAATGACATGCAAACAGTGTGTACTATACATGCGTTCTGGTACGCATTGACGCTGCTGTCAAGGTGATGGAGAACCGCGATTTGAAGTCAAATCGGCACCCCCCGCGATTTTGCCATCGGCCTTGTTTCCCGATTCCCAATCCCACCCATGACATTTCTCACATTTCACAGGAATATCTAAACTCTTGTTTGAAATGTGACAGGGAGATTTACAAATAAATCCTAACCATGAAACCATTTTTATGAATACATTTAAAGAGATGATTATGAATAAGTCTGCTCCAAGGTCTTTGTTTGACAGAAATATGATGAACTCAAACGCCTTTCTGGACTGGTTTTTGGTCCTAATCCTGACAAGGTAGATTTACTGCAGCTACTGTACACAGGATCTTAAAAACTGGCAACTGGGTTCTACTGAATGAGGAGCGTGAGCTGTACAAAGTGAAATGGCAGCACTCCAGTGACTGCTGGTAGTGGCTACCCTGTGGACTCAGCAGCTGCTGGAATCACTGAATACAGAGAGTGTAATTGACATCAAGAATTGGCTTTCCATAACATGCTGACAATTTACTTCCAACTGTGCAACACCACAAAAATACAGCAGTATTTCGGACACTGAAACTGATCATATAACTTCAAAGTCCCTGGGCTGGATTTTCCGCTGGCGGGAAGCTCCATTTTGGGTTTCCCGACGGCGTGGGGCTGCCCCACAATGGGAAACCCCATTGACTAGTCAGCAAAGCGGAGCATCCCACCGGCAGGATGAAACAGAAATGTGGCGGGACGGAGAATCCCTTGTATCTTTTTGAGAATGGAAGCCTTCCTGCAGACAGACATTTGCACTCTCTTCACAACCATGTTGCTCTTTTGGTCAAGATGGTATAAATTCAGTATCTAGCTGTTTTGATATTCCATCACTCGAGAGGAAATGTATCATGTGATCCAGTCTCAGTTTCACTTTTCTCTTTGAGCAGAACACTCTGCTGCTGTTTTCTTCAAACTTTCTATCCATGTATATATGTTTTTTTATCTGCCCAGTTTAGATGAATCAACCAACATGTTCACACAATCCCTTGTGGGTGATCTGTGCCCTTGTATCATCACCAAAGCACAACATGGTGTTCAGGTTAAGCAGCGTGGCAGCAATATTCATTGTACAGGTACAACATGTAGCTAAATTTGCAGATTATACAAAGATATGCAGAGGGCTATGTAGTATCGAGGAAGCAGGTGGGCTGCAGAAGGTCTTGGACGGGCTAGGCGAGTGGGCAAATAAGTGGCAGATGGAATACAATGTGGAAAAGTGTGAGGTTATACACTTTGGTCGGAAGAATAGAGTCACAGACTATTTTCTAAATGGCATAGGAAATCAGAAGCACAAAGGAACTTGGGGATCCTTGTTCGCGATTCTCTTAAGATTAACGTCCAGGTTTAGTCGGCAGTTAGGAAGGCAAATGCAAAGTTAGCATTCATGTCGAGAGGGCTAAAGAGCAGGGATGTACTTCTGAGGCTGTATAAGGCTCTGGTCAGACTCCATTTGGAGTATTGTGAGCAGTTTAGGGCCCCATATCTAAGGAAGGATGTGCTGGCCTTGGAAAAGGTCCAGAGAACGTTCACAAGAATGATCCCTGGAATGAAGAGTTTGTCGTATGAGAAGCAGTTGAGGACTCTGGGTCAGTACTCATTGGAGTTTCGAAGGATGAGGGGGGATATTATTGAAACTTACAGGATACTGCGAGGCCTGGATAGAGTGGACGTTGAGAGGATGTTTCCACTAGCATGAAAAATTAGCACCCGCTGCCACAGCCTCTTACTCAAGGGACGATCCTTTAAAACTGAGATGAGGAGGAATTTCTTCAGCCAGAGGGTTGTGAATCTGTGGAACACTTTGCCGCAGAAGGCTGTGTTGTCCAAATCACTGAGTGTCTTTAAGACAGAGATAGATAGGTTCTTGATTAATAAGGGGATCAGGGATTATGGGGAGAAGGCAGGAGAATGGGGATGAAAAACACATCAGCCATGATTGAATGGCGGAGCAGACTCAATGGGCTGAGTGGCCTAATTCAGCTCCTATGTTTTATGATCTTACGGTGAAAAGCTTTAGATTGAGCTACGTGGCATGAGTTAGCCCTCAACGTTTTGGTCAGACCGCAATGATTTTGCAACATCAGAGAATGTTGAAATGGAAACATGGTGGCTGCACAGAAGAGCTTTGAAGATATAGTACAGAGAAAGTGGATCAATCCCTCAGTGAGTGGGACAGTGCGTCGGGAGGACCAGCACCATATTAGATCAGTCCAAAAATGGAGGTGGGCCGGATCGGTGGTGAGCAAGTGAGAGTCAAAACAGAAACAAACAAAGACTTCACAACGATCGGGTCAGCGAAGGTTGTAATTATAATAGATGACTTCGGAAGTTGCTGAACAATAAACTGAATAAAACAAGGAGAAAGATCAAAGGGAAATTGTCAAACGGCCACAAAGTTCCCCAGTTTGAGTTGGGATGCAGCTGACCAACTATACAAATTTAATTAAACAGGATACAGGGCTATGGGGCTGGATTCTCCGCACCCCGAAGCTGAAATCACGTTCGATGGGACGGAGAATCCAGTTTCACGCATGAAACCGGGTCTGGCGCCGGTTCCGCAATGCTCTGACCCCTGACAAGCGTAGTACTCTGGGTGTACGCCACGCCGAGTATCTACTACCTGAGGCCATTGCCTGAGACCCCCTTCGCCATTCTCCACCCCCGACCGGCCGAATTCCCGATGGCGTATTTCGAATGTGGTCCTGCCGTTCGGGAAACCCGCGTTTCAGTCGGGGGCAGGCTGATCGGAGGGCAGGGTGGCCTCATTCGGGAGGGGGCCTTTTTCATACGGGCAGTCTGGGTCGGGCGAGCGGCCGATCGGGGGCACTATTTCCGCGGTCCAGGTCCGCAGTCTGAGTCCGCCATTGAGCACGGCGCAGCCGCTGGAGGCCATCGCCATGCACATGCGAGGCCTCTGGCCCAGTAGTGTGGGGGCCTGTATCTGCAGATGGAGCTGCAAGCTCCAGGAGAGCTGCCTGCCAGCCCCCTGCAAGGCTATGAATCAGTGGCCCTTTGACGCCAGTTTTCCTGCCGTAAAAGACCACAGTTTTCGCGACGATGTGGGGACATCGTCCCGAAAACGGAGATCCAGCCCATAGTTTTTTCATTCAGGTGTGTCTGAAACAAACAAGCAAAGCATTAAAGTCGCCTAGCAATTGGGAATGAACGTCTACAAAGACTGAGCATGTCAAGATTAATAACGGAAGAGCTAAAGGATCCCTACATTGGACTACATTGAAAGACTGGCTCAGAATCACGTTAAACATCCATATTTATCAACTAGTGTAATATGCCATTTCGATAACAGAAATCCAGAATCCAAAAACCACCTTGTCAGCAAATGCAGATAAAGGGTGATTTTTCAAACACATAGGGTGAGTAGGGTGATCATGGCTCGGCACAACATTGAGGGCCGAAGGGCCTGTTCTGTGCTGTACTGTTCTATGTTCTACATAGTTGGCAGACAGAATTATTGAGTTGATGATTGAATCCACTCTTATGGAAGCATTCCAAAAAGATTTGCTAGATGAGGCCAAAGCATTGAAGAGTTACTCAAGGGTGGCTAAATACCAAGAAATCCTCACATGTCAATGAAGTTTACAGATCCTAAATACCACCCCAATTGTTGATGCACTTACTAGAACGTAAACATAGCAAGCCTTGTGGAAGTTATGGCCTTCTGCGTGCACCAAGGGAATGCCCAATATTCTATTAATTCTGCAAAGCATATGCCAGAAAGGGCCATTTTCAGCAACAGTGCATCAGAGCAAAGGCAGACAAAGAGCGCTACACTGATTTAAACAGGCGGCATCTATATCTAATAGCCTCGCTAAACAAAAGGGGTACGATTCTCCCAAAAGGGAACAAAGTCGCCTAACGAGCATGTTTAGCCGTGTGTTTTCTGGCACTCGCAATGCCGAGAAACAAATGGCAAGTCAGCACGACTCGCATTGTTTAAGGAGCCTGAATGGGGAACGCACGGCTGAGGATGCAGATAGCCCCGTTTCGTACAGTGGGGAGTTCTGCTCACTGGAATTTCCCATTGTACCAAGCGATCAGGATGCCATAAATGGCGTCCCAATCTCCGATGCCCCCAAAACAGTCCCCAAACTCCCCGCCCAGCCCCAATGCAATATGGGAGGGTCCCCAGGCCCCCACTTCACCCACGCCGGAAAACACTGGACCGATTGTGCACACGCAAAAATGCCAGCATGGCACCTTGGCAGTGCCAACCCGGCACCTTTTCAATGCCCATGCAGCTGCTGGCCTCTGATTCCCTGGGGACCTCTACGATTGCCGTTCCGTCTGGTCCCCATTTGTGGGGACCAGTGCTGAATGGTGCTCGCCGAGGTCTCTGAGGCGATGGGATTGAATCTCTAAGTCTCAGGTACCTCGGGAATCTGCACATTAGAGTAGGGCTTACTGCCTCACTCTAATCTGCAGATTTGCTAAAAAGTGGTCCCACCCATTGTCGGTGGGATTCACATCGCAATGTCCCGCAAGATTGCGTTGAGGCGTTGCAAGCTGGGTAGATCCCGGGGTCTCCCGGCTTTCAATGGCCATGCTGCGCCATAGCAAGCTTTTTCTGGCACAGCATAGCCATTGGATCACGCCCAAGATTTCCACTGTTAAATCTCTCATTCTCAAATATACAAAGTCCAAGCAAAGTCTACGCATTGCATTGTTTCTTTGGTTTTCCCTCACAGGGAGACATCTGAGAGCAACGCATTTCAGTGCAACTATTCCATCGCTGGCAGAGCTTATGTTTGGCAGCCCAGTGCATACAAATTGACCTAGTTTTACCCATTTTACACTCTCAGAAACTAAAGAGGACATTTTAAAACTGCAAGATAAGTGCGTGGTAAAAATGCGAGTACAGAATTGCCAAGTTTCGAGGTGTCAGATATTGCCCCTTAAATCACTCCCATATTTGATTTCACTGCACCCATAATGTTGTTTTGATGCACAGTGAAATTTGACAATGGAGATACTCAGTCCAATGAACCTAGTTTCCCTCTCCCGACCAGTCAACCCAATCTGAAGCATCATACCCAAATAAATTTTCAGAAAATCCGTATATCTGTGCAAACTATATTTTTAAACTTCTGTCTCTATCGCTTGCCTGGTGAAATTCACTTTCTTGGTTATTACTACTGCAATGGTCAACGACACCACACCCATTATGCCTAAACTGTAGATCATGTATGTGGTGGTCAGTTTCGTTTTGACACTGGAATATGTTGAGCACTTCCCATACTTTGGCAGCCACCTCTCTGAAAAGGCCATCATTAATGAGGAGATCCAACTCAGGGTCGGCACCCCCAGCTCATCTTTCTATACACTATGGCAGTGGGTGTTTGACAACAAAGGCCTCTGCAAATGAACAAAACTCGGTTGTGCAGCGCAATGGTCATCACAACATTCATGTACTGTCGCGAGATCGGTCTGTGTATCAGTGTGAAACATAAGAGCGCTAGAGAAATTCCACCAGGAATACCTCCATTGCATCCTCCGAATTCAATGGGAGAACCGTTGCTGAAAGCTCTCATCTCAAATCCGACCTCACAAGCCCTCAGGCAACACACTGAATCCAGCTGGCTAAAAAGCAACCCCCCCACCGACCAGGTCCTATTTTCTCAACTCTCAAGTGGCCAGCATTCCAGGGGACAACTGAGACAAATTTACAAAGGCTCTGTCGCTCTCTTTGAAGTGCAGCAGCATTGAGATTAATGACTGGGAGGAGCTTGCTAACAATCATTCAAAACAGCGACAGCTTGTCCATCATGCTGCATCAGGCTTCGAGTTCAAAAGCCTTAGGGCCAGGCAGAGCAACAGCAGAAAAGGAAGCAAATCCTGACTCCATATTTCACTGCCTTGTGAGACATCCTGCCCCATGTGCCCAAAGATCAGAGTCAACAATCATCCTGCTCAGACGCATGAAGACCCATGGCAGAAACCTGCATTCCTGAGGATTCACCATCCTCGACTTGAGGAACAATAAGGACAGCAATGGTTTTCCCCAGCTAGTCTGCGTTCGATACATGTCTTTTTGTAACAAACTGTGCCTATGGAAGCATAGAAAGCACAGCACATATATTTTATTTCTAAAATTATATATCTGTCATCTGCTATGCTGGAGAAGGATCAAACATCACCTCTTAAACACAGCATAAATAACTGCAATACTAGGTGATAATTAGTTTCTATTTCCACCTTTCTAGCAGCTCACCCCATTGATAAACACTTGTATACACAACTATATTCACTTGCAGTATTTTATGCACCACAGGCCTCACATGTATCAGAATGCAAAATCTTCATCAAGGATTGATTTTGTATATATAGCTCTCCGCCACTTGACTGAATTGAATAATCATATCCCGAAAAACCATACCACCACTGGGTGAGTGACACTTTGCTTGTGGTGCATTGTCCCTCGGTGTGGCAGCTGGAGATTGGCTCTTAGGCTGGTCTCAAATTGGAGCATATTAAAATGAAGAGGGTCAGGTCCTCCATGCCAGCAGCATCCCTTGAAAGGCCTTGACAAAAGGATTTCAGTTTAATTTATTTGGGTGTACTTTAAAACAGAAGTACCCAGCCTGCAGGTAGGCCAGGAAGAGAAATCGTGGGCTCCGGGATGGGGTCAGGATGTGAGCCTAGGTAGGGTGTTCTTTCCAAGGGTTTGTGAAGACTCGATGGACCGAATGGCCTCCTTCTGCACTGCAGAGATTCTACGATTGTTTGATTCTCCTGTTTCCAGGCTCCTTATTCCTCCCCACCCCCAAACTTTAACCTCCCCCCTCACTCGTGCACCTTTGTTTTCCCCTTTTCAAGATTCACCAATCAATTCGCCAATCACAGAAAGATGCTATTAAAATGATACCATCCATTGTTGGCACCTTGTTACAGATATCATTCGATATATATGCAGCATGGGTCATTATTATTCAAAGCAGCAACCATGTAATGCAGTTAAAAGCAAGATACTGCGGATGCTGAAATCTGAACCAGAAACAGAAAATACTGGACAATCTCAGCAGGTCTGACAGCATCAATGGAGAGAGAAGGGAGCTAATGTTTCGAGTCTGGATGGCTGTTTGTCAAATCTAAGCAAACTGGAAATGGGGTCAGATTTAAACTGTTATGGGGGGACATGGAGCAGTGGGGCTGGATAGGGGGCCAACGATCGGTGGAGACTGACAAAGATGTCGAGGACAGAGACAAAAGGAATGGAAATAGGGTTGACTAAGGCAGCTGATAGTGGCACATAAAGAGATTAAAATGTGTGAATGGCAGAACAAAGTTGAGCAGCATGTTATAGGGCAACTGGGAACAGTTGGCCCAACTGGAGTTGGGGGCGGGGGGCACAATGGTGAGAGAAAAACAGATCATTAGAAGAAAAGTGAAAATAAAAATAAATTGCAAGAAATAAAAATGGGGTGAAGGTGGAGGAGAGATTTCACAGTACAGTCTGAAGTTGTTGAATTCAATGTTAAGTCTGGAAGGCTGCAACGTGCCCAATTGG
Organism: Scyliorhinus canicula; assembly: GCF_902713615.1. Taxonomy (NCBI): domain Eukaryota; kingdom Metazoa; phylum Chordata; class Chondrichthyes; order Carcharhiniformes; family Scyliorhinidae; genus Scyliorhinus; species Scyliorhinus canicula. The sequence continues at coordinate 127,290,569 of NC_052150.1, forward strand.
AAGATGAGGTGCTATACCTCCAGTTTGCGCTGGGCTTCACTGGAACATTGCAGCAGACCAAGGACAGACATATGGACATGAGAGCAGGACGGTGATTGAAATGGCGAGCGACAGGAAGGTCTGGGTCCTGCTTGCGGACGGACCGAAGGTGTTCAGCAAAGCAGTCACCCAGTCTGCGTATAGTCTCTCCAATGTAGAGTAGACCGCTTTGGGACCAGCAAATGCAATGTACCAGATTGAAGGAGGTACTCATGAAGCGCTACCTCAACGGAAAAGAATGTTCAGGGCCTAAGATGGTGAACAGAGAGAAGGTAAAGGGGCAGGTGTTACACCTTCTGTGATTGCATGGGAAGGTGCTGTGGGAAGAGGGTGAGGTGTTGGGGTAATGGACAAGTGGGTTAGGGTATCCCGGAGGAAATGGTGCAATGCTGACCGGGGGAGTGAGGAGAAGATGCGTTTGGTGGTGGCATCATGCTGGAGTTGGTGGAACGGGCGAGGATGATTCTTTGAATGCGGAAGCTGCTGGGGTGAAAAGTGAGGACAAGGGGGACCCTATCCTGGTTCTGGCAGGGAGGAGAGGAGGTGTGGGCAGAGGTGTGGGAGATGGGTCGGACACGGTTGAGAGCCTTATTGACCACAGTGGGTGGGAAACTATGATTAAGGAAGAATGAAGAATTGTCGGCAGCACCGTTTTGGAAAGTGGCGTCATCGGAACAGATATGACTGAGGCGAAGGAACTGGGAGAATGGGATGGAATCCTCACAGGGTGTGGGGAGTGAAGTGCTGTAGTTGAGTTAGCTGTGGGAGCTGGTGGGTTTGTAATGGATAGGACGACAGTCTATCCCCAGAAATTAAAATAGAAAGGTCAACGAAGGGAAGGGAAGTGTCGGAGATGGACCAGGCAAAGGTGATAGAGGGTTGGAAACTGGAAGCAAAATTAATTTTAAAATTCCCCAGTCCAGACGGGAACATGGTGTGGCACCGAAATAGTCGGCGATGTACCGATAAAAGAGTTGTGGGATGGGTTCGGAATAGGACCGGAACAAGGAATGTTCCACATACCCCATAAAAAGAGACAGGCAAAACTGGGGTCCATGCAAGGACCCGTAGCCACACCGTTGTATTGGAGGAAATGAGACATGTTAAAGGAGAAAATGTTGAGGACAAGTTCAGCTAGATGGAGGAGATTGGTGATGAATTGGGATTGTTCGGGCCTCTGTCCAAGGACAAAGTGGAAAGCCCGCTGACCATCCTGGTGAGGAATGGAGATATAGAGGGACTGGACATCCATGGTAAAGAGGAGGCGGTTAGGGCCAGGGAACTGGAAGTTGTTGATATGGCAATACAGTGTTCATTTGTGATAATCCCACTGTGACTATTAAACAAAACAGAAAAGTGTAAATTTTAATTTAACAGCATCGTGCAACGTTATTAATTTGGCAGGAAAATATCCCATTAGTTATTTATAACACTGCACAACACTGATTTCGGTAACTGCCTCAGGACTCATTACCACTTCTGCACATTGCATCATAAGGACACGCTGACGGTAAATTCACATTTTGGGGAAAGATTCAATACTTGCAAACCAGATAAACCACACAAGATCTTTCCCACTCTGCAGCAGTATAGAATCACTACAGTACAGAAGGAGGCCATTTGGCCTATCGAGCCTGCACCGACTGTCCAAAAGGGTGCCCTATCTAGGGTCAGGGCCCCACGCTATCCACTTAACCCAGTAACCCCACCTAACCTAACTTTTTGGACACTGAGGGACAATTGATCATGGCCAATGCACTTAATCTGCACATCTTTGGACTGTGGGAGGAAACCAGAGCACCCGGAGGAAACCCACGCAAACACAGGGAGAAAGTGCAAACTCCACACAGACAGTGACCTGAGGCCGGAATTGAACACGGGTCCCTGGAGCTGTGGGGCAGCAGTGCTAACCACTATGCCACCGTGCCATATAGAGGGTGACTTTCTGCTGCCTAGGTGCACGTTATTACTCAGTATAATTATTTCATACCAGGTGTGTAATTAGATTCTATTTTATCAGTAATCTCACAGTGTAGAAAAATTGAATTGCACCTGGACAACAAAGTGGAATTACTGAACAATAGAGGTCTTCACTGTCAGTGAGAAGCGTTGCTACCCTCAGGTGTCTCTGTGCAATACAATTTTAACAAGCCAAAAGTCAAAGATTACTTAAGAAAATAAGAACTAGGAGCAGGAGTAGGCCATCTGGCCCCTCGAGCCTGCTCCGCCATTCAATGAGATCATGGCTGATCTTTTTTGGAATCAGTTCCACTTTCCGGCCCAAACACCATAACCCTTAATCCCTTTATTCTTCAAAAAACTATCTATCTATCTTTATCTTAAAAATATTTAATGATGGAGCCTCAACTGCTTCGCTGGGCAAGGAATTCCATAGATTCACAACCCTTTGGGTGTAGAAGTTCGTCCCAAGCTCAGTCCTAAATATACTTTCCCTTATTTTGAGGCTATGCCCCCTAGTTCTGCTGTCACCCACCAGTGGAAATAACCTACCCGCATCTATCCTATCTATTCCCCCCCCCCCCCCCCCCCCCCGCATCCTTCTAAATTCCAATGAGTACAGTCCCAGTCTACTCAACCTCTCCTTGTAATCCAACCCCTTCAGCTCTGGGACTAACCAAGTGAATCTTCTCTGCACACCCTCCAGCCTCAGTACGTCCTTTCTCAGGTAAGGAGACCAAAACTGAACACAATACTCCAGGTGTGGCCTCACTAACACCTTATACAATTGCAGCATAACCTCCCTAGTCTTAAACTCCATCCCTCTAGCAATGAAGGACAAAACTCCATTTGCCTTCTTAATCACCTGTAGCACCTGTAAACCAACTTTTTGCGACTCATGCACTAGCACACCCAGGTCTCTCTGCACAGCGGCATGTTTTAATATTTTATCATTTAAATAATAATGCCTTTTGCTATTATTCCTAGCAAAATGGATAATCTCACATTTGTCAACATTGTATTCCATCTGCCAGACCCTAGCCCATTCACTTAACCTATCCAAATCCCTCTGCAGACTTCTGGTATCATCTGCACTTTTTGCTTTACCACTCATCTTAGTTTCGTCTGCAAACCTGGACACATTGCACTTGGTCCCCAACTCCAAATCATCTATGTAAATTGTGAACAATTGTGGGCCCAACACTGATCCCTGAGGGACACCACTTGCCAACTGATTGCCAACCAGAGAAATTAACCAATCCTCTATCCATGCTACTACTTTACCCTTAATGCCATGCATCTTTATCTTATGCAGCAATCTTTTGTGTGGCACCTTGTCAAAAGCTTTCTCGAAATCCAGATATACCACATCCATTGGCTCCCCATTATCTAACGCACTGGCAATGTCCTCAAAAAATTCCACTAAATTAGTTAGGTATGACCTGCCCACTACCGAAGTTAAGCTCACTGGCCTATAATTACCCGCTTTCTGCCTACCTCCTTTTTTAAACAGTGGTGTCACGTTTGCTAATTTACAATCTGCCAGGTGCACCCCAGAGTCTAGTGAATTTTGGTAAATTATCACTAGTGCATTTGCAATTTCCCTAGCCATCCCTTTAGCACTCTGGGATGCATTCCATCAGGGCCAGAAGACTTGTCTACCTTTAGCCCCATTAGCTTGCCCATCACTACTTCCTTAGTGATAAAAATCATCTCAAGGTCCTCATCTGTCATAGCCTCATTTCCATCAGTCACTGGCATGTTTTTGTGTCTTCCACTGTGAAGACCAACCCAAAAAACCCAAAGAACCATTTTCTCAACTCCCATTATTAAATCTCCCTTCTCATCCTCTAAAGGACCAATATTTACCTTAGCCACTCTTTTTTGTTTTATGTATTTGTAGAAACTTTTACTATCTGTTTTTATATTCTGAGCAAGTATATTCTCATAATTTATCTTACTCTTCTTTATAACTTTTTTTAGTAGCTTTCTGTTGCCCCCTAAAGATTTCCAAATCCTCTGGTCTCCCACTAATCTTTGCCACTTTGTATACTTTTCCCTTCAATTTGATACTCTCCCTTATTTCCTTCGAAATCCACAGTCGATTTTCCCTCTTTCTACCGTCCTTCCTTTTTGTTGGTATCAACCAACAAAATAGATAGAGGGTGATGAGAATCTGGACCTCATTACCTGAAAGGGTGGTAGAGGCGGGAACCCTCATAACATTTAATAATCATTTAGATGAGCGCTTGAAAAGCCATAGCATACAAGGCTACAGACGAAGTGCTGGAAAATGGGATTAGAATAGACAGGTACTTGATGGCGAGTGCAGTCATGATGGACCGAAGAGCCTCTTTCTGTGCTGTTAAACTTTATGACTCTATAACTTTATTATGACAATGCAGTACCTCAAAAACTCATTAAAGCACCAAGATGGAGTGGGATGATAGGTAAGTAGGCAAACGGGCAAAATTGAAGCGAGTGGAATAGACCCATGAGAATTATGTGCAGTATAAAACAGATTACTGATTCACTATGAGTCCGTTATGCACTCCTGTCCTGGCAATTTCACCCCACAAAACCTGTTCACAGAAAACTTTAATTAGCAACAAAATAAACAGAACTCCAGCCATGATTCAACCCTCTGTTCATAAGATAATTATGGATGATAAAGGCCATCTAACCCCAATTTATCTCATCCATCCCAGAATGACATACAAACATATGTATCATGAGCAGGACAAAAAACAAAGAACAAAGAAAATTACAGCACAGGAACAGGCCCTTCGGCCCTCCCAGCCTGTGCCGATCCAGATCCTTTATCTAAACCTGTTGCCTATTTTCCAAGGACCTACTTCCTTCTGTTCCCCGCCCGTTCATATATCTGTCTAGATGCATCTTAAATGATGCTATTGTGCCCGACTCTACCACCTCCACTGGCAAAGCATTCCAGGCACCCACCACCCTCTGCGTAAAAAACTTTCCACGCACATCTCCCTTAAACTTTCCCCCTCTCACCTTGAAATCGTGACCCCTTGTAATTGACACCCCCACTCTTGGAAAAAGCTTGTTGCTATCCACCCTGTCCATACCTCTCATAATTTTGTAGACCTCAATCAGTCTCCCCTCAACCTCCGTCTTTCCAATGAAAACAATCCTAATCTACTCAACCTTTCTTCATAGCTAGCACCCTCCATACCAGGCAACATCCTGGTGAACCTCCTCTGCACCCTCTCTAAAGCATCCACATCCTTCTGGTAATGTAGTGACCAGAACTGCACGCAGTATTCCAAATGTGGCCTAACCAAAGTCTGATACAACTATAACATGACCTGCCTACTCTTGTACTCAATACCCCGTCCAATGAAGGCAAGCATGCTGTATGCCTTCTTGACCACTCTTATCAACCTGCGTTGCCACCTTCAGGGTACAATGGACCTGAACTCCCAGATCTCTCTGTACATCAATTTTCCCCAGGACTCTTCCATTGACCGTATAGTCCGCTCTTGAATTAGATCTTCCAAAATGCATCACCTCGCATTTGCCTGGATTGAACTCCATCTGCCATTTCTCTGCCCAACTCTCCAATCTATCTATATTTTGCTGTATTCTCTAGGAGTAGACCATTTAGCTCCTCAAGCCTACTCTAGCAGTTGATAACATTGCCTACATTATATCAGTGACTATAACTCAAAAAGTTCTTAAACAATTGTAAAACTACTTGGGGCATTGTGAAAGGTGTTACATAAATATAAGTTTTGTCTTTCTTTGATTACACCTGCATGTAGTAGGCAGAGTGACTGTAGCAATGTTGACTTTGGAGGCCCAATATTGATTCCATCAGGATAATTATTCACAGAGCAATTAACTGGTGTTAAGTTAGCAGCTATAGAGAATCATTACATTGACAAAAACAATTCAACTCTAAGCTAACCTCCCTCCCCAATCCCTCCTCCAACCTCCCCCCCAATGCCCCTCTAATCTCCCCCCAACCTGCTTTCCAACCTCCCCAACCCTTCCTTCTAACCTTCCCCCAAAGCTGCCTATCGAAGACTTTTCGGAAATCCAAGTACATTTATCTACTTCTCCTTTATCTATCCTGCTCATTACAACCTCAAAGAATTCTAATAAATTTGTTAGGCATCATTTCCCCTTCATGAAGCTATGCTAACTCTGCTTGATTATATTATGTATTTCTAAATGCTCTGCTATTACATTCTTTATTTTTTTTAGTTTTTCCAATTAAGGAGCAATTTAGTGTGGCCAATCTACCTGTCCTGCACATCTTTGAGTTGTGGGGGTGAAACCCATGCAGACACGGGGAGAATGTGCAAACTTCACATGGACAGTGACTCAGGGCTGGGATCGAACCCGGGTCCTCAGCGCTATGAGCCAAGAGTGTTAACCACTGTGCAACCATGCCACCCTATTACATCCTTTTTTTTTAATAAATAATTTTTATTGAGATTTTTGAAAAATGTGTAACAACAAAACAATAATAATAACAATAAAAACAATAAACACCCCCCGGAACCCATAACAACGCATATAACGAACCCACCCCCCCCCCCCCCCCCAACCCAATAAACAACAAAGTAAATTAACAATAAATTAAATTAACATAAACAATGCCCCCCTGAAACCCCCCCCCCTTTTCCCCCCCTCACCCCCGGGTTGCTGCTGCCGCTGGCCTAGTTCCCTATCTTTGAGGCAGAAAGTCAAGGAAAGGCTGCCACCGCCTAAAGAACCCTTGTACCGACCCCCTCAGGGCGAATTTGACCTTCTCCAGCTTAATGAATCCCGCCATGTCATTGATCCAGGTCTCCATGCTTGGGGGTCTTGCATCTTTCCATTGCAACAAGATCCTCCGCCGGGCTATTAGGGACGCAAAGGCCAAAACACCGGCCTCTTTTGCCTCCTGCACTCCCGGCTCCACCCCAACCCCAAATATCGCGAGTCCCCAGCCTGGCTTGACCCTGGACCCTACCACCCTCGACACCGTCCTCGCCACCCCCTGCCAGAATTCCCCCAGTGCCGGGCATGCCCAAAACATATGGGCATGGTTCGCTGGGGTCCCCGAACACCTAATGCACCTGTCCTCACCCCCAAAAAACCTGCTCATCCTCATCCCGGACATATGAGCCCTGTGCAGTACCTTGAACTGGATGAGGCCAAGCCTCGCACATGAAGAGGAGGAGTTCACCCTCTCCAGGGCGTACGCCCATATCCTCTCCTCAATCTGCTCCCCCAGCTCCACTTCCCACTTAGCCTTCACCTCCTCTACCGACACCTCCTCCACCTCCTGCATCACCTGGTAGATGTCAGACACCTTCCCATCCCCAACCCACACCCTATCCCTTACCCCCTGCGGGGGCAGCGAAGGGAACCCCTCCACCTGCCGCCTAGCAAACGCCTTGACCTGAAGGTACCTGAACATATACCCCGGGGGGGAGTTCAAACTTCTCCTCCAGCTCACCCAGGCTCGCGAACCTCCCGTCAATGAACAGGTCTCCCAACTTCCTTATGCCCGCCCTGTACCACCCCAGGAACCCGCCATCAATGTTCCCTGGGACAAACCGGTGGTTCCCCCACAGCGGGGCCTCCACCGTGCCCTCCACTTCCCCCCTGTGCCGCCTCCACTGCCCCCAAATCTTGAGGGTAGCCGCCACCACCGGGCTCGTAGTGTACCTCGTTGGAGGGAGCGGCAACGGCGCCGTTACCAGTGCCTTCAGGCTCGTGTTTTTTCATCCTTTATAATAGACTAACATTTTCCCAATGACAGATGTTAAGCTAATTAGCCTCTAGTTGTCTGTTTTTGTCTCCCTCCCTCCCTTTTTTAATAACGGCAGTTGGCACTTTTCCAATCCTCAGGAATTTTTCCAGAATTTAAGATTCTTGGAGGATTATTACCACTATCTCAATAGCAACTTCCTTTATTATCCTGGGATGCAATTAATCAGGTCCAAGGGAGCTAGTGGCTTTTAACCCCATTAGCTTCCCTAGTACTTTTTCTCTAGTGATAATGATTGAATTTATATCTTCCCCACCTTCTGCCCCTTGGTTATTTAGTATTTCTGGAATGCCATTTGCGTCTTCTAAGTGAAGACTGACGCAAAGTATTTATTTAACTCCTCTGCCATTTCCTGTTTTCCAATTATTATTTCCCCAATCTCATTCTCTAAGGGTCCTATGTTCATTTTGGTCCCCCTCCTTACATATTTAAAGAATTTACTATCTGTTTTTATATTCATTGTGAGTTTACCCTCATAGTTTATCTTCTCCCTCTATTTTTTGTTGTCTTTTGTTGGTTTTTAATACTTTTCTAATCCTCTGCCTTACCACTAATCTTTGCCACATTGTATTTTTTTTCAGCTTAATGCTATCCTTAACTTCACTGGTTAACCATGGTTGATTTATTCCCTTCCAAAAATCCTTCTTCCTCACTGAGATATATCTTTGTTATGAGTCATGAACTATTTTCATAAATGTCTTCCATTGCTGGTCAACCATCTTTCCTGCTGAACCCTTTTCCCAGTCCACTCCAGCTAACTCTGCCCTCATTCCTTTGTCATTACCCCTATTCACATTGAATACAGTTGTTTCTGACCCAAGTTTCTCACTCTAAAACTGAATGCTAAATTCTTCCACGTTATGGTTACTGTTTCCTCAGGGATGTTTTACTCAGATTGTTTATTAAACCTGCCTCATTATGCATTACTAGATCCAAAATAGCCTGATCCCTGGGTGGGTCCACAACATATTGTTCGAGGAAACTGCCTCGAATACACTCTATGAATTCTTCCTCATGGCTACCTCTGCCACATAAAGATTAAAGTCACCCATGATTAATATACTACCTTTTTTACATGCCCTCAGTATTACCTGATTTATTCTCCGTATTACAGTTTAATTACTATTTGCAGGCCTGTAGACTACACTCACTAGTGGTTTTTTTCCCCTTGTTATTTCTTACCTCCAACCATATAGATTCTACATCTTCTGATCCAAGATCATTTCTTGCTATCATACTTATTCCATCTCATACTAACAAAGCTACCCCACTTGCCTTTCCTTCTTGCCTGTGCTCACGAAAGTCACATACCTTGAATATTTAGTTCTCAGCTTTGATCTAATGTAACCACGTCTCTGTAATGGCTATAAGATCATACTGGTTAACCTCAATTTGTGGCGTTAATTCATTTATTTTGTATCAAATACTACTTGCATTTAAGTAAAGAGCCATTAATTTTGCTGTTTCACCATTTTTCCCTCTTTGATCCTATTTGTTGCTTTTTTATATTTGTATAACCTGTTCCTTCCGGTCACACTGGGTATCATTACCCAAATAGCTGCTTTGCAATGCTGCCATATCCTTTTGCTTTGTAAGCCTATGTACCCCCTCTCCAGAACCAATACCCCCCCCCTATTTATTTTAAGCGCAGCCAAACAGGTTGACAGGTTACAAATCCTTGCAATATATGCCAATGGCAGGCGGTAAGAGCAGGAAGAATAGTTGGAGCCTCTACCATTACTATTCATAGCTGTACGACATGTAAAGGTGCATAGTGCCACAGTAACTCAGACTCCCTGAGTGAACTGTAACACAGCACCACATTCCCTGGAGTTCCATCCCATAACCCACTTTAAATTAGCAAACATGCGAAATTATACGATCTAACAGTTTGGCATTCTTACTTTCAAAGAAAGTAAGGACGTTGGACAAACATAAAACAGCAATGCTGATTTAACCCATTTTTTAATAGATTCCTTCTGGTCTATTAAATAATCTATGCTGAAGCAGCATGAGGTACAGCTCGCCAGGAAAGTTCTGTTCCTATTTTCTTTCCTGTCCTTTGAGACAAAAGGCTTTTCTCCCACTGTTACAGCTAGCAGCTGGGCTGACAGCTACTAAAATACATTCATTGATAAAAGAGTCTCATCTAAGCCTCTCTTTTGTAAGTCCCAGCTTGAAATGATTCAAACCTGATTGAATTGACTCAAAGTACATTGGGTGGGATTCTCCGTTAGCTGACGCCGAATAGGTTCCCTCGCTAAAATTGCGGCGGGTGCCGATTTGACGCCAAATCACAGGGCGAAATTCTCCCCCCCCCACGACGGGTGGGAGAATAGCGGGAGGGCCTTCCCGACTTTTTTGACGCCCTCCCGCTATTCTCCCCCCCCCGCCGAAATCCCGACACGAATCGCTGCCGCCGTTTTTTTACGGCCGGCAGCGATTCACAGCTGTTAGAAGGGCCGAAGTCCCAGCCCTTTACGACCTTTTTACGAACGGCAAACACACCTGGTCCTGCCATTCGTAAAAACGTCGTGACCACCTGGAAAAAAATAACCATGGCACCGATTAGCACGGCAGTACCACGGCCGTGCCAAGGGTGCCATGGGCCCGCGATCGGTGCCCATCGATCGCGGGCAGCGGGCCCGATGCCCGCGCACTATTTGTCCTTCCGCCGCCCCGCAGTATCAATACGCGGGGCGGCTGAGGGGCAACCCGGACCGCGCATGCGCGGGTTTCGCGCAAAAACGCGATGACGTCACCCGCGCATGCGCGGGTGGAGTCTTCCCACCTGCGCATGCGCGGCTGACGTCATATGACGCGTCAGCCGGCGCTAAGTCCGACAAGCGGGCTTAACGATTTTCGTTAAGCCCGACTTGTCGGGGCCTCCGACGTCGGGCTGCTAGCCCCGACGGGGGACCAGAATCGGTCCCCCGTCGGGAAGGGGCGCGATGCCGTAAAACCCGCCCGGGTTTTACGGCAGTTTGACGATTTCTCCCGTTTTGGGAGAATTTCGCCCACAATTTTCCATCTGATGTGACCATCAATTCACAGAGACAGAGAATTGAATTGAACAGTGTCTTTAATCAACTGGAACAGTGCCTGCCTGCGACTGCTCTGAGAGCCGCCTACAGGGCAGCTGCTCTTTATACCTCCCCTCAAGGGGGCGGAGCCAGGGGCGGAGCCAACAAGGGCCCCAACATGATACAATCGATGTAGTACAGTACAATGGTCCATAGGTGAAGCCCACATGGGCAACAGCATAGTACAATGTAGTACAGTGGTGAATGGTTATCATAATACGTTCACCACACCGTCACTTCAACAGCGGTGTCAATGTGGTCCGGAATTCACCAGTAAACACCATTTGCATGTCATTAGCAGGCCCCACCCGGTATTCTCCGGGGCCTCCGTGATGCTCCGCCTTCAATGGGCCGGGTTCCCCATGGCGCGGTTCATTTGTGCTTTCAAAAATCATGAAACTGGCGTCATGGCTGCAGAGGGAGAGAGAGGAGTTACGGAAAATGTCCAACATGGCTATAGTTTGCTGACAGTTGTGCTGCTGGCCAGTGAGCTCTGCCAGGGCCTGGGGGAGTAGCGGGGGGCACGGCACACCATTGCCGCAGCCGTCAAGCTGCACGGCCCACTGTGAACAAAGGTCATACAGGTGTCCCCCAGGCCACCTCCCTAGGTGCCCTCTGGCCCCAGCCAACCCATCAGCTGTAAGGGTGCGCTCCAGCACAACCAGTGCCATCTTGTTGGCTGGGATGGTGTGTGTGGGTATTGTAATGTGTATATGCGGCTGCAGCTTGTTAGCCTCCCGAGTATCAATCATGGACCCGGCGAATCCCGCACCGTTTCTCATTGGAACCGATTGTGTTTCACATGGCGCTGGTGCTAGCCCCTCCACAGTTGCTGAATCGATCCAGGCAAGGCGCCCGTTTTGCTGTCGTGAAAGTCCACGAATTCTGCGTCGGAGTAATTCTCCGCTCCCGGGAAAAATCGGGAGGGCCGTCGTGAACTCGGCCGAGTTTCACGACGGCCTCGGAGGCTGCTCCACGCCCCCTATTCTCCCCTCCCAGCGGGGCTAGGAGCGGCGCTCCGTAACTCTCGGCCGCCGGGCGGCGCGCTGAGAGTGATGTGATATCAGCCGCGCATGCGCAGGTTGGCCGGCTCCAACCCACGCATGCGCGGCTGACGTCACGACGGCTGACAGCTCGAACCCGCGCATGCGTGGTGGCCGTCTTTCCCCTCAGCCGCCCCGCAAGCCGTGGCGGCTTGATCTTGCGGGGCGGCAGAGGGGAAATAGTGTGTCCGATTGAGACGCCGGCCCGACGGTCGGTGTGCACCGATCGCGGGCCTGTCCCCTCCTGAGCACAGTCGTGGTGCTCATTCCCCACCAGGCCACCTACAAGCCCCAAACTGGCATCTCACGGAGTTTTCACGACGGCAGCGACTATGTGTAGTTGCCGCCATCATGAACCGGTCGCGAACGGCAGGCCGCTCAGCCCATCCGGGTCAGGGAATTGCCAGTCGCCACAAAAAACGACGAGCGGTGATTCTTCTGAGCGGGCGGTGGGAGAATCGTGGGGGGTGCCAGGGGGTCGTGAAATTAGTCGGGGGGCCCTCCCGCGATTCTCCCATGCGGCGTGGGGAGCGGAGAATCGCGCCCTTAGTCTCAGAAACGGAGAATCCCGCCACTTATTTTTATGTGTACCAACAATGGCACTGACTCCAGGAAGTGATGATTTGGATCAAATTACACTACAAAACATTAGTAAATCTGCCTATAAAGCCAATATTGGCTGCAGACAATTCATGGGACTATACAGCTCTCGAGACCAAATGCACCAATCTCTCTTTAATGGCTGTCATGGTTACCATGCACCCCCATTGAGCTCTAAGATTTGTACCTACCTCGCACTTCTGCAGGAGCATCAATCAATGAAAACTACACTAATTGCATGAGCCTGCCTAGAAACTGGAAATAATATATACATTTGTACCACATATCCATACCGGCTGCTATGATTCCCATGTAACAAACATTCTTGAAAATTGTTGCAATCAAACCTGTTCAATAATTTATTATTGGGCAGTTTTAAGATTATTAAAGATATAAAAATTGGGATTTTCACGCTTCAAAAACCCAAGTATCATTCCTATCATGTAAAATGAGTCCCTACAGAGCTAATAAAAATTTATCTTTCAACCCAAATTTTATCAGTTGATTTTCTTCCTTTAGCCTTTAGCCGTCAGTTCATTTATGTCTTAAACTGACCATTATAAGATGTACGATTCTTATAATTACCTTCATATTAAGAAACATAAATGAAGGGCCTTAGGTCACAATGCAGAGCATCATAAAGATTGTTGCTAGACACAAGCGAAGAGTAATCAATAAATAATGATTAAGTGACAAAAGCTGAAGAAGTAAATGGATAGGTGTAGAAGAATTAATTTTAGGAGAGGCAATTAAAAAACAGTGGAAAAGAAAGGAAGAGAAACAACAGACTGTGGGAGGAAACCAGAGCACCCGGCGGAAACCCAAGGAGACACGGGAAGAAAGTTAAAACTCCAGCGAGATACAGTGAAAAGTATATTTCTGCAAGCAGCTCAAACAGATCATTTAGTACCATAAAATAAAATAAAATAAAAAGTAATTACTTAATAGAGCAATACAAGATACACAATGTAAATACATAGACACCGGCATCGGGTGAAGCATACAGGGGTGTAATATTAATCAGGTCAGTCCATAACAGGGTCGTTTAGGAGTCTGATAACAGCGGGAAAGCTGTTTTTGAATCTGTTTGTGCGTGTTCTCAGACTTTTGTATCTTCTGCCCGATGGAAGAAGTTGGAAGAGTGAGTAAGCCGGGTGGGAGGGGTCTTTGATTATGCTGCCCGATTTCCCCCAGCAGCGGGAGGTGTAGATAGAGTCAATGGATGGGAGGCAGGACTGGGCTGTGTTCATAATCTCTGAAGTTTCTTGTGGTCTTGATTTTGATTTGATTTACTGTCACATGTACTGAAGTACAGTAAAAAGTATTTTTCTGCAGCCGAGGAACGTACACAGTACGTACATAGTAGACACAAGAATAATCAACATGGAACATTGACAAATGGTACATCAACAAACAGTGATTGGTTACATTGCGGAACAAGGGGCCAAACAAAGCAAATACATAAGCAAGAGCCGCATAGGGTGTCGTGAATAGTGTTCTTACAGGGAACAGATCAGTCCGAGGGGGAGTCATTGAGGAGTCTTGTAGCTGTGGGGAAGAAGCTGTTCCTATGTCTGGATGTGCGGGTCTTCAGACTTCTGTACCTTCTGCCCAATGGAAGGGTCTGGAAGAAGGCAAAGCCTGGGTGGGAGGGGTCTCTGATAATGCTGTCTGCCTTCCTGAGGCAGCAAGAGGTTGATACAGAATCAATGTGGGGTGGCAAGTTTGTGTGATGGACTGGGCGGAGTTCACCACAGTCTGCAGTTTCTTGCGATCTTGGACCGAGCAGTTGCCATACCAGGCTGTGATGCAGCCGGATAGGATGCTCTCTATCACACATCTGTAGAAGTTTGAGAGAGTCGATGCAGACATGCCAAATTTCTTTATCTTCCGCAGGAAGTAGAGACATTGTTGGGCTTTCTTGATTGTTGCATCAATGTGAGTGGACTAGGACAGACTGTTGGTGATGGTGACCCTCAGGAACTTAAAGCTATCGACCATCTCCACTTCAGAGCCATTGATGCAGACAGGAGTGTGTGTCGTGCTGCACTTCCTGAAGTCGATGATCAGTTCCTTGGTCTTTCCAACATTTAGAGAGAGGTTGTTTTCAGTGCACCATGCAACCAAGTGATTTATCTCCCTCCTGTAATCTGATTCGTCGTTGTTTTGAGATGCGGCCCACCACAGTCATATCATCCGCAAACTTATAGATTGAGTTGGAGTTAAATCTTGCCACACAGTTGTGCGTGTATAGGGAGTACAGTAGAGAACTGAGCACACATCCTTGCGGGGCCCCGGTCACACACACACACACAATTTACAGTGCAGAAGGAGGCCATTTGGCCCATCGAGTCTGCACCGGCTCTTGGAAAGAGCACCCTACCCAAGGTCAACACCTCCACCCTATCCCCATAACCCAGTAACCCCACCCAACACTAAGGGCAATTTTGGACACTAAGGGCAATTTATCATGGCCAATCCACCTAACCTGCACATCTTTGGACTGTGGGAGGAAACCGGAGCAACCGGAGGAAACCCACGCACACACGGGGAGGATGTGCAGACTCCTCACAGACAGTGACCCAAGCCGGGAATCGAACCTGGGACCCTGGAGCTGTGAAGCATTTGTGCTATCCACAATGCTACCGTGCTGCCCGTGTTGAGGACTATTGGGGAGGAGGTGCTGTTGCCTATCCTGACAGATTGTGGTCTGTTGGTGAGGAAGTCGAGGATCCAGCTGCACAGGGAGGGGTCAAGTCCAAGATTGTGGAGTTTGGTTATTAGTCTTGTTGGGATAATGGTGTTGAAGACGGAGCTGAAGTCAATGAACAGCAGACTTATAAAGGTGTCCTTGTTGTCGAGGTGTTCGCATGTTGATTGCAGAGCCAGTGAGATAGCGTCTGCTGTGGACCGGTTGCGGTGATCGGCAAACTGCAGTGGATCGAGACCGTCTGGGAGGCTGGCAGTGATCCGCCTCATGACTAGCCGCTTGAAGCATTTCATGATAACAGACGTTAGGGCCACCGGTCGGTAGTCGTTGAGGCAGGCTACCTTGTTCTTCTTTGGTACTGGTACTATGGTGGTCCATCTTGAAGGGGGTGGGCACCTCAGAGCGGAGGAGTGAGGCGTTGAAGATATCTGCGAATACACTCGCCAGCTGGTCTGCGCAGGCTCTGAGTGCTCGCCCAAGGACTCCGTCAGGACCCGTCGCTTTCCGCAGATTCACTTTCAAGAAGGCAGCTCTCACCTCTGAGGCTGCAATAGTGGGTATGGGTGTGTCCAGGGCTGTTGGGGCGGGTGGCACTGATACTTTGGCTGACTACTCAAAGCGGGCATAAAACTTGTTAAGATCATCGGGTAGGGATGCTCCAGCCCCAGATATTCCGCCTGGACTTGCTTTATAGCCTATGATCTTGTGTAGGCCCTGCCATAGCCTTCGTGGGTTAGTGTTGTTGGCCTGGGACTCTAGTTTGATCGGTATTGTCTTTTTGCATCCCTGATGGCTTTCCGTACTTTGTACCTGGATTTCGTATATAGGTCAGGGTCGTCAGACTTGAACGCCTCCGTCCGGAACTTCAGCGTTGAGTGAATCTTTTGGTTGAGCCAGAGTTTCCGATTTGGGAATACCCGTATTGTCTTCTTCGGTACACAGTCCTCGACACACTTACTGATGGGCCAAGCAGTTGCCATACCAAGCTGTGATGCAGCCAGATAGGATGTTTTCTATGGTGCATCTGTAAAAGTTGGTAAGAGTCAGTCTTGGCATGCTAAATTTCCTTAGTTTCCTGAGGAAGTATAGACACTGTTGTGGAATTTGAAGCTGTTAACCATCTCCACCTCGGCCCCGTTGATGCAGACAGGGGTGTGTAACCCTTTGCTTCCTGGGGTCAATAACCAGCTCTTTAGTTTTGCTGATCGGACCCTTTAAGAGTTTTGTCATTTTAAGTGACATCATTTCTAATTCTTCTAAACTACAGAGAAAACAAACCCAATCTCTTCAATTTCTCCTAATAGGATAGATGTGCCATCGCAAGAATTAGATTGGTGAACATCCGCTGCACTCCCCGATTGCAGGTATATCCTTCCGTAGATAAGGCGATCAAAACTATTCACAATGGGCAGCACGGTGGCACAGTGGTTAGCGCTGCTGCCTCACAGTGCCAGGGACCCAGGTTCAATTCTGGCATTGGGTGTCCATGTGGAATTTGTATGTTCTCCCAGTGTCTGCATGGATTTCCTCTGGGTGCTCCGGTTTCCTCCCGCAGTCCAAAGATGTGAAGGTTAGGTGGGGTTACGGGGATAGGGCGGGGGAGTGGGCCTTTCAGAGGGTCGGTGTCAACCCAATGGGCTGAATGGCTTCCTTCTGCACTGTAGACATTCTATGAATGCTCCAGATGCAATCTAACCAAGGTGCTATACAATTGAAGCAAGACATCTTTACCGGGGTACACAAATCCTCTTGAATTAAATGTTAACAAGAGATTATGCTGAATTGAACGAGTGATCCAGAGACCCAGGCTAATAGCTCTGGGGATACAGGTTCAAATCCCATCACAGCAGCTGCTGAAGTTTAATTTCAAATGATAAACACTTTGGAATTGAAAACTCATCTCAGCAATGGTTTCATGATCACCATCACTGATTGCCGTAAAAACCCATTTGACTCATTAATGCCCTTGAGGTAAAATATTCTGCTGTGCTTACCTGGTCTGACCAACAGGTGACTGCAGATCCACATCGATGTGGTTGACATTTAGCTGCCCTCCCTTTTGCTAGGCCATTGCATTCAGTTCAAGGGCATTTAGGGATTAGCAACAAATACTGGCCTAGCCGGTGATGCCTACGTCCCATAAAATAATAAAAATATACAATTTGCCTACCTGATTGCTTGCTGCACCTCCATGTTAACATTCGGTGACTTATGAACAGGGACATCAAGGTTCCTTTGGACATCAACACGTCACAATCTCTCACTATTAAAGAAATACTTTGAACTCTGCTCTTCCTGACAAAGTGGATAACCTTACACTGACCCAAGTACTGATCTTTGCGCTACCCTACTAGTCACAACCTGTCAACCTGAGAATGGCCCATTTATTCCTGTACTGCTTTCCACCCATTAACCAATACTCAATCCATGCCACAGTACTACACTCCATATGCTCTCATTTTGTTTACTAACCTCCTGTGAGACCTTAGCAAAAGACTTCTAAAAATCCAAATGCACCACATCCACTGGTTTCCCCTAATCTCTACTGCTAGTAAAATCCTCAAAGAATTCCAACAGGTTTGTCAAACATGATTTCCCTTTCATCAATCCATGTTGACTCTGTCCAAGCAGATCATTATCGTTTAAGTGTCCAGTTAGCACATTCTTTATAATAGATTCTAGAATTTTTCTACTACTGACGCCAGGCTAACAGACTGTAGTTTCTAATTTCTTTTAGTTCCTCATTCCTGCTGGTTACTTGGTGCTCTTATTATTTCTGTGTTTGTTTGTATCTTCCTCCATGAAAACAGACTCAAAGTAATTATTTAGCTTCTGTGCTATTTCCCTGTTCTCCATTATAAATCCTCCTGTCTCTGCCTGACTGACCCACGTTTGTCTTTGCTAATCTTTTCCTCCTTTGCATTCATCATCTATTTTCTCTTTCCTTATAAGTTTCTTGAACCTCCTTTGTTGAATTCTAAAATGCTCCCAATCCGTTTTTGGCACCTCTTCTTTGATCCGATACAATCTGTTAACTTTTATTATGAACCACAGTTGACTCACTTTCCCTGTTGGGTTCCTGTGCCTTAAAGGAATGTATATTTGTTGTAAACTACTCCGGATGAGGCAGTGGTGTAGTGGTACTGTCACTGGACTAGTAATCCAGAGACCCAGGCAGGTGGTGAAATTTGAATTCAATAGAAATCTGGAATTAAAAGCCGAATGATAACCATTGCCAATTATCGTAAAAACCCATCTGGTTCACTAATATCCTTCAGGGAAGGAAATCGGACGTCCTTCCCCAGTCTGGCCTCCATGTGGCTCCAGATCCAGAGTAATGTGGTTGATTCTTAACTGTCCCTCACTGAAATGGCCTAACAAGCCACTCAGTTCAAGGACAGTTAGGGATGGGGAATAAATGCTGGCCCAGTCAGCGACGTCCACATCCCAAGATTTTTTTTTAAATTCTTTAAATGCTATTCATTGCATATCTATTGTCATACCTTTTAATGTATTTCCCCGATCCAAAACAGCCAACTTGCCCCTCATACCTTCATAGTTTTTTAGTTTAGATTTAAGACTCTAGGATGAAATTACATTGTTTTCAAACATAATGAAAAGTTCTGCCATATTATGATCACTCTTCCACAGGAAGTCATTTCTCATTGCATTATACTAGATCTAAAATAACCTGTTCCGTAGTTGGTTCCTCAATTTATGCTCTAGGAAAGCAATTTATACTTATTCCATGGACTCATCCTCCACAACATTAGTACTCATTAGCTTTACCCAGTCCATATCCAGAATGAAGTCCCCTATGATTATTGCATTAGCCATGTTACATGTACCTCTAATTTCCTGAGTTACACAGTACACAACATTGCCACTACTGTTTGGTGGCCTATAAACAACTCCTCCTACCAATGTTTTCTGGCCTTTTCTGTTTCTCAGCTCCACCCAAACATATTCCACATCTTGTTCTTTCGATATAATACCCTCCCTCACAAAGATACTGAACTCATCCCTTATTATCAGTGCCACTCCATCTCTTTTAGCTTTTTGGCTGGCCTTCTGAATTTCCTTGAATATTCAGTTCCCATCCTTGACCATCCTGCAGCTACATCTCTGCAATGGCAATTAGATCTTCCCCATTTACTCCTCTTTTTCCTGTCAATTTACTTAGCTTGTTGCGAATGCTGAGTGCATTCAGATAGAGTGCCTTTAACTCTGCTTTTTTAACATTATTCTGTACTTGATGCTGGGATTTGTTACTGCTGCCTCCCACTTCATGGAATTATTTTTTTTCTCCTAGTTTAAACACCCCCCAACACCCCGAGCCATCACCCCATGAGGATATTAGTCCCGGTCCTGCTCAGGTATAACCCGTCCTCCTTCTATAGGTCATATCTGCCCCAGAACTTGTCCCAATGCTTCAGAAATCTAAAACCTCCTACATCATTTTTTCCAGCTACATGTTCATTATTTTTATACTCACTGGAATGGCTGACTTTCTGGGGAATGTGACCTAGTACCTGGCTGACTTTGGTGAGGTGCTGGGGGACATGTCCCGCTCTCAGATGGGAATGGCCGACGTGCTTGTCCCAGTCACAGGTGGGCATTGCCGAGATGCTGCGGAGCTTGTCCCTATCGCAGTTGGGCATTGCTAAGGCACTGCAGAACATGGCCCAATTA
Organism: Scyliorhinus canicula; assembly: GCF_902713615.1. Lineage (NCBI taxonomy): Eukaryota > Metazoa > Chordata > Chondrichthyes > Carcharhiniformes > Scyliorhinidae > Scyliorhinus > Scyliorhinus canicula. The sequence continues at coordinate 127,310,486 of NC_052150.1, forward strand.
CTGAGGAGTCGAGGGCATTGACACATTGGTGCAGACATCGGGGAGTCGCCAGGGCTGGCAGAGCCAGATGATGCAGCAGCCAGGGCTCGATCCAGCTGCCCCTCTATCCCGAGGTGAACCCCAGGGCCCTATGGGCGAGAACGGGAAAGAGGGTGCTGGGTGCTAACCCAGACCATTCCCATAGAGTGGGGATGGCAGCCAGCAGCTCCCAAGAGTTCCGCCCATCTGATGATGCCACATCTCAAAGTCAGTACACAGGACAGGACGGCTCTGCATGTGCCATTGACAAGTGCACCGAGGCCCTCCGGCCCCAGAGCCCTCAGAGGACACCCACCAGGGGCATCAAAGGCTACAGAACGAGGTAAGCAGCTGGCTGCCTCCACCTCAGATGTGCCTACTGGGGACACACCTAGACATAACGGTAGAGCAAGGAAGCTAAGTATGTTGCGGATCACTGAGGGAAATGTGGGAGGGGGGGGAAGTAGGTAGGGGAGGGTGGGGGGGGTGGTGAGGAGAGTGGGTCGGCATCATCGGGAGATTGGGGCATTGTTGAGCGCCTGTGACACATTAAAAACCCTTGACCACAGCAGTATGATGTCTTTGTCACTTTCTTCCATAATACAGACTGACCTCCTTGGTTCGTCTCTCCAGGTATCTCCCCCTCCCAGTCGCACTCACCCACACTCCGGCCGTGGACATGTCCAAAACTATGTCCTATTCCCTGGGTGTTCGGATGTTGGCTGCTGCTTGTGTGGTGTTGCCTCCCACAGTGTTCAGGCACAGTGTACATGCATCAAGGTGTGACTGAGATGCTAGGCAATGACTCCCACTATATGGCCCACCCACCCACGGGAATCCACTTGGGTTGTGTGAATTGCCCACTTAACCGCAATTGCCAATTCCCAATTAACAATAGCCTTCAGCCACACGGCCAGAGGCCTTGACCATCGGTGGAGGTTACAGTGGTGCAGACAGGCAGAGGCTAGGGTTGGCCCCAGAACGGGTACACACGATCCATAGAACATACAGTGCAGAAGGAGGCCATTCGGCCCATCGAGTCTGCACCAACCCACTTTTGCCCTCACTTCCACCCTATCCTCCTAACCCATGGTGGTGTCGCGTGCGGTTGCCCCTTCCCCCACCAGCACCATCCCCTCCCATGGTAATCCACCCCTGCGGAGAGTGCCCCCCCCCCCCTCAGCAAGCCCAGCCCCCCAGGCTCTCTGCCTGTGAGCAAAGATGGCTTTTACCTCCTCGGCTCCCCGCAGAAGCCCTTCTGCCAGGTCCACCATTTTCAAAAGGAGTACTAATCGGTGCCAGCGTGACCACTTGCTGGGGAGGCTGATGAATGATGGCCGTTGTACATTGGGTCACTCCCATTAATTGGATGGAAATAGGGCTTAATCAGTGATAATTGGTTTCTCGCCACGCTACGGCGAGATCCAATTTCGCCTCAGGGAGCAGGCCGGTTGCATTGCAAACTGTTTGGCGCCTGGCGCAGTTCTCGTTTTCAGCCTCTCCCGCTATTCACCGGCCTCGTTTCAGTCGAGCGAGAGCGTAATGAGGCCAGAGAATCATGCCCCATGTGACAATTTAAATTTCTTGCTTCACTTAGTCATTAGGAAACAACAGGATGGCTTTTCTGCTGCTCCAGTGAATATGTATGTTGTGGTATTCAGTCAAACAGACTAGGACGGTCCCAGGCTTAATCCTTGGCCTGAGATCACTAATCCTAAAAAGTATTTCTCATGTTGTGTGTCATTCTGGTTCAGTGGTCAGGTGGGGGGATTGAAATTTATATTGTTTTCTTCATTTTTTTCAAATCCTTGTGTTGATCTAACGATTGATATAATTAGGAAATTACACTAATGTAGTCACTGGTGTGTTGTAATTTTTGTTGGATTTCAATTTGGCTTCTACTGATCTACATATAAAGAATGAATGTGGAAAAAACACTGCCATCTAATGGATAACTGCATTTATAACATTGCCATTAACAGCAATCGTTTCAGCCCTGCTGGTTTAAGTCAAAATGCAGGTGTAACAAAATGTCGATGGAAAGGGAGCAAAAGGAAACCTTGGAAACATTTAAAGATTTTAAATGCTACTTAGTCAGGAACTGCACTTGTAAAATTTTTGTAAAACTAAATGCAATTGCGTTCACTCAGGAAACTATGAAAGAAAGTAGACACCAGTGACTGGATTTTCATTCTGCGAAGACGGTGGCTTCAGACACGAATATGTCATTAATTTTGTGCTACTAGTTAGTGAGTCGGGCTGATGACATATTCTTGTCTCCAGCCTATTTTTACTGATATTGCTCCTGGGAAGTGAGTGGTATCTGCCTCCCAGTGATAGGCAAGCATTAAGGCCAGTTAAATTGCCTATTATGGGCACTCATTACACAATGTAATGGGCCCCCCATGGAGATGCAGAATGCAGATGCCTTCCAACGGCATGGCCTCCTTTAATAGTCCCATCCCCCATGATTACCTGAAAGTTGTGGCCACATTTTTATTTTAACTTTCTGAAGTCTTTAGGGGACGCTTCCCACCTATATTAACAGCAGTTACCAGCAACCCTCAGCCTTGGGCGCTTTCATTGGCCCTTGTGGCTGCAGTGCCCAGCCAGAATTGTTCACCTAGTCAAAAATCGCCTCCAGCGACCCCACTGCTACTTCCACGCTCCCGGCTTAAGGCCAGCATCGGGATCAGGACCCGGGAATGGCCCTGCTCTCTTTAGTGTAACCAAGATGGAGCATTCTCACTGGGGAGCATTCACACTGGTGCCATCAGGTTTAAAAGCCTGTCACCCTGCTGTGGGAAATTACTGGAAATCTCTTTGGTATGGAAACCTACTTGCAGATCAGAAGCAGGTGAGTCAACACTTACTTTTCTTGAACACTCTCATAGGCTGACCAGCTCATTTGTCAAAAATGTTAGCTTCACATCAAATATTATTCATGCTAAAACAAACAGGTTTCACGCACCTGGATTAATGTCAGATCCTCTAGTTTTAGCCTGAAGAGGTAGTTCCTGCAAAAAATAGAATTTACAAGATTATTAATCTAACTCAAGGGCAACTAGGGATGAGCAATAAAGGCTGGCCCAGCCCACATCCTATAATTTTTTTTCAATTTAAGGGCAAGGGTCCCGCTATGTAACTGGAACATATTCTGCAACACAAACACAGATTCAAAGTCGTTCCGCATACTAATCACCTCAATTGCAATTAACAGAATGTCTAAACAGGGAGTCGTGAAGAAGTCCCAAAGAGTTTAACATCAATATCCACAGGGCAATTTTCATTATAAAGGGGAAGCAGTGGTGTAGTGATATTGTCCCTGGACTAGTAATCCAGAGACCCAAAGTCATGCTCTGGGGACCCGGGTTTGAATCCCGCCATGACAGATGGTGAAATCTGAATTCAGTAAAAATCAGTAAGAATCACAGTCTAAAGATGGCTATGAAACCATTGTCGTAAAAATCTATCTTGTCCTTTCGGGAAAGAAATCTGCCACACTTACCTGGTCTGGCCTACCATTTGACTCTAGATCCAATGTGATTGGGCAATAAATACTGTCCCAGCCAGCGACGCCCACATCCCATGAATGAATAAAAAATAAAATAAATAAAACGACTACTCAAAAAGCCAGGCTATTTCTGTTTCTTCTACAAGACAGCGTTGGGCCACGAAGCTTTATCATGTGCCCTTAAGTTCATTATGAAAAGGATAGTGGCACACTATACAATTTACAATGAAGACTTGTTATAGCTTTGATAAAGGCTCAGAAATGGGGCTTTATCACAGGAACAGAGGAGATTAAAGAGTATTTATAGAGATTTCAAAATGATGAAAATGTTTGGGGAAGAAAAATAATGAAAGATTGTTTCCACTAGTTGATAAACATGGGAGTATTTACTCCGTGTTATCACAGGAAGAACAAGGTACAAATTAGAAGAAATTTTACACATAACAGCTTATTAAGCCATGGAATTCTTTACTGCAAATGATCTTTGAGGAAGAGTTTAGAATATAATTCTTTAAGAGGAAATTGGTAAGCATTTGAGAGAGTGCAATTTAAAAGTATATGGGAAGCAGGCAGGGATTAGAGTAGATGGCCCAGGTTGAAGAGTTAATAATGGCAGAGATATAAATATTGTGTTGTAAATTCTATAACTTCAACACTAATTGCCTCAGGTCGGGTGGGGAAGGTTGTGGCAGAGGGATTAAGAAAGTGAAATATGCAGAATGTGGCCCCCTACCTACCATGCATGCCACAGACATGGTTTAAGAAGTGGCAGATACCAGTGAGTTCGAGGTTCCCTGGAGAGTATCCGGGCACTTTGTTACAGGACTTAAATCAGGTTCCCTCTGTTGATCACCCCCAACTTCCTAATTTCCAACTCCCTTTCCAACTCCCCGCATCTGGAGCTTTCTTTCCTCCCAATTGTCGAAGATTGTCCCCAAGGCTGCAGCTCCCTGTTGCTATTGTTCCATCCCACCCTCCCGCCAGCTGACCATCTGTTTCTTTGGACTTCCCGTTGGGAGACAGACATACAAAATGTTAGAAGTGGCGCCAGTGAGATGGGCAAAACCTCTGCTTACCCAGCTCAGCCTCACTCGTACTCTCCTCGCAAATATAGGGGCCTCTGACCCTAGATGTTCAATTAACTAGTGTGCCTGAGACTGGACTATAAGAATTGGAAGAAGTCACGGCCACTCCTCCTTTATGTTATCTTAATAAACACATTCCTGGTATTGTCCCCATATATGTAATTTTTCATGAATCTGAAATTATATCATTGATAATGGTGCTTTGGACACATCCAGGTTTAGGCTTATCTCCCTTTTTTAACATTTGCATATATCAATGTGATGATATTGCTATTGTTTTACTTGAGCATGTGAAGACAGCATGGTTTTGTCTGTTTAAATTAAAAGGAAGATGTTGTTTATTCGCCCACATTCCTTGGTTTTATATTTTTGATTATATGTAGAAATCCGCCACTCCCACTTTTTGATTAGAAACTCAACGTTTTGAGCAGGTTTGGGCAACTCTCCTGATTAACAGCCACAGTGACTTCCTCAGCACCACTTGCTCTTCAATTATTTGGAGCAGAAGAGAGCAACATGAAATGTCAGTGACAGCCTTGTGCAGCTTGGAATCATTCCTTGAGCTCCTCCGTCCAATGTATGCACCCTGCAGGTTGGTTACAACATAACCTTTGGATGGAATTTTATTCTGCCCACCTCAGAAATGGAGTGGAGGACTGGGAGGCCTGTTGAATCAGGCAATGGGAAGGTATGGAGTAGAGACCCAGTCACCTTCTCAACATGCCCTGCAGCCTGATGGGGTGGCGTGAAGGAGGAGTGGTGGGTTTGGCACTCCATGTCCAATGGAGGTAAGGGCTGCCCAAAAGTGATGACTCTTGCTGCCCTAAATACTAACCCCCCCCCCCCCCCCTCCCTCCCCCCCCCCCCCCCCCCCCCTTCCTTGCTGGAGCCTCCCCGGCTGGCCCAGGCAATCCAGCTTCATTTACTTTCACCCCAAGCTTCAGCAACAACCCCGCAACCAGGGCCTACTAAAAATCGGCAGTGTCTACCACTTTCAGTGGTGCTGCTGGTAGTGGAGAGCTGCTAGCCAAGGGTTATCAGCCCTGAACACAACATGGGCCCCAACTCCAATCAGGTGAATGGCACTAAACTGGGTCCAGGGGTGTGGAATGGCCTCACCAGGGTCGTTTGTACACCCCAGCCCACCACTGCAAACACTAAATTCCACCCACTATCCCCAGACTATGAACTCTACTTCCCAAGAAAATGAAAGGCTAGCAAGCGGCCCTGTCAGATCTGTTATATTTAATACTTTTCATTTACCATCTAAGGTAGATGCCATTAAGAGAAAATCACTAGTAAGCAGCAATAGATTATCAAAAAAATCAATAGCAAAACTCTTGACAACACAAGTTCTTTTTCAATGGCATCTAATAGGTAATCAAGACTGAATAGGGTTGACAAGAGTAGTCAAGCAAAGCTGACTGTTCCAAGAATTGAAAGAAATGGCATTTTCAAGATGGAATTTCACAAACCTCAGTAAATTTGTCTTTCCAAAAATATCACGGGCTGTTTTATATATATGTAAGAAAAATGTCTTACTTTGCTCCAACGATGAGCTCTTTATGGCCGGGGTCAAAGGTCAATTGTGAATAGTCTGTTACATCTGTAGCCTTAAATGTGTGCAGCCATGGTGCAATATCTGAGAAGAAAGCAAAAATATCCGTAACCTAGCTGGCAACAGATTATATAGGAGACGATCAATAGGCTCATGCCAATACCTGTAATTGAAATGCAGTGAACTAGATTAATTAAACCTGACACAGAGGCCTTTGGAACTGAGTCTCGTCATTAAATGTGCCAGAACTGGGCCCTGGGTTTGTATCAATCTGTTACTGAAGTGTCAGTCCTGACAGAATTACATCAACATTATCACTCAGGCGCCAGCTCCATGAAATCCCGAGGGACTAAATTAAAGCTTAGCGGGACAGATAAAAGAAACCTTCCAGATGTACTACAGTTTCTCCAAAATTCAACTGACAAGATTAAACTTTTTCAATCATACCAGGTTCACTATTTCAGAATCAATCTCAAAATCCCCCTGCTCCTGGAAAATGTTTCTGCTATTCTTGTCAGAAAGTCACCCGTTGATTGATCTTCAAGTCTTCTCCAATCACCAGCAAGATCCATTTGAGAAAATAAAACAATGGCTTTGAATGACAAATTTGCTTTGTGAACCCACCATGAATTTAATTTCCAGCATTCCTGTTTGCCTGACCTTGTAAAATGCATTTTAATAGTAAATATGTAGGCAGTAAGATTACCTGTAAACAGCAGAATTATGTTGGTTACTTCCCAAACGCTTTCTGCAGAGTGTAACTTTGGGCATAAGACACTTTACAACCAAACTGCTGTGGACAAAGTTTGTTTCCTGCAGTATGCATTTTGCAATTAATCTGAGGTTCCAAGTGAATCTGTCAGCTTTCAAGTTTCCCTGCTGATTCTGTTTCATCAGGGTTCATTATTATTCTTGTTTGAAAAGAAAGACCTCACTTTCATCAAGGGGCCCAACACTTTTTTTTAACACAGCTGACACTGGTTGTTTAGTGCTCAGTTTATATTTAACTTTCTGAGCAACGCCTACTACATCTTGCTTCAGATTTCCTATATTATCCCAGAACAAACTTTTCCACATTTGCCTTTTTTTTAATTATCAGCAAAAACAATGCAATTAAAAATTTGGCAAAGCATTGAACTCACAGCAAATATCAGATTATGGTTTTCTTGCAATATTTTACCACTCTGAAATAAAAGGTCATAGTTCAAAAAAGATGCAGGAAAGTGATTCAGGGGCCAGAAAACTTCAAACTCTGCTTACTCCAGGGATCTCAGTGACAGAACGAAAAAGGCAAGGGAAGAAAGAGATACCACCCCCAACTCTAATTCAGTGCGTTCTCTCTTTAGAGATAAGCAGCCATGCCGAGACTTGCTTACTCCAGTAAGGTCATTTTGTACTGCACAAAAATAATGTCAAGAAGAAGACATCACAATGACCCGAATCCTCTGGTCTCCAGATCGTCAAAGACTGGACGTATGACAGAAGATGCACGGTAGCACAGTGGTTAGCACTGTTGCTTCACAGCGCCAGGGACCCAGGTTCAATTCCGGCTTGAGTCACTGTCTGTGCGGAGTCTACAAGTTCTCCCTATGTTTGTGTGGGTTTCCTCCGGGTGCTCCGATTTACTCCCACAAGTCCCAAAAGACATGCTTGTTAGGTGAATTGGGCAATCTGAATTCTCCCTCAGTGTCCAGAACAGACGTCGGAGTGTGGCGACTAAGGGATTTTCACAGTAACTTCATTGTAGTGTTAATGTAAGCCTACTTGTAACACTAATAAAGATTATTATTATTATTATTATTGAGACTCTGCGGAAGTCATGACATATTGGGGGCGATTCTCCCAGATGGAGCCATCATGAACGCCATCGCAACACAGGGGGCCAGCAAGGCGCTGGAGCGGTTCACGCAGCTCCAGCCTCCTTTCCCAGCACCAAATGGGCGTGGAGCCAACCCGCGCATGCGCAGTTGGGCCGCGCCAACCTGCGCATACGCGGGGAACATCTTTAGTGCGCCGGCCCCAATTCAACATGTCGGTGTTCAAGAGCCGGCCGCACAGGAAAGTAGAGTTCCTGCCGGCAGCCACCAGGGGTGAATGGCGCCAGCGGGACTCTGTCATATCTGCGCGGCCGCTTGGCCCATATGGGCCAGAGAATCGGCGGCCCCGCCGATTCCCGCGGCCGGCGCTGCACCAACCGTGCTGACATAAATGGCGCCGATTCTCCGCATCTCGGAGAATCGGGCGCTGGCGTCGGGGCGTGGTTGCGGTGATTCTCCGGCCCGGCGCGGAGCTTGGAGAATCACCCTCAAAGTCTTAGATGGGAACTGCCTGAGAAGTTTAAACTTCCAATGGGCAAAATCCCCTGCTGCCAGAGAGGCTGCGTGAAAATTTCCAATTCTACGCGTCTACCTTGATAGTTACACAGGAAATACATAAAACACTTACTCCAACACCTGGGTAACTCCACAAACAGCCCCACAAGCATACCTCCTGACCACCCAATTACCCCTCTTTCCCCCCCCCCCCCCATCCATCCCCGACTACCCCACACCCCCTCGGAGCCAACTAATCCCCCACAACCCTCTAACCACCTGGCCACCCCTTGGCCCAACCTCACTGATGCGACCACCCAAAGCCTACTACTCCATTACACACGCCGACCCAAACACCCACCTCACTCAACTCAACTACCCCATCTGGCTCAAGCCAAATACCCTGCAGGCTGACCACCTCCTTCACTTGACTATCCCTTGTCAACCCAATTACCCCCTCTCGACCTGATACCTACCTACCCACTCATTCACTTCGACTGCACCTTTCAACCTGAATGCAGCAGTTAGTGCTGCAAACAGGGGATGTGTCCTCTCTTCCCTCAACTCTGTTCTGCTCCAATGGAATTTGCCGGGAAATGCTTTGCATTTCTCTGAGAGCGAGGATTGGAAGAAAGGCACTACAGCATGGTCGGAGAAATCTTCACAGGCAGCACAAATGCATGCAGCATTGCTGCTGATCGGAAGATTCAGGCCAATGTTCCAGCAAGGTTTAAGAATATCAAGAATTTTGATTGAAAGTAAGTATTAATAATCAAACAAGGCAAGTTAATACATAGATGAACGGGAGGACCCTGGGAAGCACCAAAGATCAGGGGGACCTTGGTGTGCATGTACATCAGCCACTTAAAGTATCAGGGCAATTGGATACTGTGGTTAAGAAGACATATGGTATACTTGCCTTTATTAGCCAAGGCATAGAATTTAAGAGCAGGGAGGTTATGCTGGAACTGTACAAAACGTTGGGTAGGCCACAGCTAGATCATTGTGTGCAGTTCTGGAATCCACATTATAGGTGGAATGTGATAGCACTGGAAAGGCGCAGAGGAGATTTACCGGGATTTAGCCTGGGCTGAAGAGTTTTAGTTATGAAGAGAGATTGGACAGACTCGAATTGTTTTCCTTGGAGTATGGGAGACTGAGGGAGACATGATTGAGATGTGTAAAATTCTGAGAGGCATAGATAGGCTAGTCAGAAATAAACTTTTCCTCTTGGTGGAGGGGTCAGTGACCAGGAGCCGTAGATTTAAGGTAAGGGGCAGGATATTTCAATGGGATGTGAGGAAAAAGTTTTCACCCAGAGGATGGTGGGAGTTTAGAACTTGCTGCCTGAAAGGGTGGTGGAGGCAGAGACCCTCATAACATTTATGAAGTATTTAGATGTGCACTTGCGATGCCATGGCAAACAAGGTTATGGGCCAAGTGCTGGAAACTGAGATTAGCATAGTTAGGTGGTTGTTTTTGACCAGCGCAGATGCGATTGGCCGAAGTGCCTTTTCTGTGCTGCAGCCCTCCAAGATTCTACAATAGAAGATTCAACTGACCATAATGTTATAATTGAAAATCAAGATCAGGGTTAATGCCTGGATTTTCATATGCTCTCCCATATCGAATAATAACAGGATAACAATGAAACAAGGAGAGTGAAGAGTGGTCACTTCTCCATCCCAACCTTTATATTTCTGCCGTACCCCCTCATGCTGTGCTGGCAGACACCCCTTCCCTTCACTGCCCACCATGGACTAATTATGGTAAGGCAGCAGAACACAGCTGTCAGCCCCTTCTTCCAGCTTTGTGCCCATGCTAAGCTGTCCCCTCATCATTGTGGTGGCAGTAATCCCTGTGAAAATGATGAATGGTTCCCCAGTGTTGCTTTGTAGGACAGCGGACTTCAAAGTGGCAAGCGGGCCTTAAGGTGGCTATTTTACCCATTCAGACCTATGTTAGGTTTCAGGCTAAGCCAAAGTCTTATAGTAAAATCCTGTTCTGACCTTCCTGGTTCTTTGTTCCCTTTAAACTGGCTTCTGGTGCAGCACCAGAACTTGCTTCATTGGCAGCAACAGGTGGGGATAATGCTAGGAGCTTGCCACGTCTACAAAAATAGTTTCAAGCCAGGCAAATGGCACTGGTTTAAGGGTTGTAGCTCACTGTGTCAAAGTTAGTTATATTTGCTATAGATGAGCTGTGAATTTTCCAGCTGGACATGAAGATTCATTTTTAATAACAGCTTACTAAATATCATTTTCATAAGTTAACTTTATAATTGTCCTTTCCTCTTATACAATAAGTAATTTAGCCAAAACAGTATTAATATTTGTTTATCAGCAAACTGATTTTCAGGCCTGGAGTGGCCTGAGATTAACAACATGACAAATGGGCAACTGGAGAAAGTAAAACAGCATTTTCTTTTAAAGAAAACAATGCAAAATGTGGGAATACAATGGAAGATTAAAAATAAAGGGTGCAATTGTACTGCCTTGTCGTGTACCGAGTCGGACGCAACGAGGCTGTTAAATCTCCTTAGTGGGCTCATGCGAGATTTGCACTGCTTGGGACGCCTTGCGAGATGTCAAGATCTGGATCTCACCCTCACCGGGCAGGATCCAAATTTTCACATTTAAGTGAGCAGTAAACCTCACTTAAATATTTCTGTGTCAGAGTCTCCCAAGGCCCGTGATCGAACACCTGCGCCTGGGAGACCTCACCAATGCGCCGTTTAGCACTGGTCTCCTCAAATGTGGACCAGGCGGAGTGGCACTTGCATGGGTCTCCAAGACAATCGGAGGCCCCCGGGTTGTCGGCCTCTGGATAGGGTGGTACCCTGGCACTGTTGATGCCACTTGGGTACCTTGGTACTGCCAGCCCAGCACCCTGATGGTGCCACTCTGGCACTGCCAGGGTGCCCAGGTGGCACTGCCAGGCTGGCAGGGGCACTTCCATAGTTCCAGGCTGGCAGTGCCAAAGTGCCCAAGTAGCAACTTGCCCATGCCAGGGATTGGGTCCAGGGGTGCCCTGCCCTTATGAGAGGGGCTCAAAGACCCCTAATTGGTAAGTTGGTGTGGGTCTGTGGGTCATGTTGAGGGGTCAAGAGATCCAGCCGCCACTCTTCCTGCATTGACGAGTGGAACTCCTCAGTGCAGGAAATGAAGGTAAGTGCAACCCCGGCGGGATCTTTCTCATCGATGCCTGAAAAAATGACCCCATTTAATAGCGGGGTCATTCCCCGCACTGCAAACACCGGGAGACACCCCGCTAAACCTGTCCAAAACGCAATACTTTTTTCCCTGTTAAATCATGGCCAAACAGTTTTACTGAAAAGGAGACATACTATTGAAGCTTTTCAGCTTGTACTTATCAGGACAGACACCTTGAGACTGGATTCTCCTGCAATTGGCGGGACGGCCCGACGCCAGCGCCACGAGCGGCGCGAACCACTCCGGCATCGGGCCACCCGGAAGTTGAGGAATCCTTCGCTCTTCCGGGGGCTAGTCCGGCACAGGCGGGGTTGGTGCCGCGCCAACCGGCGGCAAAGGGTCGCTATGGGCCGGCGTGGGTTGGCGCATGTGCAGAACCGCCAGCGTGTTTCCTGCGCATGTGAAGGGGGTTTCTTCTCCGCGCCGGCCATTGCAGAGCCTTATAGAGGCCGGCGCACAGTGAGAGTGCCCCCACGGCACAGGTCTGCCCACAGATCAGTGGACCCCGATTGCGGGCCAGGCCACCGTGCCCCCCCCCCAGGGCTGGATCCCCCCTGCGCCCCCCCCCCCCCCCCGAGGACTCCGCTAGCCACCCTCCAAACCAGGTCCCACTGGGATGGACCATGTCCATTTCACGCCGGTGGGACTGGCCGAAAACGGGCGGCCGCTCGGTCCATCGGGGCGTGCAGAATTGCCGGGGGGGGGGGGGGGGGCGGTCGGAGTATCCTGCCCAAAAATCCCAAATTTCAATGGGATCAACCATAGCAAAGGGTGTTGACTGATAATCAAGTTGACTCTGATTATTCAAGGCAATCCCCGGCAATGCCCCGTCCAGCCACCTGTTAATCTGTGGAATTCTCTTTCACAGAGAGCCAGTAGGATGGCCACCAGCCAAAACCTTGAGGCCATCTCTGGATCCCAGACCAGAGATGAGTGACGGCAAGAGGACAGTTGAGGGGTGGGAATCAAGGAAAGTCTGCAGCAAGGGCAGCGATGTGGCTCTCAGTGGGATCCTCCTTTACTTTAACAGGCACTGAGTGCCATCCCGCCATCCCCCCCCCCCCCCCTCCCCCCAACCTGGCCCCTTGCCTGCTATTGACTAAATAGTTGTGGTGGCAGGATGAGACCCTTAAAGGGGCATTAACTGCTCACTTAGGGATCACAATTGACAGCAGATGAGAATACTATCCATGGGATTTCTTGGTGAGGACATCGAAGTGGAGGTGGGAACCCTGCCACCCTTCTGCCAAATTAAAACGCTGCACCGTCACCAAGCTCACCATGGGGGAGTATGTTAAATTCCGCCCATGGCTGATCATCATGCCTTGGTGCCTCAACCAAATATTCAGGCGTGAGCTTTCAAAAAGAGTACGAGCACAGACAAATCTGTGTCTGTCCCAACAAACTGCTATTAACCTGCACTTCAGGCTGAGAGCACTGAGGGCAATTAAAAGCACAAATTTTGTCTGAATTTCTTATCTGTCTTGGGCACTGAGGCCATTTGGAACATTCATACCATTGCTCCACTTGAGATCAGCTAACTAAGCATTTTAAAGACAAACTGGGACAGTCCAGTTTCCTGTCAATACTCTGTGCAGCACAAGCAGAATCAATGTTTGCAATGTTGAAGTGATCCATTGCAGTGACACACAATGTACAATAAAAACAGTTCTCAGTGTATCTGATGTGAAAGATGTGCCTAATGAAACAAATGTTTAGAAAGTGGCGGGGGGGGGCTTTTTTCTTAAAAACTTAGAAAATGTCAATGATTTTGATGCATCAGTGGGTAAATGAGCCACATAGTGTGATCCTAAACCAACAGGCAGAAGGTTCCACATTCAATCATTGGTCTATGCTTAGTTAATAGCTGTGATGAGTCAAACTGTCTAGCCTCATACATGAATAACAGAGATACCCCAGACCTGTGATGCCTACACCAGAAGTGAAGACCTTCAGGGAGAGCGAGTGATGACAATAATTGGAAAAAATAGCAAAATCATACACACATAGGCCAAGGGATAGATACACTGCAGTGTAATGTTAAAATAGCCCAAATCCCAAGTATTGATTACAATAAAGACACATCTTGGTACTGCTGAAGACCTATGCACCAGAACAAGCAAGGATCAAGTGTAGATATAACACTGACATATACCCAACACAGAAAGAAAATGCCCAAGAATGGCCTACCCACAAAATGGATACATTTACCCTGACCAAATTACATGCCTATTAATCTTCACCCAATCATCAGCAAATAATGGAACAAGTAATCAACAATGTTATTAAATGACAACTACTCAACAAAAACCTGTTCTCCAGCTCCCATTTCAGGTTTTGCCAGAAGCATTTGGCGCAGCACAGACCTGATCCAGATCTGGATGTATGAACTGAATAACAGAGATCAGCGGTTGGATTCTCCATCACCCATTGCCGGTAGCGAAGTTCCTGATTCGGCAGTGAATCCAGAGTCATCCAACAAACAGGATCAGTTCCGATGCTCTGGTCCCTCGCTGGTGGTGGCATTGAGGTTCGCGTCCGGCACCAGCAGGAGGATGCATCCATCTGCGTCCTCTTAACGGGCTGGGCACCAGATTCTCTAAGTCCACGTGATTCTCCAGTTATCTGGGCCGGGATTCATGTGTGTGAGACTTGGTACAAGTATTTTGTAACGTAGCACTGCCACGGTGGACCTCGGGGTGGGCCAAGAGGGCAACTCTTTAAGGGAGTTGCCCCTGAAGTCCATCGGAGGGTCCCCCTCCTCAGTGCACATCCTCCCCATCTCTACCAGACTCTCTCACCAGAACCCCCCCCCCCACCATGACCCTCACCAGAAACTCCATTACAGAGACCCCCACCAGAAACACCCCACAAGTAGACTCCAGCCAGGCTCCCCATAAAGAGACCCCCATCAGAGACCCGCATAAGAGAGACCCCCAGCAGAAACTCTCCCATTACAGAGGCCCCCATAAGAGAACTCAACCAGAGAGCCCCCAAAAGAGAGAGGCCGCAACCAGAAACCTCCCATTACAGAGACCCCCAAGAGTGACCCCCATGAGAGAGATCCCTACCAGACTCCCCGACCAATTGAATCAGTCTCTCACCATCCACCCTTTCAAACCCCTTCATGAAGTTTGCATGTTTCACTTAAATCACCTGTCATTCTTCTAAACTCCAGAGAATATAAACCCAAATTGCTCAGCCTCTCATCATAGGACAACCACCACATTCCCAGGGACAAATCTAGTGAATCTTCACTGTACTGTCTCCAATACAAGTTCATCTCTTCTTAAATGTGGCTACTAAAACTGCACACAGTATTCCAAATGTTGTCTCACCAAAATTCTGTACAATGGTACCAATACTACTTTATTTCTGTACTCCAATCTCCTTGCTCGCAAGAAAGGCCAACATGTCATTTACCTTCCTAATTGCTTGCTGCACCTGTAATCTAATTATCCGCAATCCTTGTACAAGCACCCAAGTCTCCCTGAATATCAACACTTACAAGTTTCTCACCTTTTAAAAATATTCTGCTTTTTCATTCTTCTGTGACTAAGTTCACACTTCTCTATTATTATCCAGCATCTTGTTGCCCACTCACCTAATCTGTCTATATTTATTTACAGCCTCTGTGCATCCTCCCTGCAGCTTACCTTTCCACCTCGCTTGGTATCATCAAGAAACTAAACATAACCTAAAGTGGCAGGTAACATTCACACCACATAAATACCGGATAATAACTATCCATAACGAGTAAAGGCTCAACCACTTTTTCTGTTTTTCCCCAGCAACACTGAGTCTCCTTTCATCAACATCCTGCATGTCACCACTGACCAGAAGTCTTATTGGACCAGTTATGGCATTGCCATGTCTACAAGCACACGGTGAATGCTGTCTATCCCATGACTTAGCTGTTGGCCCCTCAAACTCTCTCTGTTAGCTACAAAGCCCAGGTGATGGAATTCTCACCACTTATTTAGATGAGTACAACAACACTTAAGTACCTCCAGTACAAAGTGGTCCACTTATCTGGCAACCCCGCCACTGAAAATATCCACCCTTCTACCACCAGTATTAGACCATTTGGCCCATCGGGTCTGCTCCGCCATTCAATCATGGTTGATATGATTCTCATCCCCATTCTCCTGCCTTCTCCGCATAACCCCTAAACTCCATATTAATCAAGAAATCCCCTTATTAATCAAGAACACCTGATTTGTGCTTAAGGTGCTGTCACCTACAGGGCTACAGACCAAGAGCTGGATGGTGAAATCAGGCAGAATAGTTCTTTCTAAGAACTAGGAGCAGAAGTAGGCAATTAAGCCTCTCGAACCTGCTCCACCATTTAATATGATCATGGCTGATCTCATCTTGGCCTCAACTCCTCTGTCCTGCCCATTCTCCAAAACCCTTCAACCCATTACTAATTAAAAATCTGTCTAACCCCTTCTTCAATTTACTCACTGTCCCAGCATCCAACGCACTCTGGAGTAGCGAATTCTACATATTCACAACCCTTTCGGAGAAGTAGTTTCTCCTCAACTCCATTTTAAATTTGCTATCCCTTATCCTGAGACTATGACATCGCATTCTCGAATACCCCACAAGAGGAAGCATCTGCTCCACGTCTACTTTATCCTTACGTTTTAGCATCTTTTATACTCAATTTGATCTCCCCTCATTCTTCTAAACTTCAGAGAATATAGGCCTAAACTGTTCAATCTCTCTTCATACGACAAACCCCTCAACTCTGGAATCAATCTAGTGAACCTCCTCTGAGCTGCCTCCAATTCAACTACACCTTTCTTCAAATAAGGGGACTAAATCTGTGCACAATTCTCCAGGTGCGGTCTCCCCATAATGTGGTCTCACCATACTGTGGTTGCAATATGTATAATCTACAGCATGCACTGTCACAATTCAACAAGGTTACTTCAACAGTACCTATCTTCCCCACAACATATAACACTGAAGACGTCATGAACAGCAAAATCATGGAGACTTATTAGTTCTTCAAGGTACAAATCATTCAGATTTCAGCACATATTGTTGTTTCCTTTTATCACTGGATCAAGATCCTAGAATTATGCCTGACACCAATTGCGGAAGTACAATTAGTAGAAGCACTGCAACTGAGAAAGGAGGAGGCCCAACACTGCCTTCTCAGAGTAACCGGAGATGGGAAATAAATGTGGCCTTCCCAGCATCATTCATATTCTGAGAACAAGTTTAAAAAAAACACCAAGGTTGCTCATCTTAGCTGACTTTTCAAATTCTCTTTTCAGTTGCTTCTGCTGTTCCAGTCTCTCAGCTTCCATCTGGGGGGGGGGGGGGGGGCACGGTAGCACAGTGGTTAGCACAGTTGCTTCACAACTCCAGGGTCCCAGGTTCGACTTCTGGCTTGGCTCACTGTCTGTGCGGAGTTTGCACTTTTTCCCCGTGGCTGCATGGGTTTCCTCCGGGTGCTCCGGTTTCCTCCCACAGTCCAAAAATGTGCAGGTGAGGTGGACTGGCCATGCCGAATTGCCTTTCCAAATAGGTTGGGTTGTGTGGGGTTACTGGGTTACAGGGATAAGGTGGGGTTTTGGGCTTAGGTAGGGTGCTCTTTCCAAGGGCTGGTGCAGACCTGATGGGCCAAATGGCCTCCTCTGTACTGTATATTTATTCTATGATCTATGATCTGCTTCTCTTCTCATTTCTAACAGGTCTCCACAGGAAGTTGATAGGCCCACAAGTAAACCAAAATATATTCAACCATTGACACCAAATTAACTGTCAACTCAGCCACTGAAATCTTGACATTTGAGAGATAATTGAATGGTACCCATGTGCCATGTACCTAAATCAATAACATGCCATATGATATAATCCATCAAAAAGGCAGGGAAAGGGAAAAATCAATCTAAACAGATGTGTATGCCCAAATAAACAAAACAGAAACTCGCGCAATACAATTTCTAGACTGAAAACTGAATTTAAACTAAGCAGTTTTGCCTTTCCCTCATGTCCCTGTCACTTATCCGGATGATGCATCTATCTCTCTGTTGGAAAGAAGTTACATTTCAGCAAAGTACATTATCTCTGCACCAAGCTGAAGCAATGTCAATTGATGCAAGGCTGCAGAGTTCTTCACATTAATAAATTATTATTCATTTATTTGTGTTTTTCCTTTCCTTATCTCTTCCTTGTTAAATTCCTGGATGAAGGGAGGGTAATTTGTTTCCTATCATCTGCCACTACCTCTGTAAAGTATCATTTCAAATTCCAAACAATCACAAGCCCATCACTTTCACTGGGGAGTTGTAGCCTAATGAAGGAGCTTAAGTGTCAGCTTGGCTCAGTTGTTTTAAATAAATTTAGAGTACCCAATTATTTTTCTTCCAATTAAGGAGCAATTTAGCGTGGCCAATCCACCTGACCTGCATATCTTTGGGTTGTGGGAGTGCGACCCACGCAGACACGGTGAGAATGTGCAAATTCCACACGTCAATGACCCAGAGCCGGGATCGAACCTGGGACCTCGGCACCATGAGGCCGCAGTACTAACCACTGTGCCACCGTGCTGGCTTAGCTTGGTTCAGTTGATTGTTTTCTGATTCAGTGCTGAGAGTACAATAGCACTGCTGGGACTTATGGTGCAAGTCCCTGTTTGGCCAGTAGTTCTTGGGAGGCAGAACCTCTACCCACTAATGGAAGGCATTTAACTGCCTGATTGCCATTAAATTCTAATAGATCTTCCAAAAATGGCTACTGCTGACTTGCCTCAGGCTCTCTGACACATGGACAGTGCCATTAAGTTCAACCCAACATTTCAGGTCAATGATCAATGAAGGGTGAAAAGCAGATGGTGTGGAAAAAGTCAAAGATGAGCAGGTTAGGTGGAGTGGCCATGTTCAATGCAGGGGCTATGGGGATAGGGTAAGGGAGTGGGCCTAGGTAGGTTGCTCTGGAGGGTCAGTGCAGACCCGATGGGCCGAATGGTCCCTTTCCGCACTGTTGGGATTTTAAAAGCAAATATACAGAATCAAAAGACTAGAAATGAGATGGATTAAGAGAACCAAATAATTTGCTTTAATACTGCACCTCTAACATGGAAAAATATCCTTCACAGCTTCACCGAGGCTTAAAGGGGAGAAATAAATTATGTGCCAAAAGAGATATTAGGAAGCATAACCAAAGGTTTGGTCAAAGCAATGGATTTTAAGCCGGGTCTTAAAGGTGAAAATTGGGATAGACTGCTGGTGAGGATTGGGCAAGTAATTGCAGAGTGTTGGCTGAAGGCATGGCCACCAGGAGAACAATGAATGAGGGATGCAGAAGAAGCCAAAATTAGTGGAAAAGAACTATTACGATCCCAGACTAGACCCCAAAACTGGCTTGGACACTGGCCCGAAACCCCAATAGTAATTTTGTAAGTTTGAAGGGAAACGATGCCTCCGTCCAGGAGTGGTTGCATGAAGAAATAGGGATATGGTGTATTAAAACAAACTTTATTACTAACACAGTATTAAAATATCTTGAACATCACACCAGAAAATAGCTTGCAATTACCTGTTAAACAATGCTATTCAATATAGTGAATACAATACCCTTAACTGCTATCTTTATTCCCACTTAAACATCAAGAAAAACTATCTGAGCTCTTAATCCACTGTTAAAATACCTTTAGCACATAAGAATACCTGCTGTACAGAGATGATCTTTGAGAAAGAGAGATATTTTGACACTGCTTTAAAGAAAAGCTCAGAATCCTGTCAGAACCATGCAGAAACTCTGGCTGTATTTCTTCAGAAGAGGCTTTTCAGCTCACCTTCTAATCAGATAAGCCTGAGATACTTGGAAAGACTGTTGATATGTCTACAGACATATCTGAACTGCAGAGAGAGCAAAATGCTTGACTTCTGTTCACAGCTTAACTTAAATCACAATCGACCTACTTTACCTGCAAAATGCCTGATACCTTGGCCAGGATTCTCCAGCGCCCACCGGGTCGGAGACTCCCCGGGGGGAGGCACCTATCCAGCCCCACCACCGGCTGCCCTATTCTCCGGCGCCGTTTTTCGGGTGGCGGCGGGATTCCCGCCACACCGGTCGGGGACCGTTCACAACGGCCCCCCTCCCCCCCAGCGATTTTCCACGCCCTGATGGGCCGTGCGGCGGTCCAGTTTTGGCCAGTCCCACCAGCATGAATTACTCACCTCACACATGATGGGACCTGACAGGTAAGTGCGCGGGGGCCGTCCTCAGGGGAGCATCTGCAGTCCTACCCAACCTTGCAGTGATTTCACACGTGGACAAGGCTTTTCATGAGATGCACACCTTTCCCCAATTGAGGCCCTTAAGTGGCCCAGGTGGTGGGAGAATTTACCTGGAATTGGGGAATCCCAAAAATCAATCAATGGGGGAGGGGGCGAAGGTGCCTCCATTAGAAACCTCCTTCTGAGTTTGGGCACCCCCGTTTAATGTTCCATGGCCCTGGACCTCTCTCCCACTTTGCCCCCTCCCCACTTCCAGGCCTTCCCTACTCTCCCCACCTTAGGATCCCTCAAACTTACCTTGCGCCCAGGTCCTGGGACGTACACTCAGGCGTCTTCCTGAAGTTCCTCTTTGGTCCACTGCAGTGACAAGAGCTGCAGGGAATGGAGAACTGCCGGTCAATCAGATTGGCCAGCAGCTCTCCAAGGTGGGACTTCCTCTGAAGTGAGGGACGGAAGTCCTGCCTGCAGCCACCTGATGTGCACTCAAGCATGAAATGTCTGCAAGGCACTCAGAGTCAACAGGGATGTGTTCCCCGCCAACTTTTTCAGACGATGGGAAGGGAGACCCCCCCCCTTACAAGAAAATTAGGCCATAGAATCATAGAGCGGTGACAGCACAGAAGTAGGCCATTCAGGCCATCATGTCCAGCTTTCTGTAAGTGCAACTTAGCTCGTCCCAATGTCTGCCTTTCCCCCATAGCCCATAAAAGAATAGAATGCCAGACAACACTTCCCACTTTAAAAACATCTGCCACCTAGGTACCTAAAATGAAGAAATATTTTGCTTCTAACAACATTGACAGGCAAACCAATCACCAACATTTTTGATTTGGGGTGTCAGCAGAAGGCTGACTGGTTCTCCTCTGTACAAATTGAGCTGTATACTCATTTTACTTTAGTAGCTCTACTCAGTAGAAAATTATATTCTATTTGAGATTGTCAGAAAGTGATTTCTAATACAAAAACAGCAATTCTGCAAAATTGCACCATTCAGCTTCCCATTCACTGTGCTGACAGGGCGCAGTGTACTCACCGTGATGAGTTACAATAGGATGCTCTGTCCGTTGACACTGCAGGTGCTCCAGTGAAACTGATAACCCATTGCTTCCAACTCTTCCGACCATCACAAAAAGTCCCTGAACTCCAACCAAAAATGTCCAAAACCGATTGGTCTTTCTTGGAGCCATGGGATGCTTAATAATTACTTCCCTACTGGCTTTACGCTTTTACTGTGAGCATCTGAAAAGACCTGCAAAGAAAAATAAACAACAATGAAGCTCGGGTCCTTTCACACACAAAATGTTTTGTTGCAGGAACTCTAGTTTCAAACACTGAAGAATACAACTCTGTTCATGTATTAATAGCTTGATGTGACTTCAATCGTACTATTTTGAAACAATGTTGACACTTGATATAAAAACTTAAATGATGCATTGTTAAGTGACAGATTAAGCAGTTTTACTGTTCCAATCACTCCATGAAGTAGAAATAAATGTATCCTTCACCTGCATTTTTAAAATTTATTCTTGAGGTGTTGCATTATGGGAAGGCCAGCATTCATAGCCCATCTCTAATTTCCATTCAGGAGATATCTTTGAAGTTTTTATACGAGACTAGCCTGCCCTGATATGTTTGCTAAACACTTTATTATTTTTTCCCTACAGTTTGAAAGTTACAAATAAAAAAAGTTTTTAAAAAACAACAAAATAAGCTAACTAACACTGTTCCACTAGAACTGGCCTTTTCAATATGGCAGCTATAGTTCCATCTATACCTGTAGTCAGATTTGGTTTCAACAGAAGTTATTTTATTTTACATGGCATATACATCTTCTTGACTTCCCCGGGGTGATATATTTATCAGCCTCTGTCACTGGCATAAACAAGGACTTGGAAATACACCATTATATTGTATTTACTGACTACTCACGACTGACAATGGGGAAATGCTTAGGAAATTAGAAGCACTA
The DNA here is from genome assembly GCF_902713615.1 of Scyliorhinus canicula. Classification (NCBI taxonomy): domain Eukaryota; kingdom Metazoa; phylum Chordata; class Chondrichthyes; order Carcharhiniformes; family Scyliorhinidae; genus Scyliorhinus; species Scyliorhinus canicula. The sequence continues at coordinate 127,332,415 of NC_052150.1, forward strand.
AGGAACTTGGGAGTCCTAGTTCATGATTCTCTTAAGGTTAGTGTGCAGGTTCAGTCGGCAGTTAGGAAGGCAAATGCAATGTTAGCATTCATGTCGCGAGGGCTACAATACAAGAGCAGGGATGTACTCCTGAGGCTGTATAAAGCTCTGGTCAGACCCCATTTAGAGTATTGTGAGCAGTTTTGGGCCCCGTATCTAAGGAAAGATGTGCTGGCCTTGGAAAGGGTCCAGAGGAGGTTCACAAGAATGATCCCTGGAATGACGAACTTGTCGTATGAGGAACGATTGAGCACTCTGGGTCTGTACTCATTGGAGTTTAGAAGGATGAGGGGGGATCTAATTGAAACTTCCAGGATACTGCGAGGCCTTGATAGAGTGGGAGTGGAGAGGACGTTTCCACTTGTTGGAAAAACTAGAACCAGAGGACACAATCTCAGACTAAAGGGATAATCCTTTAAAACAGAGAGGAGGAGGAACTTATTCAGCCAGAGAGTGGTGAATTTGTGGAATTCTTTGCTGCAGAAGGCTGTGGAGGCCAAATCACGGAGTGTCTTTAAGACAGAGATAGATAGGTCCTTGATTAATAAGGGGATCAGGGGTTATGGGGGAGAAGGCAGGAGAATGGGGATGAGAAAACTATCCCCCATGATTGAATGGCGGAGCAGACTCATTGAGCCAAGTGGCCTAATTCTGCTCCTATGTCTTATGGTCTTACGGACAAGTTCGCCAATAGCTAATTCACCATTTCCTCAGGTCGAGACATCTCCAAGGGCTCAATGCTAATGTTGCACCTTTACAATTTGTCATGCAAAATGACTGCATCTCAACAGGTGTATTTAAGTTCAACCTCTTACTGGTGAACACAATTTAGAGATCCATAAATCAAAATCCTTGAACAAGTGATCAGATTTCAATATCATGTAGCAAACTCAAGGGAACCCGCCAAATTCAAGACTGTTGTATTGCTGCTATGTTCACAGAATACCAGATAATCAACTGTCTTTACTTTCAGCTACCATAGGATCTACTGCACAAAGAGAACCTTGTGTAAATTTTATATGCTCTTAAAATTAACCAGCATCATTTCACTCCGAAATGTTAATTTTGGGTTGTAGTTTTGGGGTACGGGAGATTGAGAGTATAGAGGTCAGGAGCACAGATCTGACTTCGCAGGAGGGTGCCAGTGTTCAGGTAGGTGGTTTGAAGTGTGTCTACTTCAATGCCAGGAGTATACAAAATAAGGTAGGGGAACTGGCAGCATGGGTTGGTACCTGGGACTTCGACGTTGTGGCCATTTCAGAGACATGGATAGAGCAGGGACAGGAATGGTTGTTGCAGGTTCCGGGGTTTAGGTGTTTTAGTAAGCTCAGAGAAGGGGGCAAAAGAGGGGGAGGTGTGGCGCTGCTAGTCAAGGATAGTATTACGGTGGCGGAAAGGATGCTAGATGGGGACTCTTCTTCCGAGGTAGTATGGGCTGAGGTTAGAAACAGGAAAGGAGAGGTCACCCTGTTGGGGGTTTTCTATAGGCCACTTAATAGTTCTAGGGATGTAGAGGAAAGGATGGCGAAGATGATTCTGGAAAAGAGCGAAAGTAACAGGGTAGTTGTTATGGGAGACTTTAACTTTCCAAATATTGACTGGAAAAGATATAGTTCGAGTACATTAGATGGGTCGTTCTTTGTACAATGTGTGCAGGAGGGTTTCCTGACACAATATGTTGACAGGCCAACAAGAGGCGAGGCCACATTGGATTTGGTTTTGGGTAATGAATCAGGCCAGGTGTTAGATCTGGAGGTAGGTGAGCACTTTGGAGACAGTGACCACAATTCGGTGACCTTTACGTTAGTGGTGGAAAGGGATAAGTATACCCCGCAGGGCAAGAGTTATAGCTGGGGGAAGGGCAATTATGATGCCATTAGACATGACTTAGAATGTGTAGGTTGGAGAAGTAGGCTGCAAGGGTTGGGCACACTGGATATGTGGAGCTTGTTCAAGGAACAGCTATTGCGTGTTCTTGATAAGTACGTACCAGTCAGGCAGGGAAGAAGGGGTCGAGCGAGGGAACCGTGGTTTACCAAAGAAGTGGAATCTCTTGTTAAGAGGAAGAAGGAGGCCTATGTGAAGATGAGGCATGAAGTTTCAGTTGGGGCGCTTGATAGTTACAAGGAAGCGAGGAAGGATCTAAAGAGAGAGCTAAGACGAGCAAGGAGGGGACATGAGAAGTCTTTGGCAGGTAGGATCAAGGAAAACCCAAAAGCTTTCTTTTTTAGGTACGTCAGGAATAAAAGAATGACTAGGGTAAGAGTAGGGCCAGTCAAGGACAGTGGTGGGAAGTTGTGTGTGGAGGCTGAGGAGATAAGCGAGATACTAAATGAATACTTTTCGTCAGTATTCACTCAGGAAAAAGATAATGTTGTGGAGGAGAATGCTGAGACCCAGGCTATTAGAATAGATGGCATTGAGGTGCGTAGGGAAGAAGTGTTGGCAATTCTGGACAAGGTGAAAATAGATAAGTCCCCGGGGCCTGATGGGATTTATCCTAGGATTCTCTGGGAAGCCAGGGAAGAGATTGCTGAGCCTTTGGCTTTGATTTTTATGTCATCATTGGCTCCAGGAATAGTGCCAGAGGACTGGAGGATAGCAAATGTGGTCCCTTTGTTCAAGAAGGGGAGTAGAGATAACCCCGGTAACTATAGGCCTCACGTCTGTTGTGGGTAAAGTCTTGGAGAGGATTATAAGAGATACGATTTATAATCATCTAGATAGGAATAATATGATTAGGGATAGTCAGCATGGTTTTGTGAAGGGTAGGTCATGCCTCACAAACCTTATCTAGTTCTTTGAGAAGGTGACTGAACAGGTAGACGAGGGTAGAGCAGTTGATGTGGTGTATATGGATTTCAGTAAAGCGTTTGATAAGGTTCCCCATGGTCGGCTATTGCAGAAAATACGGAGGCTGGGGATTGAGGGTGATTTAGAGATGTCGATCAGAAATTGGCTAGTTGAAAGAAGGCAGAGGGTGGTAGTTGATGGCAAATGTTCAGAATGGAGTTCAGTTACGAGTGGCGTACCACAAGGATCTGTTCTGGGGCCGTTGCTGTTTGTCATTTTTATAAATGACCTAGAGGAGGGCACAGAAGGTTGGGTGAGTAAATTTGCAGACGACACTAAAGTCGGTGGAGTTGTAGACAGTGTGGAAGGATGTTGCAGGTTACAGAGGGACATAGATAAGCTGCAGAGCTGGGCTGAGAGGTGGCAAATGGAGTTTAATGTGGAGAAGTGTGAGGTGATTCACTTTGGAAAGAATAACAGGAAGGCGGAATATTTAGCTAATGGTAAAATTCTTGGTAGTGTGGATGAGCAGAGGGATCTCGGTGTCCATGTACATAGATCCCTGAAAGTTGCCACCCAGGTTGATAGGGTTGTGAAGAAGGCCTATGGTGTGTTGGCCTTTATTGGTAGAGGGATTGAGTTCCGGAGCCATGAGGTCATGTTGCAGCTGTACAAAACTCTGGTACGGCCGCATTTGGAGTATTGCGTACAGTTCTGGTCGCCTCATTATAGGAAGGACGTGGAAGCTTTGGAACGGGTGCAGAGGAGATTTACCAGGATGTTGCCTGGTATGAAGGGAAAATCTTATGAGGAAAGGCTGATGGACTCGAGGTTGTTTTCGTTAGAGAGAAGAAGGTTAAGAGGTGACTTAATAGAGGCATACAAAATGATCAGAGGGTTAGATAGGGTGGACAGCGAGAGCCTTCTCCCGCGGATGGAGGTGGCTAGCACGAGGGGACATAGCCTTAAATTGAGGGGTAATAGATATAGGACAGAGGTCAGAGGTAGGTTTTTTACGCAAAGAGTGGTGAGGCCGTGGAATGCCCTACCTGCAACAGTAGTGAACTCGCCAACATTGAGGGCATTTAAAAGTTTATTGGATAAGCACATCGATGATAATGGCATAGTGTAGGTTAGATGGCCTTTAGTTTTTGACTTCCCGTGTCGGTGCAACATCGAGGACCGAAGGGCCTGTACTGCGCTGTATCGTTCTATGTTCTATGTGTCTCTGAAATGTCAATTGTGAAATTTAAGACTGCTTTATTCATCTTTGAATACTACAGTTCGAATTTATATATTGCATTGTACATTAACCTGTTTCCTTTGCTTACTCATTACTGAAAGACACCAAACAACCAACAAACTACTCCATCAGCTCCAGGGACTGCCCTACATTCTGATCAACAGAGGAGACTGGATTACTAGTCCAGTAACTTTACCATTCCTCAAACATGGACAGAAGTGGCCTCCACTGCAAGTAAAACCCCTCCTCCAGCCCACTTCGGGTGAACTTTATCATCTCCAGCCTGAGAAATTTGTACAAATCTCCCAACCAAGCCGCGACCCTGGGTAGCGCTGCCGACATCTAGTTAAATAATATCCGTCGCTGGGCAACCAGAAAGCCAAGGCCTCCTTCTTCTCTTGCAGCCCCAGCGCCTCCGATATCCCAAAGATCGCCAACATAGGGTCTGGCATCATCTTGACCCCAAACACCCCCGACAAGCTCTCAAACACCGGCTCCCAAAAGCCACCCAGCTTTGCACACCTCCAAAACATGTGAATATGGTTCGCTGGCCCCTTCCCATACCCTCACACACATCTTCTACACCCGGGAAGTGCCCACTCATCCAGGACCGAGTCATATGAACCCTATGTACCACCTTAAACTGTGGAAGGCTCATCCGCGCACAAGAGCAGGTTGAGTTGCTCCAGATTCCATGCCGCATCTTACTTCCCAATTATTTCTCCCACTTCCGCTAGATCCCTTCCATCAGTGCCATCCACTTCTCTCTCACCATCCCATTGATATCCCCAATCCTCCCCCCCCCTCCCCACTTATCCAAGACCAGCAACTTCTCCAGCAGTTTATAATCTGACAACCAAGGAAACGAGGAGTTCTTTCTGCTCAAAGTCACACACCTGCCAGTATCTGAAGTCACCTTCTCTTGATAACTCAAATATCTTACACTTCCTCCAGCCCCACAAACATACCCTCTACAAACAGGTGTCTTACCCGCTCCATCCCTTCCTCCTGCCACCTCCCATACATCCCTCCCCCGGTGCAAAGCTATAGTTCCCACATAATGGGGTCAATATAGACATTTTTTTATAACTTCATTTATGGGATGTGGGTCAGTATAGTTGCTCTTCAGAAGGTTCTAGTGAGTTACCTTCTTGAACCGCTGCAGTTCTTCAGATGTAGGTACACCCACTGTGCTGACAGGGATGGAGTTTCAGGATTTTGCCCCAGCGACAGTGAAGGAACGGAAATATATTTCCAAGTCAGGGTGGTGAGTGATTTGGAGGGGAACCTCCAGGTAGTGGGGTTCCCAGGTATCTGCTGCTCATGTCCTTCTAGGGTGGTAGTGGTCATGGGTTTGGAAGGTGTTGTCGAAGGAAACTTGGTGAGTTACTGCAGAGCATCTTGCAGATGGTACACACGGCTGCCACTGTTCATCGGTGGTGGAGGGTTTGAAAGTTTTTGGAAGGAGGAGCAATCAAGCAGGCTGCTTTGTCCTAGATGGTGTCGACCTTCTTCAGTGTTGTTGAGCTGCACTCATCCAGACAAGTGAAGAGTATTCTATTACACTCCTGTCTTGTGCCATGTAGGTGGTGGACAGGCTTTGGGGGCTTAGGAGGTGACTTACTCGCCATAGGATTCCGAGCCTTTGACCTGCCCTGGTAGCCACAGTATTAATATGACTAGCCAGTTCAGTTTCTGATCAAAGGTAACCCCCAGGATGTTGATTATGGGGGATTCAGTGATGGTAATGCTACTGAATGTCAAGTGGCGATGGTCAGATCATCTCTTGTAGGAGATGGTCAATGCCTGACATTTGTGTGGTGTGAATGTAAATTGCCACTTGTCAGTCCAAGCCTGAATGTCCAGGTCTTGCTGCATTTGGACATGAACTGCTTCATTATCTAAAGAGTGTGAATGGTGCTGAATATTGTGCTGGCATCTGCAAACATCCCCACTTCTGACCTTGTGACGGAAGGTCATTGATGAAACAGCTGAAGATGGTTGAGCCTAGAACTCCACCCTGAGGAACTCCTGCAGTGATGTCCTGGAGCTAAGATAACTGACCTCCATCCACGACAACCATCTTCCTTTGTGCCAGAGATGACTCCAACCAATGGAGAATTTTCCCCCCTGATTTCCATTGACTCCAGTTTTGCTCGGGTTCCTTGATGCCATACTCAGTCATATGCTGCCTTGATGTCAAGGGCAGTCACTCTCACCTCACCTCTGGCATTCAGCTATTTTGTCCATGTTTGAATCAAGGCTGTAATAAGGTCAGGAACTGAGTGACCTTGGCGGAACTCAAACTGAGCGTCCGTGAGCAAGTTATTGCTGAGTTAATGCCAAGTGCCGCTTGAAAGCACTGTTTTTTTTAAAATTAATTTAGAGTACCCAATTCATTTTTCCAATTTAGGGGCAATTTAGTGTGGCCAGTCCACCTACCCTGCACATCTTCTTTGGGTTGTGGGGGTGAGACCCACGCAAACACGGGGAGAATGTGCAAACTTCACACGGACAGTGACCCAGGGCCGGAATCGAACCTGGGACCTCGGCAGCATGGGGTGGCTGTGCTAACCACTGAGCTACCACGCAGCCCTTTCATAGCACTGGTTTTTTAAAATGTATTTTATTACAAACGTATCAAAACAGGTTACAGCAGCGCTGAGGTCCCAGGTTCGATCCCGACTCTGGGTCACTGTCCATGTGGAGTTTGCAAATTCTCCCCGTGTTTGCATGGGTTTCTCCCCCACAACCCAAGAAGATGTGTAGGCTAGGTGAATTGGCCATATTAAATTGCCCCTTAATTGGAAAAAATGAATTGGGTACTCTAAATTAAAAAAAAACAGCTTACAGAGAATAAATACCCTGGGAAACTTTGACAGCACTGTTGTGATTCCTTCCATCACTTTGCTGATGATGGAGAGTAAACTGATAGGGGGGTAATTGGCTGGGTTGCATTTGTCCTGTTTCTTTTGTACAGGACACACCCGAGTAATTTTCCACATTGCCGGGTAGATGCCAGCTATCCTGGAACAGCTTGGCTAAGGGTGCGGCAAGTTCTGGAGCGCAAGTCTTCAGTACTATTTCCGGAATATTGTCAGGACCCATAGCCTTTGCAGTATCCAGAACCTTCAGCCGTTTCTTGATATAACGTGGAGTGAATCGTATTGGCTGAAGACTGACATTTTTGATGTTGGAGACCTCTGGAGGAGACCGAGATGCATCATCCACTCGGCACGTCTGGCTTAAGATTGTTGCGAATGCCTCAGCCTTGCCTTTTGCACAGATGTGCTGGGCTCCTCTATCATTGAGGACAGGGATATTTGAGGAGTCTCCTCCTCCAGTGATTGTTTAATTCACGGCTGGATGTGGCAGGACTACAGAGCTTAGATCTGATGTTTTTGTTGTGAAATCACTTACTTGTCAATTACTTGCTGCTTGTTATTTGGCACGCAAGGAATCTTGTGCTGTACTTCACCAGGTTGACACCTCATTTTTAGATATGCCTGTTGTTGCTCCTGGCATGCTCTCCTGCACTCTTCATTGAACCAGGGGTGACCCCTGGCTTGGTGGTAATGGTAGAGTGAGGATATGCCGGGCCATGGGGTTGCAGATTGTGGTTGAATACAATTCTGCTGCTGCTGATGGCCCACAGCGCCTCACAGATGCCCAGTCTTGTGTTGCTAGATCTTTTAGAAGTCTATCCTATTTAGCACTGTGATAGTGCCACACAACAATTTGGAGGGTATCATCAATGTGAAGACGGGACTTTGTCTCCACAAGGACTAGGCGGTCGTCACTTCTACCGATACTGTCATGGACAGATGCATCTGCAGCAGGCAGATTGGTGAGGATGAGGTCAAGTATGTTTTTCCCTCTTGTTGGTTCCCCCACCACCTGCTGCAGTCCAGTCTAGCAGCTATGACCTTTAGGACCCGGCCAGCTCGGTTTGTGCTGGTACTACCGAGGCACTCTTGGTGATGGACATTGAAGTCCCCCACCCAGAGCATATTCTGCACCCTCAGTGCTTCCTCCAATTAATGTTCAATATGGAGGAGTACTGATTCATCAGCTGATGGTGGATGGTACATTGTAATCAGCAGGAGGTTTCCTTTTCCGTGTTTAACCTGAAGCCGTGAAACTTCATGGGGTCCAGAGTCAATATGCCCTCATTTGAAGCGCCTCCTCAACTGATTCCAAATCTTAACTGAAGACTCCGCTCCTGGACTCCATTACTTACCACAGGGAAAACGACAACGGGGCTATCGCCAGGGCCCTCAAACTTGGCCCCCTACAAGAGACCTCCTCTAGCAAGACGCAGTCCAACCCCCGTTCCCCCCGACCACTGTCTCACCTTCTCGGCATTCACTGCCCAATAATAATGCAGAAGGTTTTGTACAAGTCCCCCTCCAGCCTCCTTCTCCGCAGTGAAGCCCTGCCAACCCTTGGTGTCTTGCCTGCCCAAGCGGACTCTGAGATCAGTGTAGCTTCCCCTACTGGAAAAAAGCCTTGGAAGGAAAATTGGGAGGGATTGAAAAATAAACAAGAACCTTGGCAACACATTCATCTTTACCACTTGTGCTGTCCCCACCAATGTCAAATACAGAATGTCCCATCTTTTCAAACCCCTTCTAACCCCCTCTACCAGACCTGCCAAATTCCACTTGTGCATAGCAGCCTAGTCATGCCCTACCCACACCTCCTAAGTGTCTCGAACAGGTAGCGCCACCCCACCCAGTCAAAGAACTTCTCCTCCGTGTCTATCAATATGATCACCTCAGGCACTCTCCCACCTGATGGAGTCATGACCACGTTCAATAGCCTCCTAATATTACTAGAGAGCTGCCGCCCCTTCACGAACCCCGTCTGATCCTCTGAGACCATGTCCGGCACAGACCCCTCCAACCTCCTCGTCAACAGCTTGGCCAACACCTTCCCATCCATGTTCAATAGCGAAATGGGCCTATAAGACCTGCACTCCATCGGATCCTGGTCCTTTTTCAGGATCAGAGAAATAGACGCTTGTGCCAGCATAGCTAGCAACTCCCCCTTTCCAGCGCCTCATTAAACATGCTCAAAAGGGGTCGAACCCTGCCAAAAACGGATTATAAAATTCCGCTGGGAAACCATCTGGCCCAGGCTGCATCATATCCACACACTCCATTACCTCTTGCCATCCGAGTGACTCCTCCAATGCCTGCTGCTTCCTCTCCCCCACCTCCAGGAACATGAACCCATCTAAAAACTGCCCATATTTGCCTCTGCCCCCTAGGTTTGGCTCTATACAGCTCTCGGTAAAAAGGCTTCGAACATCTCATTTATTTTCTGAAGCTCCGTCACCACCTCTACCCGCTGCCCTACCTACACAATTTCCTTTGCCATCTCAGCTGATGGGCAAGTAGGCACCTGGCCTTCCCCCCATATTCATACTGCACCCCTCTTAGGTGATGTAGCTGATCCACCGCCTTCCTGTTGTCAACTGATCAAACTGCCCCTGCATTTTCTTTCTTTCCGTCAGCAATTCCCTTGTCCGGGCCACCAAGTATCTCTGATCCACATCTGCAATACTTTCCAGCAACCTCCATCTCTCTTCCTCTCAACACTATGCCTGCGGGCCTTAGACAAAATAATTTCCCCCCGTACCACCATCTTCAATGCCTCCCAGAACGTAGCCGCATAAACCTCCCCGTTTTGATTGAGCTCAACGGATGTTAATCACCACTGCCACCTTACACAGTTTATCAGCCAAAAGTGCCAAATCCAACCTCCATCACAGTCCCGACACTCACCCCAACCTGGACCTCACAGCCAAATAATGTGGTGCATGGTTCAAAATCACTATTCCCACATACTCCATCCCCAGAACCCCTATCAAAACCGCCTTACCCACAAGAAAAATCAATTTGAGAATACACCCGGTGGACATGGAAGGAATATTCCCCCTCCCCCAGATGCCTAAACCTCCACAGATCAACCCCCCATATCTGGTCCATGAACACTCCCAACTCCCTTGCCATCCCCGACCTAGCCATTGATTTGGGACTCAATCTATCCACCCTAGGTCCCAGCTCACAATTAAAGTACCCCACCCACAATGATCAACTGGTGAGAATCCAAATCTGGGACATCTTCATACGGCAGCACGGTGGCGCAGTGGATAGCACTGCTGCCTCATGGGGCTGAGGTCCCAGGTTTGGTCTCGGCTCTGGGTCACTGTCCGTGAGGAATTTGCACATTCTCCAAGTGTCCAAGTGCATGGGTTTCGCCCCCACAACCCAAACATGTGCAGGGTAGGTGGATTGGCCATGCTAAATTGCCCCTTAATTGGAAAAAAATAATTGGGTACTCTAAATTTATATATTTTTTAAAAACACCTTCATAAAATCCACATTGTCCCAGTTCGGCACATACACATTCACTAACACCACCAGCGCAGCCACTGCTCACTATCGCAACCCTGCTCACTATCACAAACCTATCCCCCAGGCCCCGCAACTCCTTGGCCACCACAAACACTACCTGCTTGCTGAACAAGATCGTAACCCCCTTGACTTCGAATGAAATTCCGAGTGGAATGTTTGCCCCAGCCAACCCTTCCTTGGAAGCACCTGATCTTTCACCCGTAAATGTGTTTCCTTGAGGAAAATCACCTCCACCTTCAAACTCTTTAGGTGCGCAAACACCCAGGACTATTTGATCGGACCATTTAACCCACATAGATTCCACCGGAAGCTTCTGCTCTTCCTCTCTACTAAGACCTGCCATCATCACCTAGCCCAAACCCCGCCCAAACCTCCATCCCTCACTAGTCTGGGCCCAGCCAAAATGGCCACTCTCTCTGTCCTCCCCTAAACTCAACCAACATACTACCTGCGTCACCGAGATCGATCCTCTTGATCATCCACCCTTGCATGCAGCATCTTACAGATATCCCCCAGGATTGCCGTCGCCACCTCCAATGACACAATCCGGTCACTATGGTCCGACACCATCTTTTGCACCTATTGGATTGTCACTCCTTGTGCTTCCAAGCACTTCTCCACCCAATCCAAGGTCCCGTGAAGAGGTGCTACTGCCTCCTCAATTGCACTCGACTAGTCTCCCTGCATCTCCTTTTGTTGCTGTCGAAATTCCTCTTTAATAAAGCTCCATCAGCTGCTCCACTGGTAGTTTAACCATCGAGGACAACCCTTCCCCTCCACCATCTTTCCCACTGTTGCTGTGCTACGGGTCGCCTCCAACTCCTGGGCCAGGGCTCTCACCAACTTTAACCGGGTTTGACACCTCCCATAGATATTCCACTCTGCGAGAGAAACATCACCCACCCCCCCCCCCCCCCCCCCCCCCCACTCTCCTCATGCTTTATCCGTCAGAATCATTCATTAAATGAGCAAAAAGGACCAAAGCTAACATCTCCAGACAGGAGCCACCTCGTGTGCAACCGATCAGACCATGGCCGCCACCGGATGCCTCCCCACCCCAACTTTTTTTAATTGACATCCAATTACAATGCAGAAAATGTTTGCTGGTACATTGCGGTCATTGCCTGTGCATGCTGACCCTTTTACAAAATTAAACAAAATATTTGAGAAAGAAATGAGACAGCAGTTCAAGAAGGGAAATGTTACTTTTATGCCAGAAACATCCTTTCCACACACTGCAGTGATTATAACCATCCTGTTGTTCCTATTACCTTCTGTGGTGCCAACCTGTGTGCTTCAGAATGACTATAGAGTATCAATGCTGATAAAAAAAAATTCATCATATTCCCACTCCCATATTTTAGAAATGAATGACAAGGTAACTGGAAATTAAAATTGTATATCCCTTCTGGCAGGCAGTATTTGCACTTTAGTGAGATGAATAAGAGTTTAAATCATTTCCTTGCAGCATTTCTGCTGGATTTGAACTTTTACTTTTTGTCTCCAATTGTCAATTCAGAATGTTATGCTCATGTAAACTGCAAGGTACTTGAATTCAACTTTACATCCATATTTAGGAATGTGTCTTCCAGGGCAAGAAAGTACAGAAAGAAAATAGACCCCAAAATGTTTCAATTCTGCAGCCATGCTACACTTTATTTATGTTAGATCACTGTTTACCGTTGGCAGCCTTAACTCTAAACACAAGCCTGTAATATAAATGCAAAAGCTCTACAACCTCCGGCAGCAGGGAGACTGATCAAGAGGAGGTATTTCTCCCTCCCTGGTGGAGGCCCAATGCCACCATCAGCAAACAATGGCTGCTCTCGTGATACTAGTGATACAGCTTGCTTTATTTTTTAACCGTAAATATTTAAATTCTGTTATAACCTTCTCACAAAGCTAGGAAAGATCCTCAGTCAGGAAATTAGATGCAATAATGATTTTGAAAAAATGTTGGTTATCGTTGCCTGCTCTGAAATCCATCCCGAATATAAATGAGGCACATTTGGGATCAATACAGTGCTGAGCTCCTCTGTGGCAGACCCAAGACCTGTCCTGATTCACTCAAGTTTCCCCAAGTTGTTCCAGTGCTAACTGTCTACAAGTACATGATTGATAGAATTAGCATCACATTGAAAATACAGCACAGAAACCGAGCATTCTGCACAACCAGCTCTCATGCCAACATTTATGCTCCACTCAAGCGTTCTCCCATCCTTCTTCACTAAAACCTATCAGCATAAGACTCTACCTTCTCTCTCATGTGTTCCCGGAACAATCCCTTAAATACATCTAGGGCGGAACTCTCCGTTCCCGGGAAAAATCGGGAGTGCCATTGTGAACTCGGCCGAATTTCACGACGGCCTCGGAGGCAGCTCCTCGCCCCCTATTCTCCCCTCCCGGCGGAGCTAGGAGCGGTGCTCCATAACTCCCGGCAGCTGGCCGGCGCGCCGAGAGTGATGCGCCGGCGGCGCCTATGTGACGTCAGCCGCGCATGCGCGGGTTGGCTGGCTCCAACCCGCGCATGCGCGGCTGACGTCACGACGGCTGACAGCTCGAACCCGCGCATGCGCTGTGGCCGTCTTTCCCCTCAGCCGCCCCGCAAGACGTGGCGGCTTGATCTTGCGGGGCGGCGGAGGGGAAATAGTGCGTCCGATTGAGACGCCGGCCCGACGATCGGTGGGCTCCGATCGTGGGCCTGTCCCCTCCCGAGCACAGTCGTGGTGCTCATTCCCCACCAGGCCCCTACAAGCCCCAAAACGGGCATCTCACGGCGATTTCACGATGGCAGCGACCAGGTGTGGTTGCCGCTGTCGTGAAACGGTCGCGAACGGCAGGCCGCTCGGCCCATCCGGGTCGGAGAATCGTCGGTCGCCATGAAAAACGGCGTGCTCCGATTCTTCCGAGCGGGGGGTGGGAGAATCGCGGGGGGCACCAGGGGGTCATGAAATTAGTCAGGGGGCTCTCCCGCGATTCTCCCACCCGGCGTGGGGAGCGGAGAATCGCCCCTAGACTCTTCGGCTCAACCAGTCCGTGTGATAGCAAGTTCCACATTCTCATCATTTCAGGTGAAGAAGTTTCTTGTGAATTCCCAATGTGATTTCTTGGTGACTATATATTAATGGGGAAGTCTCAAGGTGCTGTGGGTTGCATTCCTACCACTGAACCAGAAGCTTCAGATTTAAATCCCACCCCAAGATAGCCAAGGAAGGTGCCTTCACAACATGGCCAAATAGGTTTGAATATCAACCTGTAAATCCTTCCAACATCACTAATGGCAGGTGGTATAACTTGGTCAGCCATGCAATGTAAAAAGAAATAAAAGAAATGGAGCATCTACCATCACTATTCATATCTCTGGATTACAATTTGGATGTAAAGATCTATGGGTGGGATTATCAGGCCACACCTACCACCAGGGTTGTCCACTGAAAGTCAATGAAGTGTCACCGAATCTCCCACAGTGAGTACCACCATGACGAGGCAAGAAAATCCAATCCTATGTCGCCACAGTAACTTGGACTCATTGGGGAACCAGTTGGCTGGACAATCAGTGTGGATCAGATTGCTGCAACAGCACAAGATTCAATCACAGTTCCGGATGGAGTGGATTGAGGACCTGCATTCTTGCCCGACCCAGGGTGAAGGTAGAAAAGTAAGAACAGGAAGAAGATATACTAATGACCTTGAGATTCATTCTTCCCCATGCCTTCCGGGCTCCCACTGATTGAGTTCAGGGTGCTTGGAGGTCAATAGAGGCCCTTAAATAGCACTTATGGGTCTCATGCTACAGCCACTGGTATGCAACCAGTGGTGGGCAAGGGTCTCATCATCTGGAGTTGGCCCACTGTCCACCAGATGGGTCCCTCATTCACAGACACCATGTGCCCAATCAAGGGACCTGGTCTTGGGGAGGGGGCCCCCTGCAGGCCCCTGAGGGAGAACCTCACTCCCCTGGCTAGCTAGACAGAGTGCTTACTGAACTCAGGCAATTTGGTGACTGAGGGAATTCAGCGTGTGATGGGAAAGGGTAGAGCATACAGGCATAAAAGAGAATGCACCAGCAAAAAGGCCAGAGTGGGGGAAATTGATGAAAAGGCAGAAACCTTGGCTCTTTATCCGAGTGAATGCTGCATCTATAAAAAAAAAGGTGGGTAAATTTGCAACACAAATTGAAATAAATACATTCAAAGAGATGGTCATTGCAGAGAGGTCAGGCTGTGAAGAAACCATCAGCTGCAAGACCAGGAAACACCAAAACTGGTTCAACGAGAGGTTTTGCTGGTTTCCAACAGCAAGAGGAGGCCCAGAAAAGGAGCCTGAGAAAGGGATACCAGCCATCAGGAGCCCAAGGACTAATTGCATCTCCTGGAAACACCTGTCAAATGTGCAGTCAAAGAGTGCGGCTCTAGGATCGAGCTCATCAGCCATGCAAGGACCCACCAAACCCATGATCAGCAACACAGAGTTACTTAGGTGGACAATCATACTTGTTAGCGAGTGACTGCCGAAGAAGAAGGAAGATTACAGAGAGGTGTTTGAAAGGTGACCGAGGCAGGGAACTGAATATTCAAGTGTATTTAACATTTCACAAAGATAGGAAGAAAATAAAAGGAGGTGGAATATCTCTGTTATTAAAGAATAAGATCACTACAGGAGTGAGAAGAACTTGGTTTGGAAGATAGATCAAGAGAGCTCATTTTGGGAGGAAATAAGAAAAAGCAAGGGAAAGAAGCCATCGGTGGGAGTAGTTTACAGGACCCCTTACAGTATCTATGCTGTAGGACCAAGAATAAATCAAGAAATAATAGGGGATTGCAAGAAATGTGCTGCAATAATCATGGTTGATAATAACCGTCATATAGATTGGATAAATCAAATTGGCAAATTTAGCCTTGAGGTTGAGTTCATTAAGAGTATTAAGAATAATGCATTCTGGAAACAGCCAGAATAGAGGCTACTTTAGAGCTGTCAATGTGTAATGCTACAGGATAAATTAATGGTCTCATAGTAAAGGATCCTCTAGGCAAAAGTGACCATAACATGACAGAATTTCACATCCAGTTTGAAGGTGAGAAACCTGGGTTTGAAACTAGTATCTCACATTTAAATCAAAGCAAAGGATGACTTTAAAAAAAGCAGAGGAAATGAGAATGAGAGTAAACTAAAAAATTAAAACAGAGAGTAGAAGCTTCAACAAGTATATTAAAATGACGAGGATAGCTAAAATATATGTTGTTACTTAGAGATAAGACTGGGAAATAATAACAGCAAACAAGGAAATAGCTTTGAACAACTATTTTGCGTCTGTTTTCACAATAAAAGATAGAACAGCACTTTATCATAGATTATCATAGAATTTACAGTGCAGAAGGAGGCCATTCGGCCCATCGAGTCTGCACCGGCTCTTGGAAAGAGCACCCTACCCAAGGTCAACACCTCCACCCTATCCCCATAACCCAGTAACCCCACCCAAAACTAAGGGCAATTTTGGACACTAAGGAACACTAATTTATCATATCCAATCCACCTAACTTGCACAACTTTGGACTGTGGGAGGAAACCGGAGCACCCGGAGGAAACCCACGCACACATGGGGAGGATGTGCAGACTCCGCACAGTGACCCAAGCCGGAATCGAACCTGGGACCCTATGAGCTGTGAAACAATTGTGCTATCCACAATGCTACCGTGCTGCCCCACGGAATAATCAAAGAAAATAAAGGGACAACTGGGAGGAATGTAAAACAATCACTAGCGTAAGAGAAAAAGCACTAGGGAAACTAATGGAATTAAAGGCTGACAAGTCATCTGGACTGATATTTTAAAACTCCTGGTTGCAAACTAAGTGGCTGCCAAGATAGTGGATGCATTGATTGTAATCTTGCAAAATTCCCTAGATTCTGGAATGGTATCGTTAGATTGGAAGACTGCAAATTCAAAAAAGGAGAGACAGAATGCAAGAAACTATAGTCCAGTTAGCACAATATTGATCATGGGAAAATGCTGAAATAAACTATTAAGCAAGTAGTAGCAGGACCTTGACACAATCATAATACAAACAGGAAGCGTCAACTTGGTTTTATGAAACAGAAATCACAATTATCAGAGTTTTTTGAAGATGTAGCAAATAATGTGGCTAAAGGGGAACTAGTGGATGCAGTGTATTTTAATTTCAAAAGACATTCAACAAGATGCCACATAAAAGGTTTCTATGCAATATAAGAGTTCAAGGTGTTGGGGGGTAATATATTAACATAGATAGATGAGTAACCTACAGAGAATGAGTCAAAATTAACAAGATATTTTCAGGTTGACAAACTATAACTAGTGGAGTGCCACAGGGATCAGTGTTTGGAACTTCAACTATTTACCATCCATGTTAATAATTTGGTTGAAGGGTCCAACTGTATTGTAGCCAGATTTGCTGATGGTACAAAGAGGTTGTGAGAAGGATATAAGGGGCTGGATTCTCCACAATCCCGCGGCGAAATCACGTTTGGCACGGGGCCGGAGAAGCAAAGTTCCCGATGGAATCAGGCCCGGCGCCGCTCCGGCGGTTCTCCGGGTCCCGAATATCCGTGCGTCCGCAAATTACTCCGCGCAGCTGGGGGTCCATTAACAGAGGCCCGGCCAGCAATACTCCACTCCCGATCGGCCGAATTCCTGACCGCGTGGAACTAATGTGGTATGGCCGGTTGGGACGCAGTCCACAGCCACCCTGGTGGGGGGGCGTTGGGATTGAGCACCGGGGGGACCTTATGTGCGGCTGGGGCAGCGATCAGGCCGGAAAGGCCCCTTGGGCGCGCGGCCGATTGGGGAGCCTAGTTGTTTGTGTTGTTCTGCGGTCAGAGTCCGCAATGGCGCTCTGTGCGGTCATAGAACTGGAAGTGCGGGAGCCCCGGATCCCTGCAAACCCCCAGAAGGTAAGTGAATCGACTTTTATTTTTTGCAGGAAACTTGGGAGTGCAACGCCAGCATTTTTACATGGCCCCATTTTGGGAGAACCCAGCCCCAGGAGTCTGCAACAGGATGTAGATAAGTTAAGTCATGGGCCTGTGGGAAAATGCAACATTTTTCATTTGGCAGGAAAGATAGAAATGCAGATTAATTAAATGGAGAGGCGCCACAGAATGCTACAGTACAGAGGAATATGTGTGACCTCATACATGAATCACAAAATGTTAGCATGTAGGTAGAGCAAATAAGTAAAAAGGAAAATGGAATGTTGGAACTTATTGTGAGGAGAATGGAGTATAAAAGTAGGGAAGACTTTCCACAACTATGCAGGGAATTGGTGAGACTTACTTAAGAAGAATGTACTTTTATTGGAGCCAGATCAATTCAGAGAAGGTTCACTAGGCTAATTCCTGTGATGATGGGGTTGTCCTGTGAGGAAAGGTTTTGAAGTTTGAGTCTATACTCATTGGGGTCTCAAAGATGAAAGGCAATCTTACTCAAACAGATCAGATTCTGAGTGGCTTTGACAGGGCAGATGCTAAAGGAATGAGCTGGATTTTCATGAAGCAGATGGTAAGCAAGAGTCAGGAATGTTCAACCATTTACAATTAGGCCATTTGGCAACTGTATCCAAAAAAACAGCTATGACAGGATGGTTTTTATAGATGGCCTAATTATGAATGCTTGTCTGAGCTCCAAGAATGGCTAATGGACTTAACTCTCATCAGGGCCTGTTTGCAATGTTGCAAAGAGAAGTGATAGCTTTATTTTAATGATCTATGTATGACCATGTAATAACTAATTTTTCTTTGAAGTGCATTTTTCAATGCCTGTGTTTATTTACACAAGATTCAGAGGTGTGGAAAATAGCTCTTTATCATTGATTCTATGAATGCCTGCTGTTGATTCACAGCTTTTTTGATAGAGAAGGTAAGAAGTCAATGTAACTCAAAGAGAATGTTGAATAGCTAATTTCTTTTGTTCCCAAATCAGGACTTGATGTTGTCCCATGATTCATAACTACTGAGGTGCCACAATCCATGTCCTCGAACAAACTGGGCATGACTCCATCCAAACAGTGGGGTGTCTGAGATACTCACTCCTGCAAATGGAACCAGTAAGGACAGGAGTGCTGCGTACAGGCTCCCTATCCAAACTCTTATTTCGTGCAGTGGAAATTGCCAGTAACAGGTCCAGAGGCAAGAAACCGGGAACCATTTCAAAAAGCCTCGTGACTCAGCCCGACTTCACAAAAAACCCCAGCCAATGTTTACCCTTTTGAAGGAATCTAGAACTAGGGGACACGGTTTCAAAGTAAGGGATCGCCCATTTATGAGGGAAATGAGGAGAAATTACTTCTCTCAGAGGAGGACTGATCATTGGACTTCCCTAGCCCAAAGAACAGTAGAGGCTGGGTCACTGAATATATGCAAGACTGAGTTAGACACATTTTTGATTTGACAAGGGACTCAAAGTACAAGAGGCAGGCGGGAAAGCGGAGTTAACCTGACAATCAGATTAGGTCAGATCTTATTGAATGGCAAAGCGAACCTAAGAGCCCCCTGCTCCTATTTCTTAAGTTGTTTTGGTGGTACAGCTCAGGTACAGCATAATAGACTAGTTGGAATGAATGGTCTATTTCCGTACTTTAAATTTAATGCAACACCGAAGTATGCTAACATATGCCCAGAATCACATTTTCTTTTTCCTGCTTTCTCTCACATCCAGATAGTTGCTGCAGAATCATATGCATCATGCCTCTCTGCATACTGATTTACCAAACAGGAAATTAGAATTCTCTTTTCTAGCTCACGCTTCCTACAGAATGTGCAGGATGTTTCAGCTAATCAATTAGATATATACCTGACCTGCAAGAATAACAATCAGTTTATGTTAAAAACAATACACCGGTCAGTCGGTGGAAAGAGTATTAAAAGGATTGAAATAATATCTGAATTAGTAGCTTAGAAACATTTCCTACTTCCAGTTAATGATGGTAATCACATCAGAAAATTGTCTGACAATATTACACCAAAATAACAAAGTGTACTCATTTACAAATATTTACAAAAAGTTCAAAGAGAATGTTTCCCGCAAATTGAGACCGTCTGGTGGACGTCACTAGTAACTGCTGATTATTCAATGCAGGACCTGGTATTTGACAATAACATTAATGCTGCTGAATAGGAATGTTTTACCACCAAATGTGAGGTGACTATTTTATCAAGGGACCCATTGCAAACTTTCTAGTTGAAAACAAATTAAACTAGTTCACCTCAGAGCACGGTGATCCAATGATTTCATTTGTGAATAATCACACCCGGATTAGCAATGTTCTCAGCTACAGTTTTCCGTATCTGTTACTTTTTATTTTACCTCATTTTGCTTTCTCAATTTATTTTTCATTTCCCGGTTATCTTCCTGAGTTGTATTCTTGTATCATATTGTTGCAATGTTCAATCTTTAGTCATCTTCTGTTCCCTCATCACTTCCGTCAGCCTGTCATTCTCTGTAGTCACCTGCAACCGATTGGCGGAAGGTACCAAGGATCAAATGGATGGGGCTCGACAGAAAAGTGTGGGCTAAAATATTGATCAACTTACATCAAAGCTCATGGGTGAGATTGCAACAAATAATGAGAAACCTAAACTACAAATAAATTAGTACATTGGGAACTGTGCTGGAGGAGTCCTAGGCTCCACCTCGGATTGTCCATGGGTCAAAATCCTGGAACTCCCTTCTTAATAGCACTGTGAGTGTACCTACCACACATGGACTGCAGCAGTTCAAGGAGGCAGCTCAACGCCAATCAAGGTCAATTAATGATGGGCAATAAATGCTGGCCTAGCCAGCAACGTCCACATCCCATGAACAAATATTTTTAAAAACCTATGATTGGTCCTGACTATAAAAGGATAAGGGTAGGCCAAGAGAAAACACTGAAGCTGCAGACATAGAGAAAAATTCAGTCTCAAGTCCCCAATACAGTCCTCAAGAACAGCAGTTCAAGCATGTGCAATACCAGGCAGCAACTGCAAGGATAAAGTTTATGGGGAAATATTTACATTACACTATATACAAATTATATTATTAATGATATGTATATGGTGATTATAATCAGCTGCATCAGAAATAACAAGTGACAGGAAGAAATAAGTTCAATAATGCATTGAAAGCTTTTCATGTGGTTACATCTCTTGTGGGTTTCTGGGACATTTGTTTATGTCCCTTACAGTACAGCATAAGAAAACTTTTTTTTTCTCTGCTACAGCCAAGTTTAACTCCTCACCGTACAGATGTAATACAATGGATGTACAATTTATTTATGCTTTAGATTTAACTCCTTGCCAGTTGGTGCTTTCTGAAGTACCTGTTGACAATATTTGTGGGCAGCCCAGAAGTAAACTTAAATACCTTAAAATATAACAACTATATTCATAACTGCCAGGACCAGCTGCATTGAATTCTATGATTACTGCTCATGAGTGCTAAGCCCTATGGTTGACCCACGAGAAAAGTACTGAGATTAATCACTAATTAGAGTGACCCTTAGAGCATCCAGGTCCTGATGCAAGAATAAACTGTAAAGATCATCGGACTCAAAGAGCTCATTGCTGACAAGGAGAACTTGCGAAATGTATCAAAGTTGTGATCTGATGTGAATTGTTACATAACAATCTGCAGGCTCAAAATAGTCATTACACGCCATGAATACCTTTATTTATTACACTGTGATTAATGAAGAATTTTATATCTATTATATTTCACATCTGTGGCAGTAATGTTATTAAAAACCCTGATTTAAAATACAAACAGGCAGTGTGTGTACTAAAGCTGTAATTAAGGTGTTATAAAAAGTGGGCAACTATTGTCTCCAGCCATTAACTTGTTTCCATATAGATAGCTAATGGGATATTGTTTTGATTGCTGGAGATTCCATGGGTGTCAGTAATTTATAAGTGGGTGTGTTTAGACCTAGCTAAGCAGGTCATGGTTCATCTAAGTGGGATGCAGATTTTGTAATTAATGGGAGGAACACAATGTCTGTAGTTTGCAGTCTGTTATAGGATTTTAAGTTGAACAGCAGTTTACCTCGGATTTGAGAAGACAGGAGGATTTTCAGGTTGTTCTTTAAAGCATCTTTCTCTCCAAAGGTTTGCACAGATAAGCAAGAACCCCTGGTTGCTAATTTTATTTCTGAGTGAATTTTGAACTGTATTATTGGAAATATACTGTGGTAGGTGTAGATGGTAAGCGAAAGCTTTTTCCTTTTATTTAAGAATTGTTAATTGTAAAGCTATTTCTTTGCTGTTAATGTGGCTAAATTAAAATTAGTTTTAACATAAAAGATACCTATTGGTCAGAGTCATTAGTCCTGGGGTGAAGAATCTTTCCTCAGTTGTACAAATAGAAAAATTGTTTGGGGTTCTCATGCGGTATCCTAACAATGTTGAATCTTGAATGTTTTATGTTCTTTTATCCACTTTAGCACCCTAACATTTTGGATTTCCCCACATTTTTCATGATTCTGGCTGAGAGATTAGTCTGGGACAGTTTCCGGGCTCGCCCACCGGTACCAGAGGTGATTTAAACCACGCCGGCGGGAAAGGCCTGTCAGCGGCGGGACTTCGGCCCATTGCGGGCCGGAGAATCGCCGCGGGGGGCCCGCCGACCGGCGCGGCGCAATTCCCGCCCTTGAACCAAGAGACCCATAGGTCAGTGGAAATAGGACCTAGGACCTCACTAATGTCCTCCTGCAGAGCTGACCACGCCTCCTGCTGAGCTGACCATGCCTCCTGCAGAGCTGACCACGCCTCCTGCTTGAGCTGACCACACCTCCTGCTTGAGCTGACCACGCCTCCTGCTTGAGCTGACCACGCCTCCTGCTTGAGCTGACCACGCCTCCTGCTTGAGCTGACCACACCTCCTGCTGAGCTGACCACACCTCCTGCTGAGCTGACCACACCTCCTGCTGAGCTGACCACACCTCCTGCTTGAGCTGACCACGCCTCCTGCTGAGCTGACCACACCTCCTGCTGAGCTGACCACACCTCCTGCTGAGCTGACCACACCTCCTGCTGAGCTGACCACACCTCCTGCTGAGCTGACCACGCCTCCTGCTTGAGCTGACCACGCCTCCTGCTGAGCTGACCACACCTCCTGCTGAGCTGACCACACCTCCTGCTGAGCTGACCACGCCTCCTGCTGAGCTGACCACGCCTCCTGCAGAGCTGACCACGCCTCCTGCAGAGCTGACCACGCCTCCTGCTGAGCTGACCACGCCTCCTGCTGAGCTAACCACACCTGCCGGACCTGCGCAGCGGTGCCGGTGACGTTGGAGCGGTGGTTGTCCGTGACTCCGGGAGCTGTGGTCGTGGTCCTGTGTCCGTACCCCTGGTCGGAGCTGGTGGTAGCCGGGAAGGGGGAGGGGTTCCTGTGCGCTGGGTTGCGGGGGTGCTGGGGGCGGTTAAGACTGGAGGGGGGGTGCTGGTGCTGGGTGTTGCAGCCGCACTCCGGCGGGTGCCAGGTCCCGAAGGGAGACCGTGTCCTGTCGTCCGTCGGGATACTACACGTACGCATACTGCGGGTTCGCGTGGAGTAACTGGACTCGTTCAACCAACGGGTCGGACTTGTGCACCCACACATGCTTCCGGAGCAGGATGGGCCCGGGGGTGGCCAGCCAGGTTGGGAGCGGGAATCCTGAGGACGACTTCCTGGGGAAAACAAGAAGACGTTCGTGAGGTGTTTGGTTCGTGGCAGTACAGAGGAGAGACCGAATAGAGTGAAGGACGTCTGGGAGAACCTCTTGCCAGTGGGAGATCGGGAGACACCTGGACCGCAGGGCTAGCAGGATGGTCTTCCTGACCGTACCGTTCTCCCTCTCGAACTGACCGTTACCCCAGGGGTTGTAGCTGAGCAGGAATTGTCGCAAATCGTCACTCATAAAGGAGGACCCCCGGTCGCTGTGGATGTACACGGGGTAACCGAACAGGGAGAAAATGGAGTGGAGGGCTTTGATGATGGTTGTCGTGGTCATGTCGGGGCAGGGGATGGTGAACGGGAAGCGGGAGTACTCGTCAATCACATTTAAGAAATACGTGTTGCGGTTTTGGAGGGGAGGAGACCTTTGAAGTCCATGCTGAGACGTTCAAAGGGGCGGGATGCCTTTATCAGATGCGCCTGCTCAGGCGGTAAAAGTGCGCAAATGTGACAGTCCCTGGTCACAGTCCTGACCTCCCCGATAGAGTAGGGCAGGTTGCGGGTCTTAATGAAGTGAAAGAAGCAGGTTACCCCTGGATGGCAGAGGTCCGCGTGGAGGGTTCGGAGGCGGTCCACCTGCGCGTTGGCCCAGGTACCGCGGGACAGGGCATCAGGAGGCTCGTTGAGCTTCCCAGGACGATACAAGATATCGTAGTTGTATGTGGACAACTCGATCCGCCACCGCAAGATCTTGTCGTTCTTGATCTTGCCCCTCTGTGCATTATCAAACATAAAGGCCACTGACCGTTGGTCTGTGAGGAGGGTGAACCTCCTGCAGGCCAGATAGTGCCTCCAATGTCGCACAGCTTCGACAATGGCCTGTGCCTCCTTTTCCATCGAGGAATGGCGGATTTTGGAAGAGTGGAGGGTCCGGTAGAAGAAGGCCACGAGTCTGCCCGCTTGGTTCAGGGTGGCCGCCAGAGCTACATCAGACGCGTCGCTCTCGACCTGGAATGGGAGGGACTCGTCGATAGCGCGCATCGTGGCCTTTGCGATATCCGCTTTGATGCGGCTAAAGGCCTGGCGGGCCTCCATCGACAGGGGGAACATGTTGGACTGGATGAGGGGGCGGGCTTTGTCAGCGTAGTTAGGGACCCACTGGGCATAATAGGAAAAGAAGCCCAGACAGCGTTTGAGGGCTTTGAGGGAGTTGGCGAGGGGAAGTTCCATTAGGGGGCGCATGCGTTCAGGGTCGGGGCCTATCACTCCGTTACGCACTACGTAGCCGAGGATGGCTAGACAGTCGGTGCTGAACACGCACTTATCCTTATTATAAGTGAGTTTAAGGAGTTTTGCGGTACGGAGGAATTTGCGGAGGTTGATGTCGTGGTCCTGCTGGTCATGTCCGCAGATGGTGACATTGTCGAGATACGGGAAGGTTGCCCGTAAACCGTATTGGTCAACCATTCGGTCCATCTCCCTTTGGAAGACCGAGACCTCATTTGTGACACCGAATGCAACCCTTAAAAAGTGGTAGAGTCGCCCATCCACTTCGAACCCAGTGTACTTTCGGTCACTCACGCGGAGGGGTAGCTGGTGATGGCGGACTTAAGGTCCACCATGGAAAAGACTTTGTACTGCACAATCCTGTTAACCATGTCGGAGATACGGGGGAGAGGATACGCGTCCAGCTGCGTAAACCTGTTGATGGTCTGACTGTAGTCAATGACCATCCGGTTTTTCTCCCCAGTCCGAACTACCAGCACTTGTGCTCGCCA
Organism: Scyliorhinus canicula; assembly: GCF_902713615.1. Classification (NCBI taxonomy): domain Eukaryota; kingdom Metazoa; phylum Chordata; class Chondrichthyes; order Carcharhiniformes; family Scyliorhinidae; genus Scyliorhinus; species Scyliorhinus canicula. The sequence continues at coordinate 127,357,352 of NC_052150.1, forward strand.
GGGACTGTTGCTAGCCTGTATGACTCCTTCCTTCAGAAGCCTTTGGACCTCAGACCTGATGAAGGTCCGGTCCTGGGCACTGTACCGTCTGCTCCTGGTGGCGACGGATTTGCAATCCGGGGTGAGGTTTGCAAACAAGGAAGGGAGGTCGACCTTGAGGGACGCGAGGCTGCAGACAGTAAGGGGGGGAAAGGGCCGGCAAATTTGAAAGTTAAACTCTGGAGGCTGCACTGAAAATCCAGTCCTAGGAGTGCCGGTGCGCAGAGGCGGGGAAGGACGAGGAGTTTATAGTTTTTAAAAACCCTCCCCTGGACCGTGAGGTCCGCCACGCAGCACCCGGTGATTTGGACTGAGTGCGAACCAGAGGCCAGAGCGATTTTGTGTTTAACTGGGTGAACGGGCGTGCAGCGTCTTACCGTGTCGGGGTGGACGAAACTCTCTGTGCTCCTGGAGTCCAGTAGGCAGCTCATCTCATGACCATTGAGCAGGATCTGTGTGGTCGTCATGGAAAGCGGGCGGGGCCGTGATTGATCCAGCGTCACTGCGGCGAGTCATGGCAGGAACTCAGAGTCGTAATCCACCATGGAGTATTCACTTGCGGGGTCCTCCAGGCCGATCTAAGGTGGCGGCACCCGTCGGCCGCACGTGGTGGGGGGTGAACAAGATGGCGGCGCCCGGGGCTCGCACGTGGAGTCTGGGGCCCAAAATGGCGGCGCCCGGGGCTCGCACGTGGCGTCGGGGGCCCAACATGGCGGTGCCCGTGGATCACTCGTGGCGGTGGGGGGTGGAGGCAGCAAGGTCCGCGGGCCACACGGGGCCCTAGAGGAGCACAGGGGGGGGACCCTCGGTCGCTATTCGGGATGGCAGCGACCGATTTTGACTGGCAGACAGCTGCATAGTGGCCCTTCTTGCTGCAGCTTTTACAAGTTGCAGTGCGGGCCGGGCAGCGCCGGGGGGGGGGGGGGGGGGGGGGGGGGGGGGGGGGGGGGTGCTTGGCCTGACCGCAAAAGTAGCAGCGGGGGCCCGTGGGCTTATCGGGGCGTCCCGCGGCGCAGGTCTGGGGGGGGGTCAGAATCGGCGGGGGTGAGGGGGATTGCATGCCACGCTGCCCAAGGGGCCGCCGCGCGGCCGAGGGCATACGCGCGGGCGTTGCTGTCAGCGATCTCCAAGGAGGATGCTAGGCTCCGGGCCTCAGCGAGGCTTAAAGTGTCCTTTTCCAGAAGCCTCTGGCGTATCTGGGATGATTGCATGCCCGCCACAAAGGCGTCCCTGATCAAGAGTTCGGTGTGCTCCGCTGCAGTGACCTGCGGGCAGGCGCAGTTTCTCCCCATGACAATGAGGGTCCGATAGAATTCGTCGAGGAACTCACCGGGGAACTGTTGCCTCGTAACCAGGAGGTGCCGCGCTTAGACCTGATTCACCTGCCTGATGAAATGTCCCTTCAGCAGATCCATAGCAGCGTCATAGTCCAGTTCATCCTCTGTCAGGGAGCAGACGGCGGTGCCCACGCACGAGTGGAGAATGTGGAGTTTCTGTTCCCTTGTCGGGCGGTTTTCTGCTGTGGTGAGGTAGCTGTTGAAGCATGCCAGCCAATGTTTAACCAGCCAATGTTTAAATGTTGCTGACGCGTTTGCACCATGCGGGCTGACGCAGAGGCAGTCTGGCTTGATCCGCAGCTCCATTTCAAAATTCTAGTGTATTAAATTGATGCACCATCAATTGGACTCGAGTCGTGAAGTAGTTCCAAACAACAGGCTTTAATACACTAGATGTATGAATGATTTGGCTACTGTTGAGGGGCTAGCATCGGTGCCACATGGAACAATCGATTCCAATGAGAAATGGTGCGGGATTTGCCGGTTTCACGATTGACACTCAGAAGGCTGACAAGCTGCAGCCGCATAGACACACTTCATTCCCCATTCCAGCCAACAAGACGCGCGGCCCCAAGATTCACCAACGCTGAGCTGGAGACCCTCATGGACGCTGTGGAGGAGAGGCAGATGACCCTGTAACCCGGGCCAGGAACGAGGCTGCTAGCCGCCGCCATTCGATGTACCTGGGCGAAGATGGCAGAGCCGGTCAGGGCCATGGGCAACATAGTCTGGACGGTGCATCAGTGCCGGAGGAAACTGCACGGCCAGAGTAGGCAGCATGGTGCCCCTAGCACCAACCCCCATCCCGCACAACCATAACCCTAACCCCCCCCCCCAACCAGGAGGGCGGCCGAACCCCCTACCCTGCCCTACATGCCGGTACCCTTACCAGCTACCATGGCTGGGAGCCCTGGCCACTGAGCCCACCAGCTACCCACCCCCTGGGCTGCATGAGTTGGACTGTCTAACTGTCATCTTCTGTTTCTCCCCCCCGCGGATGCAACTGTGCACCACGGTCTGGGAGATTCCAGACAGGTCCCCACTCGGTTCCTGGATGGACCCCGTGTGTAAAAGTTCAGGGCGACCATCACCTTTACGGCCACCGGGAGCGTGTGTCCTTCCTCATACCCCCGCGGTGCCATTATCTGGTAGATATTTCGCACTGTCTCTCTTCTTCAACGGCATGCCCGGTCCGGCAGGTCCTCGAATGACAGGTGGTGCCGGTACACACAAGACCTCCTGTGGCGCCTCCTCCTCGTCCTATTGGGTGGCTCGCTCTCCATCCTGGACGGCTGCCACCAATCCCTCTGCGGCACACTCCCCTACTGCAGCTTCCTCCTCCTCCTCCACGAGCAGCTCCAGCTCATACAGCCGCAGGGCATCGCCCAGGGCAGCGGCGACTAGCAGGAAAGCCACCACTGCTGGTTGAATTCCAATATTCATTGTCTGCAGGGGGTGAAAGATTGACAACATGGTGTGTACCCCCCGTGCTCAACCAGGTCCACCGGGCTACATGGTGGCTCCTTTTGGCACTGCGGACCTTGCTCCTGAATACCCCCCCCCCCCCGCCCCCACCCCCCTCCCGCCCGTCCCAGGCCCCATTGGTGCCTCCCACCGTGGGGGCTTCTGGCCCTGGTGCCCATCCCTGCTGCCATGGGGTATGATCGGCTGGTGCTGCCCTTGCCAGAGATAGGCTCCGCGGCCCATCCGGTGCCCCCACAGGTCCAATAGTGGACGTTGACTGGGTGGCAGCCTGATGCCCTGCCGGCGAGTGGCAGCCAGTTGGGAGGGTGGGGGCTGGGGTGCGGGGGTGGGGTGGGGGCACCCATAAGGCCGGTGTCACTCTGCAGAACCGCGGTCAGTGGGGTGCGCAGGAAGATGGCTGCCTTGCAGGCCACGGCAATGGTGGTCCGTGCAGTCCTCCAGGGGGTCACCCCGGCCACAGGGCCCATTCCTCCGAGGTCTGGAAGGACGGAGTGGTTAGTGCCCAGCACGGCAGCCCACAGTCTGCCTCTGCATGTCCTACCTCCTCTCTCTCTCTCTCTCTCTCTCTCGCGCGCGCATCAACCACGCCGCCGGTTTCACGATTTCTAAAGCTGTCGGGAATTCGCCCCGTGGAGGTGGGGAATCACGGAGGTCCCAGAGAATACTGGGTCAGGTCCGCTAATGATATGCCAAGGGTGTTTTAGTATGACTTGCATCCTTCCAATAATGTCATGCCAAGAATTGCGACACTTCAGCTGTGACCCATCAATATTCAGTACAATTCAATATCATCGCTTGCTTTAAATATTCCATGGAAAAAAAATTATAGGGTCACACTTCTGTTCAAGAAAACAGAAAAGCATAACCAAGTAATTATGGAACAACTGCTATGGATATATTTCTGAGGCTAGTTTTCCAGATTTGTGTTGATGTTGCAGAATCTTCTTTGCTGCCAGATGAAACAAGTTGTGGCTCAGTTGACTGCAAAACAAGACTGAACAGATTTTCAAAATGGAGACTGGCAAAGTCTACATCCAGGTGCTCAAGGAATTCTGTTTAGAATGAAATAAATCACACAGCAGGTACATGCCCCAAATATTTGCTCAACACATTGGTGATTCACGGGTGTTACAGCAATGCAAAACACAGGGCAGAAGTTTTCCCTTTTTATTTTCAGAGCGTCGCAGCAGGAGGGAAATGTGATGTTAAAGCTGCTGGCCCCAATCGTGGCTTTCCATGTCCAAGGGGTGGGTCCCACAATGTCCTGCTGGTGGGGTGGGATCTGATTGAGGCCGCCCCATCAGCCACTTCGGTTTTTTTTTAAAAGATCGGGGCACCATTTTTAAAGGCTTAAAGGAAATTATCAGGCATAGAATCGTACAGTGCAGAAGACCATTTGGCCCATCGAGTCTGTATTGAGGCCTGTCAATTGGCTTTAAATTTATTCTGACGGGGTTCACAATACTGAACATTGGGAATCCCTTTATGTCACTGAGTGACATGATCGTGAGGACGATCGCAACAGGACTTCAAGCAGATGCATAATGTGATTTGGGTCTCTCATTAGATTTTGCGTTCCCATTGCCATTCACATCCGATGCAAACGGGAGTACAAACTCCCAGCTACAGTCTTAAGTGGAAAGGCAAAACATCCTAACCCTCAACAAACCACAGTATCCAGGAATATCAAGGTTCCCAAACTCCCCGCATAGCGCTGAGGTCTGAACAGATCGGAATCAGTGCTTTTAAAATGTAGATAAAAACATATTTCTGACTCTCATCAAAAACAACAGGAGATCCAAAGGGCCTCCAGCTATGTTTTTGTTTTTAAATCCCGCATGGTACAGCCATACAGCAATAACAACCGAACTGTATGCCAACAAGACCAATTGGGCTGAAGCAATGGTGCTTGGCCTGGCTTTGTCTTCCAGAAATTCAAAGGAGTCAGAATTCTTCTAATTGACAATAACAAAAGTTATCTCAGCCCATTATAAATACCTCAAGCTTTCTAAAAGCTGGGATAAGTTTTCATCTTGACCTCTATTAGGTGGGCAGAGGAGAGAAACTCTTGATAGGAGGATCAACCACCAGTAACAGAGCGCATCTGATTTTCCTTCCATTCCTATCAGAAATCATTAAAAGGGTGTGATATTTCTCACAAGGTTTTCCCCTCTGCAGCCCATCCAAGCAATCTTTATACCCACAAACAGAAGCAAACCCATAGTCTTCTGCTGCTATAATCTGAAACCTTGGGCGGGATTCTCTGATCCTGAGGCTAAGTGTAAACACCATCGTGTTTTACAATGGCGTCAACAGGCCCCCAAGAACAGCGATCCTGAGCCCTACAGGGGGCCAGCATGGCACTGGAGCGACTCACGCAGCTCCAGCTGCCGAGTCTGGCTTCAAATGGGTGCCGCAGGTCTGCGCATGCGCGCTGTGGCCGGTGTGAATTCTCACATGCGCACAGCGACCGGTGCGAACTCGCACATGCGCACGGCGACCGGTGCGAACTCGCACATGTGCACGGCGACCGGTGCGAACTCGCACATGCGCATGGCGACCGGTGCGAACTCGCACATGCGCATGGCGACCGGTGCGAACTCGCACATGCGCATGGCGACCGGTGCGAACTCGCACATGCGCATGGCGACCGGTGCGAACTCGCACATGCGCATGGCGGCCGGTGCGAACTCGCACATGCGCACAGCGACCGGTGCGAACTCGCACATGCGCATGGCGACCGGTGCGAACTCCCACATGCCCCCGGCGACCGGTGCGAACTCGCACATGCGCACGGCGACCGGTGCGAACTCCCACATGCCCCCGGCGACCAGTGCGAACTCGCACATGCTCACTGCGACCAGTGCGAACTCGCACATGCGCACGGCGACCAGTGCGAACTCGCACATGCGCACGGCGACCAGTGCGAACTCGCACATGCGCACGGCGACCAGTGCGAACTCGCACATGCGCACGGCGACCAGTGCGAACTCGCACATGCGCACGGCGACCGGTGCGAACTCGCACATGTGCACTGCGGCCGGTGGGAACTCCCACATGTGCACTGCGGCCGGTGCGAACTCCCACATGTGCACTGCGGCCGGTGGGAACTCGCACATGCGCATGGCGACCGGTGCGAACTCGCACATGTGCACTGCGGCCGGTGCGAACTCGCACATGCTCACTGCGACCAGTGCGAACTCGCACATGCCCCCGGCGACCGGTGCGAACTCGCACATGTGCACTGCGGCCGGTGGGAACTCCCACATGTGCACTGCGGCCGGTGCGAACTCCCACATGTGCACTGCGGCCGGTGGGAACTCGCACATGCGCATGGCGACCGGTGCGAACTCGCACATGTGCACTGCGGCCGGTGGGAACTCCCACATGTGCACTGCGGCCGGTGCGAACTCCCACATGTGCACTGCGGCCGGTGGGAACTCGCACATGCGCATGGCGACCGGTGCGAACTCGCACATGCGCACTGCGGCCGGTGGGAACTCCCACATGTGCACTGCGGCCGGTGCGAACTCGCACATGCGCACTGCGGCCGGTGCGAACTCGCACATGCGCACTAGCTTCTTTCTCCACGCCGGCCCCAAAGCAACATGCCGGAGAGTTACAGGGGCTGCCGCGGAGTAAAAGAGGCCCCCACCAGGAGAGGTCAGCCCGCCGATCAGTAGGCCCCAATCGCGGGCCAGGCCACAGTGGAGGCCCCCCGGGGTCAGATCCCCCCCCCCCCCCTGCAGGATGGACACCGAGGTCCCGCCGGGTAAGTCCAGATGTGAACGGCGCCGGCGGGACTCGGGGCCATCCCAAGCTGAGAATCGCCCCGGGGGGGGGGGGGAGGGGGGGGGGGGGGGGGTTTGGCCATCCAGCACCACACCGACACGTCAATAGCGTTGGGGCGGCGTCACATGAACCCGGCTCCTGGGTCAGAGAATCTCGCCCCTTGATTTTACCCTTCAATGATATGACTGTATAATTGGCAGATACATATCCACAAAATATATATCTGAACTTTGTTTTGATACATCTATTTTAATAGTATCTTATTTAATACTGAATTGCTTCAGCAGGGTCAAGACAACATGGGACGGAATTTTACGCTCCCGTAAATTCCCCAGCCAACCTTCCCAAGGCTCTCCCGGATCCCCACAACCGGTGTGTAATTTTCCGTGGAGCCAATGAGTACCATTGAGGCCCTTAAGTGGCTAATTATCCTGCCAGCCTCAATTTTGAAGCATGCAGGTGGGGATCCGCCGCAGGGAGAAACCCAACAGGTCACCCTACTTGGGTCTCTGGTGGGAAGGGGGGCCCCTCTGCCCTCTATTCTAAGGTCTCCCGCTCTCCATCAAGGCCCTCACCTCTCCTCCTCACAATTAGACCATCCATCCCCATACTTGCTTGGTCCTGGACTGTGGGACTTGGAACACGATCCAACGGCCACGCTGCCCCGCGGCATGCTGCTGTTCGCGCTCCCGGGATCTACCCAGCTCATTAGTCCCATTAGTCCCAACGCTATCTCGCGAAACATTGCGATGTGAATCCTGTCCATTATGGGCGGGATCACCTTTTGACAAATCTGCATATTTGAACAAGGCAGTATGTCTCACTCTAATGTGCAGGTACCTGAGGCTTTGGGATTCATCAGCGACCACAAATGGAGACCAAACGGAATGACACTCATGGGAGTCTCCCAGGGGATTGGAGGTCTTGTGGGCAGGGTGGCACTGCTGGTGCCACTTTGGCACCCTTTTAAGTGCCAGCCTGGCACATTGGCTGTGCCACCTGAGTGCCAGCCTGGCAATGCCAAGCTGGCAGTTTTTGCACATGTGCAATCAGGCTGGGGATGCCCATCGTGGGTGTTGGGAGGGTGTGGCCAATGACTCTCCTATAGTGCGTTCAGGCTGGGGGGGGGGGGTCAGGGATTGTTTTAGAGGCCTCAGAGATTGGGTCGCCAATATAAATGACATCCCGATCTCACGCTACACTGGGGAGTTCCGGCGAGTCTGATCGCGCGTTCCCCGTTGAGGCCCCTTGTACAACGCGAGTCACATTGAATAGCCATATGTTTCTCAGCAGTGCGAGCGCCAGGAAACACGCAGCTAAACACGCTCGCTAGGGACTCTGTTTCCTTTAAGAGAGTAACCCCCTTTGACTCTGGGGATAGCTCGTAATCCCATTCAATCACTGCTACCACTCGTGCTGCTGGGAATATAATATTACCAACCAATGTGATTGGTCAGTAGCTGTCATGGAGGGACTTCAGGGGCGGGATTCTCCCATCCCGCGGTAGTAGAGTGTCCACGCTGTCGTAAACGCCGTCGTGTTTTACAACAGCGTGAATGGGCCCCTGCCAGAAGTATTTCTGGCCCCTTCAGAGGGCCAGCACAGCGCTGGTGCGGTTCACGCCTCTCCAGCTTCCGATACCGGCGTGAACTGTACGCCGCAAGATCCGCGCATGCGCAGTGGCGCCGGCTCCAAAGCGCGCATGCGCAGTGGCCTCCTTCAATGCGTCGGCCCCGATGCAACATGGCGCAGGGCTGCAGGGGCTGCACGTCGGAAAGGAGGTCCCCAGCCAGAGAGGCCGGCCCACTGATCGGTGGGCCCCGATCACGGGCTAGGCCACATCGGATTACCTCTGGCCCACATCGGATTACCTCTGGGGCCCACCCCACCCCTATAGGCCGCCAGCCGACACTTCAATGCCGAGGTCCCGCCGGCTCAAGGCAGGTTAGAATGGCGCAGCGGGAATCGTTTTTTTTCCTAAGGCAACTCAGCCCATTCGGGCTGGAGAATTGGTGGGCCGGCCGCTTAGAGCGGCCTGCAGCCGCGCCAACCACGCCGGTGCCAATGGCGCTGATTCTACGCTCTGCGGAGAATCGCGTGCCGGCATCGGCAGCATGGCCCAGTCGCGGGGATTCTCCGACCCAGCCCAGGCCCAGAATCCCACCCCACATTGGTGACGGAAGAAAATCCCATCGCCAGACAATTAATACAAAATAGCTGTGGAGTTGATGATCGGTATAATCGGGGTTGATCACTCTTAAGGTGGCAGGGCGGGAAATGCCAGCTTCCAAAATCCAAAATATCTTGTCCACAAAAGCAAAACAAATGGACCCTGTTCCAGGCGTTTTCAGCATGCAACACATTTAGGTACCACTGACTGATCTTCCATCTCAACTCCATTTTCCTGCACTACCTTTGGATCAAATTTTCTTGGGAGTCAGAATCCTGAAATATGGTGGGTTGGATCTAACCGTGGAAATAACGCCCTCCTCGCCAACCGAATCAATCTTTACTGACCGGGGAAGGAGGCTTGGCATCATTCACAGGTGAGAAAACCGAACCCGGCAGGGCCATTTGAACTTCATACTGCGTTCAAACAGATTTGATTTTGACTGGTCCTGCTGTGTCAGAGTCACAAGTTGATTGAGAATACATAAACATTCTTAAAGGGTGGACAAAGTCTGTTTATGTGTCGTGATCTTAATCCCCTGCTCTTCAAACATGCAATAAAAGATTAAGCTGTCAGTGAGAGTTAGAAAATCTCTGCTGAACTGTTTTGATTGACAGGTTAGAAAGAAAAATCTGTTCATACATTTTCAATCAATGTCTTCGTTGACATGTCCTGAGGGCTCTTATTAGGTCACTATGAATGTTTGGATGAGTTTCAAAAACTACAATTATCTCAGCAGAGGGTTCCGAGTTCAAAGTGTGATTGACAGTTTAAAGAGTTATTAAAGGATTAGCTGTCTTTGATATGGGATCTGAATAGAAGTTTGTTTATTTTCATAACAGAGTAGCCACTTGAGATTTAAGAGCTTTGAATGGGTTTCATGAATTGGTGTTTTTTCACTGTTTAACATTTAGGAGTATGAGTTATATTACATTCTTTTTCATCTCCACATGGCACCCGAGGCTTGGCCCATGGTAAATACTGGGTGAGTGACTATGGAAGTGACATGGCAGTTACAAGGGGGCATTGGGGAGGGGTACGTGTTGAGAGCAAGGCAGCATGGGGCCATGGAGATGGCATGATGGCAGGGAGGGAGTGGCAGGTGAGGGTTAGAGGATCTAACCGTTTTTATAACAACTGGAATGAAGTCCCAGAGAACCAAGACAGACCTTCGAACAAGCCTACCTTAGCGCTCACCTGTCCCCATGGTCACCTACCATCTACTTCCAGAGTCAGTGGGCCTGACAGGACCCTATCCCACCTCCCCAAAGCATATCCTTTGATTTCCTAGCTGATTGCTGTACCTACATCATGCACAAGACCTAATAGGGCTCTTTAAAGATAGGTGGGTTTGCCAAGTCAGGAAACTTCCCAACTTGAGCTATCCACCTTGGTAACATAAATCTGACCCCTAGTATCCCAAAACAATCATCAGCCTTTGTCTTGTATACTCACTCGATTACTAAGCAATCACAGCTCTCTGGGGTAGAGAATTCCAAAGATTCACAAACCTCTGGAGTGAAAAAAAATCTCCTCTTCACAGTCATAAATGGCTGACCCCTGATTCTGAAACTGTGACTCTTAGTTCTACATTACCCGGCCAGAAATATTTTTTCAGCAGCTTCTCTGTCACACCCCTAAAGTTTCAATTATATCCACAGCGAATATAGGCCTGGTCTATAAAACCTCTCCTCATAGGGAAATCATGTCATCCCATGATTTTCCTTGCACTCCTTCCAGAGAGATAGGCCCATCCTTCAGTAAGAACACCAAACGGCACCCAGTACTCCAGGTTCGGCCTTACTAATACCCTGTACAATTGTGGCAAGACTTTAATCTTACAGGCTAAACGAACAGACCGTTTGCTGTACTTACACTCATGTACAAGAATAACCAGGAGTGGCTAGAGACTCTCGGCGGTTGGGACCTCCACCATCTGGGACTCGATCACAGAGTAGACCCAAGGATGGACACCTGAGTGCCTTAATGGACACAATACCATTGGCCCCACCCAAGGAACGGGCGTTCTCCGCCAGTTCTGCGACCACTGGTCCAGACCGTTTCAGCTCAAAGAACCCCCGCCAACATGTCCAGTTAACTTTCTTGATGCCCCAATGTCTGCAGCTCGGACTCCAGCTGAACAAATTTGAACTGAGGTTGTTCAAGTTGCATTTACGTAGAGAAAGCTGTTTGGGATCGCAATGCTCCTCAAAATCTCCCCCCTGCATTTACAATCTAACCATTTTCTAATCAAATAAATTAATTCATACTATAACATGGATTATTTTTCTATGTTGACGAAACAGGGCTGAAATGTTCCATCATGGAGTAGCTTATAAGTTTTATATTGTCATCTGTACTTCAGGGAAATTTGAACATTCGATTTGGTGAAGTGCTGCGAAATGACCTACTGAATTGTTTTCCTTCTTTGATTAGTAAAAACTAATCTAACCAAGCTGGCAAATCTATCTTGAGCTATTTTGTTAACATGTGGAGATGATATAGAAGCTGTACGAATCACCGGTGATTTACATACTTGCATTTTCTGATTAGAAAACTCTCGGTGGTGCATAACACTCGAGAAGATTGGGTATTTGTTATGTGTGCCCGTGTGCCATTGGCAGGGCAAGGGTTAATGTGGGACTGGAGAATAGCACAGGGTAGATCTGCATGGTAAACAGTCTAGAGGGAACCTGCATGGCATAGCACCATGCATTGTAGTAACTGGGATCTGTGCATAGTTAACGGTTACTAATAAATAGTCAGTGTTTAAACATTATGTGTGAGACTTTTTTTAAAATTCATTTGCGGGATATGGGCGTCGCTGGTTAGGCCAGCATTTATTGCCCATTCCTAGTTGTCCTTCAAAAGATGGCGGCGAGTTGCCTTGTTCAACCACTGCAGTCCCTGAGCTGTAGGTACACTCAGTGTGCTGTTGGGGAGGGAGTTTCGGGATGTGGTCCAGTGACAGTGAAAGAACAGTGAATTATATTTTGCAAGTCAGGGTGGTGAGTGACTTGGAGGGGAACCTCGAGATGATAGGGTTCCCAGGTATCTGCTGCTCTTGTCCTTCTAGATGGTGGGATTTTCACAGTGACTTCATTGCAGTGTTAATGTTAGCCCACCTGTGACTCTAGTAGATTATTATTACTAATGGTCATGGGTTTGGAAGGTGCTCTCTAAGGAACCTTGATGAATTACTGCAGTGCATCTTGTCCACACGGCTGACACTGTTTGTAGGTGGTGTGGTGAAGGGTTTGAATGTTTGTGAAAGGGGGAGCAACCAGCCTGGCTGCTTTGTCCTGGATGGTGTTGAGCTTCTTGTGTTGTTGGAGTTCATTTCATCAATGATAGATAGGCTGGAACTTTTTTCACTGGAGCGTAGGAGGCTTAGGAATTATCTTGTAGAGATCTATAAAATAATGAGGGGCATAGATAGGGTAGGTGGTCAACATCTTTTTCTAAAGGTAGGGGGTCTAAAGTTAGAGGGCCCAGGTTTAAGGTGAGAGGGAAGAGATACAAGAGGGGCAATTGTTTTGCACGAGAGTGGTGAGTGTCTGGAACGAGCTGCCAGAGGCGGGTACAATTTTGTCTTTTAAAAAGCATTTAGATAGTTATGTGGGTAAGATGGGTTTAGAGGGATATGGGCCAAATGTGGGCAATTGGGACTAGCTTAGTGGTTAAAAACTGGCCGGAATGGACAAGTTGGGCCGAAGGGCCTATTTCCATGGTGTAAACCTTTCTGACTAATTTGTTTGAATTGAATTGATTATATTAGTTCTACTTAATTGGTGTACAAAGCTTAAATTACTAATTTTTTTAAGTAATTGCAAATTACAGTTCTATTTTAGAGGCAAAAAAACCTTTTTCAAATCTCTGCTCCAGTACTCCTTTCTGTTATTTTCCATTTAAAACAACCTGAGCCCTTGGAACTCTTTATACATCCTCTCTACCACGAATACTGGGGCTGTCGAATGCACTACCTGAAATTAGTCTTTGGTCTCCTCTTGCCTGAATCTTTGCTCAACACACAAGCATTTTTTCCCTGTGATCTTTAGAATACTTTAGAAAATGACACCTGTGATAAGCAGGGATAACAAAATGCACATGTCAAAGCGCAGTCAACATTCTTCTCCCTTGCGAACAGACTGCAGTGTCTCCCCAGGGACAGTTGTTCCAGCTGAGATAACAAATGTGACAGTCTACCTCACAGCAGTGTACTCTCCAACTGTAGACTGCAAATACCAGGCCAGTCATAGATTTATTATATTTCAGGTGGTTTTTCCAGTAAGCATCAGGAACTAAAGACAACCAGATGTTTAGTTAAAAAAAAAGATAGCTTTTCAATAGAACTTACAACAAATCACAGGGTGTGTGTGTGTGTGTGTGTGTGTGTGTGTGGTGGGAGGGAGTGGGGGGAGATAGAGAGAGCGAGAAAGAAAAATTTGTCTCCTTCACTGTGACCTTTACCAAGCACTGGAAGCGCCAACTTCCGTATTGGGTTAGATGAGTTATTGGGATCTCACATGGTCACCAAAAACAGGCACTGATGTAAGCGAGTCCACGGTAGTTTTACAATCCCTCTGCTAAACTGGCCAGTGCTCAGCCTTACTACACTCTGTGATTTACAGTGGACAATGCAGCTCAGTACCAGCTGCCAACATTTCGTTTAAGTTTGATGTCAACTCAGATAAGTGATCTTTTAGTTCCTCAATCATAGATTTCATCATTGAATTTACAGTGCAGAAGGAGGCCATTTGGCCCATCAAGTCTGCACCGGCTCTTGGAAAGAGCACCCTAATAAAGGCCCACACCTCCACCCTATCCCTGTAACCCAGTAATCCCACCTAACTTTTTTTTGGACAGCAAGGGCAATTTAGCATGGCCAATCCACCTAACTTGCACATCTTTGGACCGTGGGAGGAAACCGGAGCACCTGGAGGAAACCCACGCAGACACAGGGAAAACGTGCAGACTCCGTGCAGACTCCACACAGACAGTGACCCAAGCAGGAATCGAACCTGGGACCCTGGCGTTGTGAAGCAACCTGTGCTACCATGCTGCCCTACCAGATGTTTATTAAATCAATGGTGCCATTACCAACCTGTGATTGGTCCTGCTCAAATTACCAACCTCACTGAGGTGGCAGCTGCCAGCGAGGCAGGGGGTCCAAAATTCATTTTGAAATGGCTGCTTTCAATTACCTCTGAAGACACAACAGGTGCCAACAGCTCACCCAAAAGAATGATCCGAGGTCCAAGGCACAATTTAATGTGACCCTTCGGACTCCTAATCGGGACAAGGGTTTTCTGCGTACAATTGTTTACTTGCCTAAAATGGGTCATAACCAATTTTGACACAGACTTCCCGATCTAAGTTCAGTCACATAAATTATGAAAGAAAAATATGAAGATAGCAGGACAAAATTTCCACATTCTAAATCAAGAAGTTCCGATAGAATACTTGAAACCCTAAGGACTTCCTCCTGCACCAGTAAGGGATGGCAACAACAATGCACTGCTGATATTCATGGGCCTATAAGACATGGGGCGAAATTCTCCGAAGACCTACGTGATGCCCATTTCCGGCGGGCAAAAGCGGTGCGGGTGACTCCGGCGTCGGGGCCTTCTTTTAAGCCGTTAATCTCCGTTCCCGATAGGGCCAGCAGCGGACTGACGCGATACGCGTCAGTTTCACCCGCTGCGGAAGTGGCGCGTTGAGAGAGAGAGAGAGGGGACGGGCGTTGAGAGGTGAGGAGAGGGGGGTGGGTACCGGCGTTGAGAGAGAGAGAGAGGGGGGGGGTGGGTACCGGCGTTGAGAGAGTGGGGGGGGGGGGTGGGTACCGGCGTCGAGAGAGAGGGGGGTGGGTACCGGCGTTGAGAGAGGGGGGGGGGGGTACCGGCGTTGAAGAGAGGGGGGGTGGGTACCGGCGTTGAGAGAGGGGGGGTACCGGCGTTGAGAGAGGGGGGGTGGGTACCGGCGTTGAAAGAGAGGGAGAGGTACCGGCGTTGAGAGAGAGGTGGGGGGGGGGTACCAGCGTTGAGAGGAGAGGAGGGGGATGGGTACCGCGTTGAAAGAGGGGGGTTTGGGTATCGGCGTTGGAGAGAGAGGGGACGGGTACCGGCGTTGAGAGGAGAGAGAGGGGGTGGGTACCGCCGTTGAGAGAGGGGGGGTACCGGCGTTGAGAGAAAGGGGGGGCGGCGTTGGAGGGGGGGTGGTGTGGAGGGGGTAGGGGTGGTGTGGGAG